>NW_026047573.1:11374375-12031250 GCF_023864345.2 Schistocerca serialis cubense
TCATGGAACCGTCTGTCTCCGGACGCAGATGTTAACTACCCCCTTGAGGGGGAGGGACTCCTTTTAATCGCCTCTTACGACAGGCAGGAATACCTCGGGCCTATTCTAACCCCCTGACCTGCAGGGGGGATGTAGAACTGTGTTACCAATGAATCTCCACCTAAGCATGGAGGCTCTTTTCTATAAGAAGGATTCATCATGTTCATTTAGTTGGACTCCCTTCTCACTGCACCTGTAAGATGCAGCCACTCAATAAAACGTTTATGTGACTGCAGAAATCTGGCAATGACTTTGAGCGCACAATTTACCACTAGCACTAACTAATGTTGCAGAAATCTGTGGTCCAATCTATATGAAAGTTCAGGATGTGGAACAGGTGCTTCTGGATTCCGTGATGACCAGAGGTTTCAGCTGATTACAAATGGTGTCTTATGTCGGTACTAACACTGAACTGATCCAAAGTGACACACAGAGTGTGTCTGCTTTTGGGCAGCTAGTTGATGTGATAGAGATTGCCAGTCTTGTTATTTGAATGTGGAGCTCACTATCAATAGCATCATGACAGAATTAACCATGGTCCTTCGAAACATACCATCAATTCAGCTCTGTATCAGGGGCTACAAAAGTCCTGCACCCAGTCTGCAGACTCCCTGGCTTGCACCTTATGGTGGTGTGTTTCCTGGGTTATGTTTAATATGTCAGGGGACCACTACACACAGAAGATGACTACTCGGATAGTGGGGGCCGTGAGGAGGTGACTGGCCAGCTTCTTACATTAAAGGGTCTCAGTAAGCTATAGAAAGGGTGACAGTTTAAAAGAGTTCAGGGCAAAAACAGGATGAAGGTAGTTTCAGATGCAGTTTGTATTGTAATTGTAAATTGTTGCTGCTGTGTTAGGAAAGATTCAGAGCTCCAATCACTAATAGAAAGCACTGAGGCTCCAATTATTTTAGGTATGCAAACATGGCTAAACCACAAGTAATTTCAGCAAAACTCTTACTGAACTGTGTTCATTAAGAATTGATTAAATACAGTCAGTTGTAGAATGTTTATTACTGTCAGTAGTAATTTACCTTGAAGAGAAATTTATGTAGACAGTTCTTGTGAATTAGTATGGATAGGTTGTGTTTGACAACTCAAAGAAAATTAATAATTACATAGCTCATTTTACCAACCACCTGAATGAGATGCTGAACGGCTCAAAGAAGTGTTCATTCATTACAAATAGGTACCCCAAGTCACACAATTACAGATGGTGTCAACTTAAATCTACCTTCCATATTTTGGCTAAAATACATGTCGGAAGTTGACTGTAGGTATGTCATCTGAGATTATACCCAAAGGTTTCTCAAAGTAGTATTTACATCAATAATTATTAGTTCAGATGCCCACTTTAAGTGTAAATTGTTGCAAAAGCATAATTGACTACCTGGCAACAAATAATCCTGAGTAAATAGGGAGCATTATGACAGATATATGGGTTAGTGTCTTCACTACATTGGCAACAAAATAAGCTTTACTTCAAACAACAAGCTTCTAAAGAAAACAATTGACCAATTGGCAACATGACAAGAAATGAACTCTCACACAAAATTAATATAAAATTTCGATCTGTGTAGTAATATTTATAACACTTGCATCAAGTGGAATGATGTCTGTAATAGATATAAAGGAAATTGACTATTGAGCATCAGTTAGTCTACACTCAACACATGCCATCCATCTGCTCACTAAAAATCCAGAGTGTTGCACAATTCCTATTACAGAGAGGTTCCAGAGAAAACTTTATCCACCAGGTTTCATTAATAAACCCATGTCTGGAAATGTACAAAGTCCCTTCTACAACCCTTACACACCTGTAATAGGAATTCTGACATGCCCTTGGTACAGCAAGAGAAAACTGTAGTAATATTACACCAGATTGCTTAGTTTACATTAAATGTATGTAATACCAATGAAAATATCCCAAGAGCATATGGTATTTATGACTACATAAATAAATGACCAAAATAGTGACTTTATCATTTCTTTTACCCATGTAATTCTGAAATCATGGTAGTATCTGGGAAACTGTTTGCTGAGGAGGTACTCTTTTGTGAGGAGGTACAGCAGTACCTCGTATACTTTCAACAATGCTCAACCACAAAGTCCTGTCCTCATTTTCATTTCAGTCTTCTCCGAAGATCTGGCACCTCCAAATTACTTTTCTGTCCGTCAGGAATATCCATCCTTTTGCACAATTTAACAGAAATTTAATAATGTTCCTCCACAGCATGGTCATCACTCCATTCTGATACAAGCATTGCTAAAGGTTTCTCTAGACACATTGTGGAGATGCAAAATAGTATCACAACTACTTCCTCCAAAGGTCCCGAGTTAGAGTCTCGGTCCGGCACACAGTTTTAATTTGCCAGGAAGTTTCAGAGCCTCGAAGTGTTGACAGTTCCTGTTGGATATGGATGTGTGGCAACAGTTATGAACTACCTTACATTACAGGACATGATTTTTTACAAAATAGGTATCTTGAACCTAGTGCATTGGAGGGATGATTGTTTCAATGCTCGTGGTGAGTTTGCCCAATTGGCATTCTCAAGCTGGACTGTATGTCCTTCTAATGGAAACTTTTTATCACCCGTTATTTTGTATGTATTTAAGTATTTAGGTGTGTGTGTGTGTGTGTGTGTGTGTGTGTGTGTGTGTGTGTGTGTGTGTGTGTGTGTGTAAGAGGGAGTGAGGGAGGAAAAAAGAAAGAAAGAAAGAAAGAAAGAAAGAAAGAAAGGAAGGAAGGAAGGAAGGAAGGGAAGAAGGGAAGAAGATCCTCAAACACCGAAGTGGAGGAAGGATAGTGGAAGGGGAATGGGGAAACAAAAAAAAGAATGTAAAACAATGGAGAGACTCTCCTGATATCTGCCACGAAATATGCAGAACATTTTTTCCAGAAACATCCCAGACATGTTGCCAAAGGCAGGGGAAGAAGTATGGCAAGAGGATATACATGCAGCATGTAAGGCTTGGGCCTTATGGTAGCCAAGCATGAACTCACCAAAGAGCTGCGATCCCCCTGGATTAACTCTAGGAAGTGACGGTAGTACCCATTACATTTCTATTGAATAAGCATAGCGTGTGTATCCAAATGGGAGCAAATGATGTGGAGCCCATCACATCAGTGGGTCACCATCCATCACCAAAGGCATCTGGGTGAGATCCATAAATAAGAGGCCAGATTCACATTGGGAGTGGGAAGATAACACCCCCAGCAGCACTGGAGGCTTTTGTCCTGAGACTCCTCCTCCTCCTCCTCCTCAGGATGAGGATGTCCGGGCACTGAGGTAGAGCAGCATTCTACAAGATCCATAATTGAAAGACAGTGGGAGGACTTTGAGGCACACAGACTGTGTGTCACATGGTCGTGGCAGCAGGCCTCTTGCCTGAGACACACCACAGGGGAAGGGTTCTGGGAGGGAGCCTCGTTACCAGCAGTTGCTGAAGAAGAGGGCCACTACTTCAGCTGGGTTTGGGGAGAGGAGAGAGGAGGGGATGACAAGTGGGGCTAAGGAAGAGGGAGGAGAGGAAAGGATATAACAGAGTCAAAAGTTGATGTCACTGACACAGAAAGAAGGTGGTCAAATTTCTATCAAACCTCAGTGTAAGAAACAATCCAGCAACTTATACTCTTATCTCCATTTCTTTCATGTAAGGTGGGTAATTGGGTGGGCATGCAGACTGGTGGTCATGATAACATGCGTAGCTGGTGGAACACAGGCTCCCCTCTTGAGGTGGGTGCCCTCAGTCACCACATGGATTATCTGCTGTACATAGGGGGATTGCCCAGAATGCAAGCATGCAAAGGACTTCAAGGGTGGGGAATGTACGGCTTCATATCACACCAGTAACACACAACTTTGACCTGCTCTGGGAGGGTATCTCCCTCAAATGCCAGAAGAAAGGTGGTTATTGGTGTATTTGTCCTTATGACCTTCCTGCACAAAATGAACGGTCTGTCATTCCAAATTGCCTCCGAGTTCCTTATCAGTCTGAAGGATAATGTCCATATGAGAAACAACTTTCTGTACCATATTCAGAGACTGCGAAGTTGTATTGGACACTGGGGCATCACGAAGATTATCACAAGCAGGAAGAGCTGCAGACTGAGCGGCAGTAGTAGTTTTGATCTACAGGGAACTCAACTGCACTGTACTGAGAAATTCGTTTGCCGATCTTGTCTCCAGTATTTCCTCAAAAGATAATGGCTTTGTGGTGGTGGATGTATCCTTGTCCATCCTAATACAGATCAGGTAGTGGGGAAAGTGTTTCACCACAATTCAGTGAACCTGGCCCCCCTCCAGGGTGTAGCCAGGGAAGTGAATGCCACAGAGTGTTATGAAGCAGTGGTCAATGATCTTTTACCTCTTGAAGAGACAGCCACAGGAGAATGCCCAGAATTTTGGAGCTTGATGTGTTTCATATGGAAATCATCTGCCCTGATACCACCCTCTGATCAGGTGCCCTCCCCATGGGCACCAGCCAGGCACACAGTGGTCTTTGCTGGGAGTTTTGACGCTCCAGAATGACAAGCAACCACTCCTATGCATACATGTAGAGGCAAAAGCTCTGGTGCCAGAAGTATGATCCCTGTGTTGTCAGGAGGCTCAGCCAGATGTGTACATAACAGCCCTACCACACAGACTGGCTGCACATACTGGTGACCTGTGGAGCGGAGATGGGCTGTGACGAGGAAGGAAGTGGAGAAGGAAGGGTGGGGAGGAATTCAGACTATAGACTCAAGGGAGGGAGTTCTTTCCCACATGTTTCACACTACAGACAGAAAATTCAGAATTCAAGGTCGAATTCCCAAAGAGGGACCAAAAATGCCAAAAAGGAACGATGAAAATTAAGGGGCAATTTAAATAAAACAAGGAATACAAGAATCAAGGTGAACAGCCAGATCAACATAAGTAAGAACACAGAGAGAACAGGCAAAGGTGTAGGGGAAGAAGCAAGGACAGGGAGAGAGGGGCACTGTGAAGGAAATGCAGCCCAGGGAGGAGGAAGGGGTAACAACAGCCCAGGGGCCCATGGGCACCATGCACGAACCCACAGAAGAATGTGTGCTCCCTGGAGAGGAGGGAGAAAATGTTTTCATATGATCCCGTCATAAGGCATTTATTTAGGATCAAGTCGGCTTCAGAAATTTATGATGTGATATTTTTCCATCAGCTTTGCAGATGAAGATGCTAGTTTAATATGCAATGATTCCACTTAGGCCATGACAAAATGGTTGTCTATAATTCATTTTCATCTTTAACACCGATAGTTTGACCAAAACTTCATGTCTAATATGATTAACATGCGATTTATAACATATTTGAAAAATCCATGGAGTAAACAATTTCATTATCGAAATTAACTCAGTGATGGTGCACAATCCATCATTTGTAATGTCCACTTATTGGCCTACACACTGAATTCGATGATTTTATTTGATCTGAATGCTGTAAATGTAACTGCGAAGGTCCACAATTAACTTCAAAACTACACTTACATTTTATTGAAAGTGATTGGTTACACACTTCCTGAAAAACTTTTGCCTCATAATTAATGGAGCAGGAACAAACACTGCACAGTAGTTAACTTTCACCAACATTTTCCACATGCAGGGATTTAACTTTTAAAGCTGTGTTCTCAAGACAGTCACTAAAAATTTTGGCATTTCCCCATCTCGGAAAGTTTATTTTTGAAATGGAACAGAGAATCACGGCAGCAGTTCTGTTACTACATTAAAATTATTATCACAGGAATATTTGACACTACTAACAGTAGCACACTAAATTTAAAAAAATACAAAAAAATTGGGAAGGAACTATCTGAATTTTCAGAACTCCCCCGAGTTAAATTTTACACTATCTTATGACTGTAATAGCGACGAGTTACAGGAGTAATAGATCAACCAATAGGACTACCTGCGTGCAAAAGTTCATACGGTGAGGAATGAAAACCACATCGAGTCTTCAGTAAATCATGCAGTAGACTTCTGTTTATTTATACAATACTGGGGAAATACAATCCATATACAAGGTGTACAAGAGCCATATCAAACAGGACTAACAGGAAATGTGAAATGCATACAGAACAGGGTGGCACAAATTGTCACAAGGTTGACTCAAGGGAGAGAATCAAAAAGACACTGAAGAAAGGCAACTGGCAGACACTAAAACATGAACAATCCCAAGAGGGTCCACTAACAAAGTTTCTGTAAGTTACTTCAAACGATGGCTCCAGAAGTGTACTACAACCCTCTTCGTATTGCTGCCATAGGAATTACAGGGAATGAGCATTGTTTTCGTACTACATATGTGGGTGGAATGGAGAAAAAACCCTAGTAACTGGTACAATGGGACATACCCTCTGCCGTGCAAATCACAAAGCTTTGAAGACTACGGGTGTAGATACATATTTATATATTCCAAAAAGTTAAATGAATATACACTAACACAAACTTGGAAACAAAAGTGAATAGTTTTTTTCACTCTTTTTGGAAGAATGCAAATTAACAAGTTTGCAAATTTAAAAATATTACAAATGGTGATAATGTTAAAAAAGGCGACAAAGTGAGAAGAGTGGTAAACTTCCCTTTAATTCCAGTACACCACTGCAAGATGAAGTTCCTGAAGTACAGAATAAAGACTTAGGTGCAAACAGTTTACACACTTACTACTGTTACTGATGCTGTCAGTGTCAACAGAGTAGGCGCATGACACTGGCTTCGATGTCAACATCTCTGTGCTTTGTGATTTCTGCTGTTACGGACATTAGACCCAGGCACTTGTCTTAGACCACACCTAATGTATGTATAACTAAAAATCAAAGGAGAGTGTGTATTTTTCAGCATTGTTATATAATACATCGTCTTGTATTATCTTTTGTGGATGGAGTCTTTCAGGTAAACCCACAGTTTACACACAACTCATCAGATTTTTTAAAATTTTTACATTGGCTGGTAAAATTTTTTTCTCAGTTTCACTTTAAAATTGATGGACTATGAAAATGTGATCAGTGGAGTTCAAGAACAAATGGTATTAATGCTGAAAGGGAGCAATTCCCTCAAAATAAGTTTTTTATGAACCACATGCATAAAAAATTAAAAATTTATCCCACTGGTCATGGAATGATTGATGTCTATCCCTATCTCTCAGCACACACAAATTAGGCTGTGTGGTAACAGCTATGTAAGGGATGACAATTTTCCAGGCGCTACACCTGCCAGCCACCTTTTCACTAGCCTCTGTCATTTCTGTCCAACAAGGATCCCTTATTACAAAGCAATATTCCAGTACAGAATCGACAAGTGCAGTGTAGGCAGTGTGTTTAGTCAACCTGTTGATTCTTCTCAGTGTTCAGCCAGTGAAACACAGACTGCTTCACCTTCCCACAAAATTTCATGTGTAACAGTTCCAATTGTTAGTAATTGTAATCCCTAAGTACCTTTTCTGAACTTTTTCTTATTTCCATGCTGCACACCAACACATTGATTCGATAACAAGTTATCAGAATATACAGTTTGACTGTGATAACTTCATAACCTTCTTTGATCTCCGATGGAAGCACCACTCTACCCAAGGTGAGAAAATGAGTGCATGTGGGCACTAAAGAGACATCTACTTTTCTCGTCACCCAATGGACTGCAATGACACCCTTATCAGAGAAGTGCATTTGGATTTCTGCCTCAGTCAGACCATCGAGCAACAAAGTGTAAACAACAACATGGGAGGAATTCAGTGTTCAATGGGCCTCAACACGAATAGGATAGCCATCAAGCGAAGCTGCAAGCAGTTCGTGTGCTTGAGTATCAGAAGTAGCTTCCAAAAGCAAAGTGCCACTGCATAAATGAGAGCAGCATTTCACAGCACCGCAACTGCATTAACACCTTTCTGAATAACAATCATATTTAACGTAGCGAAGGACTGACCATCTTCAGTACACGAATCCACAAGGAACCATAGTGCAGTTGAGAGGGTCTTTGAAACGTTAGCCAACTTCCATTTATGTTTCATAGCCACTGACTGTGAAGATGATTGGCTCACTGCCAGAAAATCCCCTGCGATTGCCAGCATCTCCGATGGTGCACTCTTCCTACTGGGAGCCCCTTGAGAAGGGGTTCATACCTCAGGTCACACCTCCCAAACACCTCACAGAGGGACAAATCAGCAATTTGGGAAGGTAGCAGCTCAGGCAGTCACCCCTCCCCAGGCTTGGCCTGTTTCAGGGTTACGTGCGAATCCTACCTGTCGACCTGGGGCTGTGAATTACATGTTACCCCATCACCTGTTATGCATCAGACACATGGGCCAGCCTTCAGGAGCACACAGGGAAGAAGAATAAGATCCTCAAACACCAAAGCGGGGGCCGGATAGGTGGTGGTTAACAAAGAAAAACAAAAGAACAAAAAACAGTGCAGAGTATTCTTATTATGACTGCTGAAACTGCAGAATACATTTCCAAAACAGCCCATACATGTTACCCAAGAGACAGAAATAAGAAGTGCTAGAGGATAGACATGATGCATGCAAGGTAAAAGATGCTGCAACAGCTGGGGCCCTGTGGCAGCCAAGCACGAACCCATCAACAAGCGGCCAGCCATCTGAGATGGATAAATGTAAAACGCAGTCAACAGCTCATGTGTCATTTGCTAAAATGGCTGATAACTCAGATGGAAAACATACATTAGAATTGAAGTGGTTAAAAGGAAGGGGATTCGGTTCTAAAATGGCAAACTGTCAATGGTTGATGACAATGAACACAATTTGGTGAGGGTTCTCCAATTAACAAAAAGTGATAGCTAAAAAAGGTGATAGCTAAAATGATCTCTCAGAAAGGGCCAAGAGGAGGTCAGCCAAGCCACTGGGAGAGGTTTTTTTTATCTTTTTTATCTTTTTTTTTTTTGTGGTTTTAGGGCGCAAAACTTCTATGGTCATTAGCGCCCAGCCCGTGACTTAGGAAACAGTAAAAAACCGAAATTGAAAACCAGCAGCAATGGGAACAAAGTCATAAAATTGAAGAAACTAAAAGCAGAAGGAATGCTTAAAAATCTACTACGGAAAGGGGTTGGTTGTCCCCAAAAAAAGCTTCAAATGACTGACGTCATTTCACTGTTGCTAATAAACTGGAGAACGCGGTCGGCTGAGCGCGTGTCATCTGCTAAAATCGACGATAGATCAGGCGATAGCTGTAGACGGGAGCGTAACGGATTAAAGTAGGGGCATTCAATTAAAAGGTGTCTTACCGTCCACAGCTGAGAGCAGTGGGGACAGAGTGGGGGAGGATCGCCGCTGAAAAGATGTCGATGGCTAAAAAGACAGTGCCCTATCCGGAGTCTAGCTAAAATTACCTCCTCCCGACGACGCGTTCGGGAGGAAGAGGTCCAAGCGCAAGGAAGGGCTTTCACTTCCCGCAATTTATTATGGGGAAGTGTTGACCAATGCGCATGCCATAAATGAGCAACTTTGCGACATAAACCGCTCCGTAAATCGGTGAAGGGAAGCGACTGAATAGCTGGCCGAGGAAGAGAGACTGCAGTCTTGGCCGCTATATCGGCCGCCTCATTCCCACAGATACCAGCGTGTCCCGGGAGCCAGAGGAACGCCACCGAGACGCCCCCCAGGTGGAGCAAGCGCAGACAGTCCTGAATCCAGTGGACCAGAGGGTGCACAGGGTAAAGAGCTTGGAGACTGAGGAGAGAGCTGAGAGAATCTGAGCAGATTACGTACTGTATCCGCTGATAGCGGCGGATGTAGTGGACAGCCTGGAGAACAGCGTAAAGCTCCGCAGTATAAACCGAACACTGGTCGGGAAGCCGAAAGTGATTTGGGGTGTCGCCAACAATATAGGCACTCCCTACACCTAACGATGTTTTCGAGCCGTCTGTGTAAATAAATGTGGCGTCCGTCATTTGTGCACATAGAGCAGCAAATGCCCGACGATAAACAAGTGTAGGGGTACCATCCTTGGGAAATTGACAAAGGTCACGGAGCAAGCAGATCCGGGGACGGAGCCAAGGCAGCGCTGTACCCCAAGTTGTCAAGAAGGTTTTAGGGAAGCGGAAGGAAAGAGAATGGAGCAGTGGATGGAAGCGGACTCCCGGGGGTAGTAGGGAGGAGGAGCGGCCTGAATACCCTACATCAAAGGAGGCGTCGAAAAAAAGGTCATGGGCTGGATTAGCAGGCATGGAAGACAGATGGCTAGCATAACGACTCAGAAGTACTGCTCGCTGATTGGACAGCGGAGGTTCAGCAGTCTCGGCATAAAGGCTTTCCACAGGGCTGGTGTAAAAATCTCCAGACACTAAACGTAATCCACGGTGGTGGATAGAGTCGAGACGCCGAAGAATAGACGGCCGAGCAGAGGAGTAGACTATGCTTCCATAATCCAATTTCGAGCGCACTAAGGCGCGATAGAGGCGGAGAAGGACCACTCGGTCCACTCCCCAGGAAGTACCATTCAGGACACGGAGGGTGTTAAGGGATCGCAGACAGCGAGCCGAAAGATAGGAAACGTGGGAGGACCAGCACAGTTTTCTGTCAAACATAAGACCCAAGAATTTAGCGACGTCTGAAAACAGAAGGTTGACAGGACCTAGATGTAAGGAGGGCGGAAGAAACTCCTTACGTCGCCAAAAATTAACACAAACGGTCTTACTGGGTGAGAAACGGAAGCCGGTTTCGATGCTCCACGAGTGGAGGCGATCGAGACATCCTTGAAGACGTCTTTCAAGAAGGCTGGTCCGTTGAGAGCTGTAGTAGATCGCAAAATCGTCCACAAAGAGGGAGCCCAAGACATCAGGAAGTAGACAATCCATAATTGGATTTATGGCGATGGCAAACAGTACAACACTCAGCACGGAGCCCTGGGGTACCTCGTTTTCTTGGGAGAAAGTACGGGAGAGAGTAGTGTTCACCCGCACCCTAAATGTGCGCTCTGCCATAAATTCGCGAAGAAAAAGGGGCAGCCGGCCTCGAAAGCGCCAAGAGAACAGTGTGCGGAGGATGCCTGTCCTCCAACAGGTATCGTATGCTCTCTCCAGATCAAAAAATATTGCTACCGTTTGGCGTTTCCGGAGAAAATTGTTCATGATATAAGTGAAGAGAGCAACAAGATGGTCAACTGCAGAACGATGCTTTCGGAATCCGCATTGGGCTGGTGTTAAAAGACTGCGGGATTCCAGCCACCAAGCTAAACGGTAATTCACCATACGCTCCAAATCTTTACATACACTACTTGTGAGAGAAATGGGGCGATAGCTAGAGGGGAGATGTTTATCCTTTCCAGGTTTCGGAACGGGAACGACAATACCTTCCCGCCATCGTCTGGGAAAGGTACTGTCGGTCCAAATTCGATTATAAAGGCGAAGGAGGTAACGCAGACTATGGGTTGATAAATGCAGCAACATTTGGACATGGATACCATCCGGTCCTGGGGCGGAGGATCTAGAAGAAGAGAGGGCATGTTGGAGTTCCTGCATGGAGAAAACAGTATTGTAGCTTTCGTGATTTTGAGAGGAGAAAGCAAGATGTCGCACTTCCGCTGCACGTTTCTTCGGGAGAAACGCTGGCAGGTAATTTGAAGAGCTCGAAATCTCAGCAAAGTGCTGACCCAATGAGTTAGAAATTGCGACGGGGTCCACTAAGGTATCATGAGCGACAGTGAGCCCAGAGACCGGGGAGAAACTAGGCGCGCCTGAGAACCGTCGAAGCCGACTCCAAACTGCCGAGGAGGGAGTGAAGGTGTTAAATGAGCTAATAAAGAATTTCCAGCTTACCATCTTGCTATCGCGGATGACACGACGGCATCGCGCACGGAGCTGCTTATATCGGATACAGTTGGCCAAAGTTGGATGCTGACAGAAAATGCGAAGAGCACGTCGCCGCTCACGTATTGCGTCACGGCATGCCTCGTTCCACCAAGGAACTGGGGAGCGCCGGGGCAATTCGGAGGTGCGTGGTATTGAACGTTCCGCAGCTGTAAGAATAACGTCCGTAATATGTGTGACCTCATCGTCGACGCTGGGAAAGCGACGGTCATCGAATGTCGCTAGAGACGAAAAAAGTGTCCAATCGGCTTGGGCAAACTTCCAGCGTCGCGAGCGCATATATGGCAGTTGAGGCTGCAGTCTAAGGACACATGGAAAGTGGTCACTCGAGTGTGTATCATCAAGGGCGAACCATTCGAAGCGCCGAGCTAGCGGAACAGTACCGACCGCAAGGTCCAAATGAGAAAAATTTGTCGTGGAGGCAGACAAAAATGTGGGGACCCCAGTGTTGAGGCAAACTAGATCCGCTTGGTGGAAGACGTCTAGCAATAGTGAGCCACGTGGACAAGGATGTGGAGATCCCCAAAGCGGGTGATGGGCATTGAAGTCCCCAACCAGCAAATTGGGGGGTGGAAGCTGACCAAGAAGATGAAGGAGATCAGCTCGTGCCATTGGTGTGGACGATGGAATGTATACCGTACAAAGAGAGAACGTGTATCCAGAAAGGGAAAGACGGACAGCGACAGCTTGGAAGGAACTGTTTAAGGGGATTGGGTGATAATGGAGAGTATCATGGAGAAGAATCATGAGTCCTCCATGGGCTGGAGTGCCTTCAACAGAGGGGAGGTCATATTGAACGGACTGAAAATGAGGGAGAACAAAGTGGTCATGGGGACGCAGCTTTGTTTCCTGAAGACAGAAGATGACCGGCGAGTAGGATCGTAAGAGGATCGACAATTCATCCCGATTGGCTCGAATGCCGCGGATATTCCAGTGGATAATGGACATAGGGTGAACAGAAAATGGAGGAATGTGACCAAGGTCGCTGTCAACTCAACGACTGCTCAGAGCTTGCGACCGACAGCATGGAATGGCATTCAGTCGAAGGCAGAAGATCCTGATCCGTAGGTTGGTCAGGAGCAGCTCCTGCCACCAGCGATCGGCCGGTTGACCGGCCACCAGCAGTGCGCCTCGGCGACACAGAAGACGGCCGAGGGCGATTTCCGCCAGGTGGTGCTGTAGATGGGACACGCCTTGGCGGAGAAGGAGAGGAACTGTGTTTCTTTGTAGCCTTCTTGGAAATATGACGTTTCGATGAAGGAGGAACCGATGGTTGTGAAGTTGCGGTACGTAAAAACTATTCACGAGTATGCTCTTTTTTCGAAGACTTGGCGTCTGACTTTTGGGCTCGAGATTTAGCAGAATCCGACGAAGGGTGAGCCATAGAGTGGGCAGGCGAAAGTGGTGAGGTTGAACGGGCGATCTTTGCGCTGGCCGATCTGACGACTGTGGTACTAACGGTGAGGTCGCAAGTCTGCGTGGCCACCTCCTTTGTTGGCCGAGGAGAAGCAAGGACAGTGCTGTATGTTCCTTTCTGAGGCACGGTGGGCTGTCGACTGGCGAATAATTTTCGAGCAGCAAAGGTCGACACCTTTTCCTTTACTCTGATTTCCTGGATGAGCTTTTCGTCCTTAAAAACGGGACAATCTCGAGAGGAAGCAGCGTGGTCACCCATACAGTTGATGCAGCGAGGGGAAGGAGGTGGACAAGCACCCTCATGGGCATCCTTGCCACACGTAACACATTTGGCCGGATTGGAACAGGACTGGCTGGCGTGATTGAACCGCTGACATCGATAGCAACGCGTAGGGTTTGGGACGTAAGGGCGAACGGAAATTATCTCATAGCCTGCTTTGATTTTCGATGGGAGTTGAACTTTTTCAAACGTCCAGAAGACAGTGCGGGTTGGAATGATGTTCGTGTCAACCCTTTTCATAACCCTATGAACAGCCGTTACGCCCTGGTCAGACAGGTAGTGCTGAATTTCTTCATCAGACAATCCATCGAGGGAGCGTGTATAAACGACTCCACGCGAGGAATTTAAGGAACGGTGCGGTTCCACCCGGACAGGGAAGGTGTGGAGCAGAGAAGTATGCAGCAATTTTTGTGCCTGGAGGGCACTGTGTGTTTCTAACAACAGGGTGCCATTCCGTAATCTGGAACAAGACTTTACAGGACCTGCAATTGCGTCGACACCTTTCTGAATAATGAAAGGGTTGACCGTGGAGAAGTCGTGACCTTTGTCAGACCGAAAAACAACAAGGAATTGTGGCAACGATGGAAGAACCGTCTGTGGCTGAGACTCGGTGAACTTACGTTTGTGAGCAGACATAGTGGAAGGTGAGGAAACCATTGCGGAAGAATCCCCCATGATTACCGGCGTCTCCGATGGCGCGCTCCTCCCTTGTGGGGGCCCTCACTGAGGGCACACCCGCCTTAGGTGATTGTTCACACCTCAGGTCACACCTCCCGACAAACGGACGGAGGGACCAATCGGCACTTTCGGAAGGTATCAGCTCGGGTAATCACCCCTCCCTGGGCCTGGCCGTTACCAGGGAGTACGTACGTGTCCTACCTGTCTACCCGGGGCGGGGAATTACGCGTTACCCCGTCACCGGCTACGCATGGAAGTGCGTGGGTCGGCCTTCAGACACGCACAGGGAGGAAAAAAGAGAAAGGGAAAGGAAAGAAGAGGGGGGTCTCAAACGCCGCAGCGGAGAAAAGGGCAAAGAGAGGAGGGAAGGAAAAGAGAAGGACAGAGGAAGGACGAGGACTTGCAAGTGTAGAAAGCAAGGAATTTGGAACAGTTTCGAGCGTCCGTCTCCGGACTTAGGCACAAACCATACTCCCAGAGGGGGAGAAAGGGAAGGAAAGAGCCAGAGGTGAGAGGGGGGCGAAGATGGGGGAAGGATGCGGAAAGGGAAGGGAAGGTAAGGTATGCAGCCCGGAAAGGAAGGAGGGCCACATTAGCTCGGGGTCCCGTGCTCGCTACGCACGTGTCCACAAAAGAGTTGTGGACCCCCTGGGGGGGCTGGGAGAGGTTGTTTTCCCTGGACCTTGTTGCCATAAAGGGAAGATGAGAGGTGGTGCCAAAGTGACACCACCTGCTGACAGACGGCAACATGGAGATCGTCAGTTTGGAAGAACTAGTGGGCCAAGGTAGGCGTACTGCAGCCTCAGCAGCAGCATCAGGAGCCTCGTTTCCAGTCAGATGACGTGACTGAGGATCTACTAATTGTCAGAGTGGCTCCCTTGAGACTGAGGAACTGGAATCTTTCTTGGACCAGTTGCGCTAAAGGCTGAACTGTGTACAACACACACAGACTTGGAAGGGCACAGAGAGAATCTGAACAGATGACAATTGAAAAGCCTGTGTCGCCAGATGTACAGTGTGTCCCAATACAGTGCAAAGAGCTCTAGTGTAAACACTAAGCAGTGCTCTGGAAGTCAATACCAAAAATCTTCAGTGACAATGATGAAGCCACACCTAAACCACAGTCAGTCTGAGTGCCATTGTGTACACAAATGTACTCTCACAAAGTTCCCAGTGATGTTCGAGAAACTTACATCAATAGACAGAATTTGGATTAGGTTCTTTAGGAAGCCAATGAGGTCCAAGGTGAACATGGGCTGCCACACGAAGTGAAGGTGGTGAATGGTTCACACCAATGAGGAAAGTGGGGGGTAGCATGAAGTTAAGCTGCCAGAGCAATAGCTGAAAGTTAATTACAGGAGGTAACAGAAGAGAGAGACTCCCCAAACTGCCAGTCAAAGGAGTCATTGAAGAAAGCATAGGAAGAGTGGCCGAGCATGGCAGACAAATGGCATGTGTATCTGCTGACTAGAAGATCATGCCAGTATGACAGCAGTAGTTTGGCAGCTTCTGCATAGGTACTTTCAACCAGGCTAGTTTAAAACTTGCCAGCTACTAAACAGATTCCGTGATGGTGGATTATATTTCGATGGTGTAAGGTCACAAGTCTGAATGACCATGTCATTTGTGGTACGAGACATGGCAAGAATGGCACCGTAAGTGCCATATGGTAAATCACAGGGCTTTTGACCAGCCAACAACCTGAGAGCAACATGGTAAGGTACTTTTTCCTTCATGTGGATTTCCTGGACAGTCTGCTCATCAAGAGGCGCAGGACATTCTCGTGATGAGGTGTCATGGTCTCCATTACAATTGATACAGTGAGTAACACATTTTACAGTGTTTTTACAGGACATTAGAGTGTGTTTTTAATGTTGACACTAGTAGCAAAGCATCACATTTAAAATGTATGGTCAGACTGTAATAACTTCATAACCTGCTTTGATCTTTGATGGAAGCACAACTTGATCAAAAGTGTATAGGAGTAAGGTGGCATTAACCATTTACATTACTTGATGCACTACAGTGATGACCTGATCAGAGAGGTATTATGGATTTCTCCCTCGGTCAGACAATCAAGCATACAAGTGTAACTAACAACACAAGAAGAATTTTGTGTTTGATGGTCCTCAACATGAACAGTATAGCTATGGTGGGAAAAAGGTTTATGTAGTTGTTGGGCTTTAAAATAATTATTGGTTTCAAAAAACAAAATATCATTATGTAGACAAAATCAAGATTTCACTCGGTCAGCAATTACATCAACACCTTTCTGAATAAGGAGTGGATTAACTGTAGCAAAAGAATGAACATATGTAGTACATGATATCATGAGATACCAAATTGCAACTCTGAGTGCCTGATTCTTCAGCCTCATACCTTTTGCGTTTCGTTGAATGAGACTGAGATTAAGGTAAGTGGCCCATTGTGAAAGAATTGCCAATGACTGCCAGGGTCTCTAATGGCAAGCTCCTTCCAACCAAGTAGAACAAGCCTGTTTGGTTCTGTGCCTGATTTCCACTTTCATGGAAGTTGCAACTAATTAATCTCGTCATTCAGATCTATTTTGCAGCCAGTCTCCTTGTTTGACAAATTTTCTAATAAATTCTGGCCATAGACTGGAAGGCAGTATAGGTAAATTGAGATAAGGGAGTACATGACTCAAATTTAGTCAGAAATGACTCAGTCTGTGCATCCAGTCTTAAAAACATTTTAAATGAGCTGTCAGCAAGAGGCAGCTAAGACTCTTAGGAATTTTGATAGTTACCTTAGGCTCTGATTTTACCTACTTGTGTTCCTACTTCCTTCACACATTATTAAACAGCCCTTAATATTTTCTGAGCCCAGACTCTCACCATTTTATTTTCCATTCACCAAATAGTGCAAAACATCTGTGGGAAAACAGATGTGATTGTAATATTGTTGAAATCAACAAGGCGGGACAGAATGGTTTTAAATAAACCATGTAAAGAGCTCTTACACGTTAGTACAACCCATCTAAGTCAGCCAGCACTATATGTAAGCCTCATATCCCAAAGTATATAAATGCAGGACCCTCTGGATTACCCTAGACTTTGAGCTCTTTAACTCTCTTGGAAATGCCATCAGGGCCATCCACAGACACCTAACAACTCGTCTTTCCACTTTTACCTTAGACTAGCAGTCACCTGTCTCAAATCCAACATTCTTTTACTGCACTTCTTTGTCCCAAAAAACCCTGAAGTGAGGCAGCTGCTCTGAATCTGGCCCAACACTAATCCAAAAATGTACAAATAGATCAAACTCAGTCACTACCATGTCACAGGCGGCAACAGTATCCTACAGTTGTTTGGTTAAAAATGGCTCAGTCTGAACACAATACTGTAATTTACTTTTGGCTTAAAGCTGCATTTCAGAGGCAATGTTACTCTCTGGGAACACAATTGGTAAGAGATAAACAAGCTGCCAATGTTCCAAGAAGACAGGTGGTTCACAGCAGCTAGACACAAATGTATCTCTGCCTCTATCACAGCACCCTTTAAACATAATGTATCCTTTATTGTATGATTATATGATAGCGGAACAAACACTGGTAGCAGTTACTTCTGTAAAATATCTGGGAGTATGCGTGCGGAACGATTTGAAGTGGAATGATCATATAAAATTAAATGTTGGTAAGGCGGGTACCAGGTTGAGATTCATTGGGAGAGTGCTTAGAAAATGTAGTCCATCAACAAAGGAGGTGGCTTACAAAACACTCGTTCGACCTATACTTGAGTATTGCTCATCAGTGTGGGATCCGTACCACATCGGTCTGACGGAGGAGATAGAGAAGATCCAAAGAAGAGCGGCGCGTTTCGTCACAGGGTTATTTGGTAACCGTGATTGCGTTACGGAGATGTTTAATAAACTCAAGTGGCAGACTCTGCAAGAGAGGCGCTCTGCATCGCGGTGTAGCTTGCTCGCCAGGTTTCGAGAGGGTGCGTTTCTGGATGAGGTATCGAATATATTGCTTCCCCCTACTTATACCTCCCCAGGAGATCACGAATATAAGATTAGAGAGATTAGAGCGCGCACGGAGGCTTTCAGACAGTCGTTCTTCCCGCGAACCATACGTGACTGGAACAGGAAAGGCAGGTAATGACAGTGGCACGTAAAGTGCCCTCCGCCACACACCGTTGGGTGGCTTGCGGAGTATCAATGTAGATGTAGATGTAGATCGATGGCCATTGGCCAAAGGTTTGTGCAGTAGGTGCTTGATGTGATTGCCTCAGGGTAGGATCTACATAGTTACTAGGACACACCACAACTGTATGATACTCTCCCTGCCTGCACAACAGCAGACAAATTAGAAATACTACTTTCCTTTACTAAAATTAGTAATTTCTCACTATCTGCAATTCTTTCTTCATTTCTTATAGGCCACTTCCATCCCATCCCCTCATTTAGATCTCCCCTTGACAGGGTCTAAAACAGGCAATAAAATTTTCCATATGTGTTTGTAATTGAAAGCGGTTTATTATGCCTAAGACAGCATAACTGAATCATAGCTAACACTTGGTTCAAGAATCATAAAAGAAGGTTGCCTACATGGAAGAAACCTGAAGATACTGATAGGTTTCAGATAGATTATATAATGGTAAGACAAGTATTTAGGAACCAGGTTTTAAATTGTAAGACATTTCCAGGGCAGATGTGGACTCTGACCACAATCTGTTGGTTATGAATGGTAGATTAAAATTGAAGAAACTGCAAAAAGGTGGGAATATAAGGAGATGGGACCTGGATAAACTGACTAAACCAGAGGTTGTACAGATTTTCAGGGAGAGCATAAGGGAACAATGGACAGGAATGGGGGAAATAAATACAGTAGAAGAAGAATGGGTAGCTTTGAGGCATGAAGTAGTGAAGCCAGCAGAGAATCAAGTAGGTAAAAGACAAGGGCTAGTAGAAATCCTTGAGTAACAGAAGAAATATTGAATTTCATCGATGAAAGGAGAAAATATAAAAATACAGTAAATGAAGCAGGCAAAAAGGAATACAAACGTCTCAAAAATGAGATCAACAGGAAGTGCAGAATGGTTAAGCAGGGATGGCTAGAAGGCAAATTTAAGGATGTAGAGTCTTATCTCAATAGAGGTAAGAGAGATACTGCCTACAGGAAAATTAAAGAGACCTTTGGAGAAAAGAGAACCACTTGTATGAATATCAAGAGCTCAGATGGAAACCCATTTCTGAGCAAAGAAGGGAAAGCAGATAGGTGGAAGGAGTATATAGAGGGTCTATACAAGGGTGATGTACTTGAGTTCAATGTTACAGAAATGGAAGAGGATGTATATGAAGATGAAATGCAAGATATGATACTGTGTGAAGAGTTTGACAGACCATTGAAAGACTTAAGTCGAAACAAAGACCCGGGAGTAGACAACATTCCATTAAAACTACTGACAGCCTTAGGAGAGCCAGTCCTGAAAAAACTCTACCATCTGGTGAGCAAAATGTATGGGACAGGCGAAATACCATCAGACTTCAAGAAGAATATAATAATTCCAATCCCAAAGAAAGCAGGTGTTGACAGATGTGAAAATTACCAAACAATCAGTCTAATAAGTCATGGTTGCAAAATACTAACACAATTTCTTTACAGAAGAATGAAAAAACTGGTAGAAGTTGACCTCAGGGAAGATCAGTTTGGACTCTGTAGAAATATTGGAGCACGTGAGGCAAAACTGACCCTACAACTTATCTTAGAAGCTACATTAAGAAAAGGCAAACCTATGTTTCTAGCACTTGTAGACTTGGAGAAAGTTTTTGACAATGTTGACTGGAATACTCTTTCAAATTTTGACGGTGGTAGGGGTAAAATACAGGGAGCAAAAGGCTATTTACAATTTGTACAGAAAGCAGATGGCAGTTATAAGAGTTGAGGGGCATGAAAGGGAAGCAGTGGTTGGGAAGGGAGTGAGACAGGATTGCAGCCTCTCCCCGATGTTATTCAATCTGTATATTGAGCAAGGAGTAAAGGAAACAAAAGAAAAATTCGGAGTAGGTATTAAAATCCAGGGAGAAGACATAAAAACTTTGAGGTTCACCGATGACATTGTAATTCTGCCAGAGACAGTGAAGGACCTGTAAGAGCAGCTGAACGGAATGGACAGTGTCTTGAAAGGAGGATATAAGATGAACATCAACAAAAGCAAAACGAGGATAATGGAATGTAGTGGAATTAAATCGGGTGATGCTGAGGGAATTAGATTAGGTAATGAGTCACTTAAAGTACTTAAGTAGTTTTGCAATTTGAGGAGCAAAATAACTGATGATGGTCGAAGTAGAGAAGATATAAAATGTAGACTGGCAATGGCAAGGAAAGTGTTTCTGAAGAAGAGAAATTTGTTAACATCGAGTATAGATTTAAGTGTCAGGGAGTCGTTTCTGAAAGTATTTGTATGGAGTGTCGCCATGTATGAAAGTGAAACATGGATGATAAATAGTTTGGACAAGAAGAGAATAGAAGCCTTCGTAATGTGGTGCTACAGAATAATGCTGAAGATTAGATGGGTATATCACATAACTAATGAGGCGGTATTGAATAGAATTGGTTGCGTTACGTAGAAGGCAGATTAGTGTCATACAGTACCAATCTGCAGTGTACGATATGATGCAAATATGTTATTCAGTTAGCAAGAGCATGCCGCTATTTCGAGGCAGCATGACTATTACGAGCCAAAGCAGTTCTACATATACCCTGAAAATAATGTATGTTGTCGAAATAACTAAATACACAAGGTCCTATGTTTTAACACCCCCTTGTATTCAGTGTGTGTACGTCGCAAATTCTCGCAAGTGTACCATATACTGTCGGTCATTCACCGTCTTCCATAGAGCCCACAAAGCAAACATGGGTTATCGGAAACGTCCGACTCCACCCGTCTAGTTTGACCAATAACGTCACCAATATGGCGGAAACGACCATTCACAACTCCCATATCGCGACTATGACGTCGTTACGAAAACATGACAACAAACATAAAAATAGATCGAAAAACAGTCAGACACAATATTACTCCAAAAATATAGTGAACCTAACGGGACAAGCGGGGGAAATTGGGGGTTTTTGGGTGGAGACAAACTAAAAATAAACACACGCCACTAAACCAGACGACAAAAACGATAAAATAAAACGACAACAACCTTCCCGAAATCAACTAAAAACAATATCCACTGGAACATTTCCCTCGAGTTATATAGGGCAACAGAAACTACCGATACCACACTATAAATCTCAGAACTTTCGCCACCACCACACTTATTACTACCATAAAAAAAGAATCAAAATGGAATCGAACACTTCCCTTGACAAGGTATTCTTAAGACATCACCACATATAGCCGTCCCTGGTCCGAGATCCTGGAACATTAGTAAGCCTCATTTCTTCACGACTTCTTCCACAAATCCGAATAGTTTAAGGAACTTTGTTAGAGACAATGCAGTGTCCCCCATCATCGCCAACAACCGAAAACTATTGACGTTGTCAGTCATATCCACATCTATCAAAGACATGAACAATGCAATTTACCAAAATTCACACACGACGAACAGAAAGAAACTACAATAACGTCGACATAACAAAACCAAAACCGTTAACCCACTGAAAAATATTCCGCTGAAAGCACAGGCACTATCGACACCACACACGTGCAATGATACCGCGCAAATGAACCCCATACGCCACATAACACGCTACCCATAAACACACCACCAGAGAGAACCACCGACCGCAACAACACGCTACCTATAAACACGCCACACAAGCAAACTAAACCAAATACATCACCTGTCACACAACACATAAACACACCACCAGAGAGCACCATAGATCACATCAAAACGACACCTACAAGCACGCCATTCTCACAAACTAAATTCCGCGCCTTCGTGACGTCACACACCACAAAAGCCGACGGGGGGAATCGGACGCTTCCGTTGACCCACTTCGTTAACGAAAGCAATCTTTCTAGTCGGCCTATCAATTCCAGAGGTCGTCTTACAAGTCGCGACTTACTGAACCGCCACGGAAACAAGAATAATTCGATTTCTGTAAGAGATATCGTAAGAAACGTATACAACACGTAACTGTTACGTCGTAGGGAGGTTTACCTTTCTCTGGAAGTCTAAACAGCAACCCGGCTGGATAAATTGGAAGTGAGGAACCCGGAATTGTGCAGATTAGAAGTTTCGAACCGCAATCGCTGGATACAACCCGCTAACTGAGGCGCCACGAACCCGTGGTTCGGGGATGTGACGTCACAAGAGCTGGCCAGCCAATACGGCCGCAGCTCGCAACTTTTCAAAGCGCTCTACACACGTACCAACTGGCCGAGCGACAAACTGGATGCGTCTGGCGTTTAGACGGACCGAGTGATGAATTTCCTTGTCGGGATGTCGTGCGGGTAGGAGTAACCGACGCACGGCCGCCTCCTCCTCCTCCTACCACCCACTCTCTGGAAAAGTGCAAAACATCCCCACCAACACCTGAGGTTTTGTGGACCTCCTACCACGCCGTGCGTCAGCGCCGGCACGGAGACCTGCCTCTGAACTAGCAGAGCGCTCCATTGATTCGGGCTGAAACACGCCTCCTCTCTCTAGGACAGGTGCAGGACCCACCCGGGGCAGGCGATGAGTCGCACGGAGGTGAAGGTGTGGATGTTTTACCAAATAGGCGCGCCTCCACTGACGGAACAGTTTCTGTCAACCTGCAGATTATGGGGCCCCTCATCATACAAGATATTTCCAGTCAGCGTTTGGTGTGAGAAAGTCTTCGACACCTAGTATATATGCCAACAGCTCATGTCTAAAACTACATTTGAAAACATTTCTTACATCTTTTTCATAATTTCTTGTAAGACAAAGGAAACGTTAACATTATTTTAATAAGCCATTTTTGCACCAAACTGAAGAAAGTTACTGATTGAATTCTATATATTTTAAGAAAAGTGAGTTGGTTATATTTAGAGCCGGTCTGGACAAATGGCGCTGAGGGGCGAGCGGTGGAGAACAGGAAATGAAAAGCGAGTCAGCAGCCGGACGCCGCTAGAGAGAGCCAGTCGCCTTGTCGCCGACTCTGCTAAATTAGATTTACGTTCTGAATTAGGAACACCACTGCGTTTACGCACTTGAAAGAAAGGTGGACAAGTCACATCATTCAGTGCTAAATGGAAATTGCTCTTTGAACGCCATGCAAATTGCTTATACACCATCGCACTATCATGAGCTGTGAAAAACGTTCATTGGAACGTCGTTACACCACCAGGCACAAAGACGACTTCATTAGGCAAAGAAGAGTTAAAAGAAAAGTAGGGGAGGGACAAAATCTTTTATGGTCGACGTCACCAGCTATTTGATTTCATCAAGTCTCTTAATCCAAGGGGAGGATGATTTACATATATGGCCGACTATATTGATGTTATAAAGCAAAAGTTAATCCTGTGGAAAAATCAGCTTCTAGTTCATGACATAGAACATTTCTCACAGCTCAAGGCAGTCATTTCTCGACCAGACATGATTACCTTCGTTTCAGTAATTGAAAAATTTCGTCACCAGTTCTCAGACAAAAGTCAAGACTTTGCACGTCGAAAACTGATTTCGATTTATTTGTCAGTCCGTTCATGGTTGTGACTGCTAATCTACCTCCTCATTACTTCCCACTTGAGCTGATATGACCTCTAATATAGTCCACTACAGGAATTTACAACAATCTTATACAATATTACCCCAAGAGCCATATCCTCGACTGCACAGACAATTCGGTAAAGTTAGTTCAACGTTTCGATCAACGCAAGTGTGCGAACGGTATTTATTCTGTTGTAAAATTGAGGAAATCCCCTCAACGTTCGGGTTTAGCAGATTTTAATCTCTGCGACCCCACGTGTTTGTATCACGAACCGTAGTTCCATCTATATCACATACTAGCTTAGCACCCGATACTTTTCACGCGTAGTCTGTATCCTCTGCACAGATTTTTTTTTGTTTTTCTTTAATCAAATTTTTATATTGTTCACAAATTGCAACACCTTCTAAACGTTTCACGCTAATGGAGGCCATATATGCATGATCTTTTCCGAATGTAATTCTGACCAAAAAGCAATTCCAGGAGCTGTAATTCAAGGATTCTGTTAATCTTGCCGTTTGCATTCTTGTGATCATATTTCCATTGAAACACATACTTCTTTATAGCTAACCTAGAAGTGAAATACTCGTACCCATTTCGTAGGCTAAGCTTTACAATTTTTTTAATGTAACGAAATATTTTCCTAACAATTTTACGCCCTAAAGGATTGAATTTCTGTAAAGAGTAAACAAATACATATTTTTTTAATTTCTAACAGAGAATTCAAATACTAATTTCCAAAGATTTAGCTTTGAAAACGTTTCTATAATGAAATAATTTTATAAAACCTTTTATCCCCTCTTTCACTCCCTTAAGGCACTGAATTTCCAAAAAAGTGAAACTTTTTTAATTAACATCCATTTTCATAGATTTAGCTTTAAAATAGATTAGTTGTTCTGTAATAATGAATATTGTGCAACCTACGACTGTTTTTAAATAGTGATAATGAATTATTTCCAGAAAACGTTCACTATTTTCCCCACTTAGTGGTTGAATTTCCAAAATTGCTGAAACGTGTATTTTTTTACTTCTAACCGAGAAACCAAATACTAATTTTAGTAGTTCTAGCTTCAGAACTGCCTTAATTGCGACATATTTTGAGAAAGCCTTCCGTCCCCTATTTCACCCTCTTTTTTGTCTTCAATTTCGAATGATCCCTACTTAAACGATATCTACAGTATAAGATTCACACCCTCTCCAAATTTCAAGTTTCTATCCATAGCGGTTTCGGCTGGGCGATGATGAGTCAGTGAAACAGTCTGGCCCTGAACCTTCCTGGCAGATTAAAACTCTGTGCCGGACCGAGATTCGATCTCGGCATCTTTGCTTTCGCGGGCAAGTGCTCTACCAACTGAGCTATCCAAGCACGACACACGATCCGTCCCGACAGCCTTAATTCCGCCAATACCTCGTCTCCTTCATTCCGAACTTCACAGAAGCTCTCCTGCGAACTTTGCAGAACTTGTGGAGCACTTGCCCGCGAAAGGTAACGGATTCGAGTATCGGTCCAGCACACAGTTTTAATCTTCCAGGATGTTTCATAGCAGCACACACTCCGCTGCAGAGTGAAAATCTCAGCCTGGCCTTATTTGACCCCCTTAGGGGTTGGTTTTCCAAAAACAGTGAAACACGTTTTTTCTTTCATTTCCAAACAAGACGCCACATACCAATTTTCATAGATTTAGCTTTAAAAATGCTTTCACAATGAAATATGTGCATAAAACACTTCACCGCCTATTTCACCCAACCTGCTTCCCTTGCAGAACGAGTGGTGAAGTGGAAGAGTCTGCATGAGTGGTAAAAGGCAGTTACTTAGTTGTGTTCATACTTACGCGCGGCGTAAAAGTGCAAACGATGCTTTTAGTGCTCCGTTTGACCCAATTCGTGGTTGTTTTAAAGTTATCAGTAACCCCCCCCCCCCCCCTCCCTCAAAATCCAACTCCAGATTCGCCACAGGATCGAACTCCCTTATGTATAAGAGCTTGAAACGTCTGATTGCTTTACAAATCAGTTAATATGTTAAGCTAGTTTTTCACCCATCTCAATGTATATGACGTCATACGTCATATCACTTGAACTATGCGTCGTACAACGATATGCTGTTGCAGGTCCGTGTAGTGGTATATATGTGGATACTGCCTGCAAAATATGTTGCGAATTGAGTCAGTAGTAAATAAATAATGAATTAAAATGTCATAACTGATCATGGCTACAAAATACTAACAGGAATTTTTACAGAAAAATGAAAATCCTGGTAGAAGACCACCTCGGGAAAGATCAGTATCGATTTCAAAGAAATGTAGGTACACATGAGGCAATACTGACCCTATGACGTATTTTAGAATATAATTCAAGGAAAGACAAACCTACGTTTATAGCAACTATATACTTAGGGAAAGCTTTTGACAATGACGACTGGAATATTCTCTTCGAAATTCTGAAAGTAGCAGGGATAAAATACAGTCAGTGGAGGGCTATTTACAACTTGTATAGAAACCAGACTGCAGTTTTAATAGTTGAGGGGCATGAAAGGGAAGAGTGGTTGAGAAGGGAGTGAGACAAGATTGTAGCCTTTTGTATGTTCATCCTTTTAGCAGGAGGTCTCTGGGACGACGGCCGTTTACTATCGTGACAAAAAAAAAAACCACACACCTACAGCTGTCCTTATGATTTTAACTTATTTTGTACCGCATCAAAGACAGCCTGAAGATGACGCAATGAAGCGTTGAAACTGGTAGCGACAAAATAAATTAAAATCACGAAGACAGCTGTAAACGTTTTTATTTTTTGTCACGAAGATTGTAGCCTGTCCCATATGTTACTCAATCTGTACATTGAGCAAGCAGTGAATGAAACCAAAGAAAAATATGGAGAAGGTGTTAAAGTCCAGGGAGACGAAATAAAAACTTCAAGGTTTTCCGATGACATTGTAATTCTGACAGAGACAGAAAAGGGTTGGAAGATCAGTTGAATCGAATGGATAGTATCTTGAAAGGAAGATATAAGATGAACATTAACGAAAACCAAAAAGAAGGATAATGGAATTTAGATGAAAGGAAAATGGAAATGCCGTGTGAGTAGGGCCTCCCGTCGGGTAGACCGTTCGCCTGGTGGAAGTCTTTCGAGGTGACGCCAACTCAGCGACTTACGTGTCGATGGGGATGAAATGATGATGGTAAGGGCAACACAACACCCACTCCATGAGCGGAGAAAAATCTCCGGCCCAGCCGGGAATCGAACCCGGGCCGTTAGGTATGACATTCCGTCGCTCTGACCACTTTTTTATTTATTTTTGTTTTGTTTTTAATCTAATTTAGTTCGTTTTCGTTCGTTGTATCCGTTCTGGGCGGACGTCGAAAGACACCCGTTTGAGTTCGTTGTTGTTTAATTAACTCAGTTTTTTTTATTACAGAGGGCAACGGGCGGACACTTAGAGGAATTAAATGAGGTGATACTGATGGAATTAGATTAGGAAAACGAGACTGAAAGTAGTGGATCAGTTTTGTTATCTAGACAGCAAAATAACTGATTATGGTCGAAGTAGAGAAGATATAAAATGTATACTGGCAATGGCAAAAAAGCATTAGTGAAGCAGAGAAATTTGCTAACATCGAATATAGACTTAAGTGTTAGGAAGTGTTTCCTGAAGTTATTTGTCTGGAGTGTAACAAAGTATGGATGTGAAACACGGATCATAAACAGTTTAAACAGGAAGAGAATAAAAGCTTTTGAAATGTGGTGCTACGGAAGGATGCTGAAGATTAGATGGGTAGATCACGTAGCTAAAGAGAAGGTACCGAACAGAATTGGGGAGAAAAGAAATTTGTGGCATAATTTGACTAAAAGAAGGGATCCATTGATAAGACACTTTCTGGGACATCAAGGGATCACCAATTTAGTACTGGAAGCGAACAGTGGAGGGTAGAAATCGTAGAGGGAGACCAACAGATGAATAAACTAAGCAGATTCAGAAAGATGTAGGTTGCAGTAGTTATTCGGAGATGAAGAAGCTCGCATAGAGGAGAGTAGCATGGAGAGCTGTACCAAATCTGTCTTCGGACAGAAGACTGCAACAACAAAAAACCGGATCCTAAAACTTTAATACATGAGAAACTTTTTTTCCTACTTTATGAAGAGTCATAGTGAGAATAAGTTTCACGTCCGTTTGAAATTATAAGTTTTTTGTTCCCATGTCTGCTACACAAGCTACAACCTTATACGAGTTACTGTCTAAGGCGACAATAATTTCATTCAAGAGGGCAGCTGTCATGCGAACATCAAAATCAAAATAAACAGGTTGTTTCGAACTTGCAAATAGTCCACGCACCATAACAACTAAAACATTACTGTGGGGTCCTGACACTCTGTCCTCTTGTTGATCATAGTAAATCCTACTGTCGATGTTCATTTGGTCGAAGGACGAAACGCAAACACGTTGCCTGTCAGTGAATGTTTTAGCCCGCATTTTTATCATAATCAAAACATCTTTCAAAATGCCACGACTGCAACTAAAACAGCGGTTTATCCAGGCCCTCAACGTCGACACAGCTGGTAGAGGATACCCGATTTTTTCCCTCGGAAAATTATAACACTTCCGAGATATAGCACGGAGAGTAATTGATTTACAAATGTCTTCGTTACTCCATCTAACCCTTTTTGAGTCACTTAATAAACTTTTTATTTGATTGAGTGAAAATATTTTTCCCAGCACACGAGTAATTTCCTTAGACACAAGAAACTCCTTATTAATTTCTTCCTCGCGCGTAAGTCGTCGCGTCTAGACAGCTGATTCCGAAGGTATTTATTTCTCGATCGAAGTTGCACACACTTGTCTGTAAGAACAGCATTCCTTCTTTCTAATGCCGCTATAGTATTCATCAAAGTAACTTTATCTGTGTCTGAAAAAAAACTGTCATCTGTACATGTGTTATTATGATGTTTCTCATTTGGTGACAGCTTTTCCCGAGTTTCCAGAGATCTCTTATGTAGTTCTCGTTTCTTATACCGTTTGGTTCTGTCTTCTGTTGCGGGTGACACATTGACAGTCGCACTACTGCACGGCAAATTGCACGAAGGAACTGCATCTGGCTTGAGCATTCTTTTTCGGTGCAAATTAAGTAATTCAGACTGTAAATGCCTTAAGTAATCTGTTTCTGCGAAATGGTGAGAGCATATTCGTGTATGCGCAACATTTACACTGTCTTTCCTACAACATTTCGACAACCATAGTTTTTATAATGTTTCATTACGCGGGAACTGTGATACATTACGTCAGTTCCCTTTGTGTTCCGGTTGTACGAAAAACAGCCCGTAACAGCACAGCCTGGCTTTGTAAAAATTAATTTTCTCACTGTCTTGTAGATTCTCCAATAAGAATTTCACAGGACGAACAATAAACTACAGAGCTGGCGAACACAATGTTGATCCCGCTGTCCATTATTGCTAACTATTTCAGTTCCGAATGAAATATCAACTAGAGCAAAAACCGTAACACTCCCGAATTCCGAATGTTTCCGCTATTGACTTGAGTACCTCAGAAGGAAGAACTCAATCAACATACTCTTTCAAACACAACACAATTCGAACTGTGTACTGTTTGGCACAGCTGCTTCCCCCGTGACGTCATGCGCTCTACTGAGAAAACATATTGCTTTCTGTGCATCGCTTACTCCTGCTATTTAAAACACATCTCTGCGATATCTAGTTACAAATTCTTAGTTACATAGTACAGGCTGTTCTTATTAATCCGCTACACACGTCGTTTCAACTGCGAGTAGAGAACCACTATGTGGTGCACTAACCAAACTGGCTTTCTCCTATGAGTTGAAACGTAAGTTCCTCACAAATCATGTACCTTTAATCACTGTCTTCATAGGCTCAGCAAGGGGAGTTCTTACCCCCTCCTAGAATGGAATGTAGACTTTTTATTATTTTCAGAATTCTCATGAATTTCTAGAAATGACTGTCACTGATTGTAGCGTTGCTGAATCCAAGAGGAAGTAATCTGGCTGGTGCCCGTGCGGTTCTAGGCGCTTCAGTGTGGAACTGCGCGACCGCTACGGTCGCAGGTTTGAATCCTGCCTCGGGCATTGATGTGTGTGATGTCCTTAGGTTAGTTAGGTTTAAGTAGTTCTAAGTTCTAGGGGACTGATGACCACAGATCTTAAGTCCCATAGTGCTCAGAGCCATTTTACTCTGGCTGTAGCAAATCACCGCAGCGTTTGGTTGTCACTTTGTTAATGGGAAATTATTCTGTTTTTCGTGCCGTAGATTTATTTTGCAATCTTGGGGCACGTGAAACTCTGCGGAACATTGCCAAAAAACAAAGGACGTACGGATCAGGAAGCGTTGTGAGTGTTATGTAGCTGTTTCGTTTCAGTAACTCGTGGAGATAAGGTAGATGTGAGGCATCACAATTCTACCAAGAATCATACAAATAGATTCGACATCAAGGTATATGTCTACATTCATGATTAAAGAAGATACCCAGGAAGAATTTCTCGTTGCTGCTGCAGAACTAAAAAACGGCTTATAACGTTGTCAAGCATCAATCCTTCAGCTCTCTCGACTGTACCGCAAAACTGATTTCCGCAATGTATCTTGACTCCAAAGTCGCCGCATAAACAAAACAACAACAAAAAAAAAGGTTCAAATGGCTCTGAGCACTATGGGACTTAACTTCTGAGTTCATCAGTCACCTAGAACTTAGAACTACTTAAACCTAACCAACCTAAGGACATCACACACACCCATGCCCGAGGCAGGATTCTAACCTCCGAACGTAGCGGTCGCGTAGTTCCAGACTGTAGCGCCTAGAACCGCTCGGCCACCCCGGCCGGCAGCAGTCTACAGACAGGACCAAAGCTACAGCGATTGTTAGAATCCTCTCACCGCACTCTGTGTCCGAATGCATAAAACAACTGAAATAAGTTTCATTCTACGACGCAGGCAGTGACGCATTGAGCCACAACGTTGAAAAGATGTTTCTTCTTTTTCCTTTACTTGTTCAATATTTTACTGAAACTGGTGGAATCCAACAGAAGTTACTGAAGTTTGATTCGCTGAATACGAAACATCGGAGACAAGTGCAAAGTTTTATCCTGACCTTTAAAGACAAATGCCAATTCCATTAGACAAATTAATCCCTTTTTGTGGAAGCAGTATCAATACCAACTTCGGAGCGCTTCATTAACATGGTCACCGGAATTCGTTCCTGAAAATTAAGGAACTAGGAAAAAAACAAGGAATTGGATGCTCTGCTCATGTTCTCGACATTACTACTCAGAAGAGCCAAAAATCGGATACACCTACCTAATCTAGTGTAGGATCCCCGCGAGCACGCAGAAGTGTAGGGACATAGCGTGGCATGGACCCGAATAATGTCTGAAGTAGTGCTGGAGGGAACCGACATCGTGAACCCTGCAGGGCTGCCCATAAATCTGTAAGAGTAGGATGGGTTGGAGATCTTTTCTGTACAGCACGTTGTAAGGCATCCCGATATGCTCAATAATATTCAGGTCTGGGAAGTTTAGTGATCAGCGGAAGTGTTTAAACTCATAAGAGTGTTTCTGGAGCCATTCTGTAGGAATTCTGGACGTGTGGGGTGTCACATTGTCCTGCTGGAATTGTCCAAGTCCGTCGGAATTCACAATGAACATAAATGGACGTAGGTGATCATACAGGATGCTTAGGTATATGTTACCTGTCAGAGTAGTATCTAGACGTATCAGGGGTCCCATATCATTCCAACTGCACACGTCCCACACCATTACTGAGCCTCCACCAGCTTGAACAGTCCTCTGCTAACATGCAGGGTCCATGGATTCATGAGGTTGTATCCACATCCGTATACATCCATACGCTCGATACAATTCAAGGCGAGACTAATTCGACCAGGCAACATGTTTCCCGTCATCAACAGTCCAATGTCGGTACTGACAGGCCCAAGCGAGGCGTAAAGCTTTGTGTCGTGCAGTCATCAAGGGTATACGAGTGGAGCTTTGGCTCCGAAAGCACATATAGATGATGTTTCGTTGAATTGTTCGCACGATGACACTTGTTGATGGCCCAGCATTGAAATCTTCAGCTGCGGAAGGTTTGCACTTTCGTCACGTTGAACGACTCTCTCCAGTCGTCGTTGGTCCCGTTCTTGCACAATCTTTTTCCGGCGGCAGCGGTGTCGGAAGTTTGATGTTTTACCGGATTCCTGATATTCACGACACATTCGTGAAATGGTCATACGGGAAAATCTCCACTTCATCCCTACCTCGGAGATGCTGTGTCCCATCGCTCGTGCACCGACTATAACACCACGTTCAAACTCACTTAAATCTTGATAACCTGCCATTGTAGCAGCAGTAACCGATCTAACAATTGCGCCAGACACATGTCTTATATAGGCAGCGCAGTATTCTGGCTGTTTACATATCTCTGTATCTGAACACGCATGCCTATGCCAGTTTCTTTCGCGCTTCAGTGTATATCAAGTGTTGCTGCAGACTTAACTGACGGAAATAATCGTCATGAAAATATTTCATAACTTTTCAATATACACGATTAGGACAGAGAAGTAGAAAGAGTTCTGCTTACACGATGGTGTCAATCATCAGGTTCCTCTGTCTCACTCAAAAGCAAGATGGCTGTCGTTAATGCCCACAACTGAGAGATTCTTAAGCCGTGGATTCCATTAATACAGATTTTGACGGTGAAGACAGGTCACCTATAATAATTTCAAATTTTTTGAGTAGTCCGATCAGTGAAATTAACTTCATGTTTCTGCAGTCAAACTCGGCTCTTTGAAAAAAATATAAAAATCGTGGAGAATGATAAAGCCTCGATAACTGAAATAAGAAATACAATCATTAATCGACACACAAAGATGTCTGAATGAAAGGAAGACTGGAAATGTTATTGGCATGCAAAATCAAGATGAATTAGAACAAATTAAAGAATGGGAACCATAAACAAGAAATAATTAATTTTATTTCGAAGTTTGACGTAGACACAATGGTTCTCTATACCATAGCATTTGATTAGTGTGAGAGATTGGCTTTCTGTTTTAATAAATATCAAGTTTTTGATTGGGCCTGAAACCCCAGATCGGGTGAAGATTGAAAACATTATTATATACCTGACTAAAAATGTGAATACTTCAGGCGACAATTATTTTCAGGAATATGTGTACATGAAGGGCTTTTTAGAAACTAAGCGTGACTGGAAGAAAAGTGTACATATTTTCTTAAGCAAATCGAAAACCATGAACGCAAATGCCAACGGCTAAAATCATGCGAGTATTTGTTTTCTATTCCCACATTCAACGCCACTGTGGAAAGAGTACTTTCGCTGATGTCGGCCCAGTGGATTGATGAAAGAAACTGACTGCTGCCAAAGACTGTGGAATCAATCCTACACTGCCATTTAACTGCAAACTAACTTGCACGGATTTTTATAAATACTTAAAAGGGAAAAAAAGACTTGCAGGAAAAGGTGAAATCTTCCGGACATTATTGTGTACCAACTACTTCGGTAGCAACAAATTCCACGTATTTCGTTTCTAAATAAAAAGTGATTATATTAAATGAAATTTTTACTTCATTTCTACACCCCCATCTCAGAGCGCCCCGACGAGGCCCCAGATAGATATGACAATCGTAGGCATGAATCAAGTATTTAAGTGTTTAGGTATATACCCATTGTTTCATTACCACATGCTACTAGTGTACATCGTAGAAAACTATCGCAGCATCGGAGTCGAGGGAACCAAGGTCTATGATAAGGATTAGGATGGAAAAAACTGACCGGTTAAAACCGATACCGGTATTTATGTTCTTCATAACCGGTATTTTTCCGTATTTTTGGGTCTAGGTAATAACAGGTGATTTTATTTGTCACTAATAGCTGGGAAAAGTACTGAAGTATCAGTTAGCCATAGCAGCAGTGCAAAATTTTTGTTTTTTAATAAAGACGCGTTTATTTTCAGACAGGCACAATTAAAAGCTAGCTCTCGGCCACAGCCTTCATCAGCAAAAACGAGACACACACCACTCACACACACAAGCAAGCACACCTCATGCAAACACGACCGCCAACTCCAGCATCTGCGGTCAGAATGCCTGTCTGCAACTTAACATGTCTTCTTGACGGAAAGTAGCAACCTATCTTTCCTGCATTGTTGGTGTTCCTACTTGGAATTTCCCATGGTTTGTTTTTAAATAGATCTTTTTTTTTGGAAAAACAGCAGTTTTATTCAGACATTTTCCATTGTTTTGAAATACTGCATTATTGTAGAAAAAGAGAAAAGTGATCAGCGCTATTTTAATAATACTGCCGACAGAAACGACCAACAAATACATGGCATAAGAAATGGTACAGCATTGCTGTGACAGTTATGTCCCTGTTGCCATGTGTCGTGGCTTAACGTAAACGTGTGTGCGTGCAGTGTAGAAGACTTACCCCCACCTGGTCTATATGGTAGTTTCTCCCTGTCGTCACCGGACATCAATCCCATTGGAGAATGGCACCAATCCTAGAGTCCCATCCACGAGCGATGGCGGTTCGCGCAGGCAAGGACGGGGATTGCATTGTTGCCGGTTACAAGTGGCAGTTGCCGTACTCGCATACACCAGATGAAAGCGTGTATCCTGCAGATTATATCTCTCGCTTGCTAGTGCAGAATTAGTCTCCTACCACCACCATCAACCATGACAACTCGAAACAAATGGAATAAAAATTCGACAAAGAACTCGCTACGATCGCGTATGATGGTCGCATTGCGCTAACAGTCACAGCACAGCTCTCAGAACACTGCTGAAGACTCATTGGCTACCGAAGAACGCGCGACGTAGGTGCACAGAACGAGCCTAAATTCGAAAGCCATTGTTCGTGATTACATCTATAGTCTGGAAACACATTCCATTAGAAGTACTGATAGCCTTGGGAGAGCCAGCGCTGGCAAACCTCTACCATCTGGTGCGCAAGATGTATGAGACAGGTGAAATACCCTCAGACTTCAAGAAGAATTACAATAATTCCAAACCCAAAGAAAGCAGGGGTGGACAGATGTGAAAATTACCGAACTATAAGCCACGGTGCAAAATACTAACACGAATTATTTACAGACGAATGGAAAATCTGGTAGAAGCCAACCTCAGGGAAGACCACTTTGGATTCCGTAGAAATGTTGGAACACGTGAGGCAATACTGACCCTACGACCTATCTTAGAGAATAGATTAAGGAAAGGCAAACCTACGTTTCTAGCATTTGCAGACTTAGAGAAAGAGTTTGACAACGTTGACAGAATTAATCTCTTTCAAATTCTGAAGGTGGCAGGGGTAAAATACCCTGAAGCGAAAGGCTATTTGCAGTTTGTACAGAAACCAGATGGCAGTTATAAGAGTCGAGGGGCATGAAAGGGAACCAGTGGTTGGGAAGGAAGTGAGACAGGGTTGTAGCATCTCCCCGATGTTATTCAATCTGTATATTGAGCAAGCAGTAAAGGAAGCAAAGGAAATGATCGGAGTAGGAATTAAAATCCATAGAGAAGAAATTAAAACTTTGATGTTCGCCGATGATATTGTAATTCTGTCAGAGACAGCAAAGGACCTGGAAGAGCAGCTGAACGGAATGGACACTGTCTTGAAAGGAGGATGTAAGATGAACATCAACAAAAGCAAAACGAGGATAATGTAATGCAGTCGTATTAAATCGGGTGATGCTGTGGGAAGTAGATTAGGCAATGAGACGCTTAAAGTAGTAAATGAGTTTTGCCATTTGGGGAGCAAAATAACTGATGATGGTCGATGTAGAGAGGATATAAAATGTAGACTGTCAATGGCAAGGAAAGCGTTTCTGAAGAAGAGAAATTTGTTAACATCGAGTAAAGATTTAAGTGTCAGGAAGTCTTTTCTGGAGAGTAGCCATGTATGGAAGTGAAACGTGGACAATAAATAGTTTAGACAAAAAGAGAATGGAAGCTTTCGAAATGTGGTGCTACAGAAAAATGCTGGATATTAGACGGGTAGACCACATAACTGATGAGGAGGTATTGAATAGAGCTGGGGAGAAGAGAAATTTGTGGCACAACTTGACTGGAAGAAGAGATCGGTTGATAGGACATATTCTGAGGCGTCAAGGGGTCACCAGTTTAGTATTGGAGAGCAGCGCGGATGGTAAAAATCGAAGAGGGAGACCAAGAGATGGATACACTAAACAGATTCAGAAGGCTGTAGGTTGCAGTACGTACTGGGAAATGAAGAAACTTGCACAGGATAGGGTAGCATGGAGAGCTGCATCAAACCAGTCTGCAGACTGAAGACCACAACAACAACATTATGGTAACCGTAATAAATCTTAAGCTTAACAATAATTTGTTCATCGTATACAATAAGAATAGAAAGTAGCTCACCTGCTATCTGTGTCTACATAATATGCGTTTATCCGCTTATAGCCCTTGAAAAAGGACAAACCACCACGCAAAATACGAGCTCCTCAACCTCAGTTTTCATCCTTTAGCGCTGGCTTTTTATAATGCCCAAATAATGGTGTGATCCTTGATTACAACATGATTTTTGAGCTGAGTTTCATAAAATTAGAATCAATAGGATAATACTAGTAATTTTTCGTAGTATTCAACCACTTAACACTTGTCGAGAAAATGAGTGAACAATGGTCGGACTAAGATTTCTTTTATTGCCTATTCATAATTTTGATTCTATTTATCTTGAAACTGAGGAAGTCAACTTTTTTCTACATTTATTACACGAAATAACAGAAATAAAAACTTAAATCGGTTATTTCAAAATTTGAGCGGTCAGGTGTCCGTGGCACTGACGTTGTAATAAACCGATATAACGGAAAACCAGTTGTTTCAACGATAACCACCATGCGGCAGCAGTGTCTTCTGTTAACATCTGCTCATCCGTAATTTAAGAGAAACGTTATTCATTGTCTCTTAGCTCTTCTCTTTCTCTGCACTCTTGCAGCTCACTTCTGTGGCTAACAATTAAGCATTATTTTCATCGGTATCTCACAAAATAATTTGTTAGTTGTCATGAGTTTAAATGTACGTTTCCAGTTCAAACCGTTTCTTGTGCTGTATGTGCGTTCTGTGTTACGATATAGTGTTCCTCCCGTGTGCTAAAAAATAAAAAATAAAATAAAATAAAAAAAGAATAAGGTTATACAATAAAAAGCTTCATCACGAACAATTTTCAACTGCAAAAAGAAAGACGCTTTCGAAAAGGTTCTACGACAAGCATCTTATCTTCACACATTAAAACCAATTTATGCTCAAATGGTGATGTCATTAACACTACCCTCTCATAATGTGGTGCTTTATAAAAAACTGAAAATGTATTGTTATGTGAACCAACTGGTATCCCACATTCAGCTAGGTCTACTGATAGCGACCGTGAAATAATCACAAATCCAGACCCAGGCACTTGACCTAATACGTTAACATCCTCCATGATAAGTGAAATTGTACAGAAAGGCTCTATTAAAATTGTATATTTTTATTATCTTTAATACGAGAGGGGAGGAAAATTTTCAATTCATTTTTACGTACCAACTTTACCCAATGGAGAAAAAAGGGATCGAAAATGGATTGTGTATTCGAAATGCACCAAAAACGTTCTTTGTTACTGTTGTAAAATTTTTCGATCTCCTACAAACAAGCTGTCAAGTGACAGACTCTGTGACTGGGTTCATTTAGGAGATCGGCTTACAGGCCATGAACAATTAGTTGCCCACATACACTCTGCAAAAAGATGCATACAGTGTGAGACAGTTGAAACAAAAAAGTGGTAGCTATGGAAGTGAACTACTAGAAAGAGAAAAGGAACACTTGTTTTCGGCTCTAAACAGAATTATACGCGCCACCAGGTATCTGGCTGAGCATAATATGGCCTTCATAGGAGCCAGCTAAAAGCTCTGTCAATATAATTATGGCAATTTTCTTGGTTTAATCGAAATAATTGCAGAATTTGACCCTGTTTTGCAGAAAATTTTAATCGCGGTTAAAAACTTAAGAAATTCTTGACCGTTCTTGTGTACAAAAACATTCAACATTAACTCATAAATTTGCTTGCACTCAAAGTACAAAACGTTAATTTTCTAGAAGAAAGTAAATATTTTTCAGTCATCCCTCATTGTACTCCTGATACAACCAACAATGAACAAATGACATTGCTTGTTAAGTTTGTAAACCTATAAGAACACACAATGACTGTAGACTTTATGGATGTCTCTTCAACAACAGGAGAAAGTTTGCCTAAAACCCGTGCATCGAAAGTAGACCAACTAGGTCTCAATATTCGTGGCTGCGGAGGCCAAAGTTACGAAAATGGTACAAATATAGAAGGTAATTGAAGTGGTGTTCAAACCAGAATCCCGATGTAATCCAAGAGCATTTTATTTGACATGTGCTAGCTGGAATATTAATCTTGTGCAATCAGATGCGGCAAAACCTACAGCAAAAGCAGTCACATTTTTCGTGTAATTCAAAGACTATACTTTGTTTTCGGTGCATCCTCCCAGAGAGCGGAAATCATATTGAACAGAGTACCAAAATTAACAGTGAAGAAGCTTTCAGAACCTCGATGGGAAAGCTGGGTGGAGAGTGTCGAAACTATGACGTACCAATCAAGAGAAGTCACAGATGCCCTTCTTGGGGTGAGCAATAGCATTGATGAATTGAAAACAAAAAGCGAAGAACACTTACTTGCTGTGAACGAATTAGATAACTTCTAGTTTATTGACGGTGTTGTCATACGGTATGAGCTTCTCTTTGCCCTTATAGCAGCAAGTAAGGCCCTCCAGGCAGAAAACATGAATTTGAAATTAACAACCAAATCGCTCGAAAGTTAAATAAAATTTAAGTGAGAATTTCCGTGAGGAAGATTTTTTTTCACTACGAAAGTGATAGCTGAAACTTTACAGATTGGGCAAAATTTGAACAAAAGAGAACTGGCACCAAAAGAAACCAATTTGGTTGTAAAAATGACGATGTGCTTTGCAGAGCACAGCTTCCAGAGGAGAAGACGAAACTGATTTTTTCTACCCTGTCGTTGACACAGTATTAATAAGTTTGCAACAAAAGTTTGGGCAGCTGACTAAGTATTCCGAAATATTCAGTTTTTTTCATCAAAAAACTTGAGACACTTATAGGATAAAGAACTGAAAACGCTATGAAATAAACGTGTCAGAGAGCTAAGTATAAAAGGTAAATGGTGAATAATGAAAAGACATTGTTGCGTCAGAACTTTTGACAGAAATCAAAGTGTTCAGAGAAAAAGTGAACAAGAATATGAGAACTTCAGTGCTAATATTGAAATACTTAAATGAAATTGGAAATCCATGACCCAACAATTACTGCTAACCATGCCAGTGACTGTCGCTTCCAGTGGGAGAAGCTTTTCACATTCGAAGCTGATCAAGAATTACGAGGGGCGTTCAGAAAGAAATGCAAAAACATTTTTCTCTGAAAGGAGGTTGGTTTTATTTTGGGTTTCAGTACACCATATTATACTCCACACTTCTGGCTGCAAGAGACTGATTTAACTGTAGGATCTTGGAGAAACATTTCGTATTGTGTTGATTAAACGGGATTCTTTTTGCCTTGCTTCGTGAAACTTTATTAGGACTTTAAGCCCATTTTCGAATACAGAACTATTTCCGAAGATGGAAACCACGTGCAGGTAAATGCATGTCAACTTCTTAATCTACGAAATCTCGCCTTAAACTATAAATGTTGCCTATTTTGACGTTTATATTTTCATCGAACAACTTTATGACATTTAATAGGACAGTGTTTACTCCAGCTACGAATAAGCGGACTGGTGTAGATCTGTGTGCAGAGGAATGAGTATTTCTGTGATTACTTATTTATGAACGATAGCACAAAGGTTCCCCTTCTAGTTGCAACATTTTCTAAAATCAGTGAATAACTGAAGTAAGTCGAATGCTGGGAAAAAGTGAATTCCAACTGAATGACCGCGAACGATACGTTGTGAAGATTGGCGAAGCGCCGCAACTGACCTCGTACACCCTCCCTGCCTCCCACTGCACGGCCCGTACAATTGTTGGCCAGTTGATACTCCTGCATTCCTTGTTGAGTATGTTGCAACAGAGACATGCGGAAAAACTTTAGACACACAATAAAAATGTAATAAATCATTACTGGAATCACTGGATAAGATACCTGCTATAAAATAACGACATGAGTAAAAGTCTGTTTGATCTTCTGCACTCCACGATTTAGGAAGGAAAAATACGTCTTCTGACTTCACACTCAGAGTTGTTCCCCTCATTTCCTGGGCCTTCCCGAATCTCTTCTTGGTTATGGCTTATTAGCCCAATGCGTTTTGGCAATTGTTCCTCCTGCCACGGAACTTCACTAATGGTTCAAATGGCTCTGAGCACTATGGGACTCAACTGCTGTGGTCATAAGTCCCCTAGAACTTAGAACTACTTAAACCTAACTAACCTAAGGACAGCACACAACACCCAGCCATCACGAGGCAGAGAAAATCCCTGACCCCGCCGGGAATTTTGGCAATCTGTCTTCATTTATCCGGTTAATACCTTCTTTCGATCTTCTTCTGTTACCGTCCACTCTCTAATATTCTAAACGTTAAGTTCTGATCTTCCGTGTTCATTACGTATTGGGTCTAATATTTTGTACACCCTCTAACATATCTTGAAGTCCTCATTTCCGACCTTTCGGTGTTACTGACGTCCGTCTGTCTCACTCCCATTCATTAAACCTGGTGATGCCTTTATTTACTTTTATTCTCATGCCCTTTCCTGTCTTGTTACTCACCGTCACCACAAATGTGTTCAAAAACGTTGAAACGTAGTTTCAGTATATCAGCCTTTATTGTCACTTATTTCAGCAGCCAGATAGGAGAAATAAGGGATTTGTTCTGTAGCTTTTGAGTTGATAATAGTCGTTGAACAGAATGGGAATATTCCCTGAAATGCCATTACGCTAGTTTTAGGTAGGGAGAGTGTTGTACCTAGCGGATAGTGTAGCTAGGAACACGTGTTTACTTTTGGTCGTTACTTCAGTCACATGACAAATCTTAGACTCACATGAAGAAATTCTCGTTGGAGACCGCCATAAGCAGTTTACGCCATTTTCTTTAGTTTTAGCACTGATAGAAGGTTATGTTTCGTGAAGCATTCTTAAATATTTCGCATTGTACACATTTCAATTGGTGTATAATATACAAGGTGACTCAGCTTCCCCTACGGATCTTGTTTTATGCAGCCCGCCGTGTTATAACTGGCCTTCAAAGACCATGCGAGAGATTTTCATTCTCTCGTTCGCCACGCGCAAACTACAAATCCTTGAGAAACAATTAACAGGACATTTTTGTAGGAATAATTTTACACTGGGGTCCGTTTTCGCTAGAGGCCGTAGTTTTCGAGTTACTCAAGAAAATCGTACAAAAGTGACCTTCAAATGCATCCTTACTCCCACACTCAGCCCCTACCAGTCGGGATTTCTAGTACGTTGTTCACGGCACTCGCTCCTACTATTCGACAAAGATTTGTGACTGCACGAATTATTTCCCACTTTCCTTCACGTGGTTTCCATCTTGGGAAACAGTTCTGTACTCGAAAATGGGCTTACAAGCCTAATAAAGTTTATTCCTATATTCCACCACTGGATTAGTTGAGCACTTAAGAACTGTGTAAATTTTACCTAACAATTTAGTGAATTCTAACAGTACAAAATAAACAAAACTGTTACATAGTTGAATTCGTGTGGCTTTCAGACTACGAATGTACTCTGCTTGCGAGGGTTAAGTTTAAGCGTAACATCTACAAAAGTCGTTTTTCTTTCATTACCCTCGCGGACAGGGTAGTAATGTTAAGGGTATAACCGACTATGCTGGTGGCGTGATACCCCAATCAACGCAGGCAAAGAAAGGTCGAAAATAATTTTCCCACTGAATTTTTTGCATATTCTATATCTGAATGTGTTCAATAGCATCGTTCATTATCTCCAGGGACATTCACCACACATTGTGTTCCATAAAGGTCTCGTTTCATGCGTTTTGTCTATCACTTGCAATAATGCTGTTTTATTTTTCGTGTATTCGATTTAGACCTATTACTGTTAATTTTACACCCCATGCAGTCTTCCCGCCTGTCACTGACTTAACAAGTAATTCTTGAACATCTCGGTTAAACTACGGTGTTTCGTGTGTAGCACCGCCTCCCATTACACTTGCTGTTTTCGTACCTAAAGCTTCTCGTGCTGTATCTTGTATACGAAAAAATTGTATTGAGATCTCTACACATTATGTTGAGCTCATCGAATCAGATCGTGAAAGTTTTATCGAAAGACGAGAATGCGAGACATTTCCTCGTTTCCAGACGCGTCTTCGGCCTGCAATCTGACTGACTGGAGTAGCTATCCTGGGCTTACATTGTTATACACAGCGACAACAGCGCCTCAAGCGGTGGAGAAGCTACGCTGCTGAATACGGTATTCACTAACTGTAAACAGTATCGTTTATATTCATTTTTAAGATGTTTTTTACGAAAGGCAGCGTATGTAGTTCAAGAAATTGCAGTAATAATAGGAAGAAGACACCAAATTTGTCATTCTTCAGGTTTCCTAAGGACCCTGAGAGGTATGAAACATCATATTAGAGCGCTCTTTATTTACGATTTTTTTCTAAACTTTATTGAATTACTGAATTTGTTTTTCTTTTTTAGGAGCAAGAAATGGTGAATAAACAGTAGAAGACAGGACCTGCTGCAAAAAGATGCCCTTTATTTGCACAATAACGTGAAGTTTTGTGCGTTACATTTCGAGTCAAACCAGTTCATGAGCACGGAAAAGAAGACATCGATATGCAATGCTGTTCCTACGTTATTTGTCGTGCCGAGTAAGCCACAACTAGTGACGATGAAGAGAAAATTGCCATACAAACGTGAAAGTGTTACTGCAAAAACAAAACTGTCTCCTGACACAGAAGAAACAACTACCACAAGTGTTACTACACGAGAGACATATAAAATCACTAACAACGGAATCTGCAACACAGACATCTTTTGAAGATGAAATGCTTAGATTACGTGAAATTATTCGCGTGTTGGAAAATCGTGTGAAATGTAAAAACGTGCAAATCATTAGACTTAGTACAAAATTACTACGTGACAAGGAAAGTGCCCATTGTAAGAATAAACTGCAACCACGTCACAGGACACAAGTACAAAAGGATAAGCTCATTTTAAAAAGTGTTGGTTCCAAGTACTTGAAAAAAGATGCTCTCGATTTATTGATAAGCCAAATCAGTATACCACTGAATGGAAAACGTGGTGCGAGATGGGAAGATGAAACTAAGTAATTTGCACTTAATTTGTTGTATTGTAGTACTCAGGCATACAGTTTTTTTATCACGCTGTTTTAGCCTTCCATCAGTACGTACCTTACAAAGGTTGTAAGTAGGCTGTTTATGTTTTCTTATTGGCAACGTTACGTAGCGCTCTGTATGAAAATCGGCAGCTGGATGTGAACAGCGCGTAGCGTTGCGCAGTTGGAGGCGAGCCGCCAGCAGTGGTGGATGTGGGGAGAGAGATGGCGGAGGTTTGAAATTTGTTAGACTGGATGTCATGAACTGCTATATATATTATGACTATTAAGGTAAATACATTGTTTGTTCTCTACAAAAATCTTACATTTGCTAACTATGCCTATCAGTAGTTAGTGCCTTCCGTAGTTTGAATCTTTTATTTAGCTGGCAGTAGTGGCGCTCGCTATATTGCAGTAGTTCGAGTAATGAAGATTTTTGTGAGGTAAGTGATTTGTGAAACGTATAGGTTAATGTTAGTCAGGGCCATTCTTTTGTAGGGATTTTTGAAAGTCAGATTGCGTTGCGCTAAAAATATTGTGTGTCAGTTTAAGCACAATCTTGTATAGATTTTTCTAAGGGGACGTTTCAAGGTATGTGGAAGATATACAGTTGAATTGTGGGATAAATAATAACATATTTCATCTTTTAAAGCAGAAAGTGCAGCAGTTACCATAAACTGATATAATTGTTAATTTGTCTATGGATGAGATGTCACTAACGGAAAATTTGATATATGACAGCTCTAGGGATCGTGTTATTGGATTTGAAGACATGGGTTTCATACGGACATCTGTGGTTGCCAATACTGCATTAGTTATAATGATTAACGGCATCTTCTCAAATTTTAAACAGCCATTAGTATATTATTTCTCCAAAGGACCAGTAGGAGCCACCCATTTGACGCGCATATTTTTTGAAGTTGTCAGAAAACTCACAGAAATTGGTTTGGTTGTAAAAACATGTGTGACAGACCAAGGCTCGAATTTTGTGGAGTGGAGGCACAGACTGGGTATCACACCAGTTAATCCATGCTTAGTACACGAAGGGAGTAAGATCTTTTTTATGACACCTCACACTTGATAAAAAGCATACGCAATAATTTATTCAGGTATAACATTATCCACACAACAGATGAAGGAGGGATTGGCACTGCTTCAAGGAAGGACATTTGTCATTTATACTCAAGTGATTATGAAAGGAAGTACAAGTTGGCCCCCAAGCTCACTAAAAGAGCTGTCCAACTGCTAGCATTTTCAAAAATGAAGGTAAACACTGCAGTTCGTGTGTTGAGTCATACGGTAGCAGCACGCATTTAGACACTTGTTACTTGTGGCACCATATCATCATCTGCTATTGCTACTGCAGATTTTTGCCAAAAAGTAAACGATATTTTTGACATATTTAATGCATATAGTGTTAAAGGGCCTGTATCCTTAAGGAACTGCATTACAAGTGCCTCAAGACATTTGGAAATTTTAAATACACTGAAGCCATAGATGTTGTTGTTGTTTGTTGTTGTGGTCTTCAGTCCCGAGACTGGTTTGATGCAGCTCTCCATGCTACTCTATCCTGTGCAAGCTTCTTCATCTCTGCAACCTACATCCTTCTGAATCTGCTTAGTTTATTCATCTCTTGGTCTCCCCCTACGATTTTTACCCTCCACGCTGCCCTCCAATACTAAATTGGTGATCCCTTGATGCCTCAGAACATGTCCTACCAAACGATCCCTTCTTCTGGTCAAGTTGTGCCACAAACTCCTCTTCTCCCCAATCCTATTCAGTACCTCCTCATTAGTTATGCAATCTACCCATCTAAACTTCAGCATTCTTCTGTAGCACCACATTTCGAAAGCTTCTATTCTCTTCTTGTCCAAACTATTTATCGTGTATGTTTCACTTCCATACATGGCTACACTCCATACAAATACTTTCAGAAATGACTTCCTGACACTTAAATCTGTACTCGATGTTAACAAATTTCTCTTCTTCAGAAACGCTTTCCTTGCCATTGCCAGTCTACATTTTATATCCTCTCTACTTCGACCATCATCAGTTATTTTGCTCCCCAAATAGCAAAACTCCTTTACTACTTTAAGTGTCTCATTTCCTAATCTAATACCCTCAACATCACCCGACTTAATTCGACTACATTCCATTATCCTCGTTTTGCTTTTGTTGATGTTCATCTTATATCCTCCTTTCAAGACACCATCCATTCCGTTCAACTGCTCTTCCAAGTCCTTTGCTGTCTCTGACAGAATTACAATGTCATCGGCGAACCTCAAAGTTTTTATTTCTTCTCCATGGATTTTAATACCTGCTCCGAATTTTTCTTTTGTTTCCTTTACTGCTTGCTCAATATACAGATCGAATAACATCAGGGAGAGGCTACAACCCTGTCTTACTCCCTTCCCAACCACTGCTTCCCTTTCATGTCCCTCGACACTTATAACTGCCATCTGCTTTCTGTACAAATTGTAAATAGCCTTTCGCTCCCTGTATTTTACCCCTGCCACCTTCAGAATTTGAAAGAGAGTATTCCAGTCAACATTGGCAAAAGCTTTCTCTAAGTCTACAAATGCTAGAAACGTAGGTTTGCCTTTCCTTAATCTTTCTTCTAAGATAAGTCGTAAGGTCAGTATTGCCTCACGTGTTCCAGTATTTCTACGGAATCCAAACTGATCTTCCCCGAGGTCGGCTTCTACTAGTCTTTCCATTCGTCTGTAAAGAATTCGTGTTAGTATTTTGCAGCTGTGGCTTATTAAACTGATTGTTCGGCAATTTTCACATGTGTCAACGTCTGTTTTCTTTGGGATTGGAATTATTATATTCTTCTTGAAGTCTGAGGGTATTTCGCCTGTCCCATACATTTTGCTCACCAGATGGTAGAGTTTTGTCAGGACTGGCTCTCCCAAGGCCGTCAGTAGTTCCAATGGAATGTTGTCTACTCCAGGGGCCTTGTTTCGACTCAGGTCTTTCAGTGCTCTGTCAAACTCTTCACGCAGTATCGTATCTCCCATTTCATCTTCATCTACATCCTCTTCCATTTCCATAATATTGTCCTCAAGTACATCGCCCTTGTATTGACTCTCTATATACTCCTTCCACCTTTCTGCTTTCCCTTCGTTGTTAGAACTGGGTTTACATCTGAGCTCTTGATATTCATACAAGTGGTTCTCTTATCTCTAAAGGACTCTTTAATTTTCCTGTAGGCAGTATCTATCTTACCCCTAGTGAGATAAGCCTCTACATCCTTACATTTGTCCTCTAGCCATCCCTGCTTAGCCATTTTGCACTTCCTGTTGATCTCATTTTTGAGACGTTTGTATTCCTTTTTGCCTGCTTCATTTACTGAATTTTTATATTTTCTCCTTTCATCAATTAAATTCAATATTTCTTCTGATACCAAAGGATTTCTACTAGCCCTCGTCTTTTTACCTACTTGATTCTCTGCTGCCTTCAATACTTCATCCCTCAAAGCTACCCATTCTTCTTCTACTGTATTTCTTTCCCCCATTCCTGTCAATTGTTCCCCTATGCTCTCCCTGAAACTCTGTACAACCTCTGGTTCTTTCAGTTTATCCAGGTCCCATCTCCTTAAATTCCCACCTTTTTGCAGTTTCTTCAGTTTTAATCTACAGGTCATAACCAATAGTTTGTGGTCGGAGTCCACATCTGCCCCTGGAAATGTCTTACAATTTAAAACCTGGTTCCTAAATCTCTGTCTTACCATTATATAATCTATGTGATACCTTTTAGTATCTCCAGGGTTCTTCCATGTATACAACCTTCTATCATGATTCTTAAACCAAGTGTTAGCTATGATTAAGTTGTGCTCTGTGCAAAATTCTACCAGGCGGCTTCCTCTTTCATTTCTTAGCCCCAATCCATATTCACCTACTACGTTTCCTTCTCTCCCTTTTCCTACACTCGAATTCCAGTCACCCATGACTATTAAATTTTCGTCTCCCTTCACTATCTGAATAATTTCTTTTATTTCATCATATATTTCTTCAATTTCTTTGTCATCTGCAGATCTAGTTGGCATATAAACTTGTACTACTGTAGTAGGTGTGGGCTTCATATCTATCTTGGCCGCAATAATGCGTTCACTATGCTGTTTGTAGTAGCTTACCCGCATTCCTATTTTCCTATTCATTATTAAACCTACTCCTGCATTACCCCTATTTGACTTTGTGTTTATAACCCTGTAGTCACCTGACCAGAAGTCTTGTTCCTCCTGCCACCGAACTTCACTAATTCCCACTATATCTAACTTTAACCTATCCATTTCCCTTTTCAAATTTTCTAACCTACCTGCCCGATTAAGGGATCTGACTTTCCACGCTCCGATCCGTAGAACGCCAGTTTTCTTTCTCCTGATAACGACATCCTCTTGAGTAGTCCCCGCCCGGAGATCCGAATGGGGGACTATTTTACCTCCGGAATATTTTACCCAAGAGGACGCCATCATCATTTAATCATACAGTAAAGCTGCATGCCCTCGGGAAAAATTACGGCCGTAGTTTCCCCTTGCTTTCAGCCGTTCGCAGTACCAGCACAGCAAGGCCGTTTTGGTTATTATTACAAGGCCAGATCAGTCAATCATCCAGACTGTAGCCCTTGCACTACTGAAAAGGCTGCTGCCCCTCTTCAGGAACCACACGTTTGTCTGGCCTCTCAACAGACACCCCTCCGTTGTGGTTGTACCTACGGTACAGCTATCTGTATCGCTGAGGCACGCAAACCTCCCCACCAACGGCAAGGTCCATGGTTCATGGGGGGGGGGGGGGGGGGGGGGAAGCCATAGATACAGTTACGGAAATTAGTAGATGCTGATGGAGAAATCTTTTCACCTAGGATTAAGTGTGTTAAAGGACTTCTGGGTAACATAAGCGCTTTGAACATGTTTTTTGATGATGTTGTGGATGGAACCAAGTTATATTTATTAACACGCAAAATTAATCAAGATCCACTGGAAAACTTTTTCTCAGTGATAAGGCATAAAGGCGGTTTTTGTAGCAACCCATCACCACGACAGTTTTGTGCTGCATTCAGTAATTGTGCTTTAAGCAAATTAATGAACACACACAGTGTAGCTACCTCCAATTGTGAGGGGATCAGCTGGGTTCAGACAATAGTGGATATGAAAGCAGCGGCCAAATTACTTGTTTCACCGCTGTTGGACATCAGTGACACGAGTTCAGTGATCAGACTACCAAATGTGGAAGTTCAAACAGACCTCGGAGAGGTAAACAGCATGAGATAAGTGTTTGGTTATGTATTAAAGAAACTGCTTACAATTCATGACTGTTATAAATGTAGGACAGTACTTGTAGATGGCAGCCAAGACTTAGACGCAAATGACAAAGTTTATTGTCATTTTAAAAGCTATGAAGGCAACTTTGGAAGCCTATTGATTTGTGAAGAAGATGTCAAAGAATTTGCAACTCATTGTGAGACTAAGATGACTTTTACTTTTGATGAATATGCTCACATAAGTAATTGTGGTGCTTCCTTTGTGAACATCCACCTGGGTGCTGTGCTGTACCAAGCTGCTGTTAATAAGACTGTTTGTGAAAGTGAGGCTCTTTTACATTATTAAATTCATGAATCAAGAACTATTCTGTAGGAGCAAGAGAAGAAATAAAAAAGTGATGAAGCTGGCTCATTTGGGTTGCTAAAGTGTTAGGACTGATTCATTCATTTAATTTTATTTTCGTGAAATGTATCAATGGGATATAATAAAGCTGTAAAATAGTCATGGTTTTTATTGAGATAACGTGATACCATAAATAATAAGATGGAAATTGTATTTTTGGAACCATGCTTCCTGCGAAGCAGAACGTAATGAAAGGTGATGTGTCGCAACTGCCGTGAGATAACGTGATACCTCTGCCAGGCACTGAAGGCAACTTGCAGAGTATCAATGTTGATGTAGATGTGTTACATACATAGGAAAATCCCAGAATGTATTATCAGTGCTAACATGAAAGAAAAAACAAACAAAAGAGGAAACATTTAGCGCACAGGAGGGCCTACTTCCTTCAGCCCTTACGCTACACTATAGTTATGTAATTTCGGCCTTTTGTCTTGGGTATCACAGGGACCCGGCAGGTTAGCCGAGAGCACTAATGCGCTGCTTCCTGGACTCGGGTAGGCGCATAGTCCCAGGATCGAATCCGCCCGGCGGATTAACGACGAGGGCCGGTTGCTACTTTCGCGTTCTCGTCAGTACGGAACCAGAACGTTTAAGTTCTACCACCGTAGAGACGGAAGATCCGCGATTCGGAATGTCAGAACTGTGCAGTAAGTAGCGGCCGGAGCACCACCACAAAATTACCCAGCACTAACACTCCAAACTATCCACTCTCGGATAGAGATTTTAACCGTGTTCAACCCAGTGGTAACGTATCGAACTATTTTTCTCCGAATCATACAGTTTGGGGGAAAAGCAGTGAGAATAATTACTTTTGGAAACCTTTTATCAGTCAAAGCCTGTTATAACATTAAACTGTTTCGCTTAATAAAACGGCCATCAGGCCAAATCGGGCACAGTGTCCACACAAAAAGATGAAGTCAATTTTCGACACTGAATAAATAACTACTTTCACTTACTACGGTCACTTGGCAGTAAGTACTATTAATCCCACTTTCTGTACGACTAAATTTCATTTCTTTAGGACTATTAACGTTTTACTAACACCAATATTTATCTGGCTTTCTTTGACATGGAGAAGCAACACGAACAATTACTGTTAAGACTGTTGCAGTTAAACATTTATGTTACTTTACTTTGAGAAATACTATTGAAAACTTATCCTCATGGTCACGCAAAGCGGTGGCTCTTAAACTGATACGTGCAAACTTTAGTATTTAATAATGAGATTCAGAATTTGCTACCAAAACATTACTATTGCCAGTAATTTACTATTATTCAAGTTTCAATAAGCATCAGGATATTCGGAATAAATTCGTTTAGGTAAGGACCCTACTGAGGTAAATGAAATAGGAAAATTACGGTTAAACACAAAGGTACATTGAACACTTATATCCCACTGATTGAAGAAGGATGGTTCATACTGTGATACACTTCTAAATAAAGTACTTTGCCTGTTACTGATGTCGAAGGTGGCGTGAGGCGGTGCTGCGTAGTAACATTGCGCAGGTACGGCTCTTGATTTACTTATCTCTGTCTTCCTCTTGGTGGCGACGATGAAATTGCAAATTTTTGAGCTATTAATTTATTGCCGTGCTGCGCCAATCATGTAGAACATATCAGAGGCCAAAACCCAGTCTTGCAGGCAAATTAGGGGCCTCTAGTGCTTGACCAACGAAATGCGTGTTCACCACTTGCATTGCAGCTACCGACTCTATGCTACTCGCGCGCCAATTCTCACTCGCGCGCCCCACCAGCTTTTCCATTCCACCACAGAACGGAGTTCCGTTCTACCTATGATCCCTACACTTCTGCTTACGAAAAACCAACGTATGAACCATCTACAATTGCATGACAGCATATACATACAAAATTAACATAATTAATTACAGTTGTACTTGAAATATTACATAATTATTTAGAAAATATGTTTTAATACATTTATTCCACCTACGTCAAAGACGTTATTTTAAACAGATAAACTACACTTAACAAGAGCTTACTCTCGTTACAGTATTTTATTCATTTTGCAAAATTATTACGGAACAAAAAAATTTTAAAATATACAGATTAATGGCAGTATTATATTTACATTAGCATTACACGGTGTGCTGGTCAGCCTGGATGTGGTTTTTAGGCCGTTTTCCACATCCCACTAGTTGAATACCGAGCTGGTCCCGCCTCAGTTACACGACCCACAGACATTTGAAACACATTCGCACTATTTCATGATTTACACTAGATGCAGACAGCTGGGGTACACTGATCCTTTCGCCTGTGGTACAGGGTGAGGTCAGCAACCCCTTCAAATTAGCCAGGCCACATCAGATTGTAACCATGCCGACCCTGAGGAAACTGCGGGATGAGACACAAGCGAAAGAAAGACAGAAAGAAGTCTTGGGTATCACAGTGTCTCTTGAAGGCTTATATTGCTGATGACAGGGGTGACGTGTTTGTGACAAATCTTCAATGTGCCGTTACTGTAAGTTGCAGTATAAAACAGATAAGTGTGCCAAAGAAATATGGCGTCTGCCACGTCGAGCCATTTACGTCTGGAGCGAATGCATGTTGAACGTTTAGCGTCTTCGCCTTCAAATGACTGTGTGGAACTAACAGTGGAGTTTCGCGTCACAAATTTATGCAGTTTCCGTACGACACAAGCTCCGTACGGACTTTCAGATTCAAATGGCCGTTATGGCCGCCCTTCCCCTACCATTGTTAGTTACTTTTTTCCTCAGTTATCTGTCTTCTGGCTGGTTTGATGCGGCCCACCATGAATTCCTCTTCGGCGCCAAACTCCTCATATCAGAGTAGCACTTGCTAGCTACGTCGCCAGTCACTTGATGTATTCCAGTCTGAGTCTTCCCCTTTAACTTTACCCTTTATATCGAGTGCAATGGACGATAATCCCTTATGTCTTAACACGTGTCCCGCCATCCTGTTCCTTCTTCTTGCTATGTTTTCCACGTATTTCTTTGGTCGCAGATTTCATGCTCTCTACTGGATGTAAAATTAGAGCCTCTTGATAACTTCATTAACTGATTGTATAGACAATGTGGACTCCTACCGTCTGTTCTGTCTCTTGGTAATTGATTGAGGGAACAAGGAGAACCCAGGATAGCGGGAGAGTTTTCCGTTCCATGAGTCCTGCGTCATCCTACTTGACAGCCCGAGAGAATTACTCAAACGAACCGTACATCTTATCGACATAAATGCTAGGAGTTAACAGAACCTCCACATTACTCCCAGTGCAGCCTTTTTGTGCTGAGGTTATGTTGCCTCGTATCAGATAAATTTTTATAAGCCCACGACAAATTTCTTTACACCGTATCCAAAGGAAGGCGTCTCTCGACTTCTCCAATACTTCAAACGAAAAGTATTAAAAATGGCGTATCCGATGTCGGTGCAACGTTAGAGCCTTCACTTGGTACAGAAGGCGCTGCGTTGTACAAGCTTCTCTCCATCGAGCTGACTCTGTACTTGTCGATGCTATCTCCTGTGAACTCTGTCGATTCATAGAAACCTTATGGCTCCATTCTACCTTCGCTCAGGTCACATCATCGACCAACTGGCAGAATACAGGAGAGAAATATGCAGCTCTTATAGCTGTAGATGCTGTTACTTTTCTCCGTAAAGTAGTATTTGAAACAATATCTATCATTATAGCAAAACTGCAATTGTAGGACGTCGTATGTATAGACGCAAATGTGTGATGAAACACAATACATAGCCCCGAATGAAATTTTCACTCTGCAGAGGAATGTGAGCCGATATGAAACTTCCTGGCAGATTAACACTGTGTGCAGGATCGACACTCGAACTGCGGACCTTTGCCGTTTCCGGGCAAGTGCGTCTCCCATTTTTTTTGTTCTGTTTTTCTCTCGTTTTTTTCCCCCACAACAGTTGGTCAGGGCGTATGTCACATTACAGCTGTCCAAGTTGATTGTTGAACACTTCATTTTTTATTACCGCGTGTAGCCAGCCCTCTGGCGCAACACGCTGAGCTCCCGTGCAGGCAAACCGAGTGAGCTGCCCAAGCACGACTCTCGACTGGTCCTCACAGCTGTACTTACAGCAGTACCTCATATCCTACCTATGAAACTTTTTAATCTACTACGAAGTATCACAATATAGCGTGTTTCAAAAATGATTTCACAAAATTAGGGGACAGGTTCCTCACAGCAAAGCAAGCAAAAAAGATTATATAAACGTGTTTCTGAAAAGCCTTCGTTTTCGAGTTATTAATAAAACCTTACAACAGGCTGTATTCCTATGTTAAAAATATGGTTCGCGTTGTTGTTATTCGGAGTTGTTATAATATTCAAGTCGCATTTACAGTCAATATTCCCACAAAACATCTCTTTTTTATGTAATCAAAGCTTAAAAATAACTAAATATCAAGATTCCGTCACGTGATCGAAAACACACTGTTATTGGCTGACGCTCTAGTGACGTCACGGACCAGAACTAAGACGAAGCTATGGGTGTGTTACAGGAATGTTAGCCGTAGTTGCCCGCTTTTTGCGTACTTTTTCTGCAAATAATTTAGCTATCAAGTGAAGTAAAATGCATTTACAAATTTTAAGTAACAATAGAACGAAATTTCGTGAACGCTGATAGTGCAAAGCTTATGAAAATTGACGTGTTTATGCTCTACTCGTTTAGAGCGGCGATATGTGCAAGACGGACATTCTTTTGCCTGCTCCCTGCAACGTCATTAAAAATGTTCAAAGCTAAGGAACTGCCGAAATTTTGCAAATGGATCCGTATATTACAAATAGGCTGCGACTATCTGTCATGGAATACGACTCAAAGCACAGTAAAATAATTATTGGCAAATCTTAGTGCTCATTTCCGCTTTGCAAGATACTCAGCAGAGGTATGACAACAAGCATGGGCTCTGTGGCCCAGCGGGTAGCGCGTGTAACTCGGGCTAAGAACAACGCAGGTTCCAGTTCAGTTCTCGGAGGGGCATATGTTTTTACATCTTCCACTAAGTCTTAGAGGCTGTTCTGAATGAAGTCCCCATGACACCTGTAAGACTTGCTCGGAGAATGTATGATCTATCGGATGGTCACCTACAATTCCAGCTCACATATGAAACTAAACTGATAGTGATGCCTAATCTGTACTGTATCCTCGGTATTGTGAAGGGCCATATGTGTTGGTTGTGTGAAGTTTTTATTGCTTCTCTTCCAAGTGCTGCCTCGTCTTTAATCAAAACTGAAGAGAAATACGACGCATTGGCACTTTGTCCAACAAACCATCGGCACAAGTTCTGTGGCGGATGACCAGAAGGTGTAAGGCTCAGTACACATTGAAGACGATACAGATACATGAGTTCGTGTTCAAGTATCCACCATGCTAAACTTGGAGATGTCACAACATGCCTGGGAGACTTGTCTGCGCTGGTAGTTCGCTCTTGTTCGACAGCCCGTGGCATGTGCTCTTCTTGGAGTCGCATACGAGCAACATCTGGGTTTCATCGAGTAATGGTCTGCGCTGCTGCGGATCCTCTCTGGACATCGCGACGATCCACAACACAGAGGTTGGATGACTGGGCTGTTCTCGGTCTGCAAACGCCATCTGCTACAGCCGTGCAGTCTCATGTGCACCCCTGCGAAGACAACGCTTTCTAGGATGATGTTGCAATCTTCAGGCCGAAAATTGGTTTGACGCGGCTCCCCATGCTACTCTATCCCTTGCAAACCTCTTCATCTCTGGTGTAACCTACATACCTCTGAATCTGACTACTGTGTTCATCTCTTGGTAACCCTCTACGATTTTTACCCTGCACGCTTCCCTCCAACACAAAATTGATGCTCCCCTCATATTTCAGAATGTGTCCTCTCACCCGATCCCTTCTTCTAGCTAGGTTTGCCACAAATTTCTTTCGTTCCCAAGTTCTCTTCAGCACTTTCTCATTAGTTACATGATCTGTCCATCCATTCTTCAGCATTATTCAGTAGCAGCGCATTTAAAAAGCCTCTATTCTCTTCTTGTGTAAACTATCGTCCATGTTTCACTTCCATGCATGGCTGCACTAAATACAAATACTTTCAGAAAAGACTTCCTAACAGTAAAGATACATTCTTTGTTAATAAATTTCTCTTCTTCAGAAAAGATTTCCTTCCCATTGCCAGTCTACGTTTTATATACTTTCTACTTCAGCGATCATCTGTTATTTTGCCACCCAAGTAACAAAACTCATGTAGTGTCTCGTTTCTTAATGTAATTCCCTCAGTATCACCTCACTTAATTTGTCTTTCCATTACACTTGTTTTGCTTTTGTTGATATGCATCTTATAAGCTTCTATCAGGACACTGTCAATTCCGTTCAGCTGTTCTTCCAAGTCCTTAGCTGTCTCTGGCACAATGAGGATCTCATTTGCAAATCTCAAGGTTTTTATTTCTTCCTCCTGAACTTTAATTACTACTCCAAATGTTTCTCTGGTTTCTTTTACTACTGGCTCTATCCATAGGTTGAATAACATCGAGGACAGGCTACAACCCTGTCTCACTCCCTTCTCAACCATTGCTTCCCTTTCATGCCCATTATAACTTGCGTCTGGTTTCTGCACCAGTTGTAAATAGCTTTTCGCTCTCCGTATTTTAGCCTCCTATCTGCAGCATCTATTGATTATGATCTGTAGAATAAAAAAATGCTTCAAATGGCTCTGAGCACTATGGGACTTAACATCTGAACACATCCATGCCCGAGGCAGGATTCGAACCTGCAACCGTAGCAATCGCGTGGTTCCGGACTGTAGCGCCGAGAACCGCTCAACTACCGCGGCCGGCTCTGTAGATTAAAATTGAAGAAACTGCATAAAGGTGGGAATTTGAGGAGATGGGACCTGGATAAACTGAAAGAACCAGAGGTTGCAGAGAGCTTCAGGGAGAGCATTAGGGAACGATTGACAAGAATGGGGGAAAGAAATACAGTAGAAGAAGAATGGGTAGTTTTGAGAGATGAAATAGTGAAGACAGCAGAGGATCACGTAGGTAAAAAGATGAGGGCTAATTGAAATCCTTGGGTAACAGAAGAGATATTGAATTTAATTGACGAAAGGAGAAAATACAAAAATGCAGTAAATGAAGCAGGCAAAAAGGAATACAAACCTGTCAAAAATGAGATCGACAGGAAGAGCAAAATGGCTAAGCAGGGATGGCTAGAGGACAAATGTTAGGATGTAGAGGCGCTCAGTTCTAAGCAAAGAAGGGAAGGCAGAAAGGTGGAAGGAGTATATAGAGGGTTTATACAAGGGCGATGTACTTGAGGACAATATTATGGAAATGGAAGAGAATGTAGATGAAGATGAAATAGGAGATATTATACTGCCGGGAGAGTTTGACAGAGCACTGAAAGACCTAAGTCGAAACAAGGCCCCAGGAGTAGACAACATTCCATTAGAGCTACTGACAACCTTGGGAGAGCCAGGCCTAACAAAACTCTACCATCTGGTGAGCAAGATGTATGAGACAGGCGAAATATCCTAAGACTTCAAGAAGAATATAATAATTCCAATCCCAAAGAAAGCAGGTGTTGACAGATGTGAAAATTAACCGAACTATCATTTTAATAAGCCACGGCTGCGAAATACTAACATGAATTCTTTACAGACGAATGGAAAGACTGGTAAAAGCCGACCTCGGGGAAGATCTGTTTGGATTCCGTAGAAATGTTGGAACACGTGAGGCAATACTGACCCTACGACTTATTTCAGAGAATAGATTAAGGAATGGTAAACCTACGTTTCTAGCATTTGTAGACTTAGAGAAAGCTTTTGACAACGTTGACTGGATCACTCTCTTTCAAATTCTGAAGGTGGCTGGGGTAAAATACAGGGAGAGAAAGGCTATTTACAATTTGTACAGAAACCAGATGGCAGTTATAACAATCGAGAAGCAATGGTTGGGAAGAGAGTGCGACGGGGTTGTAGACATTCCCCGATGTTATTCAACCTGAAAAATGTCAAAGCTTTTCATGTTTTTAATTAAAGGAGATAATTGCTTTTAAAATCAATCATTAGTTTATGGCAATATATGAAGTGTGATGGAGGTGAATTATTGTGTCATTAAGCATCGGTAAAGAGCTATGATTCTTCTCTTTGCAAACTTGGTGTACTTTGTGCATGAAAGGAATTCTTGAAGATTTGCTTAAAGAAAACGAACAAAACACCACGAATGACCTACACCCGGTAGTAAGGATAGCGATTGGAAAAGTAACCTTCCAAGGAATCATAGATAGCGGAAGCCAGATTTCGGCTATTTCAAGGCAGCCTTCGAAGGGTGCAAGGGTGATCAAACATGGCCTACCCTTAAAATGAGCCGGCTAGTGTGGCCGAGCGGCTATAGGCGCTTCAGTCTGGAGCTGCGCGACCGCTACGGACGCAGGTTCGAATCCTGCCTCGGGCATGGATGTGTGTCATGTCCTTAGGTTAGTTAGGTTTAATTAGTTCTAAGTTCTAGGGGACTGATGACCTCAGCAGTTAACTTCCATAGTGCTCAGACCATTTGAACCTTTAAAAATAAAAAAGATTAAAATGCGGGGGGCAATCGCGGGAAAATGCATGGAAGTAGGGCAACAGGTACGACTGGAATTTACCTGTCAGAGCTACCAGTTCGAAGGCAATTTCATTGTGGTCCCAAAGTTGGCGATCAAATTGTAATAGGCATGGACTTCTTGTACGAGAACCAGGCCGTAATTGATATAGGTAGCGGCACGGTCACCTTCCAGAAGGGCAAGATAAGGCAGGTCAGATTTGAAGAACAGGCTATTCCGGCGCAGCTCCCTACTAACTGTCTGCGACTACATATTGTAGAGCAAGGAGGCAGAAATGGTGAGGAAGAAGAACACGAACAACGCATTCTGAGGTGGCTAGAAGAGGGAGTTCATGTAAAGGATGAACTAGCACAGGTGATAGACGGCAACGTCGACGCATGCGGGAATATAGCGATAAAGGAACGAGAAGATTCAAAAATGGTTCAAATGGATCTGAGCACTATGGGACTTAACATCTGAGGTCATGAGTCCCCTAGAACTTGGAACTACTTAAACCTAACTAACCTAAGGTCAGCACACACATCCATGCCCGAGGCAGGATTCGAACCTGCGACCGTAGCGGTCTTGCAGTTCCAGACTGTAGCGACTAGAACCGTTCGGCCACTCCGGCCGGCTGAACGAGAAGATCTGAGGAACATTCTAAAGGACAACTTAGAAGTTTTTTGGCCGAAACCAGGGGCTATACGAAACCTCCAGTACGAGTTCCGAGTGAAGGTGAAAGGGTACAGTACCGCCCGACATTGAAAATAGGTACAACATACTTCATTATTTTTGTCAGAACAACACATTTTTTTTTGTAAAATAACTCAATCTCAATTAATACAGCGAAGCCGGATACCAGTGTGGGAAAGAATGACAATTTATTTATTTAACTGATCACATGTGCACTCCCACAAAGTAAATCCCTACATCCAGTTTGGTGAGATCTGTGAAATGAATGAATGTAAGGTCGTCTGCTAACCGCAGATAGTGAATGTGAATATATGATCATCTTTGAGACGATCCTTTGGCCACCTTTGGTGGGAACAAAGAGATGAAATTTACCTGAGCTTTGAGCGCCTGAAATGTGGCTGACCAATGCGGTAGCAAGGTGCTCCCCCCACTTCGACAAAGGTGTGAGAGGACCTAGAGAACGGCCATGTTTCAGCACTCTGCCGCTGGATCTTGTGCTGTTAAGACCTGTTTTAGTTGTGCTCCGTAATGACGAAAGAGTGGAGACATGGTATGCATGTGGAATATTTAAGAGTAGTTTGAAATAATAATTTCTCTATTTCAGGAACTTTTGTGGGGAGAATTAAATGTCAGGCAGGTAATATTAATGGGATCGTAGTAATCTTCGGAAGTGACCAACGGTCACAACGAAACCACGTGTACCAATAAGTTGAAATACTTCCGTGTGCTTAAGTTAAGCTGAATTATTAGCGTGTGTACAATAAGTTGAAATATTTAAGAAATAGCGTGTGTACCATAAGATGAAATATTTAAGACATTGCGTGTGCAGGACTTGAAATTAGAGACGAGTACTTCCACGTGGTGAGTACTGTGTGAGTCTCAATCTGTTTATGAGACAAAGGATAAAGAGAAGTACTCGTCCATGGTATCAGTTGAGGACTCGCGTGTGTGATGAATATGTTCTTAATATTACTTTGCGTGATATGATTCCGTGTGACGCTAGATTCAAACTCTGAGAGAGAAGCAAGGTGAGTCGGCCGTCTATCTAGCAACGCCACTTGTCTTGCATTGCACAGGAAGACGTGCATATATCTCCAGAGTTCATAGTAGGAAAGTAGAATTACGAAGTGGGGCAGTGTCGTGTGAAACTGGGATAAATATTAATTGAAGTGGGAAAGCTGAAAGTGATAGTGTTGTGACTATTTAGTGTTTTGTATTTCTTATTGCAGTGTGATGTACGTCATGTAATTTGGGTATGTGTGGTTTGCATGGGAGAGTAGCAAGGTAGTTTCAAAAGATTAGTGGGTTATGCTTGTTCCTTCTGTATCGCTCGATCTGGAGGAAAGTTTCGTGATGATGATTGTGAGAGTCGAAGTGTGAGATATAATAAAAGATCCACCATCCTATCCAGAAAGTGCACTGTAGCGTTAAATAATTACGAGACCATAATATAGAGATTCACCAATGTAAAGCCATGCCCACTGGGCGGAATTTCTCATGTGTTATTGTTGTAGGTTATAGAATTTGTGTGTTTAGGTTATAGAATTTATCGGAATAAATAAGATAGTCAAAAGAAAAAGATTGGTGGACTTTTCCTTCGAATTGTATGTTGTCATAATGTCCCGAATTTATAATGTGTGAGCCATTCATATTCAGTGCGGTGGCCACGTGTTGACAAAAGCCATTGAATAAACGACAAAAAGAAAATGTGGAGCGTAGTGTACAGTCAGAGTTCTGTAAATTACTGATAGTCAGAAGCGTTTTTCCGCCGCGTATTAATCATATAGGAGGATAACTTGTAGCTTAAGTGTGAGTACTAGAGTTCATGTTACTCGATAAATAAGAATGAATCCACTCGCTTTGCAGACCACTCCTCTTGCAGGCCTGACTGCTTGATGCCACAATATGAGAAGGCATGTGGGTGCCTCTCAAAGGAACATCGAAAGTTTAGAGTTACTCCAAACCCCATTCCATTGGCGATGAAACAAAAGGTCACTCGCGAGCTGAAAACTATGTTAGACAACGATGTAATCGAGCACGCGACCGTAGCGGTCGTGCGGCTCCAGACTGTAGCGCTACATCGTCATACTCTAGCCCCATACATATAGTGACAAAGAGGGACGGTTGGATTCAGTTGGTTCTGGATACACGCCAGATCAACACGATCATAGAACCCGAAACCGATAGGCCAGAAAAATCAGAAGAATTATTAGAGAAATTTTATGGCGTCACCGTATTCTCTTCGATCGAGCTGCGTAGTAGTTTTTGGCAGCACGAACTAAAACCTTCCTGTCGGCAATACACAGCGTTCCTGGCCTTCGGACGTAGCTACCAATACAAAAGACTGCCGTTCGGGTTGAATGTATCCTCGGCTGCATTCATCAGAAGCCTAGATACGATCCTGCATTACACCCTAAAGGATCGGATCACGACATACGTGGATGACATCATTATCGCCGAAGCCTCGTGGGAGAAACTTAATGAAGAACTGGGGAACCCATTGAGTACTTTCAAAGCATACGGTGTCACGGTAAATTTAGAAAAATCATGCTTTGGAAGGTCTCAGGTAAAGTTTTTAGGCCACATAATCTCGGCCGAAGGGATCTATCCCGACCCGGAGAAATTAGAGGCATTTGAACAGTTCGCCACCCCCACCACCAGAAAGCAATTTAGAGGCTTTCTAGGTTTATGCAATTTTTACAAAAAATTCATAAACCTAGACTGTCTGGCTACCCCTCGTCTCTGTGCCCTTACGGGAAAGAAAACACCTTGGGTGTGGGAAGAGACAGCTGAGACTGAGTTCCATAAGCTAAAGGCTGCCTTAGTAGAAGCTCCCATACTATCGCATCCGGACCTCAGCAGAGACTTCTGTATAGCTACAGACTCGGCGAAAACAGGATTGGGTGTAGTAATGTTCCAGGAGTTCGAGTCCGAGGGGGGCATCGAAAGACCGAAAATCGGTTTCGCCAGCAGAACCCTGTCGAAATGCGAAAGGAACTACTCGGTAACAGAACTAGGGGCATTGGCTGTTGTGTGGGCGGTTGAGAAGTTCAGGTATTTCCTGTTTGGGAGAAAATATCGCGTCTACACTGACCATAAAGCGCTACAATTCCTGCTAACAGCCAAATCACACCACGGGAGATTAGGAAGATGGGTACTTTATCTGCAACAATGCGAATTCTCGATCGTACACATTCCGGGTTCGACTAATATTATCGCCGACGCACTGTCCAGATCCCCTATCGGATTAACCGCCGCTGTACAAGATCATCTCGAGGAAAGTAATTTTAGCATCTTCTACATGAGGAAGGTTGCGTTCGAGAATTTCGTAACGGCCTCCATGCAAGATATTGCAAGAAACAGGATAAGGACCCAGTCTTGCGAAAGATTAAGGAACAATGGAGGGATAAAGAACAGATCAGAATTCGGCAATTTTATATCGTAAGAAAAAACATCCTTTTCTACCGTAGGGAAATCGAGGATGCGCCTTGGGTTTTGTGCATCCCCGAAGAGACGATCAATAAAATAATATGGTACACGCACCTGAGCTATGCACATTTCGGCCCCAGGAAGTGCTATCTAAAATTAAAAACGCTGTGCCATTTTAGGAATATGGAGAGGCGCATCAGGAAGGTACTCTCCGTCTGCTAGTTGTGCCAAAAGTCCAAGCACAACAACCAGAATTCCCGAGCTCCCTTGTATCCGACGATCCCACAAAGACTGAAACAGTTAGGGGCCGCGGATCTTCTCGGTCCATTACCAGGGACCAGTCGTGGTTATTGCTATGTGCTCGTTGCGGTCGAGATTATGTCAAAATACGTAACGTTTGTGGTGTCACCGCCAGACACCACACTTGCTTGGTGGTAGCCTTTAAATCGGCCGCGGTCCGTTAGTATACGTCGGACCCGCGTGTCGCCACTATCAGTGATTGCAGACCGAGCGCCGCCGCACGGCAGGTCTAGAGAGATTTCCTAGCACTCGCCCCAGTTGTAAAACCGACTTTGCTAACGATGGTTCACTGACAAAATACGCTCTCATTTGCCGAGACGATAGTTAGCATAGCCTTCAGCGACGTCATTTGCTACGACCTAGCAAGGCGCCATTACCAGTTACTATTGATACTGAATCATGTACCGTCAAGAGCGACGTTCACCATTAATGGATTAAATTTAAGTATTCCACCAGCTACGTCCGTTTTTTCTAAATTCTAATTTCCAGGGCCTGTTCCAGACCTCACGCCAGCCTGCGTGAGCTAAAACGCGTGCCTTTCGGCTTCCTCTCATACCGGTGTTGGCTCTCCTGCCAACCCACAGCAACGTTCACCCCGTCACGTAAGGCAACAGCAGCGACGGTATCAAAGGCAATCTGCAGGGACTTCTTATCGGAAGTAGGTAAAGTTGAGAGCATCATTACCGACAGTGGGCCGCAATTCAGGGCGAGGAAATGTGTTGAAACACTGGGACGACGCGGTATAAAGCACATTTTCATTTCAGCATTCCACCGTCTTCGAATCCGTCCGAGCGCGTGATTAAGGATTTAAGAAACCTTGGCCGAGTGTACTGCGCTAAGCAGCACTCCAACTGCGAGGTTTTCTTATCTGATTTTCAACAGGTTATGAATGAGCCTCAAGGGACAACGAAGTTTCGGCCGATTACGGTATTAAGAAACAGACACCCGACACACCGAATCAGGGAGCTGGTTGACTTCCCTTCTCGAGAGCGGACGCAGCACAGAGCTGTAGTAAACATGGCACTGGAAAATATACAGGCGGCGGCAGAAAAACGCAAAAGGTTCACAGACAGAGGGGCGAAGGTCAGACACTTTGAGGTCGGACAGAAAGTCCTATTGAAACCGCACCGACTGTCATGCAAGCGCTGGCCGAAGTGGCCGTGCGGTTAAAGGCGCTGCAGTCTGGAACCGCAAGACCGCTACGGTCGCAGGTTCGAATCCTGCCTCGGGCATGGATGTGTGTGATGTCCTTAGGTTAGTTAGGTTTAACTAGTTCTAAGTTCTAGGGGACTAATGACCTCAGAAGTTGAGTCCCATAGTGCTCAGAGCCATTTGAACCATTTTGTCACGCAAGCAAAAGGGGCTCTGCCAGAAATTTTTTTCTGTTTATGATGCACCATTTATAGTAAGAAGGGCGGCCCACCCGAACTCATACGAGTTAGAGTACATTAAGAGTCAACTATCATTAGGGTTACATCGTATAACGCATATGAAACCTTTTATTGGTTAGAAATGGTAATTTGTTTGCCTTTGTGTTTCTTGTGTTGCGTTAGTGTGGTGTGCGTACTGTAAGACCTTCGGTACACACACCATCAGATTATTTGACTTGTCGCTCTAACGAAGTAGGCAAGTATCAGCAATATGTCTCGTGGTCTTACCGTGGCGTGTTTATCTTCTGCCGTTAAGTCAGACGATAGAAACGCCACTTGCACGCTTAGAGCAACAGATTGACCGTGACCAACTTTAAACAGAACTTCATTAATTTTCACACACATTTATTAAAATAATAACAATCATAAACCTTACTTAACTTGATTCTGGATGCTATTGACAATTGACAATCTGAAGTTCCTTTGGTCTTGGTACGTTAATCTTATTCTCACATATCTCTGACACTTGACAAAGTGTCTATACATTTCTCTTCATGGCTATGTGCAGGAATATGATAATCTTATTAGGCGCAGACTGAAACTTGACTATAGACTAATGCAGACTAATGCAGACTGATTGATTGGAGGTCTGTACACTCGTTATAATACCTCGCGCGTTCATGTATCACTGCGCGAGTGTGATCCGCGATGAGAAAAGGTTCTACGTTAGCAGCAATCCCATTGGCTGCATTACATATTAATACGCGGATCGGCGGAAGCAGAATTTGGTCCGTCTTTATGGCAGCGACATCTCGTAGTGCGGAGACGGACGAGCGCTGCGCCTGCGCTGTTGTGCTTAGCGGGGCGCGCTCTATTGGGAAAGTTGTGTGCGCGCTGACTACGCGGAACTATGTACACAACAGTTAGTAATAAGTTCTTGAAATGACTAGGATTTAGAGTGTATCAGGTACATCATGTTTTGTGTAGTGTCTTATTTTTGTGTCTTGTCTTCGGTGTGGGGAGAAATGGATTGTAGGGCAAGCCTTCAACATGGCGAACAAAAAATTCTAGGAAATGTAACAACATCCGAGTTACGCGACGGAAAATCAAACGATGCGAGATTAAAGCAGTTAGCTGTAATAATTAAACATTCTGTTTTTTTATGTGTAGGATAGGGAACGAAAGAAGGAAAACTGAACGTCAAGGAAGATCAAAGGAAGACAGAATCGGACCAAAAGGTACGCAAGGAAGGACTGACAAAGAAAGCCTAAATCCAGTGAAAAGGGTAACATAAACTGCAGAGCGTAAACACAAGGATGTAAGTAAAAAGACGCATAGAGACACTAACCATTGAATGTATTCTAATGTTACAGACGGGAGACAAAGAAGAAGACCACGTAACAGACTCACACGAGTACTGCAGCCAAACAACAGTGCCTATTGTTGTAATTGTCTTTTAATAACTGTTCCAGATGGCCATCCTTAAATTCCTCAGCACGTCCACATGTCCCAAACATAAAGGTACGATAGAAAAGAACGTAAAACGAGATTCCAGCTGGAATATTATTGTTAAAAACTATTAGTAAACAGATAGAAAGAAGAGTGTAAATGTATATTTTCATAGAAATGATATTTCTTTTTGTAATCCAAAGGCCTAGATAATTAGATTGGTATAGGTTATATTGGTTCAAATTGCTCTGAGCACTAACAGCTGTGGTCATCAGTCTCCTAGAACTTAGAACTACTTAAACCTAACTAACCTAAGGACATCATACACATCCATGCCCGAGGCAGAATTCGAACCTGCGACCGTAGCAGTCGCGAGGTTCCGGACTGAGCGCCTAGAATCGGTAGACCACTGCGGGTATAAGTTATATTGTTTTGTTTATTATTGCAATAAAAGTGCGTGATGACTGGGTGTTGTGTGATGTCCTTAGGTTAGTTAGGTTTAAGTAGTTCTAAGTTCTAGGGGACTGATGACCATAGATGTTAAGTTCCATAGTGCTCAGAGCCATTTGAACCATTTAATAAAAGTGGATGTAACTTTTATAACTGAATTGAGTAAAATAACTCAGTCCTTTTAAATGAAAATAACGATCGAACGATTGAGAAGTTCTGCATTAAATTGTGATGTATGGAAAGGTCACGGGAGGTGACCAGCAACAAGGGCCTTACTATAATAACATCTAAATGAATGCAAGTAGGGGAGATTTGTATTTGTTTCTAAAATGTACTTTAAAGTTCTGTACACAGAAACGACAAGGAACTTTGGGAGGCTGAACATAGAGAGAGAAAGGGGAGCTTACCGGTCACAAGGGACCAGGCTTCGCAGCCCCTGGGCAGAACGGTCGAGCGGCTGCAAGGAAACACCTTGTAACCTGGGCAGAACGGTCGAGCGGCTGCAAGGAAACACCTTGTAATCTGGTTACCGCCGACAGCGACAGCGTAGCACAATTGGCGACGCCGAAGTGCAGCCAGTTCAACGCTCCAGACATAAACACAGCTGACACACGTCACTCTTCAAGGGATTCTTGGCGAAGGCACAGAACAACACCACAGAAGAATTGGAAGGCGAAAACCTCACCTAATATTCCATCTGTCGATCTGTATTCCTGTCTGCCATCGGAAATATTGAACCATCCGGGAAATCCCATGTACCTTCCCGGCGCCATACTGCGCAAGTGGCAACAAACGGCGCCTACCAAATTGTCCTCTCGTGCATCAAGAAAACGCCCAAATCACGCCATACTATGAGCGTCAACAAGAAGAAAAGAAGAGCGTGGAAAACACGCATGATGGTGACACTTAGATGAAGTACGGCAGCGGACAGCACAGGCTAGTGTGCTTACCGCCCTTGGCTCGTTACAATGACTTGGCTTGTCTATCAAGAGGCCAATCACAGCAGCACAACGTCACCATGTTTGTGGCTTGTCTATCAAGAGGCCAGGCAAAGTAATTCAACGTTCAGCGAGCAACATGAGAGTTGAGTGGCGTACCATAGATGCAGAAAACGAACTGTAACCTTACCCAGCAGTCTGCAATTGCTTCATGGCTCTCTCCCTATAAACAGTGATCCCTAATTAGTGCAACAGCAGCAGCAGGTGACCGTTAAAAGTAAAACAAATATGAGAACACTTTTTTTCATACGTGCACTACAGTTACACACACAGAAATCAAACAACCCAAAGAACCTCACTTCAGGCAACAAATAGGACTGCCAACATTAAGTTTTGCATTCGTTTGTTTGTGTGTTCTCGTTCTATGTGTTCTTGTGTTAGTTAAGATGTTCCTCTTATGACGATTATGTGTTTATAGGGAACTGATGCCTACTATGTTTTTCATATGTTTTTGTGTTTAGTTAAGACTTTATTTCATAACTATGATGTTCTTATACCTTCTAGCGTTAGTTGTGAGGTAAAGAGCTTTTTTGTTTTGGTTTAATATATGTGATGAAATGTCTATACTGAAAAAAAATAAAAATGAATGAATGCCTGCAAACAGAATACAGAGTTGGTATGGATGCTGTAAGCGTACGACATAAAACAAATGTTACTCATGTGAGCGTATGTAAATACTAATAAGGATGTCTGTAATCTGTTAAATATAATATCAGGTACTCTGCCGAAAGATGTAGGACATTTTTAATATGTTTGCTTCAGTTTCACTTTTGTTTTATTAGCTCTGAAGAGCGCAATTTGAAATTTAATGTTTTAATGTTTATGCAGATGGTAAAGTTTTCTTATCAGTCAATAATAGACATGCTTTTCTTATTTTTTCCAGAAGGCATTGGCCAAGAAACTCAGTTTTTAATACTTACGTAAAAAATTCACACCTCTTTCTCCCTCACACACGTGGTATCTTGCAACTCTGTATATTGAGCAAGCAGTAAATGAAACAAAAGAAAAATTCGGAGTAGAAGTTTCTTATGTCTTGGTGACGTTAGGATATAAGCTTTATACGCTCACATTTTTTAAGGCATTTCTGCCAGTTTTCGGGAAATTTCACATGTTTTTCTGTTAGACTTTCAATAGTGGCAGTTAGACACGAAATAAGGTTTTGTAGGATGTCATTGTGAAGGTATGAATACAGTGTTTGAGTGGGAAACTAATAATGTATTTATTTATGCTGGTGTTGGCCAGGTGTAAATCCTTGCCAAATCCGCAAAAACAGCTGTTCAATGATAGAAATTTGTCTTACACATCCAGACATAGAGGGTTTAAAATTTTTATTTGTACATATGACTTACTGCGAATGAAGTAAGCCATACTCCCTATAAAAATTCTTTGCAACAGGAATGTATTGAAAAGTGTCAAAGCTTTTCATGTTTTAACTAAAGGAGATAACTGCTTTTAAAATCAGTCATTAGTTTATGGCAATATATGAAGTGTGATGGAGGTGAATTATTGTGTCATTGAGCATCGGTAAAGGGCTATGATTCTTCTCTTTGCAAACTTGATGCACTTTGTGCATGAAAGGAATTCTTCTGATGCGTTCCTAGCTGGGAAGCCCGGCGGCCAGGTGGAGCGGCGGCCGCGCGCCCATGTCGGCACGCTTCACAGAGGGCAGGCCCCCAGAGGATGAGCGACAGGCGAAGACGCTGCACACATCAACATGCTGTCAAGGGAAGCCGTGGACATTCGCACGTGTGCCCGAGGCAGCGGAAACTAAAAACTTAGAGCGAAGAACAGTTTTGTCACGATTCTAGGTAACGCGGACACAGCGGCGAGTAGAATAGCAACAGCACGACTGGGGTGTCCCAGAATCTCAAATGACCCGAGGAATTTTGGCTGTTTCCCGCGAGCAGAACACCTGGGAATGTAGCGGCAATACTCAAAGGGAGAAGTCTTGGTTTATTTTTATACTCTGTCTCACACAGCATCACGGGTTAAGTAAATATACTGGACGGGTTCAACAATGACCAAAGATAATAAAACAATGTAAGAACAATATATAATTCGGGCGGGATTTGAATTCCCGCCCCGATTCGTACTGCGCGCCACAGGCCGCCCAGCCAATAAGAGCGCGCCAAGCGCTCAGCGCAGCAACTAAGTCCGCTTCAAGGTCACCCGCCTAGCGAGCAATCAAGAGGGGCCCAGCCTACTGCTTCCAAATGAAAAGTATTTTTAGTCTTTTTAAAAAAAAAATCTCACGGGATAGATAAGGATGGTTCTCGGGTAAGTGGATCAATCTTTATTGTCTATAATACAACATATGGTCATCAGTAATTTTAATTTTACGGTTTCCGTTGCCAACTTTAGCCCATATGAACAGGTACTCGTCAGCATTCAATTTCTTCTTTCTTCTAGTATTCAAAACAAAAGGCATAGATAGAACAAGCGTACCATAAGGAACTTTAGCCAAGAGTCCTGTAGTCTCTGCTATACTCCATGTTTTCCAGACCAAAATATTTGCATCTGGGAAGGCTTCAAGGCCACCGTAGTCACAGTGATTCCCCCACACTACAGCAAGTGTGAGCCACGTACTACCTCCAAACAGAGCCTGTACATCACAAGTGAATTGCAAACGGAGGCCTCGAAAAACATTCGGGCCTCCAATTAATTGTTGCTTATTGAACTGTCCAGCCAGATCAATGTCTATGGCCTTCAAAGCACAATACACAGGAACGCTGTGCCGCAGGCGACGTCGCCAAACACGTCGCCGAGGCATTGCTGTGGCACGTTGGCTTGCTACGTTCACTTGTGTTAACGTGCCACAGCAATGCCTCAGCGACGTGCTTGGCGACGTCGCCTGCGGCACAGCGTTCCTGCGTATGCAGTGTGAACAAAATATTGATTGTGGTGGTTATTGGTCACGCCAGACCGCTCGAGAAATTTTTTTTTTTTAAATAAAAGACACTAATTGTCCTTTAATCTTGTCATTAATGAAGTAGAACCTCAGTGGAATCTGATTAATCGTTTTATTATATTTTAAAAAAACTACACATTCATCTTGCCAAAAGCTGAGAAGCGATTCTTCTTCTTGTTGTTGCTCTCTGGGGCACTCTGGGATGCTCTCTGGGATGCTCTCTGGGTCACTGTGGGATGCTCTCTGTCTCAGTCTCTAATTACATATTGTTCTTACATTGTTTTATTATCTTTGGTCATTCTTGAACCCGTCTCTAATTATATATTGTTCTTACATTGTTTTATTATCTTTGGTCATTGTTGGCTACGTCCAGTATATTTACTTAACCTGTATTATATTGTTCTTACATCGTTTTATTATCTTTGATCATTGTTGAACCCGTCCAGTATATTTACTTAACCCGTGTTGCTGGAAAATTAACTTCCCGTACGTCTTATTCTTATGGCTCTTATCAATTTTCTTATCAATAATTAATGAAAATACAAGTACATGCTCTCTGGGTCACTCTGGGATACTCTCTGTCTCAGTCTCTAATTATATATTGTTCTTACATTGTTTTATTATCTTTGGTCATTGTTGAACCCGTCCAGTATATTTACTTAACCCGTGTTGCTGGAAAATTAACTTCCCATATGTGTTATTCTTATGGCTCTTATCAATTTTCTTATCAATAATTAATGAAAATACAAGTACACGTTATGACCGTGCCTCTTCGTTGCTCGCTAGGCGGGTGACCTTGGCTCTCTTTTCCTCGCGGAATGCGACGGCTAGGTAAGGGGGCAGTTCGTTTTCTGCATCTTTGGTACACCACTCAACTCTCCTGTGGCTCGCTGAACGTTGAATTACTTTGCCTGGCCTCTTGAGAGGATAAAATGCCTTGGCTACGTGATTTGAAGATATGAATCGCCTAATGGAATTACAATCCACTGACAATGGAAAGACTGCATCACAAAAGCGGAAGTTTTGTGTAGAGCTTTCCTGTATCTACTAAGTGGGATCGGAGATATTTGCATACGCTTCGCTCACCCCAGCTGCAGTAAAGTGTTGGCCAGTGGTACGATAATCCAGTCGGATCGCGTCGCTGGAAATTGCATTAAAGACCAGATGTGGCGCGAACTGCGGAACGTAATTCTGCGGTCTGGAGAAGGCGGCGCCCCTGATAAAGTGTTTTGCTCTCCGAGCCGACGGCACCATTTGTTATCAGAGTCGCTAAGGCGGAAGGACAGCTACAGGCGAATCCCTTTCTCCTGCAGAATACCCGTATTACGTCTTCCACGTGGGCAACAAAAATTCCATCCTGCACAACTGAATGGCTGTTTTGTTTCTATCATCAATGGTATATAAAATGACCGAAATTATATAACTGTACGTACACTCATAAAAAACTTTTGCATCACCTCGGTAAGGAGAGTTCCGGAACCTATACAGAAAATTGGAATAGAGATCAACGTAAACGTCATTTCCGGCCTATTTATTGCTCATGAAAACCACACACTGCATTATGCACCACCATACAGAGAGATCTTCAGAGGTGGCGGTTCAAAAATGTTCAAATGTGTGTGTGAATTCCTAGGGGACCTAACTGTTGAGGTCATCAGTCCCTAGACTTACACACTACTTAATCTAACTTAAACTAGCTTACGCTAACGACAACACACACACCCATGCCCCAGGGAGGAGTCGAACCTCGGGCGGGAAGCACTGTGCAATCCGTGACAAGGCGCCTCAAATCGCGCAGTCACTCTGGGAGACTAGGTGGTGGTCCACATTGCTGTACACGCCGGTACGTCTAATATCCAGTAGCACATCTTCTTGCATTGATGCATGACTGTATTCGCCGCAGCACAAGTTTATCATGGCACTGTTGGTCCAGATCGTCCCACTCCTCAACGGCAATTCGACGTAGATCCCTCAAAGTGATTTGGGGGTCACGTCGTCCATAAACAGCCCTTTAAATCTATCCTAGGCATGTACGATAGGGTTCATGTCTGGAGAACATGCTGGCCCCTCTAGGCGAGCGATGTTGTTCTCCCGAAGGAAGTCATTTACAAGATGTGCACGATGGGGGCGCGGATTGTCGTCCATGAAGACGAATGCCTCGCCAATATGCTGCCGATATGGTTGCACTATCGGTCGGAAGATGGCATTTACGTATCGTACAGCCGTTACGGCGCCTTCCGCGACCACCAGCGACGTACGTCGGCCCCATATAATGCCACCCCAGAACAGTAGGGAACCTCCACCTTGCTGAACTCGCTGGACAGTGTGTCTAAGGCATTCAGCCTGACCGAGTTGCCTCCAAACATGTCTCCGACGATTGTCTGGTTAAAGGCATATGCGACACTGATCGGTGAAGAGAACGTGATGCCCGTCCTGAGCTGTCTATTCGTCATGTTGTTGGGCCGATCTGTACCGCGCTGCATAGTGTCGTGGTTTCAAAGATGGACATCGCCATGGACGTCGGTAGTGAAGTTGCTCATCATGTAGCTTATTACGCACAGTTTGAGTCATAACACGACGTCCTGTGGCTGCACGAAAAGCATTATTCAACACTGTGGCGTTGCTGTCAGGGTTCCTCCGAGCCATAATCCTAAGGTATCGGTCATCCACTGCAGTAGTAGCCCTCCGGCGGCCTGAATGAGGCATGTCATCGACAGTTCCTGTCTCCCTGTATCCCCTCCATGTCGCTTTGGTTCACTCCGAGACGCCTGGACACTTTCCTTGTTGAGAGCCCTTCCTGGCACAAAGTAACAATGCGGACGCGATCGAACAGCGGTATTGACTGTCTAAGCGTGGTTGAACTACAGACAACACGAGCCTTTTACCTCCTTTCTGGTGGAATGACTGGAACTGATAGGTTGTCGGACCCCCTCCGTCTAATAGGCGCTGCTCGTGCATGGTTGTTTAGATCTTTGGGCGGGTTTAGTGACATATCTGAAGAGTCAGAGGGACTGTGTCTGTGATACAATATCCACAGCCAACGCCTATCTTCAGCAGTTCTGAGAAATGGGGCGATGTAAAACTTTGTTTGATGTGTGTATTCTGTTAGGAGGTGTGTAGCGTTTCCCGGTGTTGTGTTGGCAGAAGAGCCAACACCGTGTTACTAGTGGGGGCCGAAATGCACGCGTTTTACCTCACGCAGGCTGGCGTGAGGAGGGAAGGATTCTACTGACGTGAGGTCTGGAAGATGACAAGGAATTACAATTCAGAAAGCGGACGTAATTACTTTGATACTTAACTTTAATCCATTAATGATGAACGTCGCTCTTGACGGTACATGATTCACAATATTATCTGTTCACAATAGTAACTGAATACGGCGCCTTGTTAGGTCGTAGCAAATGACGTAACTGAAGGCTATGCTAAACTGTCGTCTCTGCAATTGAGAGCGTATGCAGACAGTGAACCATCGCTAGCAAAGTCGGTTGTACACTGTACAACTGGGGGAGTGCTAGTGAGTCTCTCTAGACTAGACTTGCCGTGTGGCGGCGCTCGGTCTGCAATGACTGATAGTGCCGACACGCGGGTCCGACGTATACTGACGGACCACGGCCGATTTAAAGGCTACCACCTAGCAAGTGTGGTGTCCGGCGGTGACACCTCACCCGGAAGCACATTTGTATCACCTGTTTACAAATATGTAGTCGTGATTTGCCACCTATTTTCAGTCTTATACTGTTTTTCGCATATCTACTGGTTCTTATGTAGGCAGTATATGGATACAGTAAATATGTCCAATTGACAGTAGGTCACATTTATGCAGGGTGGTTCCGTGATGATGTTATTACCTCTGGGGGATGACGGAGAATGGTAAATGTATCAGTTTGAGATAAGCGACCCTATTGGGGAAACGACTGAGCCGGAAGTTCGAAGCGAGAAATGCGAGAATCGTCCTGATATGTCTGAAAGTGGACTACTTCTACTGAAAACTGTTTGCTATCCATATTCTGAGAAATGGTAATGTGGACCAAAACAAGAAAAAACCTTGCATTAAACATGGGCTCTAAAGTTCATACCTTAGGAGCTAGGAACGCTTGTTCATCTTTGCTACTGCGAAACGACATCCGCTTACTGTACAAGTGCTCATAGCTATTAAGGTGTGCATTTTAAAGCCCATCTTTAATGGACATATTTTTCTTGTTGTGGTCCATAGTATCACCTTTGAAAATTGCCCAGCAACAACAGCACCAATACGTGTATCACTGTCAGAGGTAGCAGAACGATTTTCTCTTGTAACTTTTTATTTGGTCATTTGCAGACCAGTGTCCTTTACCTCAAATTCCTACATTTTCCTTTATCCATCATCACACAGTCATCCTATATTCTCCGCTGACGATGGGCTCTATGCGGTTATTTCGTGCAGCGTGGCTTGTCTGTCAGCACAGACAACTCTGCACAAACGCCGTTGCTCTCGGTCGTTAAGTGAAGGCCGTCGGCCACCGCGTTGTCCGTGGTGAGAGGTGATGCCTGGACTCTGGTATCCTCGGCGCACTCTTGACACTGTGAGCCACCAAATATTAAATTCCCTAACGATTTTCGAAATGGAATATCCTGTGCGTCTAGCTCCAACTACCATTCCGCGTTCAAAGTCTGTTAATTCGCTTCGTGCGGCCACAATCACGTCAGGTCAGAAACCTTTCCAAGTGGATTACCTTAGTAAAAACGACGGCTCCGACAATGTTCTGCCCTTTTATAGTCCTTTATGCGATGCTACCGCCATCTATATATGTGTCTATCATTATCCCATAACGTTCCTCACCTCAGTGTATTGTTTCATTCCTACGCTTCGCCTGCACAAGCGTGGAATTGAGTATATTGCTTCGACATTAAGATTTTCTTACACATCACTATCATTTCTCTATAGGGTGATTCCATGATGCCGTCACAAATTTCAGGGATGATGGAGAATGCTAAATGCATCAATCTGAGATAAGTACCCTAGTGCATAAACGACCGTATCGAAAGGTCTAAGTTCCGCTTGAGCCTGGCGCAGCGCTAAAACTAAGGGCCCAAACTTCCAAACCCTCATTGTGAAGTACAGAATTCGCTCTGAATCCTCCAGAACTCCCTTTGATAATCTCCACTGTTGATGAACTAGAAACTGCGCATCTGATTTTATGTCAGAGAGAATGAAAATCCTAAGTCTTCTACCTCTACTACTACTCCATCGAAACAGGCCTCGGAAGACCCAACGGTATCGACCGACCGCTGCGTCATCCTCAACCGATAGGCGTCACTGAATGCGCACGTGGAGAGGCACACCGCTCTCTCCGCCGTTGTCAGTTTGCCTGACCGGAGCCGCTACTTCTCAGTCAGTTAACTCCTCAGCTGGCCACACGAGGGCTGAGTGCACCCCACTCGCCAACAGCGCTTGCCAGACCTGGACAGTCAACCAGCGAAGTGCTAGACAAGCCCGACAGCTCGTAACTTCGGCGATCTGAATGGAAACTTTGTTACCATAGTGGCAAGGTCGTTGGAAATACTAATTCTGTGATACAGTAATTATGACCTCCATTTACGTGCACAAGTTTCACTAGCTGCTACATTTTCAACAGTTGTTGAAAATGGCGTCTCCCAAAGTCAATGCAGGCATGGTACCATCACAGAAAACTGTGTTGTACCCGTCGTAAGACACTTGGTGTCATTTGAAGACTGTCGCAGGCAGCGAGAATGTTTGCCTTCAATCTGGACAGGCGTATTGTATACAGGACGTTTCACATGGCTGCACAAGAATAAATTGTGGTGAGGTGAAGTGAACGTACTGGCCACGAAACAGGACCTCCTTCGCCTATCCACGTTTCACGGAATGTCTCATCCAGATGTTCACGAAGCCACAGTGCAAAGTGAGACCGCACTCCGTCATACTGGAACGACATCTGTCGACGAATAGCAAGAGGGATATGTTCCAGGAATCTGGATAGTGTGTCTCTGATGAACAGTGTGTACATTAGTGCATCAAAACGATTCTCGCTTATAACTTCCGAGTCGGTCGATTCTGGACCAGGACCCCTTACCTTAAAGTGACACATTTACTGTTCTCCATCATCCACGGAAGTTCGTAATATCGTCACGACATCAACCTGTGCATTACACAGTACATAATGACAGCCTCTGTAAATCAATGATTAGCGTTGCTGCCTTTGGTGTGCAAGGCCCTAGGTTGGATTCCCGAAGCCTCCTCGGATTTTTCTGAACGGTGTATATTCGGCCTTAAGAGGCCTAATGAGGAACTGCTTGAATAAAAAGGCAGTCGCATTGTAAGGGGTTGGTAACGTGCTGATCACATGTCCGACGATCATACATCGCTTCTCGTTCTGCCTTGTAGGCACCAGGTAACCAGTCAGAATAGCGCTAAGGCCTAATCCGCAATCAGTGTTTAGGCTTACCTTTGTTTTATACATAACCCTCCCTGTTCCCAGTTCAAAACTTGGCCTTACTAACATGCTGAAGATCGGCTGAAGGGTAATGGGGAGTGGCACTGCTGTGAAAATTTAGAGAACCGATGATGTAGGCTGACCACCAACCTACGTTTCGCGTTAAGGACCACGAAGATAAGATACGAGAAATTAGAGAGCGTTGTGAGGCATATAGACGGTCGTTTTTCCCTCGCTGTATTTGCAATTGGAACAGAAAAGGAAATGACTAGTAGCGGTACAGGATATCCTGAAAGGGTACAGTACCGTCCGACATTGAAAATAGGTACAACATACTTCATTATTTTTGTCAGAACAACACATTTTTTTTGTAAAATAACTCAATTTCAATTAATACAGCGAAGCCGGATACCAGTGTGGGAAAGAATGACAATCTATTTATTTAACTGATCACATGTGCACTCCCACAAAGTAAATCCCTACATCCAGTTGAGATCTGTGAAATGAATGAATGTATGGTCGTCTGCTAACCGCAGATAGTGAATGTGAATATATGATCATCTTTGAGTCGATCCTCTGGCCACCTTTGGTGGGACCAAAGAGATGAAATTTACCTGAGCTTTGAGCGCCTGAAATGTGGCTGACCAATACGGTAGCAAGGTGCTCCCCCACTTCAGCAGAGGTGCGAGAGGACCTCGAGGACGGCCATGTTTCAGCACTCTGCCGCTGGATCTTGTGCTGTTATGACCTGTTTTAGTTGTGCTCCGTAATGACGAAAGAGTGGAGACATGGTATGCATGTGGAATATTTAAGAGTAGTTTGAAATAATAGTTTCTCTATTTCAGGAACTTTTGTGGGGAGAATTAAATGTCAGGCAGGTAATATTAATGGGATTGTCTTCGGAAGTGACCAACGGTCACAATGAAACCACGTGTAGCAGTAAGTTGAAATACTTCCGTGTGCTTAAGTTAAGCTGAATTACCAGCGTGTGTACAATAAGTTGAAATATTTAAGAAATAGCGTGTGTACCACAAGTTGAAATATTTAAGAAATGTCGTGTGCAGGACTTGAAATTAGAGACGAGTACTTCCACGTGGTGAGTACTGTGTGAGTCTCAAACTGTGTATGAGACAAAGGATAAAGAGAAGTACTCGTCCATGGTATCAGTTGAGGACTCGCGTGTGTGATGAATATGTTCTTAATATTACTTTGCGTGATATGATTCCGTGTGACGCTAGATTCAAACTCTGAGAGAGAAACAAGGTGAGTCGGCCGTCTATCCAGCAACGCCACTTGGCTTGCATTGCACAGGAAGACGTGCATATATCTCCAGAGTTCATAGTAGGAAAGTAGAATTACGAAGTGGGGCAGTGTCGTGTGAAACTGGGATAAATATTAATTGAAGTAGGAAAGCTGAAAGTGATAATGTTGTGACTATTACTTGTGTAGTATTTCATATTGTAGTGTGGTGTATGTCATGTAATTTGGGTATGTGTGGTTTGCATGGGAGAGTAGCGAGGTAGTTTCAAAAGATTAGTGGGTTATGCTTGTTCCTTCTGTACCGCTCGGTCTGGAGGAAAGTTTCGTGATGGTGATTGTGAGAGTCGAAGTGTGAGAAATAATAAAAGATCCACCATCCTATCCAGAAAGTGCACTGTAGCGTTAAATAATTACGAGACCATAATATAGAGATTCACCAATGTAAAGCCATGCCCACTGGGCGGGATTTCTCATGTGTTATTGTTGTAGGTTATAGAATTTGTGTGTTTAGGTTATAGAATTTATCGGAATAAATAAGATAGTGAAAAGAAAAAGATTGGTGGACTTTTCCTTCGAATTGTATGTTGTCATGATGTCCCGAATTTATAATGTGTGCGCCATTCATGTTCAGTGCGGTGGCCACGTGTTGATAAAAGCCGTTAAATAAAAGACATAAAGAAAATGTGGTATTGCCAGTGCGTAGTGAACAGTCTGAGTTCTGTAAATCACTGATAGTCAGATGTGCGTTTCCGTTGCGTATTATTCATACAGGAGGATAATTTTTAACTTAATTGTGAGTACGAGAGTTCATGTTACTCGATAAATAAGAATGAATCCACTCGCTTGGCAGACCACTCATCTTGCAGGCCTGATTGCTTGATGCCACAGTATGAGCAAGGCATGTGGGTGCCTCTCAACCCTCCACCACACACCATGTGGTGGTTTGTATGTAGATGTAGAGTGGAGTAAATAATTGTTTCATTCAGCGAGTGCACCAGTGTATCGGTGTCCAGGGTCACCACTTTGAGCACCTTTAAATGTTCCACTCCTGGGCAGTGGTACAGCAGAGTCAAAGTCAATGTTGTGGTATGTAATTAATAACGTTGTGTTTCAGTGAATGGCACACTGTGATACATGTTTGAATAGGTCTTTAGGAGAGGAAATAAATTACCGAATAAAAAATACAGGGTGCCATTTAAAAAAGCCATATCGCTGTTCACATCTTTGTAAAAAACAAAGCTGAAACGAAGGAAATTGTGCTGATTGATGTCCCCCTGACGACTAAAGAACATTTGCTTGAAACATTTTGTAATTTTCATCTGGACAAACAGTTATTTAGGGTGGTCAAGATAAATGGGTTACCCTGTATAATTGCGAAAGTGTTGCCGGAGCAGGAACTCTCGGTTATGTCCCATAAGCGCTCGATGGGATTCATGGCAGGCGATCGGGGTGGCCAAATCATTCTCTCAACTGTCAAGAATGTTCTTCAGACTGATCATCAACAACTGTGGCCTGGTATACATGGCGCATTGTCATCCATAAAAATTCTGTCGTTTGGAAACATGAAGGCCACGAATGGCTGCAAATGGTCTACAAGTAGCTGAACATAGCCGTTTCCAGTCAATGATCCTTGTAGACGCAACCCACACCATTACGAAACCACCACCAGCTTTCACAGTGCCTCGTTGACATGTTGGGTGCACGGCTTCGTGAGGTCTGCACCACTCTCGAACCACACCGTCAGCTCTCACCAACTGGAATCGGAATTCATCTGACCAGGACTCTGACTTCCAGTCGTCTAGCGTCATACTGATATTAAAATTAAATCACTACCATTAGCTGCTGATAGACGTTGATATACATCAACGGGGACAATTGAAAATGTGTCCCCGACTGTGACTCGAATCCGGGATCTCCTGCTTACATGGCAGATGCTCTATCCATCTGAGCCACCGAGGGCACAGAGGATAGTACGACTGCAGAGACTTATCGCCGGCACGCCCCCCGTGAGACCCTTGTAACTTATAGTCCACACACTACATTCGTAGTGCCCCTGCCATTATACCCATTACTCGCGGCAGACAATCCACGGAGTCCCGTAAGAGTTCAGGCAATTCGTGTGCATCCACACTGAAGAAAGTTAGCGTTAACGATCTGTTCTTTCGGTCATGTCCGAAAGAAGAGATGCTGTCTTCATATCGTACCGAAATTGTCGCGAGCCCAGCAGAGGCGCTGCAGGTGATGTCGTGCTGTTAGCAAGGGCACCCCTACATCTACATCTACATCTACATTGATACTCCGCAAGCCACCCAACGGTGTGTGGCGGAGGGCACTTTACGTGCCACTGTCATTACCTCCCTTTCCTGTTCCAGTCGCGTATGGTTCGCGGGAGGAACGACTGTCTGAAAGCCTCCGTGCGCGCTCTAATACCTCTAATTTTACATTCGTGATCTCCTCGGGAGGTATAAGTAGGGGGAAGCAATATATTCGATACCTCATCCAGAAACGCACCCTCTCGAAACCTGGACAGCAAGCTACACCGCGATGCAGAGAGCCTCTCTTGCAGAGTCTGCCACTTGAGTTTATTAAACATCTCCGTAACGCTATCACGGTTACCAAATAACCCGGTGACGAAACGCGCCGCTCTTCTTTGGATCTTTTCTATCTCCTCCGTCAACCCGACCTGGTACGGATCCCACACTGATGAGTAATACTCAAGTATAGGTCGAACGAGTGTTTTGTAAGCCACCTCCTTTGTTGATGGACTACATTTTCTAAGCACTCTCCCAATGAATCTCAACCTGGTACCCGCCTTACCAACAATTAATTTTATATGATCATTCCACTTCAAATCGTTCCGTACGCATACTCCCAGATATTTTACAGAAGTAACTGCTACCAGTGTTTGTTCCGCTATCATATAATCATACAATAAAGGATCCTTCTTTCTATGTATTCGCAATACATTACATTTGTCTATGTTAAGGGTCAGTTGCCACTCCCTGCACCAAGTGCCTATCCGCTGCAGATCTTCCTGTATTTCGCTACAATTTTCATATGCAGCAACTTCTCTGTATACTACAGCATCATCCGCGAAAAGCCGCATGGAACTTCCGACACTATCTACTAAGTCATTTATATATATTGTGAAAAGCAATGGTCCCATAACACTCCCCTGTGGCACGCCAGAGGTTACTTTAACGTCTGTAGACGTCTCTCCATTGATAACAACATGCTGTGTTCTGTTTGCTAAAAACTCTTCAATCCAGCCACACAGCTGGTCTGATATTCCGTAGGCTCTTACTTTGTTTATCAGGCGACAGTGCGGAACTGTATCGAACGCCTTCCGGAAGTCAAGAAAAATAGCATCTACCTGGGAGCCTGTATCTAATATTTTCTGGGTCTCATGAACAAATAAGGCGAGTTGGGTCTCACACGATCGCTGTTTCCGGAATCCATGTTGATTCCTACATAGTAGATTCTGGGTTTCCAGAAATGACATGATACGCGAGCAAAAAACATGTTCTAAAATTCTACAAGAGATCGACGTAAGAGATATAGGTCTTCTGTTGTCATAGCCCATTAACGTCAAATTCTGACGCGTTTTCCTAACGGATACGTTCGTCGTACGTTCTACATTGATTGGTGCGGTTGTATCATGCAGTGTTGCTTGTCTGGTAGAACAGACAACTGTATGTGAACGCCGCTACTCTCGGTCGTTAAGTAAAGTCCGTCGACCACTTCGCTGTCCACTCTGAGACGTAATGCTCGAAATGCGGTATTCTCGGCACAGTGTTTATACCACGGGTTCTTGCATATTGAATACCCTATAAATTTGCGAAATGGAATGTCCCATCCTTCTAGCTCGAACTACCATTCCGCGTTCAGCGTCTGTTTATTCCGGTCGTGCGGCCGTAATCACGTCGGGAATCTTTTCAGATGAATCACCTGAGTACAAAGGACAACTCCGCCAACGCACTCCCCTTTTATAACTTGTGTACGTGATACTGTCGTCATCCGTAAATGTATGTATCGCTATCTCATTACTTTTGTCGCTTCAGTTTACAAACAAAAACTTCAATAACCGTGAACATGTCGAGGCAAGAAGGAAAGTACCGTGTTCAGTCAATAACGACATAGGTGCCGGCCGTTGTGGCCGAGCGGTTCTAGGCGCTTCAGTCCGGAACCGCGCTGCTGCTACGGTCTCAGGTTCGACTCCTGCCTCGGGCATGGATGTATGTGATGTCCTTAGGTTAGTTATGTTTAAGTAGTTCTAAGGCTACGGGACTGATGACCTCAGACGTTAAGTCCCATAGTGCTTAGAGCAATTTGAACTATTTGAAGGACATAGGTATATTGGGGTAGTTGGTGTTGTTGCCCCGGATGATGATTACACGAATATTTCGTCAGGATTTGTAAGCGGTGGGTCCTCGAGGTACGGCAATACGCGAACACCGAAAAGTAAGTTTAAACAGTTTTATTAACAAAGGCTGATTATAAAACACGGACGCTACACATTCCCATCATCACTGTGTCTGACATCCTAATTACGGTCGTATCGAAAGGCTCCGTGGAGAGCTAAGAAAAGAGACGTATTAGTTCCGGAGGCCACGCCAGTTAAAACGGCGCGCTGCGGACGGCGGCCGGTTGCTCACTCCCTGCATCGCACTGCGGCCGGACGCACATCTACTGACCGAGCAAATGGTCAGCATTCCAGATAGGCCGGCTGGAGAGCGCGTGTTTCGTACCGTACAACTGCGTGCAACCCGTAGACCGTTACATAGGCTCATAAAAGTTGTATTACAAAGGGCACAATAGAAATTCGCGTTAGTTCAGCAGTTAAGATAAAATTTATCATTCTCATTAATTCGTAAATCGCTCAGGTCGTTCTTACTTGATATTGCCCCTATTCAGCAGCACATTCTTAAAAACGTGTGAAATTCAAAACTCGAAACAGGAAAGTGCAAAAGTGTTTAAAAATGGCCCTGAGCACTATGAGACTTACCTTCTGGGGTCATCAGTCCCCTAGAACGCAGAACTACTTAAACCTAACTAACCTAAGGACATCACACACATCCATGCCCGAGGCAGGATTCTAACATGCGACCGTAGCGGTCGCCCGGTTCCAGACTGTAGCGCCTAGAACCGCTCGGCCACTCCGGCCGGCTGCAAAAGTGTCCCAATGCAAGTAGTGCGAGCTGACTTGTAGATAAAGTCGATCGAACTAACGCACTCATCAGAAAGGGCACACTTATATTTACATACTGGTATCTTAACATCGAAATTCATAGAACGTACTTCAATTAAACTACTAAGAATGTATCAGAACCTACTAGGCAACGGGAAGGTTTGTAAGCCCTCCGCCACCATTGGGTGGTTTGCGGAGTATAAATGTAGATGTAGATGTAGAAGAAAAGGTACTGTATTTCAGTGCGATGCAAACCATCAAGACATCAGCTATTATTTTACAATGTCTCGTATCTTTTCATTACGTTGCATTAACCACAAATAATACGCGGCTGTATCTTGTATCCGTGGTCTAGGGGTGCCGGCACGGTAGCTCAGCGTGTTCGGTCAGAGGGTTAGTTGCCCTCTGTAATAAAAAAAAAAACGGAGTCAATCGATCAACAACGAACTTAAAACGGATGTCACGACGTCCGCCCCGAGCAGATACAACGAACGAGAGAGGAAAAAAAAAGGGGGGGGGGTAGCGTCTTTGATTCATAATCAAAACGTCTTCGGTCCCGGGTTCGATCCCCGCCACTGCCTAAATTTTGATAAATAATCAGCATTGGCGGCCGAAGACTTCCGGCATAAGAAGTCAGCCTCATTCTGCCAACGGCCTTGTCAAAAGAGGGCGGAGGAGCGGATAGAGGTTCAGGGCACTCTCTTGTCCTAGGGGTGGGAAATTGCCCCTAAAGGCGGAAGAATCAGCAATGATCAACGACATGAGGATGCAGAAGGCAATGGAAACCACTGCATTAAAGACACGTAACGTGTATCCACAGGACATGTGGCCTGTATTTGAAGAAGTGTCATGATGATCTCTCCATTGGCAAAAGATTCCGAAATAGTCCCCCATTCGGATCTCCTGGAGGGGACGGCCAAGGGGGAGGTTACCATGAGAAAAAGATTGAATAATCAACAAAAGGATAACGTTCTACGAGTCGGGGCGTGGAATGTCAGAAGCTTGAACGTGGTAGGGAAACTAGAAAATCTGAAAAGGGAAATGCAAAGGCTCAATCTCGATATAGTAGGGGTCAGTGAAGTGAAGTGGAAGGAAGGCAAGGATTTCTGGTCAGATGAGTATCGGGTAATATCAACAGCAGCAGAAAATGGTATAACAGGTGTAGGATTCGTTACGAATAGGAAGGTAGGGCAGAGGGTGTGTTACTGTGAAGAGTTCAGTGACAGGGTTGTTCTAATCAGAATCGACAGCAGACCAACACCGACAACGATAGTTCAGGTATACATGCCGACGCCGCAAGGTGAACATGAACAGATAGAGAAAGTGTATGAGGATATTGAAAGGGTAATGCAGTTTGTAAAGGGGGACGAAAGTCTAATAGTCATGGGCGACTGGAATGCAGTTGTAGGGGAAGGAGTAGAAGAAAAGGTTACAGGAGAATATGGGCTTGGGACAAGGAATGAAAGAGGAGAAAGACTAATTGAGTTCTGTAACAAGTTTTATCTAGCAATAGTGAATACCCTGTTCAAGAATCACAAGAGGAGGAGGTATACTTGGAAAAGGTCGGGAGATACGGGAAGATTTCAATTAGATTACATCATGGTCAGACAGAGATTCCGAAATCAGATACTGGATTGTAAGGCGTACCCAGGAGCAGATATAGACTCAGATCACAATATAGTAGTGGTGAAGAGTAGGCTGAAGTTCAAGACATTAGTCAGGAAGAATCAATACGCAAAGAAGTGGGATACGGAAGTACTAAGGAATGACGAGATACGTTTGAAGTTCTCTAAAGCTATAGATACAGCAATAAGGAATAGCGCAGTAGGCAGTACAGTTGAAGAGGAATGGACATCTCTAAAAAGGGCCATCACAGAAGTTGGGAAGGAAAACATAGGTACAAAGAAGGTAGCTGCGAAGAAACCATGGGTAACAGAAGGAATACTTCAGTTGATTGATGAAAGGAGGAAGTACAAACATGTTCCGTGAAAATCAGGAATACAGAAATACAAGTCGCTGAGGAATGAAATAAATAGGAAGTGCAGGGATGCTAAGACGAAATGGCTGCAGGAAAAATGTGAAGACATCGAAAAAGATATGATTGTCGGAAGGACAGACTCAGCATACAGGAAAGTCAAAACAACCTTTGGTGACATTAAAAGCAACGGTGGTAACATTAAGAGTGCAACGGGAATACCACTGTTAAATGCAGAGGAGAGAGCAGATAGGTGGAAAGAATACGTTGAAAGCCTCTATGAGGGTGAAGATTTGTCTGATGTGATAGAAGAAGAAACAGGAGTCGATTTAGAAGAGATAGGGGATCCAGTATTAGAATCGGAATTTAAAAGAGCTTTGGAGGACTTACGGTCAAATAAGGCAGAAGGGATGAATAACATTCCATCAGAATTTCTAAAATCATTGGGGGAAGTGGCAACAAAACGACTATTCACGTTGGTGTGTAGAATATATGAGTCTGACGATATACCATCTAACTTTCGGAAAAGCATCATCCACACAATTCCGAAGATGGCAAGAGCTGACAAGTGCGAGAATTATCGCACAAGCAGCTTAACAGCTCATGCATCGAAGCTGCTTACAAGAATAATATACAGAAGAATGGAAAAGAAAATTGAGAATGTGCTAGGTGACGATCAGTTTGGCTTTAGGAAAAGTAAAGGGACGAGAGAGGCAATTCTGACGTTACGGCTAATAATGGAAGCAAGACTAAAGGAAAATCAAGACACTTTCATAGGATTTGTCGACCTGGAAAAAGCGTTCGACTACATAAAATGGCGCAAGCTGTTCGAGATTCTGAAAAAAGTAGGGGTAAGCGATAGGGAGAGACGGGTCATATACAATATGTACAACAACCAAGAGGGAATAATAAGAGTGGACGATCAAGAACGAAGTGCTCGTATTAAGAAGGGTGTAAGACAAGACTGTAGACTCTCGCTCCTACTCTTCAATCTGTACATCGAGGAAGCAATGATGGACATAAAAGAAAGGTTCAGGAGTGGAATTAAAATACAAGGTGAAAGGATATCAATGATAAGATTCGCTGATGACATTGCTATCCTGAGTGAAAGTGAAGAAGAGTTAAATGATCTGCTGAACGGAATGAACAGTCTAATGAGTACACAGTATGGTTTGAGAGTAAATCGGAGAAAGACGAAGATAATGAGAAGTAGTAGAAATGAGAACAGCGAGAAACTTAACATTAGGATTGACGGTCACGAAGTCAATGAAGATAAGGAATTCTGATACCTAGTCAGTAAAGTAACCAATGACGGACGGAGCAAGGAGGACATCAAAAGCAGACTCGCTATGGCAAAAAAGGCATTTCTGGCCAAGAGAAGTCTACTAATATCAAATACCGGCCTTAATTTGAGGAAGAAATTTATGAGGATGTACGTCTGGAGTACAGCATTGTATGGTAGTGAAACATGGACTGTGGGAAAACCGGAACAGAAGAGAATCGAAGCATTTGAGATGTGGTGCTATAGACGAATGTTGAAAATTAGGTGGACTGATAAGGTAAGGAATGAGGAGGTTCTATGCAGAATCGGAGAGGAAAGGAATATGTGGAAAACACTGATAAGGAGAAGGGACAGGATGATAGGACATCTGCTAAGACATGAGGGAATAACTTCCATGGTACTAGAGGGAGCTGTAGAGGGCAAAAACTGTAGAGGAAGACAGAGATTGGAATACGTCAAGCAAATAATTGAGGACGTAGGTTGCAAGTACTACTCTGAGATGAAGAGGTTAGCACAGGAAAGGAATTCGTGGCGGGCCGCATCAAACCAGTCAGTAGACTGATGACCAAAAAAAAGTATCTTAGCATCTCTTGAAGGCTCTATTCGTTGATACTGCATGTTATTAGCTGACATTTATTTGTAACAAATTGTACCAATACAGTTGTGTTTTTGGTAGATTCTTAATGTGCCGTTATCTTAAACAGCCGTAGTGTATTTTCATAATTCGAAGGTTACATAAATTCTTTAACCAACAGTATCACGTTTCCCTCATTTTCTTACAACAGCTATCGATGTGTTTTCAAAAGATTTTTAATTTGCTCGTGCTTATAAACAGCATATACACATATGGGCCTCAACTGGTATCCAATATGGCGCCTCCTGGCCCTGTGCTGAACAGAGATTGCGTCGAGTGACGTAGGAGGCGTTCTTCCATCTCACCGGTCTGCGTTCAAACGCACGTTCAGAATATCAGACGTGCTAAGAATATCGCTCTGCATGTTCTGAAAGACTTGCCAACGTGCTTCTTCCTATGACATTAGAATTCGTCACGCTCAACGCTGGTGTTCGAATGCACGGTCCGTGTGTGCCGACGGCTTTCGGGGGGGGGGGGGGGGGGGGGGGAGGTTGGACGTCTAATGGGCCGATGTGGAGCAGGAGGGGCAACACAGCACTGTCTATACTTTTACAAACAAATTCATAAAAATTTGTCAGCATGTCCAGGAGGGATCAGGATTCACACTCATAGCAATGGAAGTTCAAAAACATAACAAAATAAACTTTTGCACAGCATACAAACCATACTTACAGATGTATGAAACACTAGATTTTATTTAATTTATGATAAAAAAAAGAATGACCTATTACATTTTGAACTTCGTGTTTAGCAAAAGCCCAAATGTTATCGTTAATTATCTCAATTTTTCCACAGTTATTAAGGGTACACGAAATCGGAATTTGGGTTTAAAAATCGATTTTCGTTTTATTGATGCATTGTATTCCACCAAGTTTCCTCTTTAAAATGACGTATGGTATATAGCTCTACTAGATTTATAACTATTTTATTTTTATGGATTTGCGAGATTGAGTATTGCGCTTTAGTTTTTGGCAGTACATTTATGTGACATGAATTCAAATATCCCGCTTTCCAGCGACTCTTTATACACTATTTGTTCGAAAATGTTTCCTTCTGGTTTCCTCAAGTTACTCTTTGACTTTGTGACAGAATAGTTTGTAAACAGTGTGCTTTATGAAAGTTGTTGTTGTCGAGTTATTTCGTATTTAGTTCTTCCTTTTTCGCAGTGAAAATGCCTAGAGGTAGAGCAAAAGTGTTTAAAAAGCGTGTGAACTGGCAAACGAAAAGAAATGATGATTCATTAGCAAAGAAAAGCAATTCTTCATCATCACTGTTGGAAAATGTGAGTCCACTTACTACTGATTTGCCGAACCAACTTACTACAAATGAAAACAGTGCTTCTCATAAAAAACTAAGAGTTTTGGAAGAGAAATATAATTTACTTGATAAAGGGAAAGAAGTTTTTGAACGCATTGATACGAGTATATTGTGCGAAGCTCTTGAATGTAGTGTGTGCTGCAAAAAATGTCATGTCGTGACCTCACAGTAGCTTTTGATGGCACGTGGCAAAAAAGGGGTCACATCTGCAACAATGGTTTTGTAACAGCAACTAGCGTTGACACTGGCAAGGTTATTGATGTTGCAATAATATCTAAATATTGTCTACGGGACGTTAAACACTAACCACCACCATCTAAATATTGTAGATGGATGACAGGCTGAAAAATGAACATAGTGATGACTGTGTTGCTAATTATTATGGTAGTAGTGGCGGAATGGAGGTTTCTGGGGAGAAATAAAATTTTCATCGCTGTTCAGAGTGGTATAATGTTCGCTATGTCAAGTATCTGGGAGATGGTGACTCTAAAGCATTCAAATAAGTTTTGGAAAGCAAACCATATGGGAACAGTGTAAATATAAGCAAACTTGAATGTGTCGGACGTGTGCAGAAGAGAATGGGTGCCAGGCTGAGAAGGTTGAAATCAGGTATGAAAGGGAAAAACTTGCATGGCAAAGGAAGATTGACTAATTACATAACTGATAAAATTCAGAATTTGTATGGCCTTGAAATCAGGCAAAATACAGGCAATCTTGAAGAAATGAGGAAAGCTATATGGGCTTTGTATTTCCACACCGCATCCACAGATGAGCACCCAGAACGTGGTTTGTGCCCCAAAGGTGAAAAGAGCTGGTGTAAATACAATAGGGGACTAACTACTGGAGAGAAATACATTCACCACCACAGTCTACCATTAGCCATTATGGAAGAAATAAAGCCCATTTTCAGAAATCTGGCTGATAGAAGTCTTCTGAAGAAATATCTTCACGGAAAAACGCAGAACCCCAACGAGTGCTTGAGTAGTGTGGTATGGTATCGTCTCCTAAAAACAGTGTTCGTCGGAATTAATGCACTGCATTTTGGTGTGTATGATGCTGTGGAAACCTTCAATCTTGGGAATATAACAAAATGACAGGTCCTTCAAAAGTTGGAGTTGCGTGTTGGTTCCCGTACAGTACGTGCACAGAATTAGGCTTGCTGGCAATATAACCAAGACATTAGTGAGAAAAGCAAGACAGGTGCAGAGGGGTGCCAAAAGAAGACTTGAAGATGATTATAAAGACTGTGAAGGGGGTATTGACTATGGATGAAGAATGTTTTTATCACCTTTCTCCGTTTCCCGTAAGTTTGCTTTTTTACTTCTTCTAGGGACATTATCTCAGCTACTGGTGCACCTAGAAGTCTGAAATTATTATGACAATCACATGGGTTTCCTTTACACACTGAAACAACGATTTTTTAATTATTTTCTTTACAAAACACTTAGGGGTGATTACCTAGTAAAAATGATTTGAAAAAATTTACTTAAAAATAAATGTAAAATATGTCTGTAAAAATACTTCGACAATGAACTGTGTTTTCAGTATTGTTACAACATATCAATGCACATACAGTAAAAATTTTATCTCTCTGTCTCCAGTAGTTTGTGCGAAAATGTTCCTTACAGTAGGCACATTTTAACATTGCGGGGATAGGCGCTTAATATATTTGGAAAATTCTAGAGTTTCATACACCTGTAAGTATGGATTGTATTCTGTGCAAAATTCATCGAAGAATCTCTCTTACTTATTGAAGAAAAGTGTACCTATAGCAACAAATGCAGGCAATAGTAAGTGAAAAAAATGATGGAATTTCACATGTAAAAAATTATTTTGTTATGTTTTTGAACTTCCACTGCCTTGAGTGTGAATCCTGAATCCTTCCTGGTCACGCTGACAAATTTTTTATGAATTTGTTTGTAAAAGTATAGACAGTGGAAATTAAAATCTGCTGTGGTGCCTCTCCTGCTCCAAGTCGGCACGTTTGGCGTCCTACACCCTTAAAGGAAGTGCATAAGCGAAGCACAGACGAACGGGAAACCATTTTAGAGGCGATATTGTCTGCAAATGAGAAAATCCACTGAAACAAACGGTTCTGACCATTTATGAAAAGCGTTCGAAGAACGGTGAAACCCACGAGTAAGCGACACAATATTCGAAGCCCTTGCGTAACTTATCACGTGCATTTATCTGATTTAAAAATGTTTGTAGTAAACTAAAGTTAGCTGTTCTGAAGTCCTCGAGTTTTCTACTCTCAAAAAATATTTGCACGTTTTCCAACGACCAAAATTTTATCTCTGGTGTGTGACATCACCTTTAGACGAGAGTATAGTCAACCTAGAAATAAAAATTAAGTGTATTTGCCAAATTAATGAGACGCCACCCAGTTCGCACATAGGCGGTTCAACTACGTCACGCTATGGAAGGCCTGACGCATTCCATAAAGTTTTTTGGTGAGGTCCTTTTGAGTTGTATTTTACCATATACCGAATTAATTAAAATTATTAGACAGAAAATCTGAAGGGAGGGAACATATTTATGTAATACTACGCGTAATTGCCAGAAAGTGTTTTCTCATTTACGTGTAGCGTATTGTCCCAAAAAAACTCTCCAGTGTACTGTATGTATTTTACCTGTGCTTAATGTCCCGTTTATAAGCGATACGTTTGAAAAGTGATGTTAAGTTGATCGTAAGAAAAGATGCATGAAATATAATAATATTGGTATTTGCTTCATATTTTTATATGAAGCAAATACAAATATGTACGACTGTACATAACCGGTAACTCATACCCTCCCCAAAACACTATTCTTCAAACATTCGAACTTCCACGTGAAAATGTCATATCTCGTGAAATATGTGTCGTACAATGATATAATTTTGCTGTTATATAGATTGGTATATGTGGGTACTGGCATCAAAATATATTGCGAATAGTCAGTAGTAAAGAACTAATAAATGAAAACGTAATACCTGATACTAGAGTTACACTGCACGAACAGAGAAAATGTACAGCCAAACATTTCTGCATTCATTGTTTTGTGGGCGGTGTCAGCGAGAAAAATTTCCAGAAGGTCAGACATTACGTGTACAGTTTTTCGTAGTCGCTAAGTGCTCTCTTCCTCAAATTCTAGATGAATAGAGCCTGGGTGACTTGCACGCCATCAGTTACGCTACGTCTAGACGTATATATAGTTTCTAACTTTAATCCTTGTCTTACCTGTGTATCAATTTTTGAATAAGAATATTCTTTCTTAATGAGCAGATTTTTGACAGCGTTTTGCGTATTTAATTTAGGTGAATAAAATAAATTTTTCGTCCCTGCAAGCCATCAGATTCCGATAATCATCTCATATTTTTGGGCCACAGTGAGGTAATAATGTTTGAACGATATTTCCGCCATATGACTGTAAAAACTTCTTTATTTCGTATTACTATCATGATTTCGGCCTTAGTCCATTATCAAGAACAGAAATGCTGGGTATAATTAGACGCCGCGCGGTATTAGCCGAGCGGTCTAGGGCGCCGCAGTCATGGACTGTGCGGCTGGTTCCGGCGGGGGATCGAGTCCTCCCTCAGGCATGGGTGTGTGTGTTTGTCCTTAGGATAATTTAGGTTACGTAGTGTGTAAGCTTAGAGACTGATGACTTAGCAGTTAAGTCCCATAAAATTTCACTCACATTTGAACATTTTTATAATTAGACTTTGTTAAGTGAAGTTATCGTCAAGCTGCACTGAGCTGGATGTCCCAGAGTGTAGATAAGCACAAAACTATGGAAATGTATCATTTTGTACTTACCTGCAAGCTGGGACACCCAGTTCAATGCAGCTTGACGATAGTTTCATTTATCAAAGTCTAATTATACCCAACACTTCTCTTCTTGATAATGGACTAAGGCCGAAATCATGACAGTAATATCTGAATATACGAGGGTAAGTCCATTATTATCAGCAAAGTAGTTATAAAATTTTATTGTAATCAAATAGGAAACTCACAAGAACACCATTTCTCGAAATAGTCTCCTTGCGTTTCAACGCACTTGGTCCATCATTGTACAAGCTTCCCGATGTCCTCATAAAAGAAGGTTCTAGCTTGAGCTGCGAGCCACTAATGCACCGCTACTTTCACAACTTCGTCCGAGGCAAATCGGCGGCTCCTTAATGCCTGTTTCAGTGGACCAAACAAGCGGTAGTCAGAAGGGGCAACATCGGGACTATATAAAGGATGATCCAGTACTTCAGATTTGAGTTTCTGGAGCGTTTCAGCAGTGTGGGGAGGAGTATGCGGACGGATATTGTCGTGCAACAGCAGAACACCTTTTGACAGCAATACTCGGCGTTAGCTTCGAATTGCAGGCTTTAGGCTGGCAGTAAGCATCTCACTGTAACGTACACTGTTTACTGTTGTGTCCTTTTCCCCGTAATGTTCCAGTAGTGGACCTTGTGCGTTCCAGAAAGCCGTAAGCATCAGTTTTCCTGCGGACGGTTGGGTCTTGAACTCTTTCTTGCACAGCGAATTTGGATGTTTCCATTCCATACTCTGCCGTTTACTTTCCGGCTCGTAATGATGGACACATGTCTCGTCACCAACAATGATCCCGTCTAAGAAGTTGTCCCCATAGCGATCCAAATGTTTTTTGCAGATGTCCAACCGCTGTGAGTTGTTTTGGGAGTAATCTTGCACAAACTTTATGAAACCGAAGTAGGCAGAACCATGACTAATTTGCAGACGATGTGCCATTTCGTAAATAGTGAACCGTCTGTTTCAGAGAATTATTTGACGTGAACGCACAATGGTTTCTTCATTTCTGGCGTAACCCTTGTGCGAACATTTCGGAATTTTTCAGGCCATTCGTAGACACTCCGTTGTGACAAAACACTGCTGCCGTACTGTACCGGAAGTCTTCGATTAATTTCGGCCCCTGATACTCCCTCTGACCACAAAAAACGGATCACTGAACGTTGCTCTTCTTTGGTGCAAATAGGGGCGAGATCGGGACTATATGGAGGATGCGTTCAGCGCCTTTAGAAATTCGACCCGTAAGGGGGTGAAAAAAGGGATGAAATTCTCTGTGGAAATATTTCATTAAGCAAGCATTTTTGTAGCTACATCTACGAAAATTCGTTTTGACTTCTTTGTCGAAATAAAAAATAGACAGCGGAGCAGCCATGATTAACAGCACGGCAGCGATAACGAAACTAACCCAGCAGCTTCAAAGTTACAAAGATATGACAACAAATAAACAAAGCATGCGTCATCAACGTAAAACAACAGTACTACCAAAATGAACAAAAGTATTAACTAAATCGTGGATAATAATTGATTGGCTCTCGTAAAAGGCAGCGTCCTGACTGACTGACTGACTCATCACCGTCCAGCCCGAACCGCTAAGGATAGAAACTTCAAATTTGGAGATGGTGTGGATTTTATACTGTAGGCGTCGTTTAAGGAGGGATTTTCCGAAATTCCAATCCTAAGGGGGCGAAACAGGGATGATGGGTTTTCTTTGAAAAAAGTCGCTATTAAGGCAATTCTGAAGTTAGACCCACGCAAATTGGTACTTGGTTCCTCGGCTAGAAATAAACAAGTACGAGTTTCAGCATTTTTGGAAATTTAATGCTATGGAGATGAAATACAGGGTGAAAGCTTTTTTTGAAAATATATCATTATTAAACAAGTGCTGAAGTATTTCTAAAGCTACATCTATGAACATTGGTATTTGACTTCTCGGTTACAAATTAAAAAGATAAGTGTTTCAGTATCTTTGGAAATTCAACCCGTAAGGGGGTGAAATAAGGGATGAAATTCTCTGTAGAATCATTTCATTATGCAAGCATTTTTGTAGCTACGAAAAATCGCTTTTTACTTAGTCAAAAATAAGAAAAAAAACACGTAAGTTATTGTTCTTGGAAATTCAATCCTTATGGGGGTGGAAAGGGGGATGAATCTTTCTATGGAAATATTTCACTATGCAAGCATAAAAATTTGTATTTGGCTTCTGTGTTAGAATAAAATATATGCTTGTCACAGTTTTTTGGAAATTAAACCCATAAGGAGATGAAATACGCTCACACTGATTCTCTAACTCACGACGGCCCAGCCCAAAGCGCTAAGGATAGAAACTTGAAGTTTGGAGAGGGTGTACACCCGATACTGCCGGTATCGTTTAAGAAGGGATGGTCGGAAATTCCACTGCTAACGGGGTACAATAGGGGATGAAGGGCCTTTTGAAAGTATATCGGCGTTGAGAGTGTTGTGGTTGGCAGGAGACGCAACACCGTGCTACTAGAGGAAGCCGAAAGGCACGCGTGTTAGCTCACGCAGGCTGGCGTGAGGTGTGGAACAGGCCCTGGAAATTAGAATTTAGAAAAAACGGACGTAGCTGGTGGAATACTTAACTTTAATCCATCAATGGTGAACGTCGCTCTTGACGGTACATGATTCAGTATCAATAGTAACTGGTAATGGCGCCTTGCTAGGTCGTAGCAAATGACGTAGCTGAAGGCTATGCTAACTATCGTATCGGCAAATGAGAGCGTATTTTGTCAGTGAACCATCGCTAGCAAAGTCGGTTGTACAACTGGGGCGAGTGCTAGGAAGTCTCTCTAGACCTGCCGTGTGGCGGCGCTCGGTCTGCAATCACTGACAGTGGCGACACGCGGGTCCGACGTATACTAACGGACCGCGGCCGATTTAAAGGCTACCACCTAGCAAGTGTGGTGTCTGGCGGTGACACCACAGAGAGCAAAATGGTATTTGGTTTCTCAGTCAGAAACCAAAAACTAAATGTTTCAGTGGTTTTGGAAATTCAACCCCCGAAGGGAGTGCAATAAGAGATAAAAACTTTCAAGAAAATATTATTTCGTTGCATTAAACAAATTTTAAAGCTAAATTAATGAAACTTGTATTTCACTTCTCGCTTGGATATTAAGGAAACTTGTTAGTGGATGAAAGTTGCTATAGAAATACATCCAAAGGAACGCAAAATGCGTGTTTAACAAAAACTTTGGACTCCACCTAGCAGAATCGCTTTTTTGTCAGAAGTACATTCCGGAAAGACCTTGCTGATACGGCCTTCATTAGCTTGAAAAGCTTAGAAGATGTTCCAATTTGTGAACAACATAAAAGTTCCAATAAAGGAAAAAAATATCTCTGCAGGGCATAGAATCTACGCGAGCGAAGCAGTGAGGGCTAAGCTAGTACAGAATAAAGAAGTTTGTACTGTTAGATGGCGGAAATATCACTGAAACAGTTGGATTCCCATTAGTAGGCAATATAGATCGCTTTCAGTATTGGGCTCCTTATATTGAAGGATACCGCTTTTAGAGCAGTTTCGTCAAAGACATGGAACTCGTTTGACGGAGGAAGAGCGCCATCTTTAGGAAGAGTGACGGGCACTGACCGGACAGACGCCATGGCGGTCGCCGGCAGCTGTCGGGGCTCGCGTGCTCGGGGAGCGAATGACTCTATCCGGCTGTGGGCGGCAGCGCGGATCCAGGTGCCGTTCATCTGCATTAATGCCCGCCACCAGTCGCGGGCGGCAGATGCGTCAGTGCAAATGGTGTGTGTATTCCGGGGCAAGCGACGATGGGAAACAACAGCGGACCGCACAAGTACTAACTGAATGGTGAACCTGCTAGCCGAGCTGGCGCTTCCATTTTCTGCACAATATATGAGATTCAGCTGCCCCTACGAATTTAATTTTATGCAACCCGCAATATACCACGGGCGAGATTTTCATAGTCTGTCACTGGCAAACCATTAATCCTACAGGGACAATGAACAGAACCTTTTTGTAGGAAATGTAATGTAGTTAAATATTACGCTGGGATACGTTTTCGATAGAGACCGTAGTTTTTGAGTTATTCAACAAAAACACTCAAAAGTGACCTTCAAAATACCCCCTCACTCAGCCCCAATAGGTCAGGATTTCTAGTATGTTGTTCATGGAAATCCGTCCTACCACTGCACAAAAATTTGAGATTGACAAATTATTTCTCACATTCGGCCTTTTTAGAGCTGCCTTGACTGGCCTTATTAGGCACCGACTTAGCAGAGCAATCACATATTCTGCAATTGATGTTTGTGTAAATTTTACCTAGCAATTCTGTGAATTTTAACAGCATAAAATAAATACGAGTGCTGGAATTTTAACAGTGGCAACTACCTATTTACGGCTCGTACAAAATAGATACGTGTTTCAAAGTTTCACTGACCTTCAAAGTAGTCATCATCATTGTGTATAATCCGTTGCCAGCAATGTGGAAGTCGTAGGATACTCTTAGCAGTGCCAGTTGTGGTTTTGGAACACATCCTACGACCAGCTTAGAGGCAGAAGTGATGACACTTTCTGCAAGACCTGACCATCATTTTGCAGCACAATGCTCAAGCACGTACAGTGCAAGCTGTTACTAATTTGTTTGACTGATGGTGCTGCTAAGTGCTATACCACCTACTGCACTCCCCTGACTTAAGCCCTCGTGAGCTCAACTCGATTTCTAAACTGAAGGAAACACTTCACGGCATTTGCTACCGAACTGCTACAAGTTCATCGGGCAATAGACCGCGCCGCTCGTACTGTCAACACCAGTGGCACTGCTAAGAGTATCCTACGACTTCCGCATTGCTGGCAACGGATTATACACAATGCTGGTGACTCCTTTGAAGGTCAGTAAAACTTTGAAACACGTATCTATTTTGTACGAGCTGTAAATAGTTAACTGTTAAAGTTCCAACCCTCGTAGTTATATTGTTATATTCGTCAGGTCTTCTGACTACGAAACTAGTGCGTTTGTAAGGTTTAAGTTTGGATTAAATTGTCAACGTAATTAGTTTTAGCGTGACGTTTACAAAACTCGTTTTTCTTTCCGTACCCTCACGGGCGCGTTCACATTGATACTGTTAACGAAATAGCCAACTATACTGGCGGCATAACAGCCCAGTAAACAGATGATGGATGGAAAGGGTTGTATGGGCGCACGACGGCAAGGTCTTCAGCGCCCGCTCAGTAACAGATTGAGACGGGTGTCAAGAAAAGACTCAGAACAGTAAGATAAAAGAGAACGTAAAACACAGGTAATAAGCTTGGAAAAATATGGGCCTACCCACACCGAAGCGTGGGACGAAGCATGCCGGCAGCAGTAAAACAACACAGGAATAAAGTGGTAGAGGGAGCTAAAACAATATAGCAGACGGAAGTGGCTGGCAGACCGCAAGGATAAAGGGAGGAGCCAGCCACTGTGCAATACACTAAGACCTACAGCCTAAAAGTTTCGGCCAGAGTCCAGACACATCACAAAACATTAAAACCCTAGACACACACGTCTCATCATTAGCTAAAACACAGGGCAGACCCCCATCAACTTGTGCTTCTGCCCTTGCATCACGGTATAAAATGCAGTCTGTTAAAATGTGGCGGACAAAGATGTGCACACCATAACCATCACAAAATGGGGGATTCTCCCTCTGTAATAGAAAGCTATGTGTGGGAGGACAGTGCCCAATCCGAAGACGCGTGAGGGTCACTTCTTCCCGCCTGAGCAACCGGCAGGAGAAACGCCATGGCCGAGTTGTTGACTTCACCACCGCCAGCCATTATTCCTCCCACAACTCCATGCACTTCTTGTGGAGTGCAGAAAGCACAGACTGCAAGGGAATAGGACACTGGACCACATCCTGCTCTCTGCAGGCTTTCTTGGCAGCCCGATCGGCCTGTTCATTGCCCCATATTCCTACATGACCAGGCACCCAGCAGTAGGACACCTGCTTACCCCGCCGTAGGAGCAAGAACAGTTAGTCATATATCAGCTGAACCATCTCCTCAGTTGGGTGCAGATTCTGAAATGATTGTAAGGCATTAAGAGAATCGGAGCAGAGGAGAAATCGATTGCTCCGAACGCGATTCATCCACTCCAGTGCTTTCAGGATCACGTGGAGCTCCGCTGCGAAGACGGTATATTCATCAGGGAGGTGAATCCGGGTAACACGATCAGGGAACACTGCAGAACAGCCAAGGAAATTCTCCTGTTTGGAGCCATCAGTGTAAACGACGGTAAAACCGTGATGCGCATCTAAAATGTTAAAAAACTGAGATTGGAATGTAAAATCTGGTGTACTATCTTTCTTAAAATTAGTCAAATCTAAAATAAGTCTCTGTCTCCGGAGGAGCCAAGGTGTAAATCTGCTCCAACTTCTACGGAAAACATGAAGACCAGCCATATTCATCGCAGAAAGGCAATCCTGTGCGCGAATCCCATAGGGCCGCGTCGCTCGTTGCCGGTTATGAAATAGCCGTGCCAGAGGAAGCTGAGCAACGGTATGGTATGCAGGTGTGTATGGTGTGGACAAAGTTTTATACGCCTGGCGCACCGTACGTAGCCGCCGCCGCATATGAAGTGGCGGTTCACCAGCCTCTGCACAGAGGCGTGGTATGGGACTAGTTCTGAATGCCCCAGTGGCCAACCGAAGCCCTTCATGGTGCACAACGTCCAACATCTTTAAGCAAGAAGGCCTCGCAGACCCGTACACCGTGCACCCATAATCGAGCCGAGATCAATGGAGACCAAAAAAAGTCGAACATTGGGAATAGTTCGTGTAGTCGGGAATGTTTGTACAGTGGTGGGAGGGAGAGTCACGGGCAACACACCCATAAATCCTCATCGGTGAGAGATGAGTGTGGTGGCGGAGGTACATTTGAAAGTCACTTTTGTGCGTTTTTCTTGAATAACTTGAAAGTCGTGGCCTCCCGCGAGAACTTTGAACAAAATTTAGCTACATTACGTTTCCTACAAAAAGGACTTGTTCATTCTTTTCTGTAGGGCTAATAATTTGCCCGTAGCGAGCAACAGAATATGAAAATCTCGCGCGTGGGTTTTGAAGTCCAGACACTACATTGCAGGTTGCATAAAACGATATTGGTAGGGACAACTGAAATACTCTATTATATACAGGGTGTCTCTCCTAAGAGACTTCAGGCGCAGTTTCAAAAAAAATCTAATGGCTCTGAGCACTATGGGACCTAACATCTGTGGTCATCAGTTCCCTAGAACTTAGAACTACTTAAACCTCACTAACCTAAGGACATCACACACATCCATGCGATCCTGCGACCGTAGCGGACACGCGGTTCCAGACTGAAGCGCCTAGAACCGCACGGCCACACCGGCCGGCGGCGCCGTTTCCCTGGTGTTTCAGCAGTTTTAAATCTGAATTTTATGTGCCACTCGTCAGAGCGGTCCGAGATTAGTGTAGTGCGATATTTCTTTCATCGGTATGTGTTACGAGAGACAGTAAAAGACGAGGAATAATCAGTATTCCAGCTGCGAGTGAGTAGCGCTGCACGCTTGACAGTGGCAGGGCTTTGCCGTAGCATCTGCAGTACTGATTATTCCTCATCTTTTACTGTTTCTCGTAACACATATCGATAAAAGAAACATCGCACTAGACTAATCTGGGACCGCTCTGCCAATTGGCACATAAAATTCAGCTTTAAAAATAATTTTGTTTGTAATAGGAAACAAACCGAAGCTTCCCGTCCACGCTGGGCAACGCATGAAAGACATGTCGAACGTCGATCGTCTCGGCTGACACCAGCTACACAGCGCAAAAACGAAATTTGTAAAAATATTTCGAAACACCAGACAAAATGCTCCTGATGACCCCTAGAAGAGACACCCTGTATATATTGACGTAATTTGCCCAATATGTATTACTTTTATTCATTTATTGCCGGAATTCACATCATCATCGACTTCTCGAGAATAGAACACAAAATCTCTATCAAAATACATTTATTTTTAGTGTATGGCGTTTCAAGTAAAAGCTGGTTTTTTTATATAATTTAACTTGAGCGATATATGCCTCCTTGTCTCTTAGGACATGGCGAAGACGTTTGCCAATAACAGCAATGTAATTGATAATATGGCAGTGTTTATCAACATGTGAATTGTGGATACTACGCTCTCGACGATCTCAAGCTGCTTCAAATCCAAAGATATTGACTGAGTAGTTTATTCTATAGATTCCACGACTTCATTTCTAAAATATTTATGTCTCTATTAACGCTGTCTTGACACACAGACGCGACGCTGCTGCTCAGTTTTGTTAACCACGGCGACAGCAGCACTGGCCGGCCGCTGTGGCCGAGCGGTTCTGGGCGCTTCACTCCGGAACTGCGCGGTTGCTGCGGTCGCAAGTTCGAATTCTGCCTCGGGCATGGATGTCCTTAGGTTAGTTAGGTTTAAGTAGTTGTAAGTTCTAGGGGACTGATGACCTCAGATGTTAAGTCCCATAGTGCTCAGAGCCATTTGAACCATCTCACAGCAGCACGCCAAGCGAACAGTAAAATACACTTCTTAATGCTATGTTTAACGAGTAGCGTCATCTGTCACACAGTTTTTATAGTAGCGAGCGTACAAGCTGCCGCTGTCGCCGTAGTGGCTAAGGCTTTTGCGGTGGCGCTCGATCCAGGAGTATGCCGGTTCGAATACTGGTGGTGGAAAAAAATTTCACTGCCAGTGACACGTCCGTCGAATGGCGACGATTAGCTCGGCAGCTCCCTAGGAGCTACTATCGTCAGCGTCATCATCATCAACATCATCGTCATCATCCAATACAAACATACACTACACACGCACACAAAATACGACTGTCATTTTTAAAGTAAGAAGCGATAGCACACCGCGTCACGCATCATGTCACGTGACGGTCGGCCAATCTTGCCCAGTGTCTCACTGCGCTGCCGTTACGTTTCGCGTTTCTGCCGGAGTTGGTTGTATGGTTATGCCGCTCCGTTTGTCGCCATGTCAATCACTAATCCCGTCGATTGTGTGGTGTGCTCCAGCGTTCACATCTTAAATGAAAAACTATTCCGTCCTGCTGAAATTCACCTGCAGCTTTTGAAATTTATGGTGCAGCTGTACTGAACGACGGAAATATGCTTAAATGGTGTAGGCTGTTTAATGAAGGATCGAACAATGTTCATGATGAATTTACTACTGACGAGCTGTATCAGAAATGTCCACCAGTTTCAAGATCAGTACTTTTTCACATTGTTACTGACAAATTTCACTAAAAAAAATGTGTGCGAGATGGGTGCCGCGAATGCCGACAGAAGAACGCAAAACAAAGAGAAAGGCACATTCTTTAACCGTTTTGGAGCGCTATCACTATGACGGTGACCAGTTTTCGAGTCAAACTGTGACCGGTGATGAAACGTGGATTGCGCACTACATTCCAGAGAATAAACGTCAAACCAGTGAGTGGCATCATTCAAACTCCACGACGAAACCACAAAATTTCAAACGAGGACCTCCAACACTGAACATCATAGCCGCGATTTTTTGTGACCCGAAAGACATTTTTCTGTTAAATTTTTTTCGCAAGACGAATCACAATAAATGCTAAGAGGCAATGTGAAGCTTTACTAAAGCTTAGACGCGCTATGCAAACTCGCCGGCTGTCCTTTTCATTCTTAATCCACTTATTTGCCATATACAGGGTGGTCCATTGATAGTAACCGGCCCAAATATCTCACGAAATAAGCATCAAACGAAAAAACTACAAAGAACGAAACTCGTCTAGCTTGAAGGGGCAAACGAGATGGCGCTATGGTTGGCCCGCTAGATGGCGCTGCCATAGGTCAAACGGATATCAACTGCGTTTGTTTAAATAGGAACCCCCATTTTTTATTACATATTCGTGTGGTACGTAAAGAAATATGAATGCTTTAGTTGGACCACTTTTTTCGCTTTGTGATAGATGGGGCTGTAATAGTCACAAACGTGTAAGTACGTGGTATCACGTAACATTCCGCCAGTGTGGACGATATTTGCTTCGTGATACATTACCTGTGTTAAAATGGACCGTTTACCAATTGCGGAAAAGGTCGGTATCGTGTTGATGTATGGTTATTGTGATCAAAATGCCCAACGGGCGTGTGCTATGTGTTCTGCTAGGTGTCCTGGACGACATCATCCAAGTTTCCGGACCGTTCGCCGGATACTTAAGTTATTTAAGGAAACAGGAAGTGTTCAGTCACATGTGAAACGTCAACCACGACCTGCAACAAATGATGATGCCCAAGTAGGTGTTTAGGCTGCTGTCGCAGCTAATCCGCGCATCAGTAGCAGACAAATTTCGCGAGAATCGGGAATCTCAAAAACGTTGGTGTTGAGAATGCTACGTCAACATCAATTGCACCCGTATCATATTTCTATGCACCAGGGATTGCATGGCGACGACTTTGAACGTCGTGTACAGTTCTGCCACTGGGCACAATAGAAATTACGGGACGCTGACAGATTTTTTGCACGCGTTCTACTTAGCGACGAAGCGTCGTTCACCAACAGTGGTAACGTAAAACAGCGTAATATGCACTATTGGGCAACGGAAAATCCACGATTTCTGAGAGAAGTGGAACATCAGCGACCTTGACGGGTTAATGTATGGTGCGGCATTATGGAAGGAAGTATAAATGGCCCCCATTTTATGTATGGCAATCTAAATGGTGCAATGTATGCTGATTTCCTACGCAACGTTCTACCGATGTTACTACAAGATTTTTCACTCCATGACAGAATGGCGATGTACTTCCAACATGATGGATGTCCGGCACATAGCTCGCGTGCGGTTGAAGCGGTATTGAATAGCATATTTCATGACAGGTGGACTTGTCGTCGAAGCACCATACCATGACCCGCACGTTCACCGGATCTGACGTCCCCGGAGTTGTTTCTGTGGGGAAAGTTGAAGGATATTTGCTATCCTGACCCACCGACAACGCCTGACAACATGCGTCAGCGCATTGTCAATGCATGTGCGAACATTACGGAAGGTGAACTACTCGCTGTTGAGAGGAATGTCGTTACACGTATTGCCAAATGCATTGAGGTTGACGGACATTATTTTGAGCATTTATTGCAGTAATGTGGTATTTACAGGTAATCACGCTGTAACAGCATGCGTTCTCAGAAATGATAAATTCGCAAAGGTACATATATCACATTGATACAACCTAAATAAAATGTTAAAACGTACCTACGTTCTGCATTTTAATTTAAAAAACCTACCTGTTACCAACTGTTCGTCTAAAATTGTGAGCCATATGTTTGTGACTATTACAGCGCCATCTGTCACAAAGCGAAAAAAGTGGTCCAACTAAAACATTCATATTTCTTTACGTACTACACGAATATGTAATAAAAAAGGGGGTTCCAATTTTAAAAAATGCAGTTGGTATCCGTTTGAAGTATGGCAGCGGCACCCAGCTGGCCAACTATAGCGCCATCTGGTTCCCTCCTTCAAGCTAGACAAGTTTTCGTTCTTTGTAGTTTTTTCGTTTGACGCTTATTTCGTGAGATATTTGGCCCGGTCACGATCAATGGACCACCCTGTATACCCCAGAGGGCGTTTTACAATTGCTTTAAACTTTGACGATGTCCGTCACACTGGAGCTAAATGATGTCCAGTCACTGTCTCAAGTTGGATGCTAACAAATGCTTATCTGCTTTTTCTATCATCAACATTCTTCTGGTCTTCTTCGGTAACCATCGCCGCCATTATGACATCATGAGTACTAATCCCTGTTTCTGCACTGACACTGTCGATAAGGTCGGGCCTGTTTGGAACTACAAGGTCTAAAATACGAGGGCCGTTCAGAAAGTAACCTCCGGTTGATTTAAAAAAATACACCAAGTTAAATAAAAATATTTTAATATATACATCTTACAACTACATCTTTGCACTATTTTTCTACATAGTCTCCATAGCGATTGAGGCACTTATCGTATCTCTTCACAAGCTTTGAAATTCCTTCTGCATAAAAATCACCCGCTTGTGCCTGGAGCCAGCCTGTGACCGCATCTTTGAGCTCTTCGTCGTCATCAAACCGCTGTGACCCGAGCCATTTCTTCAAATGCATGAAGAGGTGATAATCACTTGGCGCCAGGTCTGGGCTTTAAGGTGGATGGTTGATAACGTCCCACTTGAAGGACTCAAGAAGGGCCGTTGTTCTGCGAGCAGAGTAAGGACGGGCGTTATCGTGTAAAAAAACGATACTGGAAGTCAGCATACCACGGCGTTTGTTCTGTACAGCCCGTTGTAACTTTTTTATTGTTTCACAGTACACGTCTTGATTAATGGTCGTACCACGTTCCATGAATTCAACCAACAACACCCCTTTGGCATCCCAAAACACTGTTGCCATCAGTTTTCTGGCAGAAAAATCTTGCGAGGCTTTTCTTGGTTTGGTAGGCGAATTTGAATGTGCCCACATCTTTGATTGTTCTTTTGTCTCAGGGTTCACGTACTTAATCCAGGTTTCGTCACCGGTCACAATTCTGTTTAACAATGGTTCTCCTTCGTCCTCATAACGTGACAGAAAGTCTAATGCAGAGGCCATTCTTTGAGTTTTGTGGTGGTCGGTAAGAATTTTGGGCACCCATCGTGCACAGAACTTACGGTAACCCAATCTTGCTGTCACTATCTCGTACAAGAGAGTCTTAGAAATCTGTGGAAAACCAGTAGACAACTCCGACCTTGAGAAACGTCGATTTTCACGAACTTTTGCATCAACTGCCTGAACGAGTTCGTCAGTCACCAATGATGGTCTACCACTCCTCTCTTCATCATGAACGTTTTCTCGTCCACTTTAGAATAAACGTACCCATTCACGGACAACTCCTTCACTCATAACTCTTGGTCCGTACACGGCACAAAGCTCACGATGAATAGCTGCTGCAGAATATCCTTTGGCTGTAAAAAACCTTATGACAGCACGCACTTCACATTTGGCGGGGTTTTCTATTGCAGCATACATTTCAAACTGCCACAAAAACTAAACTAGCGCAGGTACGACGTTCACTCGACCACGGCTTGATGCCGACTGACCTGTTGAGTGCGTGAACGCACAGATGGCGTCGCTACTCCCCCCACAACCCGCACTGTGACCAATCGGAGGTTACTTTCTGAACCGCCCTCGTATTTTCATTGCGTGTGGGTTGTTCAGGGCAGTTTTTGGAAAAACGTGTTCAGAAGTACTTCGCAGGACTGTCTGTCCGAACCATCTGCATTAAATTAATGGCGACTCATTTTTGTGTTTTAGTGGATGACATTAACGAACACATAGAACATTATCATCGGTTACTTCGGACTGCTAACGAAATGTTCACCTTTTGAATCGGTGAGGGTGTTGCACGTTTCATTTCCTGCATTACTTGTTACGAAGGAGAGGTTCGGTGTCCAAACCTCATACTATGGCAATACTCCTGTTCCAAGATCGCTTCTGTACAGATATTTGCTGCTTGACCAATGCAAAGCTATGAAGACTTGACCCTGGCAAGGGGACCATAGTCCCGACGGCCTTCCGCTTCGACGACCACTTCACGCGAAACCGTTGGCCTTAATGGTCTCGGCTCACGAAACCCCCGTTGCACGAAAAGGACTTGAAAACAAATGGTTGCATAAACACCATACCTGTGAACACGAGAAATGTAGTGACGTCGCGATGGACGCTTTTGCCTACCACTTAACGTGATAATACATAGAGCAGAAACTGTATCAACGTGCTGAATAGTAGCACATAGAAGGAAGGAGAGATACATATATCTTAATTTATGAGCTTCTTAAGGTACAGCAACGAAATTTTATTATTAGCCAATGGATCAGTAATTTAGCGTTCATCGAGTGTGTGTTGACGACCACCATAGGACCTTACAGTCCAGCTGTGGCCAATAACTTTACCTCTGGAAGCTGCGAACTCACTGATACGGTTCGAAGAGAGCCGCATTGTTTGGAGACTATAGTTAACAATAATGAAGACATATTTTCATTTCGTTAGTGAACTGCTCTCAAATCACAAAGTAAACCATTTATTTCTTTGACAAGGTCAAATATTTTACATAAATGATTTTTCTTTGTCTATACGAGTCCAGGAAGATTTACAGTAATTTTCTTTATACGCTTCAAATGGGCAAACGTTTTACCCTAAAGTTCTTTCCGAAAGAGGCTTAGTTTCATTATAAGCCATAAATAAGATTTTCACTCTAATGAAATCGTATGCTTATCATACACTGGACTTGATATGCAAACACTGAACAACATCGAAATAAAAATCATATCTAAAACCCACTAATTTTCCTTTTTCTTTGCAGAAAATTCTTTGACAGCATCATTTCCTATCCCACCCGGCGTTGTAGAAAACAGTTTATGATCACTCACTCTGGTGATGAGTGTATAGACTCCCATCTCACTCAGCAGTACCACACGTACTTTTTCTCTTCCTACTCTTTCTAAAACACTATTCTCCTCTTCACGTATACATCTCTTACGAAACATCGTAACAAAGCACCAGGAATAATCTCAGTTTGGCTACTGGCTACTGTACAGAGAATAACAACCACATTGGTCGCTAAGAGAGTGGCTGAATGCACAGCGTCATCAAGGCGACGAGGAGGTCATATCTGTCAAGTCAACAACAGGAGCCACACTGGGACAAGAGCTTCGTGTGACTTGCAAGTCGTGCCGTGGCCATCTTTGTATAGTCCGTGATGCCCATAGGGACTGTATGATGGTCACCCCTGCCATTGGTTACACGGTGCTTGGCATGTGCAACTCTCTTCTATGTACTGGTCGCACACACTCATCAATTTCTTGTGAAGTCCTTATATCACGATATCGGAAACCCATCTCCCAGCCGGCCACTGTAGCCGAGCAGTTCTAGACGTTTCAGTCTGGAACCGTGCTGCTGCTACAGTCGCAGGTTCAAATCCTGCCTCAGGCATGGATGTGTGTCATGTCTGTAGGTTAGTTAGGCCTAAGTAGTCCTAATTCTAGGGGACTGATGACCTCAGATGTTAAGTCCCATAGTGCTCAGAGCCATCTGAACCATTTGAACCCATACATATGTCTCGTTTGGCTTGGCTCTGAGCACTATGGGACTTAACATCTGAGGTTATCACTCCCCTAGAACTTAGAACTACTTAAACCTAACTAACCTAAGGAAATCACACACATCCATGCCCGAGGCAGGATTCGAACATGCGACCGTAGCGGTCGCGCGGTTCCAGACTGAAGCGCCTAGAACCGCTCGGCCACTGCGGCCGGCTGTCTCGTTTGGACCCTCTCTTGTTGACAAACCGTTTTGCACGTATTTGGACGACTCTTAACTCACTAACCTTGGTGCAACATCGTCTATTTGTGACTCCCAAGAGGGCATGCTACTGGCTTTGCATTTACAACATCCTTCTGAAAACCCAGTTGTTTGTTGATAGTAAAATGTCATATAACTACTCTAAGTTTTGAGTTGTTCAGTCCTTGCTTTCTTGTGCACTGCATTTTTCACAAAGCAATATCTGTCTGTCTGTTACATATATTTAACAGAGTGCATTTATGTGTGTATGTGTGGGATCTCCTCCCAAACCTCTGGATTTATTTCAAGCAAATTTGCCACAGAAACAGCAGGCAGCACAAGTATCACCACTGCAGGATTGATAACCTCCTTGATCCGATAGGCACCTCTCTTCCGCAGACCCTGGCGTAGAGGCTACCCTGCACGACAAGCATGTTGTGTGGGAACAGTACTGAGCAGCCAAACCTACCTGCTTTGCAACACAGCCAACATGATAAGAGCAAGACACATTTCCCAGGCTCCAAAATACAGACTGCTCTGCTTGACAGGTGTGCTGTATTCGATCATTACCAGCTTGCTTCAGTGACCTTCTTTCCATGACTCCCAGTATGTCAGGGGCAAATAAACGATTTTCAAGCCCCTGATGTGTAGCGTGCCCTGTATGACATACATGTTGTGGGATAAGTATAAGCCTGGTTTACTAAGAAGTATTGCATCATCCACTTGTGCCGATGAGTATGGTTGCAAACAGATTAGATGAATAGAGGAGAAGATGGACAGAGCAAGAGGAAGAGGAAATGGATAGAGCGGGGAGGAGGGGGAGATGCATGAGGCAGGTGGGACACATAGCCATCTGAGTGTAGATACTCACTGTTATCTGTACGAATCTTGGGAGGGTAACAGTCAAATAAATGTATGTGAATGCATCTTATTACCATTGTCTGGTGGTTTTGATCTGTACCACGAGAAAAAAATGAGCTACTGCCAATTGTTTGCACAAGAGATACATACATAAGAAGCTACTTGAAAAAGTACAGCAGGCAGCCACTTTGCATATACACCATGTGATCAAAAGTATCTGGACACCCCCAAAAACATACGTTTTTCATATAAGGTGCATTGTGCTGCCACCTACTGCCAGGTACTCCATATTGGCGACCTCAGTAGTCATTAGACATGGTGAGAGAGGAGAATGGGCCGCTTCGCGGAACTCACGGACTTCGAACGTGGTCAGGTGATTGGGTGTCGCTTGTGCTATACGTCTGTACGCGAGATTTCCACACTCCTAAACATCCCTAGGTCCACTGTTTCCGATGATAGCTAAGTGGAAACGTGAAGCGACATATGCAACCCAAAAGCGTACAGGCCGACTTCGTCTGTTGACTGACAGAAACCGGCGATGGTTGAAGAGGGTCGTAATGTGTAATAGGCAGACATCTATCCAGACCATCACACGGGAATTCCAATTTGCATCAGGATCCACTGCAAGTACTATGAGAGTTAGGCGGGAAGTGAGAAAACTTGCATTTCACTGTCGAGCGGCTGCTCGTAAGTCGCCCATCATACTGGTAAATTCCAAACGACGCCTCGCTCAGTGTAAGGAGCGTAAACATTGGACGACTGAACAGTGGAAAAACGTTGTGTGGAGTGACGAATCACGGTACACAATATGCCGATCTGTTGGCAGATTGTGGGTATGGCGAATGCCCAATGAACGTCGTCTGCCAGCATATGTAGTGCCAACAGTAAAATTCGGAGTCGATGATGTGGTCGTGTTTTCATGGAGGGGGCTTGCACCTCTTGTTGTTTTCCGTGGTACTATCACAGCACAGGCCTACACTGATGTTTTAAGCACCTTCTTGCTCCCCACTGTTAAAGAGCAATTCGAGGATGGTGATTACATCTTTCAACCCGATCGAGCACCGGTTCATAATGCACGGTCCGTGTAGGAGTGGTTACACGAAAATAACATCCCTGTAAAGGACTGACCTGCACAGAGTCCTGACTTGAATCCTTCAGAACAGCTTTGGGATGTTTCGGAACGCCGACTTCGTACCAGGACTCACCGACTGGCATCGATATCACTCCTTAGTGCAGAACTCCGTGAAGAACCTTCGAGCACCTGATCGAACGTATGCCTGCGAGAGTGGAAGCTGTCATAAAGGCTAAGGATGGGTCAACACAATATTGAATTCCAGCATTACCGATGGAGGGTGCCACGAATTTGTAACTCATTTTGAGCTAGGTTTCCGGATACTTTTGATCACATAGTGTAGCTTTATTTGTGCTACGACATTCGCCATTTTCACCTATCTTCAGTGGATTTAATACATATCCATATCATTAATGCTACTACATTGTGAGCGCTGCAAGCATCTTGTGCAATTTTTTTTTTTTTTTTACCGAACAGGCTGTGCCATACACTGTATAGTGCCTTGAAAGGATATACATAGATAAAGACATAGCAAATAACTATTGCTGCAGCTACTATGTTTCCTGTATTGGACATTTATAACTGATGTAGTTAGATGCACTTACTTCTGTTCTATAACTTGTAGCTTCTCGTTTCACTATTTTATTCATAACACATCTTTTAGAGTCATTGATGTACTAACACGATGCAGCCTTGGTCATGGGAGCAGACGTAGGCGTCTTTTTTCTTCTTTTATTTCTGAATAAAAACACTCGATGTCAAGTAACCATTCTCGTCTTTATCCAGAAACTACTTCTGAAGTCAGGCATGTAATTGAATACTCATTGGTACAAAGATAAACACTAACATTCTTGACTAATGACGTGAAAACTAAGAAATTGGCAGTTAGCCTATTTGAAGAGATTTTCAATGATTATTTAACCAGTGAAGCATTGGCATTATGAGAAGTAAATTAACAAAAATGACACAAAAGGAATATAATATACCTTTGATATAAGGTTATATTACCTAAAAAGTACAGTTTCGATATTTAATTGGACTAGTGGATCAATAATTGTTGCATAGCACAGAAATGGCAGTAGTATAGTCAAGAAACAATATTATATACTATACATACATTTAATCCTATAATACAGAGGAAAAAAATGTAGCAGAAAGCGAAATCTTATAAATTACGTAAGAGTACAGCTACTAAACTGCAACACCCCTGAAAATATCGTAACTAAATGAATTGGTAATCTACACACAGCAGCTGCAGAGAAACAAACCTAATGTTAATACACGACTGTATTCCAGCAATACTGAAGATAAGTGAAAACCCAAAATGCATATTTCGGAATAAAGCACTAAAAATGGCAGATGGTCGTGTTTCATGGAGTAAGTTAATTTACAGTCACAGACCTCAGTTATGAGTATATTCGATAAATTTATAAAAAATAAAGAACTGTGCCAGAAATGTAAGACTACTGTAGTCTCATATACCCTCAGCTCGTTTTCTTTTACTCAGCTACTCTTCTCTTATTTACAAACGAACGAAATGTGAAGGTAATTAGCTCCAGTGCTTGCTTTCCCAATAAACGGCTGTTTAATCGGAGTCTGTGAAAACACTGGCAGTGTCTCCAATGCAAAACTATTGGCCCCCTCATGAAAAGGCAGCGCCCTCCTTAAGCAAAGGCAGTGCTCTCCTCAAGCAGAGCTAGAGACCATCCTCGTGCAAAGCCAGGGCTATCTTCATGCCAAAGCCCGAGACCTCTTCATGTAAAGCCACAATTCTCCTCAGGCAAAGCCAAAATCCTCCTTGTGCAAAGCCAGACTCCTACTCATCGTGATGCAAAGTGAGTGCTCTCCTCGTGTGAATCCAGAACCCTCCTCGTACAAAGCCAGTGCTCTACTCGCGCAAAGCCAGTGTCCCCTCCCTATGTGAATCCAGCACTCTTCTCGTGCAAATCTAAAATTCTCCTCATGCAAAACCAGTCCTTTCCTGATGCCAAACTCGAGCCCTCCTCATGAAAAGCCAGAGCCTCCCTCATCTAAAGCCAAAACCCTCCTCATGCGAAACCAGTGCCTTCTACGTGCAAAGGCAGCGCCACCCTGCTCATGCAAAACCAGATCTTTCATATGCAGAGCCCAAACCTACAACCTCTTTGCTGCACATTGCTGGTCATGAAATATCCAGTGCCATGAGGGACAGAAAGTAATGAAATTTCACTTATTGTACGAGCCTGCACAGTCGAAAAATGCAATATCACTGTCGTCTGGGGCAGCTGTTACGGGGACCATTTAGATCTTACACGGTTTCCTGTGTGGCCCTCAAGAATCGTGACTGCATACCTGCATGGCAGCCAATGGATCGTGACCAACTCTATCATCAGTATCACGGAATGATAAACTGTAGTCTCGATGGTCAATGATGCTGCCGCAGTAGAATTCCGTCACAGGCTCGTAGATGTTTCTCTTTCTTATACCAGACATAACATGATCGCCTTACAAACGCCCAGCATACACATGCAATTAATGAATGAGCAACTCGTTGTGAAATCAGTTCTGATGTATAGAATGTAGATGGTGGCACTCCTATGCTCAATGGGCAACCAAACGTCTCAGTTTCAGGGCGTTGCTGCTGCGCGGCTGCGATGCGGGTGTATAAGCACCGGCCTGTAGGCGAGGGACTAGTGTGGCATTCGTGCCTTCCCGACGCAAATGCGGAAACGTGAATTGTGGCACCATTATTGCCAAATGCGTCCAGACAGGACTAATGTGCTGCTGAAGGACAAACACCAGTAGACATCCATCGGAGATTGAAGAATGTGTATGCGGCAGCACGTCTGTCAAAACCCTAGACGCGTGCTGGTGCTTCGTGATAACGCACGTCCCCCTATCGTAAATGTCGTAACGCAGAAGTTACGCCAACTCGAAACGGGAGACACTCGAGCGGTCGCCCTACAGTCATAATTTCTGCCCGTGCGATTATCACGTCGCCGGTGCCTCAGAAAACGATCTGAAGGGACGACGGTTCCTGCAGTACGAGGATGTGCAGCAGGGAGCTGCAGACTTCTTCACGCAGCGGGACACGGCGTTACATCAAATTGGGATCTGCAACCTGGTGCGTCGATGAGATATCTGCCTCAGTGCTCACGGCAATTTTGTTTCATTAGCGTTCCGTTTCCGGACTGTACGACCTTCGAACAGAAACTTTTTGATCGCCCGTTACACCTTATGCGGTCTAGTGAAATTCTAATCATTCCCACGTCGAAGCCCGTAGTGCACCAATGTGGCGTTCGTTGCATACCCCCATCAAAGTACGCCAATTTTAATGCTCAGCATTCAACTTGCTATAATGACTGATCCCCCTTCCATTCCCAATGACGGAGATATCCGTTGTTTCACCCAAGGAGCTGACATTTGTCCTCTTGGACTACGTATGCATTAATATCACTTCTTAGCTACAGAATGTTCTACCACGCGTGATGTTTTTACAAGTCGCACTGTTCGTAATAGATTGACACGTAGTCAGGGCGCTTCAGACGGAAAAGATGTGTCTTAAGCGCGCCGGCTACTTTTCAATCGATAACAAACACTGTAATTTGTAAAACCATCAGAAAATGTATACAGGGAGTGAATGGGCTGTTATTTTCAAATGACTGACACCTTCTTCTAAGGCAGTCTCTTAAAAATGGCGCTGTTGCTGAGCGGTTCTAGGCGCTTCAGTCCGGAACCGCGCTGCTGCTACGGCCGCAGGGTCGAATCCTGCCTCGGGCATGGATGTGTGTGATGTCCTTAGGTTATTTAGGTTTAAGTAGTTCCAAGTCTAGGGGACTGATGACCTCAGATGTTAAGTCCCATAGTGCTTAGAGCCATTTCACCATTTTTTGAAAATGGCTTCTTAATCCGAAACTATATTTGGAACTAAGATGACTTCGTTCAAATGGCTCTGAGCATTATGGGACTTAACATCTGAGGTCTTCCGTGCCCTAGACTTAGGAATACTTAAACCTAACTAACCTAAGGACTTCAAACACATCCATGTCCGAGGCAGGATTCGAACCTGCGACGCAGCAGCCGTGAGATTCCGGACTGAAGCGCCTAGAACCGCTCGACCACAACAACTAAGGTGACTTCCTAATAAATACAACAGTTTAAGTGAAAAAACGTCGCTTTCATTCAAGACATTTATGCCTGTGGTACCTTGTATGGACAAGATAATTTCTTTTGTTGTCTTCGTCTTTCAAAATAAAATTGTTACTGTCAACACGAAATATCTAATTTGCAAGTGATGTACATGAAGTAATACAAAAAAAATCATTCCGTAGTAACAATAATTTCATCATTCTGCATGTTATCGCCTGACGATGTCGACGTGCCTGATCACAGTAGTATTGTGCCCGTTGGACGCTATCAACCGGCAGTACACCCGTGGATTGTTCGATCAAAAAATATTTTGATTTCAAAATTGTTGCTAGTGCAGTATCTTCATAACGTAATAAAGTTTGTTTTACTTTCAGCCGTACAAATTTTAGGAAAGCTGTCTGGATACACAAAAGTGTCCTGATTTTTAGGAGAGTGGGGTAGTCGGTCAAAGAGGAAGAATTAGAATACTATGTTTTGCCAAATGAGAGACATCTGTGCCTGGCACTAAAAATATCTTGCATGAATCTCTTTTGGACTACCAGAAATAATGCTTCCAGCGCTGCACATCAAGCTGGTATTCATACATGGGGTACAACGGCTTTAATTTTGTATAGTTTAGTGGGCGGATACAAATCTTTCTATTCGACTTCGGCGACTTGCGTGTACGTAAACTACCTGCGTTATCCAACTTGTGACAGAGGATCTACAGTTAAAAGTGGAATACGAATCGCGTCACGTTCCTGCGACTCGTTACTTCCTTGAGAGCCGAAGACTGAATACTTCTGTGGTCCGACCGAATCGAGCCCGTCCTCTCCATCTCCAGGCACGTGCTTCACCACCGGGTCCGGCATTGCGATTGATGAAGTACTTTGCAAGATTTCTTCCACATTACAAAGCCCATTTTCAGTACTTCTCAATGTAATTTCCCTCCATTAGTCAAGAAGCTGAAATCTGTGTTGTTTCTTGGCTCTCAAATCCACAAAGACTTTGAATGTTAGAGAAAAGAGTACGGTACATGAAGTATCATCAGGCCTCCGTGTGAAAACTTTTTATGGAACAACAAACCTCCAAAATTACAAGAACTTTGTCAAAATCGTGTCGGCAAGTTGCGAGAATTGGGCTGGCAGCATGAGTGTAAAAGGCCATTTCGTACACTCACGTGTTGACTACTTCCCTGAAAATACGGGACATTGAGGAGACGGATCGCAGGTAGCGGTGAAGACAGGATGAAAATGTGATGGCTGCTGATGAGGGTTAGCAAAGCAGAAAATTCTGCATGGAAATAAAAAATGAGAAATTCTGAATATTAAATGCAACACTAGTCATGATGTTCTGAGACAACTGTTTGTGATTCATGTAGTATGCGTCTATTACCAAAAAATAAAACTATAATTATACAAAAATAGAGTGAGTAATTTTCAATATTTGTGCTCCGACTACTTAAATCTTTGAAATATGAGGTGTTATTTAAGGTTCAAATGGTTCAAATGGCTCTGAGCACTATGGGACTTAACATCAGTGGTCATCAGTCCCCTAGAACTCAGAACTACTTAAACCTAACTAACCTAAGGACATCACACACATCCATGCCCGAGGCAGGATTCGAACCTGCGACCGTAGCGGTCATGCGGTTCCAAACTGAAGCGCCTTTAACCGCACGGCCACACCGGCCGGCTGTTATTTAAGGAAAAATTGTGATGTTATACAAAAGAGTGAAAGTAATTTTCAGAGTCAGGAAAACAAAATCGATTCTGCAACACAGAGCTACGAGAGATAATGTGACGAAAATTTTAAGAAACGCAGTCTAGTGTTACCGATCGTTTGGTAGCCTTTAGAGGAACCACGGAAAAATGGTGCAGAAGCAGTTGTATCTCACACGACTTCGATAAACTGGCACATACGTTGGCAAAGGACCCACAGTGCACGAGTTCCAAAGGACGAAGTTTTAATTGGCAGTGGATCATTCGCGCAAAAATGCTCAGAGGAGCCTTAAGAAAGCCCCAAGAAGCACGATACTAAGCAGTAAACAGGAAGACCGGAATTCCGATATGGCTCTTAGTCAAAACACAGTCACTCACAGAGAAAGACAATGGGAAAATTTCTCAACGCAGATCTCTCAAACCTTATACAAACACTACATGAAACCAATGTCATCAAGTATCTCCTATGAGTATATATACTGATGTACAAAATTAAAGCAACAAACCGCTATTTCCCTATACTATGTTTAATTCACGATGTAACCATACAGACTGTCAACACATCTCCATATAAATACTTGTTTTGTAAATAAAACTGCCTTTTCCTGCTGCTAATTACTTTATTTATCCCATACGCTTTCCGCCTTCTCCAGATCTAAGGCATCATCAGTGAGATCTATAACGATACAGTTTTGTTAGTTGTAGGTTATTAAACACTTCACTTCGCGATTTTCTTTTGTAAAAAATTAATTAATTACGACTTGCTGATCTGCGTTTTCTCACATCTGGTCTGGAGGTCACACTACCATTTTTATCACTGCCATATAATCACATCTTTGCGTTGTCGCTTCCACACACTGTTCGCCATGTTTCTCACCCTTTTTTGTTGTGGACTATTGTTCTTTTGTCACTCCATACAACTATTTCGTCATACACTGTTTTACACAAAGTAAATATTGCGACTCCGTTACGTGTTTTATCTTCTTTGGCATGTTTACCTATTTGTTGCCAACCAAACGAAGTATATGTTCGAGACTAACTTCTATTTATGATGTTTATACCGTGTGTGTATGAGTGAGAAAGAGAGGCGGATAGAGACGACGAGTTTTTTTTTGGGAGGGGGGGATGGGGTGGCGGGAGGGGGGTGGGTGTACTAGCTGTTAGCGAGTGGTTGAAAATTTTGATGACAGATGATTTGACTTTTCGTTTCAATATTCTGTGGAGGGGTTTCATGGATGAGTGCGTGTAAAGATATTGGGTTCTAGTATTATTACATTGGACAGTATTATTATACACTCCTGGAAATGGAAAAAAGAACACATTGACACCGGTGTGTCAGACCCACCATACTTGCTCCGGACACTGCGAGAGGGCTGTACAAGCAATGATCACACGCACGGCACAGCGGACACACCAGGAACCGCGGTGTTGGCCGTCGAATGGCGCTAGCTGCGCAGCATTTGTGCACCGCCGCCGTCAGTGTCAGCCAGTTTGCCGTGGCATACGGAGCTCCATCGCAGTCTTTAACACTGGTAGCATGCCGCGACAGCGTGGACGTGAACCGTATGTGCAGTTGACGGACTTTGAGCGAGGGCGTATAGTGGGCATGCGGGAGGCCGGGTGGACGTACCGCCGAATTGCTCAACACGTGGGGCGTGAGGTCTCCACAGTACATCGATGTTGTCGCCAGTGGTCGGCGGAAGGTGCACGTGCCCGTCGACCTGGGACCGGACCGCAGCGACGCACGGATGCACGCCAAGACCGTAGGATCCTACGCAGTGCCGTAGGGAACCGCACCGCCACTTCCCAGCAAATTAGGGACACTGTTGCTCCTGGGGTAAGTCATCTACCGGGGCCAGCAAGATCTCCGGATCTGTCCCCCATTGAGCATGTTTGGGACTGGATGAAGCGTCGTCTCACGCGGTCTGCACGTCCAGCACGAACGCTGGTCCAACTGAGGCGCCAGGTGGAAATGGCATGGCAAGCCGTTCCACAGGACTACATCCAGCATCTCTACGATCGTCTCCATGGGAGAATAGCAGCCTGCATTGCTGCGAAAGGTGGATATACACTGTACTAGTGCCGACACTGTGCATGCTCTGTTGCCTGTGTCTATGTGCCTGTGGGTCTGTCAGTGTGATCATGTGATGTATCTGACCCAAGGAATGTGTCAATAAAGTTTCCCCTTCCTGGGACAATGAATTCGCGGTGTTCTTATTTCAATTTCCAGGAGTGTATAAACAGAGACGATTAAAATGGTTTCATGCCGAAATTGTAATCACAGAACATAATTCTGAGCGCTGAAATCAAGATGTAAACCTTTAAAAATTATTTACCTGCTATGCAAATATGTATCTGGCAAAAAATCCCCAGACTTGAAGAATAATTTGTATTCTAAATAACACACGTGCTGACAAGCGTATGTGTGTGTGCGTATTTGTGTGTGTGTGTGTGTGTGTGTGTGTGTGTGTGTGTGTGTGTGTATGTATGTGTGTGTGTGTGCGTATTACCGAAACATCAGTTTAATAAGTCATGGTACAAAATACTGGCACGAATTCGAGAAGAATGGAAAATCTCGCAGGGGCATCTGAAGCGCTGTTCGAGTTTTTGTGGGGTGAGGCGTGAATGGGAATTTGGTTTGAGGAAGGAGGCGTGGACAGCCACAGTGCCAGGGAGGCGTAGTGGTTGGCGCATCTGGCTAGTGAGCAGCAGACCCGGACTCGAATCCCAGCCTTCGTACGAATTTGCTTTAAGCAAGCGGATGCTATAGTGTTTAATCTGACTCGCACTATAGCTACAACGAAGTCCGACACCTGAAAAACCGATGCGACGAGAACGAACTGGGCTGTATTTACAACAATGAACGATTGGTGCTTTATAAGGTGTGATTTAATATTCCAAGCATTAGCGACCAGTTCATTTTGGTAGCACTGTTTATTCTCTGTGCTCTGTGGGAGTTCTACAACAGTTGAATTGTCACAGGTGGCGAGTTAAAAGTTACAGTTCCTACGGGAATTGCTGCAGAAGTTCTCTTTAGTTCTGTCATCAGTATTTTGTTTGACCGCTGGTCCCTATTTTACCTGAGGTCTCAGGGGAAACAAATGAAGGAATCTGCACTCTAGTCTACGAGTAAAAGGCAGACACGGAACGTGGAAGTTAATATTAAACTTCTTCCACCTTGTGTGAAAGAGACTGTAAGCTCCGAGTTAATGAAAAGAGTTTAGTAATGAACATCAATGCGAGTACTACTTCTTTTACAAAGTAACTTAACATCACCCGTAAATGAGACAACGAGAAAATTCCGACAGTAATATCCAGTAATTTAGACATACTATTTAATATTTGCCCAAAATCTGCACTGAAGGCAACCTTCGGTATTTTAAACGCCATAGCTTTGAATCATGTAATGTTTACTGCCCGTCGCATAGATCTTTCATTTGGCGATGCCGCCGTCGCATGTCTCCTGAGGTTCAGCAAGGAACCTGACACGTGACACACTGAAACAATTGCAGAACGTAAAGACAGTGTTTCCTCTTGTAATTTCTATTACGTTCCGTCAAATACTGAAAGGGAATTCAATTAACGTTATAAAATAATATAGTATAAGAAAGGTAACATGCAAGCGTGATACGTTGTTACATGGCGACTAATACGAGTATGAGTTAGCACAATGCGAATTTTACATTTTTAGAAAGCTTTCGTCACAGTTTCAACTTCATCGGATATCCTTCTTAGCGTGTAAAATTACCCTACGCATGTAAGAGGTCCATGACTAAGGAATTTATTGCTGGCGCACTCGAGCAGATGTAACTTCGGTGGAATGCTCACGCGCTGCCTGCGATATGTAGGCTACAATAGAATCTCACACCAGGGAGCAGTGTCGGCAGCAGCAGCAGTAGTAGCAGCTCGCAGTCGGGCGGTTGGGTCAGGTCGCTCTTAGAGAGCAGTTGTCCAGTTGTACAGCTCACAGAGAGCAGTTGTATCTCGTATGGAGTTGCAGTTCCGGTCACGGAGAGCGATGGCGGTGCCTGAGCGATGTAGTATAAGGTAAAACCAAAAATTACTATTTATAGCCGCGCGCATAGGTGCTTTGTAACAACTGATTTTGTACTATTGCTATATCAAGCCCCATGTAAATGTTTTTAAAAAGAATCTTTTAATAATAATCTTTCTTATAAAATTAACTTTTGACAATCATTCATCAGAATTTAAAAATTTACTAATTTCTCCTATCCATGGTCATCCGGATTATCGTAAAGAAAAATCAGTTGTTCCTTTTAATACATGACAAATCTAGCGGCCAGCATTGCACTGGGCTGTGACAGAAAAATTTCGTATAGGAGCAGATATATACGCGTTATCCGGCGACATAATTGAGGTAAGAATTTTCAGTTTATTCAGAATGACTTTTCAGGGCCATGGCGCAGCACTGCTGACATCGGGATTTACCAGTTTAGATTCACCGTCAGTTAATTATTGAAAGGTTGTATATGAGTCACAATTTTATTGAGAGGTTAGTCACCCAGTTTTATTCCGAGGTTACGGAATTAAACTGTTGAGAGGTTACACTTGCCGACAGCCGGCCAGGATAGTATTTTTTTGTGAATTTCTGTGAAGTAGTTAGCTATATATCTGCTCTTATTTACCTAATGTTAAATGTAGTTTGCATCTGGCGCAACGCATTTACTAATTTTTCACTCCTTCTTTCACAGATCATAGGCAATTTATTGCTCTTTGTTGTTGTTGTATTTGTTCCATTTCTGCTGTGCTTTGTCTGATTTTGTGCCTACCTTTGAGCTGTGAAAATGCCGCGAAAAACTGCTAACAGTACATCGCGATGCGTAATGAGCGAAAAGCCGACTTGAATAATTTGACTGATAATACTAGCGACACTCAGAGTCATACTGCTAATCCTCCAATCACAGGTAATCAGTGCGTGCCGACCACCAGTAATGATTCTAATCTAAATGATGATCAAACAAATGCAATTATGTCCACAGTAAATTTAACGATAATTGATGACGGGGCTCGTTCCGCTACAATGAACGCTACCCAGTTTGGTACACCTGATTTGCAAAATTTACACAGTGAACATATAAATGCTTCTGACGAAAATGAACAATGTACTCAAAATACGTCAGATTTATTTGATTCCGATGTAATGACCAACAGTGCACATCCAATTAGCAAACCTTTTCAAGAATCAGACAATGACCAAATGGTTATGCAAAACGTGACAAATGCAGATACACCATCACACAGCACAGAGAATAGAGTCGCTAATTTTGGAATGGATCAAGTTATGGCAGTATTGCTACAACTTAATGAAAATCTCAAACTGTAGAATGAATGAAAAACAAGACAACGATTGAATACCTGCCGGGAAAAACGTTGTAACCCTCACTTTTCTAAGGTTTGTCACGTATAAACGTTGTATGTGCCAAGAGTAAGGCTTGTATGAAGTAATGTTGGCAAACATGTACATTAAGCGCCATTTTTCGTTTGTTTCCCATTCGTCGCGAGGCGCTCGGATGCAGAAACGTTGTAAACATGGAGCAGGAACGTTGTGTGACGTTAAGTCAGAGCATGTGCGAAGATATAAAAAGGGGCCGGAAACGGAAAATTAAGTATAGTAAATGAAAGAGGATTGTGAAGAAACACAAACGGAATTCGGGGCAACCATATTTGGCCCACAATAGCAAACCAGTACCTGCTGAACAGCTGGATACATAAATGTTGTATGTCAATCCAACACAATATAACTGTGAAATGGAAGATTCCATACCTTATTCGCAAACATTATATTGTAATGCAAAGTCATAGCCTTTACCTTTGGCGTTAAAGTGGTCAACTATACTTATCATTACGTCGTGCTCCCTTTATAGATTGCTACCTGCAAATGTCGATACCGGTGTAAAACACTAAAAATAGGGGACAACACAGAGCTGTTTCAAGAATTCTACGCTTTAGACTATAATGTACAAACCAGACTTTTGGCTTCGTCGGGCATTGAAATAGTAGACATCAAAGATAGGGAAACTGAGGAGACCATTTCGCGCAGACACTGCACATTCAAGTATTTTTTAAGATGAGGAGCAGAAAAAATTCAGGTATGTCAAAAAACGTGGTGCATGGTTGTAACCTCCCCGCAGAAATTTTATTTATAATATGAACCAAGTGTTAACTCCCCACAAAAATAATAATTAAATGAATTTTAAATGTTGTAACCTCTGAACAAAATTGATTTTTAATGTAACCTCTGATCAAAATTGGCTCCTATTTATAGCCTCCGTGCAGAAATGCATTCACATTTAATGTAACCATAAAATTCAATTCCTAAATCCGGAAATAATAAGAAAATTCAGTAACCTGGTAAATTTTATGACGACAGCAGCCCTGCGCCTCGGCCCTGTATTCTGAATAAAAAAACAGGAAAAATTCTTACCTCAATAAAAACTGCGAATATATCTGCTCTTATGTAGAAATTTTTCGGCACAGCTTCGTGTAACGCTGGCGTATATTTTTTTTTCTGATTCTTGGAAGGAATGATCATGCATTGGAAATATTCTTTAAATTGAAATGAATGCTTTTCTTTAAAAAATTACTTTATATTATAAAAATTATTATTGAGGCTTTTTTTTAAAAAAAGAAATGAATGACAGTTAATATACATTACTAGATATGCGCAAGTCTGCTTCTTTACCTTCTACAATAATACTCATCCTCCAAAGTCCCGACCAGAGCAGACTGCAGACACGCGCAAGCACGCGCCGACTGCTGTCGACTACTGCAGACTACTCAAGACTACTGCAGACAACTGCTTACTAGCACGGACTGAAGACTAATGCCCACTAGCGACAAGCAACAACTAACTACATACTACTCTCTGGTCAGAGACTCTGCCATGCATCGCCCATCGCCGGCAACGCATACGTCTTACATAACCCTCCACTGGGGGGGGGGGGGAAATTTCCTAGCGATGGTGAGTCAATTGGACTTGCCATGAGCAACAAATTTTTCTTAATTAACTAAATTTACAATCACAGAATATATACATATATATAAGTGCAGAACATGAAATAAAATATAGTGCACATGCACTGAGTACAGAACATATCAAGCAATGACAAAATGTATTCACAACGAGTACAAATCATATTAACAAATGACAAAAGTGCACACGCACTGTAGTTCAGAACATAACAGCAAGCCGGCCGGTGTGGCCAAGCGGTTAAAGGCGCTACAGTCTGGAACCGCGTGGCCGCTACGGTCGCAGGTTCGAATCCTGCCTCGGGCATGGATGTGTGTGAAGTCCTTAGGTTAGTTAGGTTTAAGTAGTTCTAAGTTCTAGGGGACTGATGACCTTAGAAGTTAAGTCCCATAGTGCTCAGAGCCATATCAGCAAATCACAAAATGTACACGGAATGAGTACAAATCATATTAACAAATGACATAAAGTGCACACGCACTGTAGTATTGAACATATCAGGAAATCACAAATGTATAGGCAATGAATACAAATCATGTTAACAAAATGACAAAGGTGCACACACACTGATATACTTTTTTTACTATTTTACAAGAACTAGGATAGGAAAGGGAAGGATTGCATCATGGTTGTAGCACTTTAGGTTGCACGCAGCTGCACTGAGAGTCCATATCTTTCTACAGAAGCACAACACCAAGTGAGACAATCTGAAGTTCTTTTCCTTGAAGTATTAATCAGTGTAGCCAAGACACTGAAATGTCGTAGTAATATTCCATGTTATCATTTTGGTAGTACATTAGGTACACCAAACAGTGGGACCATAATAACATCTCCATCGCTCAAGGTGGTGGACAGCGTGTCGTGTCAACACCACGTTCTTGTAAGGTACACCAACATAGAATTAGTGCAAAAACCAAATATAGTGCTCCATGCTCATGAGGATAGACAATAGAAACGGATATTGCAGTAATTTCTGGTAATTAGGTCAGAAGGTGAAGGACATTAAGTCACATACTAGTCTTCATTGAGAATTACACTGGTCTAACAACTGATTTGAGTAATTGGTGGCACTCATCGCCCAGTTACTGAACATTTCTGTACCATGTATGAAGTTTTACAGAATAATGTTCATAAGTAATCTGTTTACAGAGAACATTGGCACTCACTGACCAGTTACAAACCATCAGAAGTCATAATTCAAAACAGTAGCTAATGAATGGCATAGTATTAACATAATTCACTTAGTTATAGTAATCATTGGCACTCATTGGCCAGTTACAAACCATCAGAAGTCATCATTCAAAACAGGAGCTAATGAATGGCATAGTATTAACATAATTCACTTAGTTATAGTAATCATTGGCACTCATTGGCCAGTTACAAAACATATAACAAGTATTGAATAATACAAAACATTTTTCATCATTCAAGTGACATACGACATATTTAAAACAATTATTGGCAATCTTTGGCCAGTTACTAAACATATAGCAAGTATTGAATAATACAAAACATTTTTCATCATTCAAGTGACATACGACATATTTAAAATAATTATTGGCACTCATTGGCCAGTTACAAGGTATTCTTACATTTTTATAAAACCTTATTCAGTATTATTCAGAAGTTATCATTCAAAATGAGAGTCAATTATTGGCATAGGATTTATAGAGTATAAGAAAAATATTATTTACAGAAATTATTGGCATAGCATTTATGCATTATTACAAAGCATCATTCAGTATTACTCAGAACTGATCATGAATGATAGTGACATAGGACATATTTAAAATGTAACACACTGTAACTATTACTCAAGGTCTGTGGTTAGAAAACATTACGCAGAACTCATCATTCAAGTGACATAGGACATATTGAAAATGTAACATACTGTAACTATTATTCAAGGTCTGTGACTAGAAAACATTATTCAGTATTACTCAGAATTCTCTTAAACTGGTAGCATTATTTGGGACTGGTAATACATGTTTTTTTGTGCTAGCATTGCATTGCGTTGGGATCGATAATTAATTACTGGGGCATAAAAATATTTGTATTTGAGTTATTGCTGTAAATGAAGATGTGTAACGTCATTCGTCATGAGTCAGCTGTAGCAAGGTTATGAAACAAGTAAAGTATATGTGATCACATTCATAAATGACACACAAATGGGAAAAAATGCAACGGTAATGACCAACTGCTTATAGCACATTAATTTCATGAATAATTTCTCCTGCAAAATACAAAATGGATTATTAAACTGAAAGAAGAAACGCATATTATGCTGAAAAGTAGTGAACTTCGAATTAACAGGTAATGAAATGTGTATTAAATATATATGTACGATGTGTATAGTATATTCTTGTTAATGTTTGTTAATTCTGATCCATTTACTCTTCGTGACGAGGTATTGCATCTTCTTCCGTTCATTCCGAAGGGGAAATTCCCATTTCATAGTAATCCACTGTGGTTTGTTTAATTTATTTCTTTGACACGTTATTGCTTTCTGAAAATGATGAACAATGATTAATGTCTTGCATTTAAATCATATACCCATTAAATAAAAGCTAGTTTCTAGTGATATATTTGAGCATACAGCATAGCATGACAGAAAACGTAATATATCAAAAACATAGACAGTGTTCAGAGGCAAAAATGTACACAGTGTATCACAATGTAGCAGCAAAAAAAAAAAAAAAAAAAAAAAAGTAAAGTAGTCACGATGTTGAGATATCATAAGGCAAAATGTTAAAGTCAACTGGTGTTTGTTATATCTTAAATATTTCATAGTGCATACAAACAAAACAGGAAACAATCATACATACATGAAAAATGGAAAATGTGCACAGTCTGATGTGTAACGACAAGAAGAGCGACCTGCTAACCTTACCTCGCCAGGGACTTGCCAAGAAAAAATACGATAATCATCAGTAAGTAGTCACATAAATATAATTGCATAAGTGGTCATAAAAAAAACTAGGAAATGGCATTACAGTCTGATAAATCATAAAATATGTTCATTCAATAAAGGGTTTGATGTTGGAGACATGGTGATTGCCCTTGCTTTTTCTGGTTCTCAAAGTTTCGACGTGTACTACATTGGGGTGAGGAATGCTGCGAATTCGATATGGACCTGCGTATAGAAGCTCAAATTTACTGCATCTACTCTTTCCTCTGTTGGATAAATAGTGTGTACGTATTAATATCTTCTGTCCAATGTGAAAGTCACGGCGTTTACAAACCTGTTTTTGCTGTCTTCTCCGGCGCTCTGCGGCACGTTTGATGTTGTTCAGCGCAATGTCAATTATTTAATGGTGGCGTAGTCGACGCGATGTAGGAAAGGATACTAATTCTTTAATTTTGTTAGGTGGTGCAACATTTTTCAGTATAACAGACGGAGATAGCATAGTAGATTCATTTGGTATGGAATTAATTACACCCTGGAATGAGAGTATGTGTGTGTCCCAATCAATATGTTTTTTATGGCAGTATATTCTACACAGTTTACCAATTTCTTTCATTAATCGTTCACAAGGGTTCGAAGAAGCATGATACCTGGATATATAGATCGGAGAAATGTTTCTAGCTCGTAAAATACGTGTCCATATAGCAGATCGAAACTGTGATCCATTGTCGGAAATTACTTTCAGTACATGCCCTACATGAAATAGAAAATGTTTTACAAATGCTTTCGAAACAGTTTTAGCAGTAGCTTTGCGTAACGGAGTGAAGGTAACAAATTTTGAAGTGAGTTCAACAGCGACAAAGATGTAGCAAAAACCTCTATTAGTTCTGGGAATCGGACCAAAAATGTCTACAGCGGCCATGTGTCTCAATTTAACAGGTACAATGGGATGTAATGGAGGAACATGTGAAGTCGTGTCTGATTTAGCTTTCTGGCAGATTTTACATGACGCTAAAACTCGTCGAACACGTTTCTCCATGTTGGTAAAATAACAGTTCTGTCTCAGTATAAGAAAGCATTTTCTGGCTCCGTAATGTGCGTAACTTAAATGAGTATACCAGATTAATTTGTTAACAAGTTCATCAGGAATGCATAATAACCAATTGTTGCTGTCAGGGTGAGAGCGGCGAAACAGAATGTCATTTCGTACAGTGTAATGGTTTCTAATGGTAACCTTAATCCTATCTTGCCAAAGGTGTTTAATTTCTTTCCACACGTTGTCTTTACTCTGCTCTTGTGCTATCTCTTGTAATGACGACGAAATGAAATTTTCAAATGAAACTTGTTGACTGTACATGACGCTGAAATTTGCTTTGCAGAAGTTGTTTGCGATGTCTTGCTGATTGCTGCTAAGAGAACGGGATAGTGAGTCTGCTAGAATATTTTGTGTGCCGGGAATGTGAACAATTGTAAAATTAAATTCTTGTAAATAAAGTTTCCATCTACTTAATCTGTCGTGTGTAAATTTAGCCGAAAGTAAAAACTGTATAGCTCTATGGTCTGTGTAAACGGTGGTATGTCTTCCATAAAGGAAATGCCAAAATCTCGTAAATGCCCAGACAACACATAATGTTTCAAGTTCTGTAACAGAATAATTGCGTTCAGAAGGTGACAGAATGCGACTCGCAAAGGCTATGTTTTTAATTACTGTAGTGCCATATTCTTCAATTTCCTGAAAAATATATACGCCGAAAGCGGTGTTAGAACTGTCGGTGGCAATGGAAAAATTTCTAGTAAGATCTGGATGTGATAAAAGTGGTGCATTGAACAAAGCATGTTTCAAATAACATTCTCGTGAACAAGATTCTGCGTGTCAAAAGTATTGCTTGCGTTACTGGAAGATGCAACCTGTACTGTATTTAGTCAAATTCTATCTGACGTGCTATTATTTTCGGGAGGATGCTGTGGCATTTCAACTATTTGTACGGTTCTGTTATTTCTTCCTGACGTATTACGTTCGGGATGATATCTACTGTCTGGTTCATTCATGATAATCTGTTATTGTGGTTCATTCTGCTGCTGGTAAAACCGACTGTTATTAAACGTACGCTGAAAATTGTGCTCATTACTTTCACGTCTGTCATAATAGTCATTTCTATACGGTGCATTGCGATAGGAATTGAAACAGTGTGTTTTCTGTACGTAGTTATTTCCTTGTTGCTGTGCGTTACTATTTGTTGGAGCTGACGCTATATGTGTAGGCGGCGAAACATTAAAGCTTGGTTGACCTTGTACATTACATTGTTGGTTAGGTATCCTAACCGGTTGGCTTTCATGCTGTTGCGGTAAAAAACCTCTATTGTTACCAAAATGCGTTCGCTGTTGCTGATAATTTTACACATACTGATGATTAAAATTTTCTCTGATATTAAAATTATGCTGGTAGTTCTTGTCATTTCGGGAACGTATAATGATAAAATTGTCACTTTCAGTAAAAACTTGTCGTATCATGTTTTCTTTACACGTTTCTTAGTCCTAGATAGATCGACAGTTGCTGTTTTAAGAGATATAAAGGATAGTAGAAGAGAAAGCAGCAGTGCAGAAAACTAAAGATGAAATAGCACTGCTACAGCTCGGGGCCCTGTGCACGCTACGGTACATATTCATTAAAGCGTAATGAATCCCCTGAGGTCAATTACGCGCTACAAATAAATTTTAACTTCTGCATTACAGGCAATGCCGATGAAAATTCAAAAGCAAGCTGTTGTATCAAATCCAATTCTAGTTTCTGCATTATAGGCAATGCTGATGAAAATACAAAAGCAAATTGTCGTATCCAGTCCAAAGCGTGACTCTGTGTTCTGTCATTATTAAATACCTTAGATTTGTTTACGGATAAAAGTTGCTCGTAATCAACGTTATCGTCTCTGAATGTGTGAACAGGTTCAGGATTGCATAAAAATCTGTTTGTCTGTGTCACTTCGTATTCTAATCGACGTGGTCTCTGTAAATTACTTAAGTTATACTGGTTGTGTGAGTGTGTAAAATTTCGGAATGTGGCGTATGCTGTGACGTGTTAGTGACTGAAACATTTTTCATTTCTGTCACGTTAATACGTTCGTCAATTTGGCTGATCTGTTGTTCAAATTTCTTATCGACTTCCGTATCCAGAGTGCGTGAAAGATCTGGTGACTTTAAATTAAACTCGTCGCGTATCTGTGTCGCATTTTCAGAACATTGTTCAGCGACTGCACTAATTTCATCTCTAAGTGATTCTGTTGTGCCTGCATGTCTATTACGTAATTATTGTGTAACAGATCTAATTTCTTCACTACTGTTACTAGCACAAGCCTTAATTTCGTCACGTAATTGTTCTTTAGTATCATGACGTTGCACGGTAACAGCTGTAATCTGTTCACTAAGTTGTTTGTTCTGTTCGTTAAGGTTGTCGTGTTTTTCATTCGACTGTTTGAAACTTTCATTAAATTGTTTGATCGACCTGTCATATTTTTCATTGAGTTGTTTGAAATGGTTGTCGAAACTTTCATTAAGTTGTTTGTACGATTCATTAAGTCGTTTGAAATTGTCGTTGTGTTCCTTTTTAAACTGTAGCAATACTGCCATAATTTGATCCAAGCCAATATTACCTACTCTATTTTCTGTGCTGTTTGATGGCGTACCTGCAATTGTCACGTTTTGTGTAACCATTTGGTCATTCTGTGATTCTCGAAAAGGTTTCCCAATCGGATGTGCACTGTTAGTCACTACCTCAGAATCAAATAAATCTGTCCTACTTTGAGTATACTGTTCATTTTCGTTAGAAACAATTATTTGTCTGCTACGTAAATTTTGCAAATCTGGCGTGTCGAACTGGGCAGCGTTGGTTGTAACAGAACGTCCCGCGTCATCAATTGTCTTTAAATTAACAGAGGACACAATTGAATTTGTTTGCTCATCATTTGCATCAAAATCATTACTGGTGATCAGTACGCACTGATTGTCTGTAAATGGAGCTTTATAATTACTACACAAACTGTCGCTAGTATGATCGGTCAAATTATTCGAATCGGCTACTTCATTCATTGCACATCGCGATGTACTGTTAACAGTTTTTCGCGGCATTTTTTCACAAATCAGAATTAAGCACATATGAAACAAAGACAATGCAAAATGCAACAAACACAATTACAACAAAGACCAACAAATTGCCGATGATCTGTGAAAGAAAGAGTGACAAATTAGTAAATGCGTTGCGCCAGATGCAAACTACATTTAAGTAAATAAGAGCAGATATATGACTACTTATCAGAAGATTCACAAAGAAATACGATCCTGGCCGGATGTCGCCAAGTGTAACCTCCCCACAGAAATTTTAAATGAATAAGAAACCATGAACCAAGTGTAACCTCCGCACAAAAATAATAATTAAATGATTTTTTTAAAACTATTGTAACCTCTGAACAAAATTGATTTTTAATGTAACCTCTGAACAAAGTTGGCTCCTATTTATAGTCTCCGTGCAGAAATGCATTCACACTAATGTAACCACAAAATTCAATTCCTAAATCCGGATATAATAAAAAAATTCAGTAACCTGGTAAATTTTATGACGACAGCAGCGCTGCGCCCCGGACCTGTATTCTGAATAAAAAAAAGGAAAAATTGTTACCTCAATAAAAACTGCGAATATATCTGCTCTTATGTAGAAATTTTTCGGCACAGCTTCGTGCAATGCTGGCGTATATTTTTTTTCTGATTCTTGGAAGGAATGATCATGCATTGGAAATATTCTTTAAATTGAAATGAATGCTTTTCTTTAAAAAATTACTTTATATTATAAAAATTATTATTGAGGCATTTTTTTTAAAAGAAATCAATGACAGTCAATATACATTACTAGATATGCGCAAGTCTGCTTCTTTACCTTCTACAATAACACTCATCCTCCAAAGTCCCGACCAGAGCAGACTGCGGACACGCGCAAGCACGCGCCGACTGCTGTCGACTACTGCAGACTACTCAAGACTACTGCAGACAACTGCTTACTAGCACAGACTGAAGACTAATGCCCACTAGCGACAAGCAACAACTAACTACATACTACTCTCTGGTCAGAGACTCTGCCATGCCTCGCCCATCGCCGGCAATGCATACGTCTTACATGGTATATAGGATTACAGCTAGACGTGTACAAATGCTCCAAGGGAAGATGAAATGTGGCGTGCCGTTAGAAGACAGAAGGGGTAGGCATTTGAATCGTCCAAATACGCTGCAGGACAGCTTGAAAGCCACTACTCAAGACAAAAGAATGAAAAGCTCTGCCTGAGATCCGATTTGAATATTTCTAAACTTTGCCGATTCTTTAAAGAAGATAATCCGACAGTACAGTGCAGTGAAAGACCTCACAGAAATATTTTCAGGGGACAATATAATTTTCGCTTTGGAGTACCAAGTTCGGATTCATGTGGGTATTGTGACAGACTGTTCCTGCAGTTAGTTAACAGTAAAAATGAAACAGAGAGAAAGAAAATCGACGAAGAAAGCGAACTGCACCATTTACATGCGGAAGCAGCCTATTCAATGCTGGAGAAGAATACAGCAAAAGCTAAAGCAAACGAAATCAATGTTGTAATATGCTCAGTCCTTCAACAGGTGCTGTATTGTCCTACCCTAAACCATTGTGCGGTTTTCTATCAACGTCAGCTATCAACCTACAGTCAGGCAATACATAACGTTGGTGACAATAAGATGTGGATGTGTGTATGGCCTGAAACTGTTGCTAAGCGGGGATCAGCCGAAATTACTTCGTGCCTTCTGAAGTACGTAACATCTACATTTTCAGTACTAAACCCGTGTGAAGAAAGAACTTTAGGGGTGTGTTCAGATCGATGTACAGGAAAGAACAGTAACTGGAAAAATATTGCTTTTTATCAATATCTCCTGAACATGAAGTATTTCACCTCTGTGAAGCAAAAAGTTCTTATCACAGGACACAGCATTTTGCCTTGTGACAGGGATTTCACATTAACATAAGAAGAACTACTCTGTGTATGAACCATTTGGTGGGTTCTGGTCATAGCTACTGCACAACCAAACAACTCGTTTCTGGTTCGTTACATGGAGCAGGACGATTTTATTGATTTATGCGGTATAGAAAAGCACGTCCGCAAAGATCCAAAATGCAAAATAACGGATTATGTTTGGATGAAGATATCATCATACTCCCCAACAGTACTTCAGAGCCGCAAGAGCCGTAACTACTTTCAGCCTTGTTATTCAGCAAACTTAGTAAAACGCTCCCGGGGTAAAAATAGTATTACGGTTCCGCCGGTGGTGTTTAGCTTGAATGGCCTACCTAGACTTTATGGTGAGCCATTGCCTGTTTCTGTGGAAAAGAAAGTTAATCTGCTAGACATGTGCAGATACAGTCATGAGAAATACCGAGAGTTTATGAGAACCTAAGGATAAAGTAAAGTGACAGTGTAATGGTCGGTCACGCAAAACGTACGTTTGCAACAATACGTCTTGTGTGCCATGAATAATCGTGTTACACAGTGGGAACTATTAATACTGTTTCGTTTAAACTGCGGGTGCAGTATCGATTCTGTTTCGTTATATTCTTGTGAAATGAAAATGTGAACGTTTATCACTACAAACCATTCTTTTGTAACAATATTTCCACCTTCAGTCAAACACCCGCAAGTTCCGACATTGTATAGTGCAAATTGTATTTACTCCTAATCAGAACAAAACCAATAAACACTGTTAGAGGTTAAATAATATCAGTGGAATAAACGTTATAACTCACAAAAGTGTGCTACTCTAGTTAGAGTTACAACATTTTTGTATGGATGCCGAACGAAAATCTGTAATATCTAGCTTTTCAGGTCACGTACTGCCACAACGTGTAGACATTAATCAGCAATGGACTCATTTCAAGTGATTGAGAATGCTATTTCTGCCGTTCGTAAACCTGTTGCATAGGTAATGGTTTTTCGCGCCTCCTGTACAATTTGCATTTTGAGAGTTACAACGTTTTTGCTGGCAGGTATTCAATTATAAACAACTTAATGAATCGAACAAACAACTTAATGGAAATCTTAAACAGTTGAATGAAAAACACAACAACCTTAATGAATCGAGCAACAACTTAGTGAAAAACACGACACGTCGATCAAGCAATTTAATGAGAACTTTAAACAGATTAATGAACAGATTACAACCGTCGCCGTGCAATCTCATGTTACTAAAGAACAATTACGGAAGGAAATTAAGGCTTGTGCTAGGAATAGTACTGAAGAAATTAGATCCGTTGCCCAAGAATTACGTAATACACATGCAGGCACAACAAAATTACTTAGAGATGAAATTAGTGCAGTTGCTAAACAATGTTCAGAAAACGCTACACAGTTACACGACGAGTTTAAATTAATGTCAGCAGAACTTTAACGCACTCTGGATGCGAAAGTCGACAAGAAATTTGAACAACAGAACAGCCAAATTGATGAACGTTTTAATCACCACCTACAAAACCGTGAAACGCGTTACCGTAAATTCATACAGGAACAGAACAAAGTAAAGAAACAAGTCACGGAAACAATTACTACACAGAGACGGGAAGACAAGCGTAAGTTGTTTACAAAATCAAAAACATACGTAGACACCAACATTGCTACAGTATCAGACGAAATTAATACTATCTAACAGTTGAACACGGAACTGCATGGTGAAATCTCCGATCTAAAAACAAAAACAGACACTAATATTCAGACTTTGGAAAATAAATACACAGTAGACTTTCAGACAGTGACCAACAGGCGTGAACAGTTGGAATTAATACAGGATCCCGATACCATTAAATCAGACGTTAAGAAATGAAATATAACCACACGTAAAATGCAGAAACAAATCGATGCCTGTGACACTAAAAATGACCCGAATTCCAAAACATACAACAGGCAATCAGTGAGATAGGTACATCCAACAATACAGTACGAAGAAAATTGTCATCTTTACAGCAAGAAGTGACAGAAATGAAAAATGTTTCAGCCTCTACCGCGTCACAGCATACGCCACATTCTGAACATTTGTCACACTCACACAGCCAATATAACTTAGGTAACTTACAGAGAGTGCGTGACGTAGATTCCGAACAGACACGGACAAATAGATTCTCATACAATTCTGAACCTGCTCAGACATTCAGAGACGATAATTTTGATTACAAGCGCTTTCTATCCGTTAGGAAATTTAAGGTATTTAAGAATGACAGAACACAGATTCACCCTTTGGGCTGGATACAACAATTTACTTTTGCATTTCCACCGGCTTGGCCTGTAACGCAGAAACTAAAATTTATTTGCAGATTTTGACCTCAGGGGATTCATTACACTTCGATGAATATGTGCCACAGGGTGCACAGGGCCCTGAGCCGTATGGGTGCTATTTCTTCTTTAGTTTTCTGCACTGCTGCCTACTCTATTACTGTCCTTTATATCTATCAGAACAACTCTTCAACTGTCGATTTATCTAGGATTAGAAATGAGTAAAGAAAACCTGATATGACAAGTTTTACCTGAAAGTGACAATTTTCATTAGACACTCCTGAAATGACAAGAACTACCAGCATAATTTTAATAAGTGACAAAATTTTAATCATCAATATCGTCATAATTATCAGCAACAGCAAACATATTTTGGCATCAATAGAGGGTTTCCCCCACAACAACAAAACCAGCCGGTTAGCATACCTAACCACAGCAACAAGGAAATACTACGTACTGAAGACACATTATTTCAACTCCTATGTCAACGCGCCGTATAGTAATGACTATCATGACATACGTAAAAGTATTGAGCACAGTTTTCATCGCACGTTTAATAACAGTAGGTCTTATCAGCAGCAGAATCATCCACAACAACAGATTATCATGAATGAACCAGACAGTCGATATCATCCACAACCTAATGCGTCAGGACGAAATAACAGAACAGTACAAACAGTCGAAGTGCCACAGCACCCTCCTGCAAACAACAGCACGTCAGAAAGAATAGGACTAGATACAGCACAGGTTGCATCTTCCAGCAACGTAAGCAATACTTTTGATACACAGAATCTTGTTCACGAAAATGTGATTACTTTTGACGACATCCGAGACACACTTTTACATGAAAAACCAGTTATACAAAAAAAAAAAAAAAATCCCACCCTGTTATTGAAGTAAAGATTGGATCATCCACATTTTCAGCAGTAATCGATTGTGGATCACCTATGTCAGTTATAAATGAAGAAACTTTCAACGAATGTAAGAAAGAAAATACCTATCCTACGCTACCATTAGGCAAAACTAAAGTAAAAGGAGCAGTATCTGATAAAGTAGTAGATGTAAAATTAAAGACACACTTATCGTTTTGTATTGCAGATCATACATTCCACTCAAATTTTTGGATTGTTCCCTTATTGACAACAGACGTTATTTTAGGTACGAATTATTTTGGTGCAACACGACGCAATTATTCACTTTCAAAATTCCTATTTAATGTTAAAGGATGAAAAGGTACAACTGACATTCGAATTTCAGCACGATTTATCAGCAGTGTAACAAAGACTGTCGTTCCACATTGTTCAGAGATACGTGTGTACACAGCTCCAATACACCAGGCGAAGCCGACTATGACGTTATGCAAATGACTTCTGAGGAAGTAAAGCAGAGCAGTGGAAATGCAGATGACGAACGTACTCAACTACGCAATATTCTTTTACAGCAAGCTCCAGTTTTTGACATTATCCCTGGTACTATGTCCGCTTTTATGTATGAATTTCAAATTAAACAGCATGACACATTTAAGGCCAAACCATATTCCATTCCATATATTCACAGAGAACAAATGAAGAAAGAATTCCTAGCTATGCTTGACCAAGGCATTATTGAACCGGCAGTTAGTCCTTACATAAATACGCTCCATATTGTTAAGAAAAAGGATGGCTCACTTCGCCTCGTACTTGATTCGCGTCATGTCAACGTCATTATTATTAATGAAACAGATCGCCTACAAACACTAGAAGAACCTCTACAGAAATTTGATGGTACTGCTATTTATACCATTTTAGATTTAAAATCGGGATTTTTGCAAATTCAGCTCTATCCGAACTGCAGAAAGTACGCAGTATTTCTCTCTTTTGGTGATTTCCTGACTAGCTTGATAACAAATTAATTTGGCATACTCATTTATGTTACGCACATTATGGATACAGAAAATGAGTTCTTATACTGAGACAGAACTGTTACTTTGCCAACATGGAGAAACGTATTCGACGACTTTCAGCGTCATGTACAATCTGCCAGAAAGCTAAATCAGACACGACTTCACATATTCCTCCGTTACATCCCATTGTACCCTTTAAATTGAGACATATGGCCGCTGTACTCATTTTTGGATCGATTCCCAGATCTAACAGAGGTTTTTGTTACATCATAGTCGCTGTTGAACTCACTTAGAAATTTGTTACCTTCAGTCTGTTACGCAAAGCTACTGTTAAATCTACTTCGAATGCATTTGTAAAACATTTTCTATTTCATGTAGGACAAGGATCGAAAGTAGTTTCCGACAATGGACCACAATTTCGATCTGCGATATGGACACGTATGTTACGAGCTAGAAACATTTCTCCGATCTACGAGGGTTATTCCAAAAGTAAGGTCCGATTCGCCGTAACTATTGAAATTTGGCGCCAATGACAAAACACGCATGCGCGCCGACTCCCGGCAAGCCTTGCGCGTCAAACGCCGCCATTCGCTTTGTTACTGTTGCTGAGTGTAGTTCACAGTGTCACTTTACAATGTTTAAGACAATTGATCAGCCCGCCGATTGTGAAGTAAGGGCAGTGATACGGTTTTTGTCTGCAAGAAACAATTCAGCGGCGGAAATCCATCGGCAGATTACTGAAGTGTACGGTCCTAACATAATGAGCGACAGTAAAGTGCGCAAGTGGGTGCGAGCTTTTAATGAAGGACGGGATAATGTGCACGATGAACCACGGTGTGGCCGACCATCAGTGATTTCAGACGATTTGGTCAATGCGGTTGACAAAAAAATTCGTGAAGATCGCCGATTCACTATTACAGACGTAGACATGCATTTTCCGAATGTGAGTAGAACAACTTTGTACAGAATTGTGTCTGAACATTTGAAGTTTCACAAATTGTGTGCCCGTTGGGTTCCCAGGCTGCTTACTGAGCCCCAACGAATGAAAAGAATGGCTTTTGCTCTTGATTTTTGGAGCGATATCATAAGGAAGGTGACAGTCTTTTAGACAATGTTGTCACAGGGGATGAGACATGGGTTTCTCACATCACTCCAGAGTCTAAACGTCAGTCAATGCAATGGCGTCACACGTCATCGCCAGTCAATGTCAAGGCAAAGCAGACAATCTCAACACGTAAGGTTATGGCGACTGTGTTCTGGGATAGACGTGGAGTATTGTTAGTCGACTTTATGGAGAGAGGAACAACGATTAATAAAGCCGCCTACTGCGCTACCCTGACTAAACTTCGACGTGCAATCCAGAATAAGCGACGTGGTCTTTTGTCGTCTGGAATCTTGTTGTTGCATGACAATGCCAGACCCCACACTGCAAATGAAACGCAAGCTCTGATCAAGAAATTTGGATGGGAACAGATGGACCATCCTCCTTACAGTCCGGACCTGGCGCCAAGTGATTTCCACCTGTTCCGTTACTTAAAGGAGTTTCTCGGCGGCAAGCGCTTCGACACAGATGATGAAGTGAAAGAAGCAGTTAAGGACTGGTTATCGTCACAGGCGGCCGATTTCTATAACATGGGCATTCAAAAGCTTGTTGAACGATGTGACAAATGTTTAAATAAGTATGGAAGTTATGTAGAAAAATAGATAAAGATGTAAGGAATGTAAATAAAACAATTGTTTTGAAAAAACATTTTAGTTTTGATTTTTTTTTTATAACCGGACCTTACTTTTGGAATAACCCTCGTATATATCCAGGTATCACGCTTCTTCTAACCCTTTTGAACGATTGATGAAAGAAACCGGTAAACTATGTAGAATATACTGCCATAAAAGACATGTTGATTGGGACACACACATACTCTCATTCCTGGATGTAATTAACTCCATACCAAATGAATCTACTATGTTATGTCTGACTGTTATAGTGAAAAATGTTGAACCACCCAACAAAATTAAAGAATTAGTATCCTTTCCTACATCTAGTCGACACCATGAAATAATTGACATTGCGCTCAACAACATCAGACGTGCTGCAGGCGTCGCAGAAGACAGCAAAAACAGGTTTGTACACGCCGTGAATTTCACATAGGATAGAAGATATTAGTACGCACACACTATTTATCCATCAGAAGAAAGAGTAGATACAGTAAATTTGAGCTTCTATACGCTGGTCCATATATAATTCGCAGCATTCCTCACCCCAATATAGTACATGTCGAAACTTTGAGAACGAGAAAAACCAAGGGCAATCACCATATTTCCAAAATTAAAACCTTTATTGAATAAACATTTTATGACTTATCACACTGTAATGCCATTTCCAGATATTTATATGACCACTTATTGATGAGGATTATATTTTTTCTTGGCAAGTGCCCGGCAAGGTAAGGTTAGCAGGTCGCTTTTCTTGTCGTTATATATCAGACTGTGCACATTTTCCATTTTTTCTAATGTATGTATTATGGTTTTCCTATCGAAAGTAGAACTTTCTCTGTATGTACTATGAAACCTTTAAGATATAACAAACACCAGATGACTTTGACATTTTGCCTTATGATATCCCAATGTCTTGACTCTTTTACAGCTTTTTGCTACTACATTATGATATTGTGTGTACATTTTTGCACTTGAAAATCGTCTGTGGTTTTGACCTAATACGTTTTCCGTCATGCTATGCAGTGTGCTTACTCATGTCACTAGAAAGAAGTTTTCATTTAATAGGTATCTGATTTAAATGCAAGATATTAATCCATATTCATCATTTTTTGAAATCAATACCGTGTAAAAGAAATAAATTAAACAACCACAATGGTTTACTATGAAATCGAAATTTTACCATCAGAATGAAAGAAAGGAGATGCAATACTTTGTCATGGAAAGTAAATGGATCGGAATTAACAAGCATTATCAAGAATATACTATACACACCGTATGATAGCAGTCTTGACTAATTATTTTTCTTTCAGAATACGAGGCGATTGTGACAGGAAGTCAGACAAAACTACACATGTTAATTTTAGTGATGAAACATGCTAGAAGTAAAAAACTCTATAATATATGAAATAATGAATGATAATGAATAGTTGTATAAAGAAAATGGTAATGTGAATAATGAATTGTCTATTTTTTACACATGATAATAAATGATGATGAATGGTTATATGAAGAATATGGTAATATGACTACTGAAGTTTTTCTTTGCAGATGATGATAATGATGAAGTTTATATATTTTCTATTAGTTAAGAGATGCTATGTAATTATTTAACTATTTGTTGCAGTTCTTTTTGACAGTATGTCATATGTTGCATAGTATAATGACTGAATGTTTTGGGAAAGACAGCTGGAGTACATACGTATTAAGTACACGTTTCATTACCTGTTAATTCGAAGTTTACTGCTTTTGAGCATGATATGAATACATTTCTTCTTTCAGCTCAATAATCTACTTTGTATTTTTTCCAGGAGACGCTTTTCATGATACTAACATGATTTCTGAAATATGTCGTTATGTTATATGCTACAAGCACTTAGTTATTAAACCTGTTCTAGTACTTGCATTTATTTATTTTTTACCCAGTTGTCTCTGTCATTCATGAATGTGATCACATATACTCTACTTGTTTCATAACCTTGCTACAGCTGACTGATGACAAATGACGTTCATAATCCTTATTTCCAGCAATAAGTCAAAAGCAAATATTTTCATGCCCCAGCAATTGACTATTGATCCGAATGCAATGCATTGCTAGCATAAAATAATTAATACTAGTCACAACTATTACCAGTATACAACTAAATAGTGCTAGCAGTTTAAGATATATGTCTAGTCCTAAATATAATGCAATTTTTTCTGATGTTTTAACTCCATTATGTCTATGTATTATTGGACTAAACACCTTGAGTACTAGTTCCATTGTCTTACATTATAAATATGTCTTATGTCACTTGCATGATATCAAATATAGTCTCTAGCAGCTTGTTGCTACACGCAATAACTCCTGTCTTGAATAATGACTTCTGAATAATAGTGAATAATGTTTTGTATTACTACATAAATGCTTTGTAACTGGCCAATGAGTGTTAATAATTATTGAAATGAGATAACTTATGAATAATGTTTTGTAATACTCCATAACTGCTATGCCAATAATTATTGTAATGAGATGTTTTGTAATACTCCATACATACTACATACATGCTATGTAACTGGCAAATGAGTGCCAATAATTAATTATTCAAATCAGATGACACACTAGTGTAGTTCCGAATTATGACCAGCATAAGACTTAATGTATCCTTCACCATCTGCCCGAATTAACACCAATAGCTGCGATATCCGTATGTCCTGTCCATCCTCATGATAATGGAGCATTCTATTTGGTTTTTGCACTAATTCTACGTTGATGTAAGAGTATGGATTCTACAATAATGTGGTGTTGACATCAAGCTGTCCACTATTCTAACTGAAGGAATGTCATTATCATTCTACTGTTTGGTGTACCTAATGTACTGCCCATATGATAACATCCAATATTAATAAGCATTTCATTGTCTTGGCTACACTGATAAATACTTCATGGAAGGGAACTTCAGATTGTCTTACTTAGTGTTGTGCTTCTGTAGCAAGATATGGACTTTTAGTGCAGCTACGTGAACCCAAAGTGAACAACAATGATGCTATCAATCCCATTCCTTTCCTAATTCTTGTAAAAATGCTAAAGATTTATACAGTGTGTGTGTACTTTATTTCATTTATTAATGTGATCAGTTCTTGTAAAATGCTGAACACGTGTACAGTAAGGATGCAAGACAGATATTGCATTGCAATAATATACAACAGGCTCCACGCCAACTATTCCCCAAGAGAAAAACACGGCTGAGGTCACCACATAAGGCCTCTCCTGCGAGTCTTGTACTATGTAATCGATGCACCACTGCACATTTACTGTAACCCTTGCACCATCGTAGTAAGGTGTGGCACAGAAGTTGCGTTGTGATAGTATACTACAGGCTCCATGCAAACTTTTCTCCAAGAGACTAACACGGCTGGGATCGCCACATGAAGCCTTCCCTGGGAGTCTTGTACTATGTATCCGATGCACCACTGCCAGTTTATTGTAACCCTCGCTCCGTCCTAGTAAGGATGCGGCACAGAAACTGCGTCGCGATTGAATACTACAGGCTCCATACAGACATTTCTTCAAGAGACTAACACGGCTGCGGTCGCCACATGAAACTTCTCCTGTGAGTCCTGTAGTTTGTATTCTACGCTTCACTGACCATTTAATGTAACACTTGCACCGTCCTAGTAAGGATGCGAAACAGAAATTGCGTCGTGATTGAATACTACATTGTCAATACCAACTTTTCTGCAAGTGACTAACACAGATGCAAACGCAACTTGAAACCTCTCCTTGGAGTCTTATAGATTGTATCTGATGCACCATTGCCCATATACTGTAATCCTCACACCATCCTAGTAAGCATGAGATACAGAAATTACGTCGCGGTTGAATACTACAGGCTCCATGTCGGCATTTTTTCCAACAGACTAATACAAATGTGGTCAGCACATGAAACCTCTCCTGGGAGTCTTGAAGTTGATGCCCGATGCACCACTGCCCAATTACTGTATCCCTCGCACACTCATAGTAAGTATGCGACACAGAAATCGCGTAGCGATTGAATACTACAGGCCCCATGTCGACTTATATCCTAGAGACTAACATGTCTGCAGTCGCCACATGAAACCTCTCCTCGGAGTCCTATACTTTGTATCCGACACTCCACTGACCATTTACTGTAACGCTTGCACCAACCTAGTAAGGATGCGATACAGAAATTGCGTTGCGATTGAATACTACAAGCTCCATGCTGATGAAATGGGAGATACGATTCTGCGTGAAGAGTTTGACAGAGCACTGAAAGACCTGAGTCAAAACAATGCCCCGTGAGCAGACAACATTCCATTAGAACTACTGACGGCCTTGGGAGAGCCAGTCCTGACAAAACTCTACCATCTTGTGAGCAAGATGTATGAGACAGGCGAAATACCCTCAGACTTCAACAAGAATATAATAATTCCAATTCCAAAGAAAGCAGGTGTTGACAGATGTGAAAATTACCGAACTATCAATTTAATAAGTCACAGCTGCAAAATACTAACACGAATTCTTTACAGACGAATGGAAAAACTGGTAGAAGCCGACCTCGGCGAAGATCAGTTTGGATTCCGTAGAAGTATTCGAACCTGTGAGGTAGTACTGACCTTACGACTTATCTTATAAGAAAGATTGAGGAAAGGCAAACCTACGTTTCTAGCATTTGTAGACTTAGAGAAAGCTTTTGACAATGTTGATTAAAATACTCCCTTTCAAATTCTAAGGGTAGGAGGGGTAAAATACAGGGAGCGAAAGGCTATTTACAATTTGTACAGAAACCAGATGGCAGTTATAAGAGTCGAGGGGCATGAAAGGGAAGCAGTGGTTGGGAAGGAAGTGAGACAAGGTTCTAGCCTCTCCCCAATGTTATTCAATCTGTATATTGAGTAAGAAGTAAAGGAAACAAAAGAAAAAATTCGGAGTAGGTATTAAAATCCATGGAGAAGAAATAAAAACTTTGAGGTTCACCGATGACATTGCAATTCTGTGAGAGGCAGCAAAGGACTTGGGAGAGCAGTTGAACGGAATGGACAGTATCTTGAAAGGAGGATATAAGATGAACATCAACAAAAGCAAAACGAGGATAATGGAATGTAGTCGAACTAAGTCAGGTGATGCTGAGGGAATTAGATTAGGAAATGAGACACTTAAAGTAGTAAATGAGTTTTGCTATTTGGGGAGTAAAATAACTGATGACGGTCGATGCAGAGCGGATATAAAATGTAGACTGGCAATGGCAAGGAAAGCGTTTCTGAAGAAGAGAAATTTGTTAACATCGAGTATAGATTTAAGTGTCAGGAAGTCGTTTCTGAAAGTATTTGTATGGAGTGTAGCCATGTATCGAAGTTGAACATGGACGATAAATAGTATGGACAGGAAGAGAATAGAAGCATTCGAAATGTGTTGCTACAGAAGAATGCTGAAGATTAGATGGGTAGATCACATAACTAAAGAGGAGGTATTGAATAGAATATAGAAGAGGAGTATGTGGCGCAACTTGTCGAGAAGAAGTGACTGGTTGGTAGGACATGTTCTGAGGCATCAAGGGATCACAAATTTAGCATTGGAGGGCAGCGTGGAGGGTAAAAGCCATAGAGGGAGACCAAAAGATGAATACACTAAGCAGATTCAGAAGGATGTAAGTTGCAGTAGGTACTGGGAAATGAAGAAACTTGCACAGGATAGGGTAGCATGGATAGCTGCATCAACCCAGTCTCAGGACTGAAGACCGCAACAACAACATGCTGACAACAACAAGCGACTAACACGGTTGCGGTCGGCACATGCAACATCTCCTGGGAGTCCTGTTATTTGTATCCGATGCTACACTGACCATTTACTGTAATCTTCGCACCGGCCTAGTAAGGATGCGACACAGAAATTGCGTCGCGCTTGAATACTACAGGCTCCGTGACGACATTTCTCCAAAAGACTAACACGGGTGCCGTCGCCAAATGAAACCTCACCTGCGAGTGCTGTTGTTTGTATCCAATGCACCTCCGCACATTTACTGTAGCCCTCGAACCGTCCTAGTAAGGATACCACACAGAAAATGGGTTGCGATTGAATACTACAGGCTCCATGCTGACATTTCTCCAAGTAACTAACACAGGTGCCGTCCCCAAAAGACTCCTGGGAGTCTTATGGTTTGTATCTGATGCACCATTGCACATATACTGTAAGCCTCACACCGTCCTAATAAGATGAGATACAGAAATTGCGTCGCGATTGGACACTACAAGCTCCATGACAACTTTTCTCCAAGAGCCTAACACGGCTGCGGTTGCCACATGAATAATCTCCAGGGAGCCCTGTAGTTTGTATCCAATGAACCATTGCCCATTAATGTAACTGTCACACCATCCTAGTATGGATACAACACAGAAATTGCGTTGCGATAGTATACTACAGGCTTCATGCCAACTTTTCTCCAAGAGATGAACACGTCTACGGTCGCCACATGAAAAGTCTCCTGGGTGTCTTGTACTACGTATCCGATGCACCACTGCCAATTTACTGTAACCCTCGCACCGTGCTAGTAAGGATGCAGCACAGAAACTGCATCTCGATTGAATACTGTAATAGGATGACAGGAGCGGGTGACGTGGTCGGCGTTGTAGGGCGTGGCTGGGTAGAAGAAGGTGGTTGTTTTTAGCAATGTTTCACTTTTTTGTTGGTTCTTCCAATACATTTTCCGGTATCTCAGCCCCTCCGCTCGTGTCGTGGTGGAGACGTGCAGGTGTACGCAGCCTGGGGAACGCGACGCCATGCTCGGTCAGCGGCTGTTGCAGGCGGCAGGACGTTGGCAGCACGAGGCCCGGCGCAGCTCGCCCCCTGCAGACGCAGCGGCGCGAGACGACGCCGGGAGTAGCCGGTGCAGCAGCGGGCAGTGTCCTCCTTCGGCCAGTCCTCAGGGACAGCGTCACTGATGACGACGACATGACAGCGACCGGACGCCCAATCGGTCGAACCGAATGCCGACGCTCACCTCTGATGCCCTTAAATAGTGCAGACTGCTGCTGAATCCGCCGGTTACACGGCGGCGTGTTTATTAGAAGGTTCTCGACGAGTTGGGAACCACAACCGAGCCACACGCGACCCGCGCCTGCGTAATTCTGCTAATGCTGCGTTCTGACGGCTGCCGCGCACGTACACACATACCGACACTCGTTGCAAAACTGTGTCACCTGCATAACGCGCCGGCCAGTCTTCGTCCGCCATCTGCCGTGAGGCTGGCGCATCGCGCACTGAAGCACACTAAATCACAATTCCGCACCATATTTTCTGAAAATAACCCTTGTCCTCTACAATACTAAAGGCTCCATGCCGACTTTTCTCCAAGAGACTAACAGGGCTGCGGTCACCACATGAAACCTTTGATGGGCGTCTTGTAGTTCGCATCTGATGCACCACTGCCCGTATACTGTAACCCTCGCACTATCCTACTAAGGATGAAGTACAGAAATAGCGTTGCGACTGAATACTACAGACTCCATGCCGACATCTGTCCAAGTGACTAACACGGATGCTGTTGTGGTGTCACCACCAGACACCACACTTGCTGGGTGGTAGCCTTCAAATCGGCCGCGGTCCGTTAGTATACGTCGGACCCGCGTGTCGCCACTATCAGTGATTGCAGACCGAGCGCCGCCACACGGAAGGTCTAGAGAGACTTCCTAGCACTCGCCGCAGTTGTACAACCGACTTTGCTAGCGATGGTTCACTGACAAAATACGCTCTCATTTGCCGAGACGATAGTTAGCATAGCCTTCAGCTACGTCATTTGCTACGACCTATCAAGGCGCCATTACCAGTTACTATTGATATTATGAATAATGTACCGTCAAGAGCGACGTTCACCAGTTATGGATTAAAGATAAGTATTCCACCAGCTACGTCCGTTTTTCTAAATCCTAATTTCCTTGTCCTGTTCCAGACCCCACGCCAGCCTGTGTGAGCTAAAACGCGTGCCTTTCGGCTTCCTCTAGTAAACCCGTGTTGGCTCTCCTGCCAACCCACAACAGCTGTCACCAAATTAACCCCTCCAGGGATTCTATTGGCTTGTATCTGAAGCACCATTGCCCATATACTGTAACCGTCGCACCGTCCTAATAAGGATCTGATACAGAAATTGCGTCGCGATTGTTTACTACAGACTGTATGCCAACTTTTCTCCAAGAGACTAACATGGCTGTAATCGCCACATGAAGCCTCTCCTGGGAGTCTTGTACTATGTATCAGATGCACCACTGCCCATTTACTATAACACTCGCACCGTCCTAGTAACAATGTGGCACACAAACTGCATCGCGATTGAATACTACAGGCTTCATGCGTACTTTTCTCCAGGAGACTAACATGGTGGCGTCGTCACTTGAAAGCACTCCTGGGAGACCTGTAGTTCGTATCCGACGCACCACTGATCATTTAGTAACAGTAGCACCATCCTAATAATAATGAAACACAGAAATTCCGTTTCAATAGTATATTACAGGCTGCTTGCCAACTTTTCTCCAAGAGACTAACACGGGTGCGGTCACCACATCAAACATCTAATGGGAATCCTTCAGTTTGTATACGATACACCACTGCCCATTTAGTGTAACCGTCGCTCCGTCCTAGTAAGGATACTACACAGAAACTGCGTTGCGCTACTATACTAGAGGCTCGATGCCAACTTTTCTCTAAGAGACTAACATGATTGCGGTCGGCACATAAAGCCACGCCTCGGAGTCATGTACTATGTATCTGATGCACCACTGCTCATTTATTGTAACACTCCCACCGTCCTATTAAGGATGAGGCACTGAAACTGCGCCGTGATTGATTACTACAGTATCCATTGCGACTTATCTCCAAGAGACTAACACAGCTGCGATGGCCACATGGAAGCTCGCCTTGCAGGCTGACTGATTGTATGTGATGTACCACTGCCCATATACAGTAAACCTCGCACATGTCTAGTAAGGGTGAGATACAGAAATTGCCTCGCGATTGAATACTAAAGGCTCCATGCCAAATTTTCTCCAAGAGACTAACAAGACTGTGGTCGCCAAATGAAACCTCTCCAGGGCGTCCCGTAGTTTGTATTCGACGCACCACTGCCCATTTACTGTAACCCTTTGACCGTCCTAGTAGGGATGCGACACAAAAAATTACTTGAGATTGAATTCTTCAGACTCGTTGCCGACTTTTCTCCAAGAGTATAACACAGCATCGGTCGCCAAATGAAACCTCTCCAGCGAGTCCTCTAGTTTGTATCCGATGCACCACTGCCCATATACTGTAAACCTCGCACCGTCGTAGTAAGAATGTGATACGGAAATTGCGGCGTGACTGAATACTACAGGTTCAATGCCGACATTTCTGCAAGAGACTAACAGGGCTGCGATCGCAACATGAAACCTACCGTGGGACGACTGTAATTTGTATCCGACACATCACTGTCCATTTATTGTAAACCTCGCTGCGTCATAGTAAGGATGCAGCGCAGAATTTGCTTCACGATTGAATACTACAGGCTCCACGCTGCAATTTCTCCAAGATACTAACAGGGCTGCGGTCACCACATGAAACTTCTAATGGGCGTCTAGTAGTTTCTATCAGATGCACACATAAACTGCGTCGCGATTGAATACTACAGGCTGTATGCCGACATTCCTCCAAGATAATAACACAGCTGTGGTTGCCACATAAAACTTATCCAGGGCGTCCCGTAGTTCGTATCCGACACACCACTGACCGTTTACTGTAACCCTCACACTATCATAGTAAGAATGGAACACAGAGTGCAACATGTTTGAGTACAACAGGCTCTGTGCTGACTTTTCTCATAGAAACTAACATAGCTGCGGTCGCCACATGAAACCTTTCCTGGGAGTCTTGTAGTCTATATCCGACGCACAACTTCCCATTCACTGTAACCCTTGCACCGTCCTTGTAAAGATGCGACACAGTAATTGCGTCGAGATTAAATAGTACAGGCTGCATGGTGGCTTTTCTCATTGAGAGTGACACGGCTGCGGTTGCCACATAAAAGCAATGCTGTAAGTCTCGTCTTTTGTAGCGACATAGAAAACACGCCATGGTTTTATACTACAGGCTGCATGCCGACTTTTCTCCAAGAAGCTAACACGGCTGTGGTCGCCACATTAAACCTCCATGGGAATCTTGTAGCATGTATCCGACACACTAGGGATCATTTACTGTAACCGTCACACCGTCCTTGTATGAACGCGACACAGAAATTTTATCGCCATTGAATACTACCGGCTGCATGCCGTCTTGTCTCCAAGAGACTAACATATCTGTGTTAACAACATGAAACCTCTCCTGGGCGTTTTGTAGTTGGTACCCGAAGTTCCACTGTCAATTCACTGTAACACTAATACCGTCCTAGTAAGGATGCAACACAGAATCTCCGTCGCGAATGAATACTACAGCCTCCATGACGATTTTTCTCCAATAGACTAACACGGATACAGTCGCTAAATGAAACCAGTCCTGGGAGTCCTGTAATGCGCATCCGAAGCATCAATGCCCACTTACTGTAACCGTCTCACTAGCCTAGTAAGCATGCGGCACAGAAATTGCGTCCAGTTTGAATACTACAAACTCCATGCTGACTTTTCGCCAATAGACTAACACGGATGCGGTCGCCACTTGAAATCTCACCTGAGAGGTCTGTAGCATGTATCCGACGCAGCAATGACCTTTTACTGTAACTGTCGCACTGTCCAAGTAAGAGTGCGACACTGAAATTGCGTCGCGATTGAATACTATAGGCTCCATGCCGACTTTCCTCCGAGAGACTAACGTGGCTGCGGCCTCCACATGAAACCTCTCCTGGCAGTCCTGTAGTTTGTATCTGTCGCACCACTGCCCATTTACTGTAACATGCATACTGTCCTACTAAGGATGAAACACAGAACTTGTGTCGCGAATCAATACTAAAGGCACCATGGGGACTTTTCTCCAAGAGACTAACACATCTGCGGTCGCCACATGATACTTCTCCTGACAGTCCTTTACTTTGAATCCGACGCAGCACTGCCCATTTACTGCAGCAGAATCCTAGTAAGAATGCGACACAGAAACTTCGTCGCGAATGAATACTACAGGCTCCATGCCGACTTTTATATGAGAGACGAACTGGGCTGCGGTCACCACATGAAACCACTCCTGGGCGTCTTATAGTTAATGACCGATGCTCCACTGAGAATTTACTGACCTAGTAAATATGAGACACAGAAATTGAGTGTGATTGAATACTACAGTCTTCATGCCGACATTTCTCCAAGAGACTAACACGGCTGTGTTGCCACATGAAACCTCTCCTGGAAGAATTGTAGTTTATATCTGACGTACCACTGAGTATTTACTGTAACCCTCGCACCATCCTAGTAAGGATGAGACACAGAAATAGCGTCGAGATTAATTAGTACAGCCTCCATGGCGGTTTTTATCCAAGAGCCTAACCCTGCTTTGGTCGCCACATGAAATTTCTTCTGGGAGTACTGTCTTCATGCCGACATTTCTCCAAGAGACTAACACGGCTGTGTTGCCACATGAAACCTCTCCTGGAAGAATTGTAGTTTGTATCCGACGTACCACTGACCTCTCACTGTAACCCTCGCACCCTAGTAAGGTGACGTCACAGAAATTGCGTCGAGATTAAATACTACAGCTTCCATGGCGGCTTTCATCCAAGAGACTAGCACTTCTGCGGTAGCCATATGAAAGCTCTCCTGGGAGTCTTGTAGTTCATATCCGACACACGACTGACCATCTACAGTAATCCTCGCACCATCTTAGTATGGATGTGACACAGAAACTGCGTCGAGTTTAAATACTACAGACTCCATGGTGGCTTTTCACCTAGAGACTAACACGGCTGAGGTCTCCACATAAAAGGTCTATGGGAGTTTTGTAGATTGTATCTGACGCACCACAGACCATTTACTGTAAACCTTGCACCATCCTATTCACGATGAGGCACAGAAATTGCGTCGAGGTTAAATACTACAGTCTCCATGCAGCTGTTCTCCTAGAGAGTAACACGACTGTGGTCGCCACAAGAAAGCTCTCCTGGGAGACCTACAATTTGTATCCGACGCACCACTCACCATTAACTGTTACCTTTGCATCGCCAAAATAAGTATGCGACACAGATATTGCGTTGGGATTGAATACTACAGGCTCCATGCCACCTTTTCTCCAAGATACTAACGGGCTGCGGTCACCACGTGGAAACTCTAATGGTCATCTTGTAGTTTCTATCAGATGTACACACAAATTGCGTCGCGATAGAATACTACTGGGTCATTGCCGACTTTCATCCAAGAGACTAACATGGCTGTAGTCACAACATGAAATCTCTCCTGGCAGTCCTTTAGTTTGTATCCGTGGAACCACTGCCCATTTACTGTAACCCTTGCTCCATCCTAGTAAGGATGCGACTGAGAAAATGTTTCGCGATTCATTACTAAAGGCTCCATTTTGCCATTTCGCCAAGCGAATAACACAGATCTAGTCAGCGCATGAAACCTCTCCTGGGGGTCTTGTAGTTGGTATCCGACGCACCACTGCCCATTTACTAAGACCCTCGCACCCCTCTACTAAGGATGCGACACAGAAATTTAGTCGAGATTAAATACTATAGGCTCCAGGGCGGGTTTACTCTTACAGAGTAACACAGCTACGTTCGCCACATGGAAGCTGTACTGGGATTCTTGTAGATTGCATTCGACGCACTAACGCCAATTTACTGTATTCCTCGCACCCTTCTACTAAGGATGCGACAAAGAAATTGCTTCGACATTAAATACTATAGGCTCCAGTCTGGGTTTTCTCCTACTGAGTAAAAAGGCTAAGGTCGCCACATTAAAGCTGTACAGGGAGTCTTGTTGTTTCTATCTGACGCACTACTGCCCATTTAATCTAACCCTTGCACCTTTCTACTTTCAATGCGATAGAGAAATTACGTCAAGACTAAATACTATAGGCTCCAGGACGGGTTTACGCTTACAGAGTAACACAGCAACGTTCGCAACATGAAAGCTGTACTGGGAGTCTTGTAATTTCTATTCGACGCACTACTGCCCATTTACTGTACCCCTCGCACCCTTTTAGTTATGATGCGACACAGAAATTGCGTCGAGATTGAACACTATAGGCTCCAGGGCGGGTTTACTCCTACAGAGTAACACAGCTACGGTCGGCATATGAAAGCTGTACTGCGAGTGTTGTAGTACATATCAGACGCAGTACTGCCCATTTACTGTACACCTCGCCCCCTGCTACTTAGGATACCACACAGAAATTGCGTCGAGATTGAATACTATAATTTCCAGGGCGGGTTAACTCCTACGGAGTAACACGACTACGGTCGCCACATGTAAGCTGTACTGGGAGTTTTGTAGTTTGTATCCGACGCAGTACTATCGATTTACTGTATTCTTCGCACATATCTACTTTGGATGCGACACAGGAACTGTATCGAGTGTAAACACCATAGGCTTCAGGGTGGGTTTTATCCTAGAGAGTAACTTGTCTGCGGGCTCCACATAAAAGCTCTCCTGTGAGTCTTGTAGTTTGTATCCGCCAGACTACTGCCCATTTACTGTAACCCTCGCACCCTTCTACTTAGGATGCGACACGGAAATTGCGTCGAGATGAAATACTATAGGCTCCACTGCGCGTTTACTCCTACAGAGTAACACGGCTACTGTCGCAACATCAAAGCTGTACTGGGGGTCTTGAAATTTGTATCCGACCAACTAAAACCCATTTACTGTAACCTATGCACCCTTCTACTAATGCTGCGTCACAGAAATTGGGTCGAGATTAAGTACTGTAATCTCCAGGACGGGTTTTCTGCTACAGAGTAACACTGCTACGGTCGCCACATGAAAGCTGTACTGGAAGTCTTGTAGTTTTTATCCGACGCACTACTGTCCATTTACTGTAATCTTCGCACAACTCTACTTAGGATGCGACACTGAAATTGCGTCGAGATAAATTACTACAGGCTCCAGAGCAGGTTTAATCCTAGAGAGTAACACGTCTGCAGCCCCAACATGAAAGCTCTCCTGGGAGTCTTGTAGTTTGTATCCGACGCACTACTGCCCAGTTACTGTAACCCGCGCACCCTTCTATTTGGAATGGACACAGAAATTGCGTCAAGATTGAATGCTATAGGCTTCAGGGTGCGATTACACCTACAGAGTAACACGGCTGCGGCCTCCACACGAAAGCTCTCCTGGGAGTCTTGCAGTTTGTATCCGACGCACTACTGCCCATTTCCTGTAGTCATCGCACCCTTCTATTTGGAATGGACACAGAAATTGTGTCAAGATTATATACTATAGGCTCGAGGGCGGGTCTTACTTCTACACAGTAGCACGGCTATGGTCTTCACATGAAAGTTGTACTTGTAGTCCTGTAATTTGTATCCTGTAACAGTTTTGATACTAAATGTAACTGGGTTTTCTCTTTTGATACTAGTCAATTGTCAGGATGAGCATTTCTGCAAAGGGCATTTGTTTCTAAAGCATTATGTCAGTGTGAAAATTCTAAATTAATTAATTTTTCTCTCTTAACAACCTGTGGGCAGGGTGGGTTCTTCCTTGGCTCAGCTATGAGGTAGAATGAAACAGCATATTTACATAAGATAACTTTTATTGCAAGTTTCGTACTACGGTTTTCTTACTGGATTGTACTGGCTCGGAGAGCAGCAGCTGTGTTCTCTAAGCGCCCGCGTGTGTTGTGCGTTGGCCAGTGGAGCGGCACAGTGGGGGAAGGCCAGTGTCCCGGACGCGAACAATGGTCTCCCGCTTGCCAGACTTCGGCTGACAGATCTTCATCCCAGCTCAAAGGCGACTGCTGATGTGAGGCCGTCTCCTTCCCATCCTCACGTGTCACCCGGGTACAAAAAAATCAGACTTCAAACACCTTTTAACTTCTGTCTTCTGGCGCCGCGGCTGCTGCTTGCTATTCCATTACAGTGGCGGTCTTGGTGCGTCTGTGCATGATGTAGTCTCTTCTTGCATGACGGTCTTCAGCACCGAAACCGACTGGAAACTACTGCTACTCTTCTCTTCTTCCTTCGTCTTCTTCGTCTCTCGTCTCCGTCTGTCGGGCCCACTGCGTCTCGCGTATTTATTCACTTCAGTTTACTGGAGGTGAACGACTTCACGGTCATTGCCTCTTCTGTCACGTTGAGAAGCTTCTCGAAGAATCTTCTTAACGTCGGTCATTGGCTCTTGGAATGTAGGCGAGGGCCTTTGCTCACATGCGACAACTGAGAAACATGTGTGCCGGTCGGGCGATGGCCTGACGGCTGAATCGACAGTGCCTGCTTATGTGGAACTTGCTGACTTCACGGTCATTGTCTCTTCTGCTCTGCTGTTCTGCCCGCTGTTCGCCAGTATGTAACTCTCTAAACTAAATCAAGTGTTTCATTTATATTCTAATTTCTACTTCACTTTGATTTCACTAATTTATTTACTTAAGTACCACTCACCATTCCTCCTCCCTTCAGAGAAATTCGCCCTCGAATTTACCACTCAACATTCCTCCACTCTTCACATGGCAAAAGAACTAACAGAAGCAATGAAAACTCTCCACTTAGAAGATTACACACGCTTCACATTAAGTATGTTGAAAATACTTTATCACCTTACAAAAGCACTGTACGCTCATGAATCACATAGTTCACACATATAAGAAGTGTAACAAATCTTGATGACAATGAATAAACAAAAATAGATTATTCACTTAGAAAGTTACATAGCAACACCTGTTTAATCTACCCTATATTAATGCTAGAATATCTATTCTACAGTATTGTTTACTTTAACATAAGACTGTTTAGTAAAGAGTGAAGTACAATAAACAAAATTAATACACTAATGCTCACAAGTAACCACTGAAGTACACCAGTTAAGAGTGTGGTATCCAATTAATGGGGATTTGATGAAGTGGTATATTATTATTTGGCTTATTTTTTCGTCTTAAATAAAAGAAAACTGTACAAAGCAGAAACACCAACACAAAGGTTCCAGATATACCCGCTCCTAGCATTATAATTTCAGTTTTGTGTTCACTTTTTAATTTTAAGACATGTTGCATCACAACATTGGCATCAATTTTGCCTTGCTGTGAGTTTATGAACATATCTAATGACTTCAGAATGGAACTGTTAAGGGAGCCATTGAGTTAGGATAGGTTTTGTGAAGGAAATGCTTTGCATGGCGTTTTCTGAAAAGAGCAAACAACGTGGTTATGGTCCTACGATCCTAGTAAAAACAAAAACAAGAAAAAGAAGGAGTTAACTTCAAGATCAACACGCTTCTACGTTCAACTTTGGTTTTCCTAAATAATAAACCATTATCATTTATTAATTATTTAGATTTGTATACTATCCACAGTCAACTACGAGTCAACTAGGACATTCACACCCTTGGTCGAAGATTGTATGGTGCCATGTCTGTATGTTGTGCTGGCGTGACCACTCTTTTTCCTTTCTGGGTACTACCTCCACCCTTTGGAAAAGCAGACACTATTGTTGAAGGAATTACATCTGGAGCGCCCTTAAAAGGTTTTAAACGACTTGCATGGACAATAATAGTTCGGGTGGGAAGTTGCAGTTTAACGTGGACTAGTGACGTGATCTCAATAATTTGATAAGGACCTCTGTAGTTTGTTACAAATTTCTTCGTTTTTCCTTTCGCAATATATGGGGTAGACAGCATCACCCACTGACCGATTTTGTAATTTGGATATTTAGCTTGGGCGTTACCTAATCTTTCCTGTCGTTCCAAAGCCTTTGTATTAGATTTTTGAACCTTTTTCCATACATCCTTCATCATTCGACTGAAATCTCTTACTGTATCTCCGACTTTTCCGTTTTTCTGCCTGATTACATCAAAAGGGGATGGCATTTTTCTGCCATAGACCACTTCATAAGGTGACATGCCAGTTGCTTCATGCGTTTTTGCGTTGTATACCGACACGATTATTGGTAAATACGTATCCCAATTAGAATGTTGTTCGTTAATATAATAACTAAGCATCTTGCCAATTGTCCGATGGACTCTTTCTGTGCGTCCGTTGCACTGAGGGTGTAATGGAGTAGTGCGTAATTTACGTATTTTTAGTAAGTGGCATAGCTGTTTCAAACTCAACAATACGACGCAGTACTGTCCATTTACTGTAACCCTCACAGTCTTCTACTTATGATGCGTTACAGAAATTGCATCAAGATTAAATACTATAGGCTGCAGTGCGGGATTACACCTACAGAGTAACACGGCTGCGGCTTCCACATGAAAGCTCTCCAGGGAGCCTTGTAGTTTGTATCTGACGCACTGCTGCCCATTTACTGTAACCCTCGCACACTAAGGATGAGACACAGAAATTGCGTCGAGATTAAATACTGTAGGCTTCAGGCAGGGTTTACTCCTACAGAGTAACACAGCTACGGTCGCTACATGAAAGCTGTACTGGGAGTCTTGCAGTTTCTATCCGACTCACTATTGCCCATTTACCCTTCTACTAAGGATGCGACACAGAATCTTCGTCGAGATTATATACTGTAGGCTTCAGGTCGTGTTTTATCCTAGAGAGTAACAGGTCTGCGGCCTCCACAAGAAAGTTCTCCTGGGAGCCTTGTAGTTTGTATCAGCCGGAGTACGGCCCATTTACTTTAAACCTCGCTCCTTTCCACTAAGGGTGCGACATAGAAATTGCGTCGATATTGAATACTATAGGCTCGAGGGCGAGTTAACTCCTACAAAGAAACACGGCGCGGCCTCTACATGTATGCTCTCCTGGCAGTCTTGTAGATTGTATCCGCCAGACTCTGTTTGTTCTAAGTCCTGTCTCCCTACGACTTTCGCGCAACGACGCTCTGAGCGTGTTTTTTAGGAAATTGACTAGTTTGAACATGGGACCTGTTGCTGGTAAGGAGACGCCAGACCACACATGACATGTAGAGTTCAGAAGAGTTCAGTGAGACTTGCGATGATATAACCTAATACTTAATGATTTCAGCGTCAGCTCCACTGCACTCCCTGTAAAAGAATCTTAATGCTAACTAAATTTAGTGGAAGGGGTACAAGGCTTTCCTATTTTTAGTTAGCTGGTAAACTAACGTCGAAAAGCAGTTAAGTTTACCACTGGAAATTTTACTCTACTCTCAAAACATTGTTTATAAATTGCACTATTGATAAAAGGAAATGTTTTAATACAGGATGATAAAAACCAACTGCGTTCAACAAAAATGTGAACGAATATTCCCTGAATGGGTTTCCAAGTTCTATCATGGATTGAAGAATGACCTATGCCATATCTCATCTATAATCTAGGTTTAAATTAAGTTTCACAAAAGAGAAAACTATCAAAATGGTCTACAGTGACCCTCAATTATCTTTAATTACTTATCTAACTTGTCGTAAATTACAGTGGATGATGTGGCTTCTCAATAATTTTATAATAGAAAAATCATCGCGTTTCAGATTTTAACTTATGTAGCAAATGTGAATACCATGAGCATCAATTGACGATCGACACTAGTATTACGTAAAAAGGGGATGTAATAGATGAGACTTCTGCAGTTCTAAGTGAAGTCCTATGCGCTCACCTTGCCGGTGTTCATCAGGGGGCGGCGGCCAGGGCAGCTCCATGCATCTCGCCGTCTCGGAAGCAACTCTTTTCTAACTTCTCCTTACTACAATTTACCGAAGCTGGTTTAAAGAAAAGAAAAACTATCAGGCTGTGTTTTCATCTGACCAATCAGGGTCTCAATGTTAACCTTAAGCTCCACCTACAAAAATTCTGTCTATCCAATGAGAAACGTTATACTTTTCGTGGTGGGGCAATGTTTTTAAAGTTTTCAACGTAACAGAGACGCGAAAAAGTCTCACGCTAAAACTTGTAGCTAGTGTGGCCGTTTTAGTGTTATCATAAGATCTATACTGTTCTTCTGGAGGGCTCTATCTTTTAACACGGGCAGGGGGGTAGTCCTGGCGGTTACTTTTTGTGGTGGGGCAATGTTTTTAACGTTTGCAACGTAACGGAGACGTGGAAAAGTCTCACGCTAAAACTTGCGGCTAGTGTGACTCCTTTTGTTTTATCGTAAGATCTACACTGTTCTTCTGGAGGGCTCTACCTTTTAACATGGGCTGGGGGGTTGTCCTAGCGGTTAGCTGGCGACGTGGGTGTCCGTCCCTTATCGTAGGGCCTTCTAGCTTAACACGGTTCTGCTCTCGGCTTCTGTTTACGTTTCTGCCCTCGGAAATGCGTCTGTCTCACGGTGGGAAGGTATGACATGCATTTAGGCATTCTTGTGTTAGTCTGTGGTACTTCATTTGCTCACTCGTTACTCGTATTACTTTGGTTAATTTAATGTCACGATTAATTCGGAGCTATGTGACAGACTACTGGATTTGCTTATCATGTCAGGGTTTTCATGGAAGGTGTTGGATTTGCGTGACACCTTACATATCACCACCCTTGAACTTAATTTTTGCACTGAAGTTAGGCAATGATTGAATCGTTGTCCAAGCCAGTCAAAAATTATTCCTTTATCTAAATTTTGTTGCCTACTGTTCAGCCACGTTATTCTGGTTCTATGCTGGTTTGTATTACTAATTTATATTTTTATATTCTTCCACATTATTCTCAAAAATATGTTTATATTGACAAGAGAAGAATATTTTTATAATATTATATATTATTAATTCTTAATTATTTTCTTTCTTTATTTAAGTGTGAAGTTTGTTTTTTGAGAATTTTGTTATCGAAAGTGAGGAGTCTTTCACATCGATTATCTTAGAAATATTTTTTTATAAATGTTGTAATTAAGTAAAATCTATTCCTAACACATTTTCTAAATATCATGTACAAGTAAAATGTTTTTGTTTCTAGACACTCATTTCATCATTGTTACAGTAACAAATAAGAATTATTTCCAAGAATTGCTTTGACAAAGAACTATACATGCACAAGTATTGAGATATTATCCTAACAAATGGTACAAATGTTTAAAAAAAGGGAAAACATCCAACAAGATAATTTTTTATTCTTTGTTTTCATAAGGAGAAAATAAGTAAAATATAGCTAGTTATTCTTTTATTTTTATGAGGACAAAATAAGTGGCTTATGGTTTTAGAGTTTATTATGCTTTACTTTTGTTCTTTATAAACTGTCCATTTCAGAACTAATGACTTATTTTTATCGATAGTCTATTTCTTACTTTAGTCCATAGTCAATGACTGTTATTTTGTAGTTTAATACTGTCTGGTGTGCTTAACTTATTCAGTTTTTCACACATTTCTTTGCACAATTCCTACATCACATAATTTGATTTCACACATTCCTATTGCGTTGAGATTAAATACAATTGCTTTGACAAAGAACTATACATGCACAAGTATTGAGATATTATCCTAACAAATGGTACAAATGTTTAAAAAAAGGGAAAACATCCAACAAGATAATTTTTTATTCTTTGTTTTCATAAGGAGAAAATAAGTAAAATATAGCTAGTTATTCTTTTATTTTTATGAGGAGAAAATAAGTGGCTTATGGTTTTAGAGTTTATTATGCTTTACTTTTGTTCTTTATAAACTGTCCATTTCAGAACTAATGACTTATTTTTATCGATAGTCTATTTCTTACTTTAGTCCATAGTCAATGACTGTTATTTTGTAGTTTAATACTGTCTGGTGTGCTTAACTTATTCAGTTTTTCACACATTTCTTTGCACAATTCCTACATCACATAATTTGATTTCACACATTCCTATTGCGTTGAGATTAAATACAATCGGCTTCAGGGCGGGTTTTTCCTAGGAAGTAACTGGGCTGTGGCCTCCACATGAAAGCTCTCCTGGGAGCCTTGTAGCTTGTATCCGACGCACTACTGTCTATTTACTGTAAACCTCGCAAAATTCTACTATTGATGCGACACAGAAATTTAGTCAAGATTAAATACTTAAAGATCCAGGACGACATTTATCCTATAGAGTAACTCTGCTGCGGCTCAACATGATAGCTCTCCTGGGACTCTTGTAGTTTGTATCCGACGTAATACTGCCTATTTACTGTAAACCTCGCACCATTCTTCTTAGGATAGGACACAGAAACTGCGTCGAGATTTAATACTATAGGCTGCAGGGCGGGTTTTTATCCTAGAGAGTAACTCGGCTCCGGCCTCCACATGGAAGCTCTCCTGGGAGGCTTGTAGTTTGTTTCCGACGCACTACTGCCTATTTACTATATACTTTACACGCTACTAGTAATGATGCGACACTGAAATTGCGTCGAGATTAAATACTATAGGCTCCAAGGCGGAATTACTTCTACAGAGCAGCACGTCTGCGGCAGTCACATGAGAGGACCCTGGGAGTCTTGTAGATTACATCCGACGCATTACTGCCTATTTACTGTAAACCTCGCACCCTTCTACAAATGATGCGACAGCGAAATTGCGTCGGGATTATGTACTACTGGCTCCAGTTCGGGTTTTACCCTAGAGAGAAACTCGACTGCGGCCCCCACATGAAAGTTATCTTGGGATTCTTGTAGTTTGTATCCGACGCACTATTGCCCATTTACTGTAAACCTCGCTCACTTCTACTTTTGAAGCGACACCGAAATTGCGTTGAGATTAAATACATAAGGATCCAGGGCGACTTTTATGCTAGAGAGTAACTCGTCTGCTGCCTCACGTGAAAGCTCTCCTGGAAGTCTTGTAGTTTGAATCCGACGCACAACTGCCTATTTACAGTAAACCTCAAACCCTTCTACAAACGGTGCTACACAGAAATTACGTCGAGATAAAATAGTATAGGCTCCAGAGCTGAATTAATCCAACAGAGTATTACGTCTGCGGCATCCACATTAAAGTTCCCTGGTAGTCTTGTAGTTTGTATCCGACGAACTACTGCCTATTTACTGTAACCCTTGCTCCCTTTTACTTATGTTGGGACACACAATTTGCGTCGAGATTAAATACTTAAGGGTCCAGGGCGACTTTTATCCTATAGATTAACTCGGCTGAGGCCTCCACATGAAAGTTCTTCTGGGAGTCTAGTAGTTTGTATCCGACGCACTACTGCCTCTTTATTGTAAACCTCGCACCCTTCTACTAAGCATGCGGCAGAGAAATTGCGTCGTGATTGACAACTGTAGGGTCCATAGCGGAATTACTCCTAAGGAGTAACACGGCTGCAGCTTCCACTTGAAAGCTCTCCTGGGGGTTTTGTAGTTTGTATCCGACCCACTACTGCCCATTTACCGTAAACCTCGCACGTTTCTACTTAGGATGGGACAAAGAAATTGCGTGGAGATTAAATACTATAGGCTCCAGAGTGGGTTTTATCCTAGAGAGTAGCTCGCCGGTTGCCTAAACATGAACGCTCTCATAGGAGTTGTAGGTTGTATCCTACACACTACTGGCTATTTACTGTAAACCTCCCACCCTTCTAAATACGATGGGACACAGATATTGCGCCGAGATTAGATACCAAAGGGTCCAGCGCGGGTTTTATCCTAGAGAGTAACTCCTCTGCAGCCTCCACAAAAAGGGTCTCCTCCGATTCTTGTGGTTTGTATCCAACTTACAACTGCCTATTTACTGCAAACCTAAGGATTCGGCACAGAAATTGCGTTGAGATTAAATACTATACGCTGCAGAGTGGAATTACTCCTACAGAGTATCACGGCTGCAGCATCCAATTGAAACCTCCCTGGATATCTTGTAGTTTGTATCCGACGCACTACTGCCCATTAACTGTAACCCTCGCACCCTCTTACTTAGGGCTGGACACAGAAACTGCGTCGAGACGAAATACTATCGGCTCCAGGGCGGGATTTTCCTAGAGAGGAACAGGGCTGTGGCCTCCACATGAAAGCTGTTCTCGGAGTCTGCAGCCGAGTTACTCTCTAGGATAAACCCGCCCTGGACCCTATAGTACCTAATCTCGACGCAATTTCTGTGTCCCATCGTAAGTCAAAGAGTGCGAGGTTTACAGTAAATATGCAGTAGCGCGTGGGATACAAACTACAAGAGTCCCAGGAGAGCTCTCATGTGGTGGCCACTATAGGCTCCACAGCAGAATTCCTCCTAGAGAGTAACACGTCTGCGTCATCCCAATGAAAACTATCTGGGAGTCTCGTAGTTTGTATCCGACGTACAACTCCTCATTTACTGTAACCCTTGCACCCTTTTACTTAGGTCTGCGTAACACGAATACAGCCTCCACATAAAAGCTTTCCTGGGAGTCTTGTAGTTTGTATCTGACATACTGCTGTCTATTTACTGTAAACCTCGCACACTTTTACTATTGATGCGACACAGAATTTGCGTCGCGATTATATGCTTAAGGATTCTGGGCGACTTTTATTCTAGAGAATTAATATCGACGCAATTTCTGTGCCGCATCGCTAGTACAAGGCTGCGAGGTCTACAGAAAATAGGCAGTAATGCGTCGAATTCAAAGAACAAGACTCCCAGGGGAGCTATCATGAGGAGCCGCAGCCGAGTTACTCCCTAGGAGAAAAACCGCCCTGGAGTATATCGTATTAAATCTTGACACAATATCTGTGTCTCATCCTAAGTAGAAGGTTGCGAGGTTTACAGTAAATAGGCAGTAGTGCGTCACATACAAACTACAAGACTCCCAGGAAAGCTTTTATGTGGAGGCCGTATTCGTGTTACGCAGACCTAAGTAAAAGGGTGCGAGGGTTACAGTAAATGGGGAGTTGTGTGTCGGATACAAACTATGAGACTCCCAGGGAGTTTTCATTGGGATGACGCAGACGTGTTACTCTCTAGGAGGAATTCTGTTGTGGAGCCTATAGTGGCCTCCACATGAAAGCTCGCCTGGGAGTCTTGTTCTTTGAATTCGACGCATTACTGCCTATTAACTGTAGACCTTGCAGCCTTCTACTAGGGATGCGGCACAGATATTGCTTCGAGATTAAATACTATAGGTGACAGAGCGGAATTAATCCTACAGAGTAACACGCCTGCGGCTTCCACATTAAAGCTGTCTTGTGAGTCTTGTAATTTGTATCCGACGCACTATTGCCTATTTACTGTAAACCTCTCACCCTTCTACTTAGGATGGGACACCGAAATTACGTCGAGGTTAAATATTATAGGCTCCAGGGCGGGTTTTATCCTAGAGAGTATCTCGGCTGCGGCCTCCACAAGAAGGCTCTCCTGCGAGTCTTGTAGTTTCTATTCGACGCACTATTGCCTATTTACTGTCAGCCTCTCACCCTTCTAATTAGTATGGGACACCGAAATTGTGTCGAGGCTAAATATTATAGGCTCCAGGGCAGGTTTAATCCTAGAGAGTAACTCGGCTGCGGCCTCCACAAGAAGGCTCACCTGCGAGTCTTGTAGTTTGTATCCGATGCACCACTGCCCATTGACTGTACCCTCGCACCCCTTTAATTTAGGTTGGGACACAGATATTGCGTTGAGATTAAATACAATCGGCTTCAGGGCGGGTTTTTCCTAGGAAGTAACTGGGCTGTGGCCTCCACATGAAAGCTCTCCTGGGAGCCTTGTAGCTTGTATCCGACGCACTACTGTCTATTTACTGTAAACCTCGCAAAATTCTACTATTGATGCGACACAGAAATTTAGTCAAGATTAAATACTTAAAGATCCAGGACGACATTTATCCTATAGAGTAACTCTGCTGCGGCTCAACATGATAGCTCTCCTGGGACTCTTGTAGTTTGTATCCCACGCACTACTGTCTAGTGACTGTAAACCTCGCACCCTTCTACTTACGATGGGACACAGAAATTGCGTCGAGACTAAATACCATAGGCTGCAGGGCGGGTTTTTATCCTAGAGAGTAACTCGGCTCCGGCCTCCACATGGAAGCTCTCCTGGGAGGCTTGTAGTTAGTTTCCGACGCACTGAGTAACTCGGCTCCGGCCTCCACATGGAAGCTCTCCTGGGAGGCTTGTAGTTTGTTTCCGACGCACTACTGCCTATTTACTGTAAACCTCGCACCCTTCTACTAATAATGCAACACGGAAATTGCGTCGAGATTAAATACTTAAGGCTCCAGGTCGAGTTTTATCCTAGAGAGTAACTCGTCTGCGACCTCCACATGGAAGCTCTCCTGGGAGCCTTGTAGTTTGTATCCGACGCACTATTGCCTGTTTAGTGAAACCTGGCACCCTTCTACTAACCTCTTCAGTCCAGAAGATAAACAAAGAATGGAAAAATGTTCCATTGCTTTTTTGGTGCATATGATGTCAAAGTAACACAAAAAAACTAATTTTGAAATTTTATTTTATATAATGTTTGAGTAATTGAATGTACACAAGTGTGTACATTGGGTCTCAACAGAGAAAAAAATGCCGATCCCATAGTATTTTCATATTTTTACTATCAATGAAAAATGCACACATTACTTCTCATTTTTATGCACACATTACATTTTATGAACACATTACTTCTCATGTTTATGGAATTTAGCCAAACAATTGTTTTTTGATACGCACGAAAAAACTTTGCACTTTTTATACATTATGCAGGAACTTGACTTGTAACCTGGTAACCGACACCTTGAGGCAAAACTACTCTCAATATATTCAGAAAGGTGGTCAACCCTGTCAAATTTGCTTCCTCTAGTTGGCTTTGGTACAATTCGTCTTCGTTTTGTGGGCTGATGCTGCTCATCTTCATCAGAACTGCTGACATACTCCTGTGTCACACTCGGAGAAATTTCTTTAGACAGTTCCAGTGAGTCTACAATTTTTGAAGACTTTACCAAGTCGTGGGACAAGTGAATTCTGAAGTTTATGAGAGACATCCACTTTTGTTTCGGTATCCCTTCTTTTTGACAATACCTTTCATACATAAGCCATCAATTAATTATGGCTGAATCAGTGAAGTGGTTGAATATTCTGACAGTCCACTTTTTTGTTCTGATGTTTGACTTATAGTATGCCATGTATCTATCACAAAGATCAATGGTTCAAATGGCTCTGAGCACTATGGGACTCAATGCTGAGGTCATTAGTCCCCTAGAACTTAGAACTAGTTAAACCTAACTAACCTAAGGACATCACAAACATCCATGCCCGAGGCAGGATTCGAACCTGCGACCGTAGCGGTCTTGCGGTTCCAGACTGCAGCGCCTTTAACCGCACGGCCACTTCGGCCGGCAAAGATCAATGCCACCCATATTGCGATTATAGCTTTTGATGATGGCTGGTTGTTTGGCACTAACCTTTGCTTTTTTCTGTAGTGCACCATCATTTGCAGGTACCCTCTGGTTCGCTCCCTACGCGCGAGGATAACAAAGTGACGGATTTATTGTCGTTCCATTTGAGGGCACAAATTTCCTGGTCCTCCCTTACGTACTCATCCCATTGCCCCCGCTGCAGCTCCTGATCTCTCTTGAACTTATAAGCTACTTCTTTTATTCTACTGGCCACCACAGGTCCTGTCTGAAATATATTCCTGTCTAGTAAAAGCTGAACAGATTTTGAACTGGTGAAAAATCTGTCACTGTAAATTACATGATTGTAATCATTGGATATAGTTCTAGCCAGTAGTTTGAGTATACCCACTCCCAGGCCATGCGCCTTTTCATCGCTGTCAGGAATTGTTCCTTTGCCAGTGTATATAGCAAAATCAAGGACAAGTCCATCTGATGACGCTAAAATAAAATTTTTGAGGCCAAGTGGATTAGGTTTGGAAGGTACATATGTTCGCATCTTTCACCTCCCCGTGAATGGAATCATCTGTTCATCCACAGAAAGGTGTTGAGACCAGGGTAAACTAATACATTTAGTTCTAAAAGCATCAATTAAAGGTCTAACCTTCCAAAGTTTGTCATTTACGTCATGATCTTCCAAATTATTTACAAAATGCAGATTATTTCGTAATTTGTAGTATCTATCTCTTGTCATGATTGATGATACAAGTGGAATATCCAGTTGCATATTCCAGTAAAGTCTTGCCTGGGGCAATTTCAATGTACCCATCAATATCTCAATTCCGACAAGGGACAAAATTTCATCAGTATTTGTATCCAGACTTTTTGAGTTCTTTTGGCAATGATATAAATTAGTTTGTCCTGCAACATTTTTCCAGAAATTTTTATCGAAGTACTCGAAGAAAAACTGTGAAGTGTTTCTCAGTTCACCAACAGTCTGTTCTTCAAATTTGTCGTCAGAAGGCTGTCGATTACACATCCTGCAAACAAATAGTACCACTGAAAAATACTGATCTAAATCGTGTCAGATGACACACAAAACTACACAAATGTATTGCTTACTTAGATTGCCTCCATCTTAGGGGACGACAGTGAGGAGATGAAGCTGACGCAGGTGCCTCAGGAGTAACATCCACATTGCATCCTTCAACTTCAAGCACACCAATTCGTTCAGGTGGAGTTGGAGGTTCATCAACAGGATCAACTTCGTCTGAAGGAACTCAAGTCACTCGTCTCGAGCAGTTTTATAATTTCATCGTCTATTAGAGCTCAGAAGCGAAAATGAAATAAAGTAACTGTTGATGTAATGGAATAAAGAAATGAAACTGAACCTAATAACAAAATTAAAAACTTTTGAGTTTTCACCAGGATTGGAACCCAGAATCTATGTGTTCCGAATCCAACACGCTACCCATTTTTTTTCTTATTTTTATCTCATTTTGTTCTTTATTGTTCGTTCCATTTGTTCGGGGCGGACGTCCTATGACAGCCATTCAGGTTCATCGTTGATCTATTAACTCAGTTTTTTGTTACAGAGGGCGACTAACCCTCTGACCGAACACGCTGAGCTACCGTGCCGGTTCCATTAAACCACAACAACCACAATAACTTACGAGCACTCCTAGAGTATTAGTAGCTAAACTTTCGACTTTAATTTAGATTACGTTTTAAATTACGATTTCACAATGACATCAGTCTTAGCGTTAGTACCACTAGATTCTGTGAGCTAAGACCGGATGTACACAAATGTGTACTTAAAATTCAACAGTCAATGTTTGTAAAACTACGAAACTATCGGTTTCATTGCATACACATATCACTTTCTTGATGTCTTGTTTGGAGTAAGACACGATAGAAACAGTAATACAATTCAAAAAGGATTACTGAAACTGAATTTACCTTTCTCGCGTGTCGCAGATGACGCCATCCTTCAGATCGGAAGTTTCAGGATGCAAGAAAACCCGCCAAAACTGACTTGCGCACGATCTAGCGGCAGAAACAGAAATCGCATAATGTGCACAGTCGTGCATATCTGGTCTCAATTGAGGAAAACGTCATTTGGCATGGTGACACTACAAGGACCTGATGTGCACATATGTGTATGTCGGGACTGAAGAGGCTAAGGATGCGACACTGAAATTGCGTCGAGATTAAATGCTGTAGGCTCCAGGGCGGGTTCTGTCATAGAGAGTAACACTTCTGCGGCCTTCACATGAAAGCTCTCCTCGGAGTCTTGTAGTTTGTGTCCGACGCAATACTGCCTATTTACTGTAAACCTCGCACCCTTCTACTAATGATGCGACACAGAAATTGCGTCGAGATTAAATACTATGGGCTCCAGAGCGGAATTACTCCTACAGAGTAACACCGCTGTGGCCTCCACATGAAAGCTCTTCTGGGAGTCTTGTAGTTTGTATCCGACGCAATACTGCCTATTTACTGTAAACCTCGCACCCTTCTACTAATGATGCGACACAGAAATTGCGTCGAGATTAAATACTATAGGCTCCAGGGCGGATTTTATCCTACAGAGTAACACCGCTGCGGCCTCTACATGAAAGCTTTCCTGGGAGACTTGTAGTTTCTATCCTACGCATTACTACCTATTTACCGTAAACGTCGCACCATTCTACCAATGATGCGACACAGAAATTGCGTCGAGATTAAATGCTGTAGGCTGCAGGGCTGGTTTACTCCTACAGAGTAACATGGTTACGGTTGCCACATGAAAGCTGTACTGGGAGTCTTGTAGTTTGTATCCGAAGCGCTACTGTCATTTACTGTGACCCTGGCACCATTCTACTTAGAATGTGACACTGAAATTGCGTCGAGATGAAATACTATAGGCTCCAGGGCGGGTTTACTCCCACGGAGTAACAGGGCTACGGTCGCCACACGAAAATTCTCCTGGGAATCTTTTAGTTTGTAGCCGACGCACTACTGCCCATTTACGGTAACCCTCGCACGCTTCTATTAAGGATGCGACACAGAAATTGCGTCTAGATTAAGTACTAGAGGCTCCGTGGCGGCGTGTCTCCTAGAGAGTTATACGGTTGCGGTCACCACATTAAAGCTCTGTTGGGAGTCTTGTAGTTTGTATCCGACGCACTAATGCCCATTTATTGTCACCCTCGCACCCTTCTACTAAGGATGCGATCCAGAAATTGCGTCGAGGTTAAAGACTATAGGCTCCATGGTGGCTTAACTCCAACAGAGTAACACGGTGCAGTTGCCAAACGAAAGCTCTTCTGTGATCTCGTAGTTTGTAACCGACGAACTACTGCTGATTTACTGTAACTCTCATAACCTTCTACTAAGGATGCAATGATGCGGCATAGAAATTGCGTCGAGATTAAGCTTAGTAAAGGCTACCTCTTTACACCGTCGTGGGCGGAAGGAGGTGATTCATGGTGGCACTGAAGTTTTGATGGAACGTAGTTTATTGTTCCTCACTTCCAGCCCCTGGGACTCTCACCGATATATGGCCTTCCTGGTCACAAATGAAGTGACAGTTCTCAGAGGGACTGAGCAGCTGGCAGGGGGAGAAAGGGAGAAACCCTCCTGCGGCATGAGCGAGCCATTGAAGCGATGCCAACACCACTGACTTCCACTCCTGTCACGGCAGGTGGTCCTGTCACGAAGCCAAAATCCAGGATTGAAGAACAAGTTGAATTACAAACAAATAACATGCAACTCTCCTCTTTATTACATTAGGGAGCAACGAGGGTGATAAAGCCATAAGGGAAACCCTAATTAAAGCAGTAAGCCCTAGAGCTGACATAATAAAAGTTAAAGCAATAAGGAACACAGCAATCACAGTAATTCTTCAAACTGAGACACAAGCAGACAGAGAAGAGGAAGATTATAGAAGAAACAGCAAGCTTAAAGGACATAAGATGCGAAGAACCCAGAAAAGTAAGATACTACTGGCAGGACGCAAGATTCCAACAACACTATCAAATCAAGACTTTCTAGAAGAACTATCAGAAATAAATCTCAGTGACCACATTAACAAAAGGGAATTTTAACAAGAAGTCAAAATACAATTCAAAACAGGTCCGAAAGGGAAAAGAATGTTAAATAATAGTCTACAGGCGACTCCGCGGGTCAGATCACTGTCATTAGATAGGGATAGGGAAGCTTTCTGCGGGAAATGTGCAAAACCCGGTCATAAAAAGTTCCAGTGCCATGAAGAATAGCTGTAGGCTGTATTCCTTGCAATAACAGGAAAAGAACATGTAACAAAGCCGGAGAGATTGGAGTACGCTACTTACAAAGAACTCTACAAAAGGCAAATACAATGAAAGGAGTATGACGTCACCAAAAATGTCAACTAGCACACACCAAAACAGAAGCACTGAGACAACACTCTTTGGATTTCTAGGAAGAGATATGAATCCAAGTATCAGCTACGGAAATGTACAGAAGTCCTCTCAACAAAACACGGATATTATCACCAGGATCCGACCTCGCAGAAGTAAACAGAAATCACCAGCATCCAAAACAAGAGCGTGGCGACGTGCAGTAGCCTGGAGGCAACAACTTGGGCCGCTGCTAACCACAAACACTCCAACGGATATGAATCCCATCAATAGTTGCGATATTGTGGAAGAAAAATATTTAGGCTAACAGATTACATCGGGGATGTGTGTTTCTACTGCGCCATGGACTATATGTGGCGAGGCACATCAAGCACGAGTTTTCCTGTGGGAAACACTCCAAACGCTGACTTTTCTTAGAATAATAGAACTGGAAGAGGAAGCCCTGAGTGAAGAAGAGTTTAAAAACAACACACTGCCCACAACAGAAGTACATAAAGATGGCGATAGACATCCAAGATAGGGTCATGCCCACCAAGACAAGGACCATGACACAGTCGTTAAACACAACACATCACACACAACAGAAGTACATATAAATGACAACAAAAGTCCGAGGCACGGTCAAGCCCATCTAGAACAGGATTATGACACAGGCATAACACCAGTATCTCTAGACACACGGAACCGACATAAACGTAAATTAATTCTTCCCGCGCCAGAGAATAAGTTACCATATAATGAAATAACAGCTTTAGAAAGATGTGAATATGACGCATCAAAATGTAAACCATAGATGTAAAATATACGTTTCGTCTACGGTGGCAGCGAACACAAAAAGACAACTCAGGAACAAGAGACAGTTGTCAATGAGAAAGAAACACAAACAGAAAACTTCAGTCAAACAAAAAGTGACTACACACCGTTTGGATACGAAAAACAATATGAACGCACAAAAAGCTCACACTACAAATCACACCAATCCTCAACTGATGAGACATCACATCACCGAAAACCGGAAACTACATCAACGGATAAATAACACGAGCCAGAACACCATACAGAGTTACAAAACCATGACTTTAGAAACAAAATACACTACGATGACCGAGCGGGGTGGCGCAGTGGTTAGACACTGGACTCGCAGTCGGGAGGACGACGGTTCAATCCCGCGTCCGGCCATCCTGATTTAGGTTTTCCGTGATTTCCCTAAATCACTCCAGGCAAATGCCGGGATGGTTCCTCTGAAAGGGCACGGCCAACTTCCTTCCCCATCCTTTCCTAATCCGATGAGACCGATGACCACGCTGTCTGGTCTCCTTCCCCAAAACAACCAACCAACCAAGACTACGATGACAGCGAATAGAAGGGCGACTAAATCGACAGGAAAAGAAAGGAGTTTATCAAACTGCACAAAGACTGGCAACAAGACTGAATCACACATGGGCGACACTATATGCTACCCCACGACGGAACAAACAGACAGAATGATTTTGCGAACCGAAAACCTACCAACACATAAACTCGAACTCAACATCATGTAAACGAAGAAATGAAGAGCTTAACCATGGCAATGTCTACAAGGGCTTGGTAAGGGCGGATGGACGCGTGTACCACGATTACATCCAAGGCGGCCGAAGTTATTTGTTCTTACTAATTTTCCATAGTGAAAGTCTTGCAGCTAAACGGTATGTGTAGCACGGCGGTGGCTGCAGAGCTTGGTAGGCTGGTGAACGAGGTATGCGCTGACATATTGTGTTTCCGAGAACTGTACACAGGAGACGAAAGAATTCCACGCCTTCCGAGGCAGTACATGCAAATCACAGTTACGAACAAGGCCAAGGCTGCAATAATTGTAGTAAACAATAACATTACTGTAACGCACATAACGCAATTGCGTAGACATCATACGGTTACAGTCGAAATAACTTTAGCCAGGGCAACGTATTATCTCGTCGAGCTACGCCTAGTACTCACTTCATATAGAGCTCTTTGCTGAAGTAATAAAAGATATTTCTCGATTTGAAAATGCCAGACGACTACTTACGTTAACTGACATAAATACTAGGTCAACTCTCCGACACTCTGACAGAAAAGATGCCAGGGGACAAATAAAATAGGACGTTATAAACGAATGTAATGTTTTCGTTTCAAACAAAGCAGGTCAGCCGCCAATTTATCACAGAAATAGTGGAGTAGGCAGCACAAGGCAATTCTTTTGCAAACAGATTATCATTAATACAGGTAGCGAACTGGCAGGTGCTCGATAAGAGAACACTCAGTGATCATAACGCAGTAATTATATACACCAAAACTAAGCCAGACCCAGACACAATAGAACACCCAATGTTGCTGCAACGCAAAGCGAACTGGCAAAAACTAAGGCACGTGACTGAGGAATTTCCTCCATTAATCACCCAAGGAAGCATAGGTTACAGAGCTCACATTCTTACAAACATCTTACAGAGAGCACAACCTACAGGAATACCTGCAGCACGCGACGCACCTAAACAAAGGGCACCATGGTCAGCACTATTAAGAAGACTAAGAAAACACTCTCATGATGAGCAACGATACCAAACATCAAAGAAAGCCCAGGGGAGAGAAATTAGACTTTAACGTTATCGTGAAGCTAAAACACGATACAAGACGAACTGCATACGACCAAGAAAGATCACTGGGACACATATGTTTGGACAAACCTACAGGAAAACATCTTCGGAGAGCAGTTTAAGTGCAGAATGAACGTATAAAGACCCCTTCAGTATTATCAACACTGTAGAAACGAGATGGTACTACCACAACAGGCTGGAGATTCACAGCACAGCATCTCCTCAACAGACTACTTCCTGACGACGACCGCACTCGGGACAACCAACTTCACACCGCCCTTTGCAGACTACCTTACGACAAATACGAAAACGAAGGTATCACCAGCCCCTTTGCACGCGAGGAAGTCGCACTGGCAATAGAGAAAATAAAGAAGAAAAAGCCTCTGGACCCTGACTGCATCCACCCTTGAACTATCAAACAAGCTGCTCCACTTATCCTACCATACCTGACAGACTTACTCTACTCTAATAAAAGGACGAATACCGAATACATGGAAAATAGAAAATGCAGTTATAATCAAGAAAGCGAAGGACAAAGATCCGAGTGACTCTAAGACATACGCACCAATATGCCTCATTAATATTCTGTCATAGGATTGATGTATGACAGACTTCAGTTGTACCGACAGATCTTCGGGATATAGAGATGACACAGACAGTACATGACAAATACATAGTAGCAATCCTAGTTGACATAACTGGTGCTTTCGACAACCTTGGTGGCCGGCGCAGTTTGCAAGATTTAGAGAGATGAATATTCCACTTGCTTTACACAACAGCCATAGATATTATTGTAAAAACAGGATGGTAGAATGGAAGACTGGTGACCAATAGGTTGTAAAGAGTGTAAGAAATGGGTGTCCGCAAGGACATGTATGCGGACCGATTTTCTGGGACATACCCATAGAACCTCTACTGAATGCACTAAGAGACAACTACATGGCTGAGAGGGTGGTTGCGTAAGCCGATGACCTTATGTTCACGGCATCTGCAAACTCCACAAGTTCCAATCAGAGAATAAAGCCCCGCTGATCCACGCGTTCACTGGTGAATGGTGCACGAACAACAAAATCACGATAGCAACAAACAAAACAGTTCACTACTTCTAAGAAGCACACTGAAAATAAATCCAATTATAAACAACATATCTACAAAAACGAAAGCTACGATAAGATACCTCGTCATTTATAAAGACGAACATAAACACTTTAACGGACATCCCAGATTGACAATTAACAAAGCGACGAAAATTATGCATATACTTGCAAGACTGAAGTCTATAAGATACAGACCACTTCTTCAGACAATGAGCACATGTTACACAGCACTTTTTGAGCCAATAACTTGTTTTTAGGCTAGTGCTTGGGCACATCGATTACGCTTAGGTAACGGTACGCATAAAACCATTGTGAGGCGCGGCCAGAGTAGTATTCTAGTCAGAATCTTGGGGGCTTTTTGGCACGACCTCGACTGAGGCACTGTGCGTGATACTGGGACTTTTCCCTGTAGATATTACGATTCCCCACACAGCAGCTGCTTCCTGCCCGAAATGTGAAGACGCAACGAAATAAGAGAAATAATTGGACAAGACATAACCGACAAACGGAGATTAAACAAGTGGAGAATTGATACGTGGCAAACAGAATGGGACACAACAGACAGGGGAAGAGGAATCTACTCTTTCCTCCACAGTATACGAGAGCAGATGAATTTAAATTACATAAATCCAACACGCGGAATGGTGCACTTTCTCAAGGCCATGGCCCGTATTCTGTGCATCTCCACAGGTTTGGCGTAAAACAGACTCACAGTTATTCTTGTGGTGAGAATGGTACATGTGAACACATAGTTCAGACACAGAAGGCCAAGTTTAGGAAAACAGGACCTAGGACAGTTAATACACAAGGACATAGGACAGTTAATACGCAGACAAGTTGACTGGAAATCTATAAACAACATCACAGACGAAGTATCGCGAACACTACATGCAGCATACAAGCAGGAAAGACATACTCTAGAATAGGACAGGCTCCACATCGAACAGGTCAGCAGTACATAGTAAACGACACAGACACAAATCGACACGGAGTCGGAAGCGGTATCAAAAACAGAAAGTGAAGACGAGATAGACATACAAACATTGCAAAATCCACAGTAAAAGAGCGCAGGCGACTTCTGTGTATAAGAAGGGTAAAAGGAGGGACCCACAAAATTACAGATATACTTCTTAGTCCAAAAATAAATGATAACCATTCCCAATTGCAAGATAAATGTTGATGGTATTACCAAATCCTTTTAACAGCTTATGACGTGTAACCAAAGATATTATTCCAACTCATAAATGCACTGTCCTTCACAACCACACAGCAAGATCAACTATAGCATCACTTACTGTGTTCACAAAATTGTTAAAAATATAATTGCTACTGCATTTCACAATTACAAATGATAGATAAAAGCATATATGTTGCAATTACACGAAAGTATTTGTATGTACAACGGAATCTGATAAAAAGAAGTATGTTACAGATACTCAATAATTCTGATAGATGGGACTGGTTTGGAAAACAAAAATATTTTGTTACCAATAACTGATCAAAATAATCCAAAATTCTAAATAATCCCGGGTAAAAAATTAACGTCGGCACCGCTTGAAAAAAATGATGTGAAAAGAAGTCGCTACAGGACTACACAGCATGAGAACACTTTCAGATAACTGCAGTCTCAGATTTTATGAAAGTGTAGTTTTTACTGAGCAGAGGAACATAAGATGCACGTTTTATTTGGGTCGCCAATAATGCGAGGTGCACGTGTTCCTATGTTGGCATCAATCACTTCCAGAGGTGTTGATGTGCAAGCCTTGATATTATAGTAATATGCTATCTAAATGGTAATAATGCCTCAGAAGTAGTTACACAACATACAGTCTCATACAAATGAGAGAAACAGGTAGTAACGGGCCTCAAAATATCAGTGTATTACAAAATATAGAAGTACAAAATCCATGAAAGTAACTAGGTGTTTCTAATTTGTGTTAGCTTCACACCTTCAACGATCCGCAATGCAATGCCTCTTCTACCTCGAATATGTATTTACCTGGTCACAGTAAATGTAATAATTAAGCATCCGAGTAGGATGCCATTCAAAAGCATTCCCACATTTCTCTTACACAAAATGACTAACTTTCAGCGATGCTATGTTACGTCCAAAGAATAGCTTTCTTTTCGGTCGCTGTTCCCCCAAACTTAGGTGAACAATATGTCGGTGCTTTGCGTTCAGTATATTTAAGTAAAACACGAATAAAGGACACGATCTAGCTAGAACTATAATTTTCTGTTAAAAAATAATATAGTGTTCTTGAAAGTTATAGAAACAAATTACAAGAATATAGTGAGAATCGTATGCACATTCAGCTTCACAAAACAAGCTTACATCGTTGGAAGCAGAGTGTGATATTATGCTGATCTTCTCTTTCTCGTAAATCTTAACAGGGAGGAATGAAAGACAAAATAGAAATAAACGCACGTAGAAATTATTCAGAAACCAATTTTTCAACGTATGATAAATTTCTATCCGCTCTCAGCCTACACCACTGCATATAGAGGGTATCCATAACTAAAGTTTCAGTAGATAGAGAAGAACTGCCCATGATGACATGACATTCTAACAGAATATTATTGACATGGGGAAACTTCATGGAACAAAAAGATTTAACGACAATATTTACCAACAGATAACGCAGTTGCACATTACTGTTTGATGTCCATGGCAGCACAAGTTCATCAGTTCTGGCACGATCAGTTAGGTAGGTCGATCCACCATGGTAGTGACGTACCACATAGGATGGGTTTCTAATTGCACTCAGCCTACAAGTCACTAAAAAGGTAAAATGACATCGGTTTTTACTTGTAATTCGACTAAAATTATCATAAAAAGCAAGATGACACGGGTTTCTAATTCTTGTGAAACTGCCGCAAGACATGTTAATAATTCTGCCCACTGTTTTCTGCTACAAGCTGATATCTCGAGAAACAACATATTCCGCAACTGATCGCAGTATCTTGGTGATCACGTTCAGAATGCGTTGTGCAATGCGTTCCATTAATTCAGCTACGTCCGTAATTGGAGCACTGAACACAACATCTTTCATATAACCCCACGTAAGACGCACGGATAAAGATCAGGTGACCCGGAAGACCGGCTGTAGGGAAATGACGGCTGATAATTCTAACATTTCCGAAATTCCCCTGCAGCCGATTCATTGGCTGTACAACGTGCGGAAGAGAGCCATCTTGCATAAAAATGACCCTACAGACACGCATGCACGCTGTGGAAGGGTCGGACTGACGTTGGTGCGCTTAACAATCTCGTAGCGTTTACCAGTGACGGTACAGATAATAGGATCAACAGGGCTACTTGCCTCGAAAAACACGATCAACGGCGTCGTCATCCCGAGCCGCATAGTCGCCTTTGCAGATGGAAGTGGTACCGACTGATGTGCGTGTGGATTTTCTCTTGCCCATACTCTGCAATGAAATGTCTCTGGAGGTCTTCGTTTGTTCGTTTGTCCACCGAATGTTGCATAGTCAATCATTGTCCACTTACAAGTGAACAAGAAATTCCAGAGCGAAAGTTTGTCTTGCTAGCAAGTCAGCAGGAAGGAACCCCTGAACATGGGTCATCTTGTACGGTTAGAAATGCAGGATGTTTCGTAGGACTTGCTCGTAGGCATGTCCAACGTTCGGGCAGTTCCCCATGCACTGCATTTTTGCTCACTACAAAAAAAAAAAAAAAAAAAAAAGTTTCAAATGGCTCTGAGCACTATGGGACTCAACATCTTAGGTCATAAGTCCCCTAGAACTTAGAACTAGTTAAACCTAACTAACATAAGGACATCACACACACCCATGCCCGAGGCAGGATTCGAACCTGCGACCGTAGCAGCCTCGCGGTTCCGGACTGCAGCGCCAGAACCGCACGGCCACTGCGGCCGGCTTTTCCTCACTACCACTCGACCCCTACTGCAGTGCTGTGTCCATACCTTCGACAGATGTCACATCAAGTGCTTTCCTCCCTATGTTACACTGCACTAAAAATTAAAAAGGTATATAATGAAATGAAGGTCTATCTTTTCGAATTTTGTAATGATTTTTCTCCATAACCCAAGCATACATCGGACCAGTGCCTTTTTCCATACCCCTGAGTGTCCGAAGCTTCTGCATGGCTACTGGCACACAGCCACCGTTCTGGTAAAAAGAGCTCTACCAGCAGCGCGCGACCCTTCAAGTAGACAGCCATGCTGGGCGTGTCGGAGCAAACTGAGGGACAGCCGCGTGGCGCGCGTCTGTCTGTTGTGGAGCGTACTCTGATGCTTACTACTGGTCAATTTTTTTTTTTTTGACGTTTCCCCCCCCCCCACCCCCCTGTGTCAGTAATATGATGTTAAAATATGGCGTCATTCTGAGCAGTGTTCTCTTTCTACAACGTTTTGAAACTGGTACGTTGATTACGGCCACTTTGTAGATATATGCGAGTGAAAACCGGAACGTGGAAGAATGCAAAGTGACGACCGAATTCACCTTAAATGGTACCATAGAATGCCGAACAAAAAGAAAATTTTGAATTATTTTTTCCAGCAATCTTGCAAGCAGTACAAACTATTCAACATTACAACTCTCCATGAGGCAAGCATAGTTTAATCAGAATAGTATGCTACATTAAATATAGCTCCAAACCAGACACGTCTCAACACTCCAAGCACTGTACACGAATGTGTATTCGCACACCAACTTCAAACAAGGAGCACATACGAATTCTCCGTCACCAATGAGAACTTTCCAATGCAGTGGCAATGCAAAGGGTTTGCAAATATGTCAGAATAGATTTGTATTGAAGGTTAATATCGCAGACATAGTCGTGACATAAACATTACTGATTTTGAGAATGAGACAATAGCTAGTGTGAAAAAGAAAGAACTAACAACAGACAGCTTCAGTAGGCCTTTGGAATCTTCACACTAAACTATCTGCCTACAAAAAACTATTGAGACTGGGAAAACTGAGGAGTCTGAAGAATGTTTTTCGAAATATTCATTCTTTGCCAGCTCTATCACGTGTACCTTTACCGCGACACATAAATATATTTATCACTGATATATGTTTTTGATTATGATCAGTGTTGTTTTTCTGGGGGAACGCTGGGGGATGCGTACCCCTAAACTTTTTCGTCAACAAAGTACACTACTGGCCATTAAAAATGCTACACCACGAAGATGACGTGCTACAGACGCGGAATTTAGCCAACAGGAAGAAGATGCTGTGATATGCAAATGATTAGCTTTTCATAGCATTCACACAAGGTTGGCAACTGTGGCGGCACCTACTATGTGCTGACATGAGGAAAATTTCAAACCGATTTCTCATACACATACAGCAGTTGACCGGCGTTGCCTGGTGAAACGTTGCTGTGATGCCACGTGTAAGGAGAAGAAATGCGTACCATATCCTTTCCGACTTTGATAGAGGTCGGATTGTAGCCTATCGCGATTGCGTTTTATCGTATCGTGATATTGCTGCTCGCGTTGGTCGAGATCCAATGGCTGTTAGCAGAATATGGAATCGGTGGGTTTAGGAGGGTAATACGGAACACCGTGCTAGATCTCAACGGCCTCGTATCACTAGCAGTCGAGATGACAGGCATCTTATCCGCATGGCTGTAACGGATCGTGCAGGCACGTTTCGATCCCTGAGTCAACAGATGGGGACGTTTGCAAGACAAAAACCATCTGCACGAACAGTTCGACAACGTTTGCAGCAGCATGGACTATCAGCTCGAAGACCATGGCTGCGGTTATCCTTGACGCTGCATCACAGACAGGAGCGCCTGCGATGGTGTACTCAACGACGAACCTGGGTGCACGAATGGCAAAACTTCATTTTTTCGGATGAATCCAGTTTTTGTTTACAGCATCATGATGGTCGCATCCGTGTTTGGCGACATCGCGGTGAACGCTTATTGGAAGCGTGTATTCGTCATCGCCATAATGGCGTATCACCCGGCATGATCTTATGGGGTACCATTGGTTACACGTCTCGGTCACCTCTTGTTCGCATTTACGGCACTTTGAACAGTGGACCCTACATTTCAGATGTGTTACGACCCGCGGCTCTACCCCTCATTCGATCCCTGCGAAACCCTACATTTCAGCAGGATAATGCACGACCGCATGTTGCAGGTCCTGCACGGGCCTTTCTGGATACAGAAAATGTTCGAGTGCTGCCCTGGCCAGCACATTCTGCAGATCTCTCACCAACTGAAAACGTCTGGTCAATGGTGGCCGAGCAACTGGCTCGTCACAATACGCCAGTCACCACTCTTGATGAACTATGGTATCGTGTTGAAGCTGCATGGGCAGCTGTACCTGTACACGCCATCCAAGCTCTGTTTGACTCAATGCCCAGCCGTATCAAGGCCTTTATTACAGCCAGAGGTGGTTGTTCTGGGTACCGATTTCTCAGGATCTATGCATCCAAATTGCGTTAAAATATAATCACATGTCAGTTCTAGTATAATATATGTGTCCAATGAATGCCAGTTTATCATCTGCATTTCTTCTTGGTGTAGCCATTTTAATGGCCAGTAGCGTATTTTTTTTTTTTTTTTTATTATTATGTTGAGAACTTGGAAGAGTGCCAAAGATTTATTTCACGAAAGTAATTTTTTTATTTCATTTTATCGTGTTGTTAATTGCAATACGAACGACACCAGTGCAGTTTTTGGTGGGAAAAGATATGTCGTTGACTGTTTCAAGCATTTCGAAGCTGCGGCAACGGTTCTCGACAACTGAGTCGCTGGCAGCCAGTTCGACGAGCATGTAGTGCCCTCGCCCGCTAATAGTCGGCGATGGTAGTGCAAAACGGATATCCGTATGCTCAAACGCCGAGCTACCGATAGATGTCTCTTCGGTCCCACTACTATGATCCTTCGCGATTCATCTTTGTTCTGTTGTTCTTGATACGTTTGCGTTGAACGAGTGAATGTGAACGTGGGTTTTCCCAAATGAATCTGATCGTCTCGCCAACAAGAGCTTCATTTCATCTTTGCATAGTCAGCAAGCCGATGTTCATAAAGTCGGTTGGTCCTCCACTGATGCAGTTCCAGCCTATGGACTATGTACGCTCTTAGTTCACGAAAGGCAGACATCTTGCTACTGATAGCAAGAGTAAAGTAAGAAAGCGTCAAGACCAGCCATGAACTAAAGTCAGTTTGGAAACTGTTGAATTGCTATTAATGTAAGTTATACTGTAGTTTTAAAGTGAAATAAAATTTCAGCAGTATTAAAAATTGGGTCAGTTGAAGCATGGGATACCACCCATCATCTATGCCATTTCGAGAGCCAAACCAGGTTACAAAATATTTTTGTAATATAGTTTCTATTGTTGTTGATCATAGGTGTGGATGGTTTTTGTTGTATTGTGTCTTTTAGTGGTGTTTTACAGGGTAAAATATGTGTTCGGTAAGATTTCCTTGTATTGTTTTGTATGTCGGAGGGTTGATTGGACTCACCTGTTTCATTTGAGGTCTATTATAGGTCAGTTGAAGTGTACGATACCATTTTTTTCAATGGTCGGGGGTTGATGGGAATCGCATGCTTCATTTTAGGTGATATAAACTGAAGTCTTCGATACCACATTCGCTTGTCTGTTTGGGTGTTTCTCAGTATCGCCTGCTTCGTTTGAGTTGTAAAGTGAACTGAAGAGTCCGATACCATTTTTTTGTAGTTCGACATGTTGATGACGTATCCCATGCTTCGGTTACAAGTAATTTTCACTGCATTATATTCAATGTCGGAGTACCCTCAAACTTTTTCTTACAAAAAAAGCACTGATTATAATGGAAAAGTTTTTGTAGTCATACAAGAGGTAGTTGGCAAATCGATGAGACTTCCACTTCAGAGACTGACGTTATTAAGTGATAAATGTCACATGAAATTCATTGCGCTAAAATGGAACTATAGCAAAAAATATACGTACAGAGCTGCGTGAACCAGTGTTTAGGCTAAATACGACAATCGGAACAAAACCCTCAGACAGAGGACATCCTGCATAGTTTAGTACATCCACACGTGTTATCCGTCTCTGTCTAAGTCTTGCTTGTCCTGTGTCGTCTGTTGTCTTTTCCATTGTTCGTTTTTATTCTGTGTGGGTGTTTGAAGTTTTGAAAAAAAGGACCGATGACTGTAGCAGTCTGGTTCCTTCAATCCCACAAACCAATCAGCCACACGTGTTATCAGCACACACATTCTAAAGACTAAGCTTGTTTACTGTTGGGACGATTCATTACAGAGTGCATCGAAAGTGTCTTAAATGTGGATTTTAGTTTTATATTTTACTTTTACGTCATGTTGTGTTTGCGTCTTGTGATGTCCGTCACTGTCAATAATGAGCAATGCACCCCTCTGGTGCTGTTAATGGCCCGCTGTTCGTATACAGAAGAACAAATTGATGTCTACTGGTGAGCTCCGCCAAGCATTTTGAAAGGAAGGTGTTTTAAAGAAATTTTGATTATACATTTCAATGACATTCCTCGTTTGGAATCCTCTTCTGAATCACAGTTGTCTTGGGAGAATATCCTGAGCTCTAGGATCGCCTAGGCTTGTATTACTGACAACCTCTGTCACATTCGCTGCTCAACGTGACCATCAAAATTAATACGCGTAAGAGCAATTATCATAATTAAAAGTTGTATTTTTATTACGTGCAACGGATAATTAGGATGAAAAAGGTATTCTTCATGACAGGCATGTGAGAGAAGGGAAGGCTGATATGCAGACGACAGGTAGTTTGTAAATAACATGAACAGCTTCGCACTCGTTTACTCCCTGTCTAAATTTCAGAGCTATTAGGCGTTGGGCGACCATCTATATTTCTGATCATTTAATGCAATGGAGTAGGGGCCGAGGACGAGTAACTTTGGGTACTTCTAAAGCGTGAGATTCAGAAATCAAAGTATGAATTTATTATCTCGAATGAAAAACGGCCCACAGTTGCACTAATTATGTCTATTCTAAACCTTGACCATGTTATAATAATATAGCCTTCTTCAGATATCCTGTTTTCACAGTTTTTAAGACGTATTCATATACCTATGTGCTGCCTTCACTAACTGGGCAGGTACGTATTTCATTATTTTCATTAGAGACAATTTCGTAACGGTTGCTGGTGTTGCTGCCATGATGAAAATAATGGCTTTATTAATTTAGCAATAACACTCTCTACCGTATCTTCCTTCGCCGTCGGCGTTGTCGCTGTTACCGTGAGACACCGTTATACCAAGAGGAAAGGCGCGTCGATCTTAGAGCATGAGATATGATGACCTTAAGCCATTGACAACACACAACGGTCACGCTAGCACCTGATTCCAGAATAGCTGCAGTAGTTAAGATCTACGAACTATCCCTTGTTGACCAGGTCCCCAAAACTTAACTCGTAACGAGATCCCTTCAAAGCAAATTGTCATAACGATCGTCTATAAAGGCTTCGTACAACGAGAAGAAATGTTACGGTTGATTGAATAATAACAGATACGACCAAACTGTCTTGTCTCTTCTGCTTTATTTAATATAACTTCGTTCACAGTTTCATTTCGCATTCACCACTCATTCACCGAAACCCTTTGATGAACAGTTTTGGTTGCTTAACACCAACAGTCAATGATAATGATACATCTTTTCTCCTTTTTATAAATTGAAGCCCGCTCTCCGTGATATAAAAAAAAAAACCGGTCTCAATACCGCGTCCCTCGTGAGATGCGAATAGACTTATCCCGGAATTGACCGCCCTCTAGGTGTACTCAATTTAATGACCACACTTCGCTGTCCGCTATTTCGCGTAACTGAATGTCCATTTGTTAGTCTGATTATACACTGTAGCTATTTAAAATTCGCCCCTATATTTTTCACAACGCACAACTAGCACTTCGTTACTTATTTTTTTTCTTTCTAAGAGTAAACGAAAAAAAAGACGCCGTATAATCGGCTTAGTCGACATAAAGCAAAATACCTTAATATGCCCAATTTCACCTCTTCTTATAGGATCGCCTACTTTACTTATTAATTTACTACATATTGTTTCCAATAACACTAAACAGGTATCGCCGTTATATTTTAATTGTATTCAAAAGCATGTTACTACTATTATGACCAACCAAATCGTCACAAATCGCGCGGCGTGCGTTTTTAATGGTAACTTTACGCTATTCAATTTCCGTTGCAGCTATCTTGACTCGTAATGTTACACGGGCCCCCAGACTGTGATGTCTTGAAGAGGGTTCCAGATAGAACAGGCTTTTTTTGTACAGTTACAGGAGAGGGTATTTGTTTCGGTGAATACACTCACTCTCAGATTCACTCAACAAGTCAGTACATACATTCTACAATATTTAAGTTGAGTTAATGGGCCTAGACAAAGTGCCTAAATTCCACATTTGTTTATAGGTTGTCTTAAAAACACTTCGCACTAATCACTTCATATTCACACCATATACTTTTCTTGGATGAAGCCATCAGTTCTTCAACCGACTGTGCAAGGCAGGGATCACAGCCGGGTTCGACGATTGGCATCCTAGGCCAAAACCCTTATTAGGCCAATTGCTTAACCAGAGAGCATTTGGTCTTTTTCTGTTCCTCTTAATTCCACTTTTAAATCATCCATCCTCGCTGTTCGGTGAGAGGATAAATCGTATTTCAGCGTCGACATTGTTGCTGATACCAAGAAGGTATCTCATGGAAATCGTCGGTACATTCTTTAATTTTCTTTGTAAGTTGGTATAAGTACGTATTTATCCACTGGTGCTTTTATTTAGTCCACTGAGTGTAGCCTTGGTATCATTCAGTGTTTCTTGAATCTATATTTTGCTCATTATTGATAATACTTCTTCAGGTCTATGTGAGGGAACAAGCCTTTAATTACATCACTATCACAATCTGCCAGGAGGTAGCTCCCTTCATGAGGTATTTTCATTATTTTGTAAGGACCTGTATATAAATATTGCCATTTCTTATTCATTCGTTTCCTGGTTGATGCTTTTGGGTGATTTCTCAATAAAATTTCTTCCCCTACATCATATGTGACTACTTTCTTCACATTTTTATCAAAACGGGTTTTTCTCAATTGTGCTTGATGCTTCAGGTTTTCGTAGACCTTCTTCACCATTTCTTCTTTCTTGGTAATCTTTTGTTCTATCGCAGGTATTTTCTCCATCCATTCTGGCACAATACTTTCACCAAATACTATTTGGTTAGGTGAATAACCAGTCGATAAGTGTGGTAAGTCATTATACACTTTCTCAAATTCATAAATCCAGTCGATCCATTTATAATGTTGTTTGGGTATGTACGTCCGTAAAAATCGGTTCAACTCTCGGAAGATTCTCTCAACCGGATTTCCACAAGGGTAAAATCTTGAGATGTAAATGTGCTGGATTCCTTGTTCTTTCATAGTGTCTCTCCATACTTTGCTTGTATAATAAGCAGCGTTGTCTGTCAAGACCATTATAGGTTTGCCAAGCTCAGTTATATAGTTGTTGATAAATTTGCGTGACATGGGTCGAACGTGGAGATTTTTCAAAGGATATAATTTCACATATTTTGAAAAGAGATCATAGAAAGCCAATACATATTTGAACCGTCCACGTGTCATGGGACATGGCCCACAGACATCACATGACACCAACATTAAAGGTTGTTGTGGGATGATAGGATGTAATTCTATCTTCCGACAGTAGTTTATGGGTTTCGCCTTCTGACATATTTTGCACTTCTTAAGAATATTTGTAGCTATACGTCCCAAATTTGGATGATAGAAGTATTGTGCTATTTTGGTTGTACATTTAGGGGCACCAAAATGAACCCAATTCAAGTGAGTCTACCATACTAGTGATTCTAAATATTTATTTGGAACACAAACTTTCCAAACATCTTCTTCATCCTTCTTTCGATACAATATTCCAGATTTTAATTGATACTGTTCTTGAGAGTGACTTAGCGTTTTGCTTTCAACAGCATGCCTAATGGCTTTCCACAACTTATCATCTTCTTGCAGTTGTGGAAGACTTCGACATAGCTGTGAAATCTGCCTCTCACAATATTGCCTTGATAAATTCATAACTTTAAAGTCAATAGTCCGTTCTTCACACTCGTCGTCATTCTTTCTTTTCGGTAGTCTTGAAAGAGCATCGGCTATGATGTTGTCTTTCCCTCTGATGTATTTGAGCATAATATCATATTCTTGCAGTAGCAAGGCCCACCGGGTTAAACGTGAATGGAACATCCTTCCTGTTAAAATAAAAGATAAAGCTTTGTGGTCACAGAATACAATGATCTTCTTTCCATATACAAAATAGCGAAACTTTCTAAGGGACCAGACCACGGCCAGTACTTCCAATTCAGTAGTACAATATGCACAGCTAGAGAGTGTTCTGCTGGCAAACCCAATTATTTTGATGGTACTGATATCTTCTGGATTGTCCATCTGGAAAAGAGTGGCACCCAATCCTGTTTCAGAAGCATCCGCAGCAATATAAAAATCTTGATCAAGTCTCGGATAATGTAATAGTGGAGCATTAGTAAAAGCATTGCGAATGTTATCAAAAGCTTGCATGCATTCGTAGTTCCACTCCCACATGACATTTTTTCTTAACAGCCGTAACAAACAGTCTTGGCTTCCTAACTGATTGGGTAAAAATCGTCAAAAAAATGAAAATAAGCCTATAAATGACTTTAGTTCCATCCTATTTTTTGGATATGCACATCTGTTAATCGCATCCATCTTTTTAGGATTTGGTTTTAACCCTTCAGGAGTGATTATATGTCCAAGAAATTTCAATTGGTTATGAGCAAACTTGGATTTGCTCAAATTTACAGTAACTCAGTATTCTAAAAATTTTGCAAAAACTCTTCTTAATAAGTCCAAATGTTCCTCCCAAGTTTCAGAAGCAATTAGCAAATCATCCACATATAACGTAACTTCATTCAAAAGGTCTCTGCCCAGTACGGTATCTAATGCCGATATGAAAACACCACCACTTATTTTCAACCCAAATGGCATGACGGTAAACTGGTAACTTCGGCCCAGAAAAATGAATGCAGTATATTTTATAGATTCTTTCGATATTCTAGTTTGCCAATATGAACTACGCATATCCAAAGAAGTTAAGAAGCGGTCACCATAAAACTTTTGTACTAACTCTTCTAGGTTTCCGGTCGCGTTTGTACAGGTATAATGATCTTATTGATCTCTCTGGCATCCAACACCAATCTGATGTCGCCATTGGGTTTAATTACCGCCACAAGAGGGTTACAATATTCGGAATCTGAGGGCTCAATAATACCCCATTCTGACATTTTATTGATTTCCTTTCTGACTACTTCTTTCTTTGTCCATGGGATAGAATAGGAAGTATGACAAAAGGGTTTATGTGCATACGTCTTTATGTGGAATTCAAAGTCTTTTATTATACCCGGACGTTTACTAAAAATCGACTGATATGCATCCAACAAGTAGTACAGTTCGTCCCTTTGGATAACAGATAAATATTCTGATTCTAACACCTTTTCCTGCAATGACATTTTATCAATCATTTCTTCAGAACATTCAATAAGGCATATATCATACACATTTTCATCATCAATACTGACATATTTTACCATTAGATTCATACACAACTGATTTGGAATTACTCGGCCCTTTCTCAGTGTGGTTGTCAAAACATTACCATTGGAATTAAATATACATTCACCTTTCTCTAAATTAATGATTGCACCGGTCTCACATAAAAAATCCAAACCCCAGACACATGGTACTGTCATTTTAGGAAGAACCAGGAATGTACTTTCTATTTGAGCCCCCCGTATTGTAACGTCGACACGTACCTGTTTCACAACTATTTGCATTTTTGCGCTGAACGCGCCAGACACGGTACATCCTGTGATAGGAAAAGTGGGTATTTTTACCCCTCGGCTTATCTGTTTTAAACAGTCCGGCGTCATGACACTAATAGTTGCTCCAGTATCAATTAATATTTCAACATCAACATTATTTATACTTGTTGGAATTATTGCCTGTAAAATTTGTCCGCATTTATTAGAAACTTCAGGTTTTTCTTCAATTAATTCATTCCTTATATCCTGATCATTATTGTACCTTAATACTCTCAGTTCAAATTGATGCCTGCCTTCCTTCTCCTTTCCAGTCATCCTAGGAAGGCATTTGGTGACTGGTATTAGTTTAATCTATCTCGTTGAGTCATCGGTGTGGGTTCATGAACTTCCACAATCCGTACAGTATGATCCGAGTTATGGTATTCACCTCGTCGCACATTGGAGGCTCCTTCGCCCATTGGTATAACTCCTTGTGCTGGATGAGGACTCGAGGCATTTGTTCCATCCTGCCGATGAACATTATGCTTCGAATTATCTTCCCAAGGTCGAATACAATTGGGATCATCACTTGGGTACCTGTTACTCTTATTACTATCATTACTATGCACACTCGCGTCACCATATCGAGGTTTACCTCTAGCACAGTAAGTATCACTTCTATATTTATTATAATCATTGTTTTTATTGCAACCATAGGATGAAGATTGTCCACGCTCCTGTGATGCGGGTTTGACCTGGTTTTCGGTATTGTTATTATCATATGTTAAATTATTATTATTATTATAATTATTCGTATTACTATGAGTGTGAGTCGACATTTGATTACCACTCATTTGTCTTGCGTCTTCCATAATCATATCTATAGAGTCAATCACCGACAAGAACTGTTCTGCATCGTGGTCAGGAACATTTATTAACTTTTCACGTGTATTTATGGGCAACCTTCCCTTCAAAATTCTGATCACTTCCTTGTGAGAAATTGGATCACTCCAATAACGTGTCTTATTTATGTACTTTTCAAAATATTGCCTTAAAGTACTCCCTTTACTGTTAAAATACTCAGGTTGGTAAACCTCTTTTCTTAATTTCTCTTGTTTACTCGACGACCAGTATTTAGCCAAAAAAAGTTGTTCAAACTCAGCGCACGTATGGCAACTTTCACTTACTTCAGCGGCCCATAATGCGGCTTCTCCGGTAATTTTGGATACTATAAATTGAAGTCGGTCGTGTTCTGACCAGCTACGTGGAAATATTCTTTTGAAATTATTGATAAAGATTTTCGGATGCAGGTTGTTCTTTTCAGTGGAGAATGTTGGGAATTGTCTACTTTTAAAAATGCTGTTCTCCACCTTTAAACAAGACAAATATCCTCGCTGACCAAAAGAATCATCATCTTTACCAACCGAATCATCAACTTCCCAATGCAAATTTTCACCACAATTGCACTTCGTATTTTCACATGTTCGGTTGTTTTTCAACCTATTCGCCGAACGTTCGTCCTCTGTCAACAAATTTTGTGATGACTTTCTAACTCCGCCAATTTATGATTGGTTTCCTTTTGCCATTTAGGTAACTCATCAACTATTTTCTCTTTTATTTTCTGAATTTTGCTAGTGAAGAGCTTAATTAATTCATCATTTCTACTTAGGTGCTCATTGATATTTTCATTTGGCTGGGATACAATAGTAGTCTTAACCTTGTCTACAATTTCCTTTTCTTTTATTTCTATCCATTCAGATAGATCTTCGTCAAGTCTTTTAGTTTGATCTACTAAATACTTGTCAATCCCCTTACGAGCATCGGACTCAAACTCAACTATTTGTTTCGAAAGCTCTTCTATCTGTGCGCTAGCATTGAAACAGCTGCTTTCACACTTAACCATCCTATTGGACAGGCCATCTTAACTCTTCGAAACTACCTCATATTTCTTTTCTACGTCATGAAGTTTTCCCATTAAAATATTATATTGCCTTTCTAAGGTGTTAGAAAACTCTACATCTAGTTCTCCAAATTTCGCATTTAATTGAGTCTCCCAGTCCGCTTTTAATTCTTTCTTAGTATTTTCCAGTTTATAATCAAAGGTGTTCAGTTTGCTTTCCAAAGAATCCATTTTAACTTCTAATGAACCAAATTTGGCCTCAAATTTTTCGTTTAACTTTTGATTGTCCTCTTTTAATTGCTTATTATCTTTTTCTAGTGAACCAAGTCTTCCATTCATTACACCCATTTGAATATTTATTGATACCAGCATATCAAACATTTTTTGATTAATATTTCCATTTTGAGGATCAACTTGCCGATCTACTTCCGAAACCTCAAGATCTTTATGTTCTCCCACGCTGCTTACCTTACTTATCATTGTACTTGAATCTCCTAACGGCTCTAAATCAATAACTGTATTATTATCTGTACATGTCTCCTGTCCCAGATTGAGCTCATGGGATGCATCATCCATATCCTCTTCACTTTCCTCTCTCTACTCATTACTCTACTCAACTGCACATTATTATGTATTCTTTTCGTTCGTTTTAACATGATTATTTACTACCAAGACATACACTTATTTTCACAATGGATTTATATATATTTCTCTACCGAAAACACAAGTCTCAACTTATTTTTTTTTATAATTACACAGTTATTTTAATCATACCTGGTAGTATCGCTCACTTTTAGCGATTATTGAAGAATACCTCTTTCATTGGACAGACTCACTGGCTGCTACTATATTTTCCAACTCTAGGGTTCGTGAATCCGGATGACACTCGACTCGATGCAGCAATCCTCGATCGATCGAGCCGCACGTTGTGGCGCCACTTCTACCGTATCCTCCTTAGCCGTCGGCGTTGTCGTTGTTACCATGAGACACCGTTATACCAAGAGGAAAGGCGCGTCGATCTTAGAGCATGAGATATGATGACCTTAAGCCATTGACAACACACAACGGTCACGCTAGCACTTGATTCCAGAATAGCTGCAATAGTTAAGATCTACGAACTATCCCTTGTTGGCCAGGTCCCCAAAACTTAACTCGTAACGAGATCCCTTCAAAGCAAATTGTCATAACGATCGTCTATAAAGGCTTCGTACAACGAGAAGAAATGTTACGGTTGATTGAATAATAACAGATACGACCAAACTGTCTTGTCTCTTCTGCTTTATTTAATATAACTTCGTTCACAGTTTCATTTCGCATTCACCACTCATTCACCGAAACCCTTTGATGAACAGTTTTGGTTGCTTAACACCAACAGTCAATGATAATGATACATCTTTTCTCCTTTTTATAAATTGAAGCCCGCTCTCCGTGATATAATAAAAAAAAAAAAAAAACGGCCTCAATACCGCGTCCCTCGTGAGATGCGAATAGACTTATCCCGGAATTGACCACCCTCTAGGTGTACTCAATTTAATGACCACACTTCGCTGTCCGCTATTTCGCGTAACTGAATGTCAATTTGTTAGTCTGATTATACACTGTAGCTATTTAAAATTCGCCCCTATATTTTTCACAACGCACAACTAGCACTTCGTTACTTATTTTTTTTCTTTCTAAGGGTTAACCAAAAAAAATGACGCCGTATAATCGGCTTAGTCGACATAAAGCAAAACACCTTAATATGCCCAATTTCACCTCTTCTTATAGGATCGGCTACCTTACTCATTAATTTACTACATATTGTTTCCAATAACACTAAACAGGTATCGCCGTTATATTTTAATTGTATTCAAAAGCATGTTACTACTATTACGACCAACCAAATCGTCACAAATCGCGCGACGTGCGTTTTTAATGATAACTTTACGCTTTCCAATTAAATCGCGCGGCGTGCGTTTTTAATGATAACTTTACGCTATGCAATTTCCGTTGCAGCTATCTTGACTCGTAATGTTTCAACTCCATCTCTCGGTGTCAGTAGACTTTCAGCACGCAAATAAAATAAATTGACAAAACATGTATAAACACATAAGCTATCACAATCTGGCTTTCGAAAATGGTGAGCTATGTTAAGAAAAAGACAGAAAAGGAACAATAGTTGCACTGGAATCCATTCTTATTCCACTGACCAGAGGGAAGTCGATAGTGTTAGTGAAATGCGTCAGACCTGTGAAAGAATTTTCAGAATCAGTACCCAAATGCAAGGAAAAAACTTCAGCAACTTAAAGAAATTGTCTTCATGAACAGATGGTAATTTTGCACTGTAAAATGACCATGGTGAAACGTTTGGAAATACAGATCCGAAATGGGGAACTCAGGATGGGAGCGTGCAAAAAAATCTGAGCCATTTGTAGCTATTCAGTCAATCCAACGCATCCTGGACACGTGGAAAAAGTCACCGTTAGTGCAGGTGCGGAATACCAACCACACTCCTGAAGTCTACTGACCTCACTCACTAGACAAACTCACCAGATTCAACGTTTTCCTCCTACAAACATATGTTGACAATGCAAACACACGGTTCTTCGAACTATGGCCACTCTGGATGTATCTGCAAAATACTCATGCATGCGTTCACTCACACACAAGCACATACGCGGAAAATGAGAATAAATCGGGAAGTTCAAATATGAGTGAAGAAGACGAAGTTTGTTCCTCCCTTTTCCAGAAGCTACTTCTATTGACAGATTGATATACATCAAACGGGCTTAACACTGCCCGAATGTTAAGAAGCCAAATGCTCTTCACATTCATGAAACGATTCAGCTGACTGCTTCAGTTATACGTGATTATTTTCGTTAAAACCCGGTGACTAACCTTTACTACAATTTACAGAAGGCTAACAAGTACATCTAAACCAAAGTGTGTGAGTTAATATGCAAAGAGAGAAAATTACGTGAACGAAGAAGACTTAAAACACGGAAGGAGTTTATGATAAAGAGATTTTTTTTGTTACGATCAAGAATTGCTGTCCTTCACAGTAATTTCTGCTGACATTATAATTACAATATTTTTGCCAGAAAGGCTACTGAAACAAGAGAAAAGTAATGTGAAGTACTGGCGTCAAGAAAATAAAGACTAATCTAGTTAGACACTAATGTGCACTTACTACATTCCATATAAAACGAGTATATTACTTTATTCGTATTAAATTTTGTGTTACACGTACATCGGTTGTCATTGCACACTATTTTGTAAGGATAATACTAACATGTTAAGGGAGCACAAGGAGAACATGCGGTTCATCAGGAATGGTTGTGTTCTTACTTTATCCTTCTTGGCTCCTGCTATCGCATGAAATAATGCAGAAGAAGGGGGAACACTGAACGATAAAAATGTCCTAGATGGTGTATGTTGGTAAAGACAGATAATACATTAATGATGTATCAGAAGAAAATCTATCTGATGGTCACGTAGCTGAGGAAGATCGTTTGTTTCAAGGTGACAGTCATTTAAATAGTCTTGACGAGGCATACAGAATCAGTACCGAGCGGAATGCTGATCCGACAGCGTACTGTGCCACCCTTCAGATACCACTCGTAGGAGATATATTGTATGAACTGGCTCTAACAATACTCCAATACATAGGTGAAAGGCAACGTTGGATAATGTAGTTCACTCTCGTAATACTACAATAAGTTGTACGAACACTACGTTGCTGCATTCAACGACGTAGTCAGTGTGATTTGAAATAAACGTCTCTACATCACGTAATGTTTGATATTCAACTTCTCACACTACAACTTAAAACTGCAGCTGACTACGAATCACTGTGTACAAAAGGATGGACACAATAACACTTTTCGTGGTATAAAGGGGACAGTGGTAAGTATCTGAATGTTTATTACAACACCTCATCTGACTATCAGGATCCACCACGCTGGAAAGATAAACTACCACCAAAGCTAGTGTCAGTCACCTGAAAAACACTAGATGCGAAAGTCCACGGGGAATGGAAATGGTTTATTTACTATACCAGTAAGAACAACCTATAGCGAAGCGTTCTCTGTGTACTCTGACAACACAACCAAACACTTTCTCAACAACGTAGCTACCGGAAACGACTGCTTCCATGAGCAAGTGACGAATATGTCATATAGATCCGTTGCCTCTAGTAGTTACTCGTCTTTTAAACCATCAACGAATAATCATATGTATAAGCAATCAGAGTAAAAGTTATAAATTTTTACGTAAATAAGAGAATACGTTCACAAGGCAAAGATATAATTTAGTATTGTTTGTCTTTCGTTGTCAATCAACGGTAACCTCTATAATTAGCTCCTTGCAACAACAGTATCCTTGAACCTTTTGTAATTTTATTGTAATAATCTATTTCGTCAGTCTCTACTTTCCAGAATTAAATGGAATAACGTTTCATTTATAATTAATAACTTTTCAATAAAATGTAAACTTGCTTTCCCTGTCTAAATAAAGGTTAATTACAATCCTTTTTCGTTGCAAGTTATTAAATGAAGAATACTATTCGTTCTTGTTACGATTTTAATTTCTTTGAACTTTACTTTTACCAAAACGCCAGTTTGTTCGTGAACTTCAGTATCTAGTATTTTATCAGATACTTTGATGTCATCAATTTAATTTATCCTGTTTCACACTCTCCGAATTAATAATCTAGCGACTATCGAGTACCACATAAGCTACTATTCAGATCAGAAAAGAAACATCGGGCAGGGAAATAACAGGTAGGAAATTACCGGTAGCACTGTGAATGTGTACAGTGAGAATCTCTTCCTGTATTACATGAATGGAGCGACGGTTGTTACAACACGTTTTTTGTTATTATTTATTGACTATCTTAGTCAAATGCTATGCTCTAAAATACCACATACATTGCATGTGAAATTTCTCAAGTAATATGTAATTATTAATTATTCATGTTTTTACCAATCTCTGTTGCAAAACAGCCAAAAGGTCACCTGGCCCCAAATGCAGTTTGCCTATGCCACGGCTTGTAAGTGCAACAAAAAAACTGATAGCAACATTTCATAGAATTTTGGAGCGATGTTAAAAATTGAAAGTGCTGGAATGTCATACTCACTAAGAAGAATATTGTTGCATTAAAGATTACGTACAATAAGGCAAGTATTAACACATTTAAAACAATAATCAGACGTTGATGTTGTTTTATACTCAAGAAACATACTCCTTTACCAATCGGTGTTGGCGGGTACAAGGCGTTGGCGGAGGGGGGAGGGAGGGGTAGGGAGGATTACTTGTAAAGAAACGAAAACGAAAACTACACTCCTGGAAATTGAAATAAGAACACCGTGAATTCATTGTCCCAGGAAGGGGAAACTTTATTGACACATTCCTGGGGTCAGATACATCACATGATCACACTGACAGAACCACAGGCACATAGACACAGGCAACAGAGCATGCACAATGTCGGCACTAGTACAGTGTATATCCACCTTTCGCAGCAATGCAGGCTGCTATTCTCCCATGGAGACGATCGTAGAGATGCTGGATGTAGTCCTGTGGAACGGCTTGCCATGCCATTTCCACCTGGCGCCTCAGTTGGACCAGCGTTCGTGCTTGACGTGCAGACCGCGTGAGACGACGCTTCATCCAGTCCCAAACATGCTCAATGGGGGACAGATCCGGAGATCTTGCTGGCCAGGGTAGTTGACTTACACCTTCTAGAGCACGTTGGGTGGCACGGGATACATGCGGACGTGCATTGTCCTGTTGGAGCAGCAAGTTCCCTTGCCGGTTTAGGAATGGTAGAACGATGGGTTCGATGGCGGTTTGGATGTACCGTACACTATTCAGTGTCCCCTCGACGATCACCAGTGGTGTACGGCCAGTGTAGGAGATCGCTCCCCACACCATGATGCCGGGTGTTGGCCCTGTGTGCCTCGGTCGTATGCAGTCCTGATTGTGGCGCTCACCTGCACGGCGCCAAACACGCATACGACCATCATTGGCACCAAGGCAGAAGCGACTCTCATCGCTGAAGACGACACGTCTCCATTCGTACCTCCATTCACGCTTGTCGCGACACCACTGGAGGCGGGCTGCACGATGTTGGGGCGTGAGCGGAAGACGGCCTAACGGTGTGCGGGACCGTAGCCCAGCTTCATGGAGACGGTTGCGAATGGTCCTCGCCGATACCCCAGGAGCAACAGTGTCCCTAATTTGCTGGGAAGTGGCGGTGCGGTCCCCTACGGCACTGCGTAGGATCCTACGGTCTTGGCGTGCATCCGTGCGTCGCTGCGGTCCGGTCCCAGGTCGACGGGCACGTGCACCTTCCGCCGACCACTGGCGACAACATCGATGTACTGTGGAGACCTCACGCCCCACGTGTTGAGCAATTCGGCGGTACGTCCACCCGGCCTCCCGCATGCCCACTATACGCCCTCACTCAAAGTCCGCCAACTGCAGATACGGTTCACGTCCACGCTGTCGCGGCATGCTACCAGTGTTAAAGACTGCGATGGAGCTCCGTATGCCACGGCAAACTGGCTGACACTGACGGCGGCGGTGCACAAATGCTGCGCAGCTAGCGCCATTCGACGGCCAACACCGCGGTTCCTGGTGTGTCCGCTGTGCCGTGCGTGTGATCATTGCTTGTACAGCCCTCTCGCAGTGTCCGGAGCAAGTATGGTGGGTCTGACACACCGGTGTCAATGTGTTCTTTTTTCCATTTCCAGGAGTGTATTTAGAAACGAAGATGATCTGGAGGAATAAGATAAATTACTTCTTACGGGAATAAATTGGTTTAGCTGATTGAGTTGTTCCTCTGACAAGCAGTTATTCACATCCAGAAGCCAGAAAGCACAGTACGTGATAGTATGCTACACCACAGATTCTTAGAACTCTACATCACGGTAAGCGTTACTGCTGTAGTGAACAGTTCAATACCAGCTTGAAAAAGACGTAACGGTATTTTAAACTCAAGTTTTTGAGTCGTTTTTTGCATATTCATGACAGCTTTTATTTTTGCGTGTATCTACGAATCCTTTTTATATCACAGAAGTAGGTTACTGGTGTCAAGGACTTGGATAAGAATAACAATACGTATTTGTAATTTTTCCCTCTCCGCCTTTCAAATGTGCCATGCTAGTTGCTGAAAGTTACTGGTACTGATGAAATCTTCTCGAGTTTCAGTCCTCGTGGCTACGCCGAATTTCCACGACGTTTCGATGAGTGCCATTGTCATCAGCTTCTGGCGAAGCATCGAGATCGTGCGGGTGTGCCTTACAAATCAGCATATTAGATTTTGCAAATAAAAGGTTAGTTTACAGAACAGTCGACGTCTTTTCACAAGGAAATGAATACAGAGTAGCGACCTGCTTTCCTTCCTTTTTTGTTTAGAAAACTGTGAAGAAGCACAAAAGTGAAGTGGATCTTGCTGCACATAAGGAAAGTGTGGTTTCAGTTGCGTGAGGCTACAGTTGTGTGTGTGACTTACCTTTGCGCGCTCGTGTGTGTGTGTGTGTGTGTGTGTGTGTGTGTGTGTGTGTGTGTGTGTGTGTTTGTGTCTAGTGTTGACGAACACCTTAATGGCAGAAAGCTTTACTTGTGAGAGTCTTTTTGTTGTGTCTATCTTTGCTTATAATACTATTGTTAAAAAAAAGTTTTGTTGCACTTGATGCACACTGGTAGCCCGTGTTGCCCTCTCTTTCTCAATAATGGCAGCACAGCGTCTCGGCATATCTCGAATCAGCTTTCGAATGAAATCCTGTGGTGTTTCTCGCCACTCCTCTAGTAAGGCTCCCTCCAAATGCTGCACCGTTTCCGGAGCATCTGCACACGTCCTGAGTCTTCTCTTCAGAAAATCCCATCCTTGTGCTATGTAGTTTACGTCGGGACTACATGCTGGCCACTCTAGAACACTGATATTGTGTCGCCGAATAAAATTTTGCTCTGGGGTTGCAACATGGTCGTGAGCGTTGTCGTGATGTCGTGCATCAGAAGAAATCTTTACCAAACATCTTGTGTCGAAGGTTGTAAATTAGGATCAAACATTTCGTTGATGTACCTCTCCCCTATTAGACGTGTGTTATTCCTTCTGTGATCCATGACCAGTTCTTTTCCAGTATACACTGTAATTACTTCCCACAGCGTTACAGCGTATTCTCCAAAATTGACTGTTGGAGACACTGCAGCTTCCTTATTATGTCTCTCACGAGTTCAGAAATGGTTCAAATGGCTCTAAGCACTATGGGACTCAACGTCTGAGGTCATCAGTCCCATAGACATAGAACTACATTAAACCTAATTAACCTAAGGACACCACACACATCCATGCCCGAGGCAGGATTCGAAGCTGCAAACGTAGCAGCGGCGCGGTTCCGGACTGAAGCGCCTAGAACCGCTGGGCCACAACGGCCGGCCCCTCACGAGTTCTCCATACCCCGATACGACCATCGTTTCCACGGAAGTTCACTCTACTTTCGTCGCAAAGCAGCACTTTACTCCAATGCCTTAACGACCGATGCCTGTGGTATTAGGTAAAGTGCAGCCTCCTTTTTTTCATGTAAGTTCAATCTGCCATCTTTACCTAAACTGATTCTCGTGTAGTCTGTTATGAATTGTTTGGTGTATTTTTCACTGATAGTGGAACTGCAACAACCAGCAAAGTTTACTCTTGTGCAAAAGATCTCAAAGTACTAACAGCAATTTTCTTTGTTTTTCTTTTCGATTAGTGTATATACATGAGCGGCGGCTGCCTGTCCGCAGGCCCATGGCGTACAAAGGGAGGGGGTGGGGGGGGGTAGGGTCCCTGGTGACTCATCATGCGTCGGGGGGCGTGGACCAGCGTCAACTGCTGCCTATATTGGAGGCGTGGGGCTGCTGGAGCAGGGCTCCACGCCAAACTCCGCTGATAGCCCTAGCTCGATAGCCACCAAGTAGACACAGTGTTTCTGTTTTCTCAAATTCGAAAGTATGTCCCTCGCTGAGGCTGTTTGCTGCCACTATGTCCCTGATGTACGAATCTAATGTGTTCCATCCAGCGTTGCGAGATGCTGCCCTGTGTTTGCCCAGAGTGTTGGGAGCCCCATTCGCAAGGGATGTGCAGTATACACCGTGTATTTGCAGTTCTAGTTGTCCTTTATCGAGCCAAGCGTATTTTTCGTTTCTCGTAAGGATCGAACAAAGGCCTTGATGTTGTTTCCGACGATTCTCGCAGTTTTGCCTGAAGGAGACCCAGTATAGAGGACAGAAGCGAGTTTGTGTTCCTCTCTCTCTCTGTCTCCTATTTGAAGATAGCTGCATCATTCCTTTTCTTCAGTGTACGTCTAATATGCGCTTCTCTGTACACATTTTGGCTACACAGCTGTAAGGTGTGTATCTCGGCTATGAGGCTGTCTTCATCACAAATGGCACGCTCGCTGTGTACTGGAGTCGTCAGAACGGTGTACCGCTGCGCCGGCTGGTGACAGCTCGCTGCACGACGGTACGGATGTGAGTGGTTCTTTCTTCCATAGACGTTATGTCCTAGGACACCGTCTGCATGCCTTCTTATTACAACGTCCAAAAAAATGGAAGACTTCCGTTATGTTCTAGCTCCAACGCGAACTGCAAGTATTCACGGATGTTTGTTCAGACGGACCGGCAACTGAATCAGAGCTTCTCGACCGTGTTCCCACACACCAAAGGTGTCACTCTCGTAAATTATTGGCGCTGTATTTGGAAACGATTGCGATGAAAGTGATCTCTACCGTCGAATTGGTTTATCTGAAGTCACAGAGATATAACTGTTCGCTTCTTGACATCTTCACTAACGCTGGCACGTATGTGTCCCATGACAGGTTATCAAAGAAGCATGATACTGGTGTAATTCAATGTTCAAAGCGTAAAGGGAAGTTTACCAACAGTTTTCAGAATTCTTATAATTAGACAATTGCACCTGAAGGTTGTCCTGTCTCAGTTTTCGTTGTTAAGAAGCCACTGACTGTTTCATTTTCTAATATACCTCTTGTTCATTAGAGGTTTGTCTAAAGATATTACCTATGGCTGCTTTTGCGTAATCAGCTAAAATTTTGGAAATTTGTGGTAAGGACTATGAGACCAAAGTGCTGAGGTCATCGGTCCCTAGGCTTACGCACTACTTAATCTAACTTTAACTTACGCTAAGGACAACACAGACACCCATGCCAGAGGGAGGACTCGAACCTCTGATGGGGGGGAGCTGCACGAACCGTGACAAGGCTCCTTATGCCGCCCAGCTATCCTGCGCAATCAGCTAACCTAATAGGGAAGTTAACAGTACGAATTAAGGTGAATAATAATTTTACTGACTGAAATAAATGCTTACTGGTGGAACTGTTAAGAAAACCAATATTTCCTGTTACTTACTTTTAAGTACACGAATAGATATATTGACGATATATCGACATGCCAACACAGATCGACTACGGTGGCACAGATGTAACTCGTGCACTGTGCACACCTCTGCCGCCGAACAACGTCTCTGGCGCATTTGCATCTGTGGCCGCATGCGCATTTGCGCGTTACACGAGTATAAAGGGACGAAGCGAGCACAGGAGCGGCTGCTACCCTACCTATCAACTCGTCCAAGTCCTGGTCAGCCTTCCGTCGCCTTACCGGAACTAAGCCCTCCCCCTACTATCCTCTTCTCCATGATGATCACCCCTTCCCTGACGCCCTTAGTAAGGCCAATCACTTTGCCTCCTACCTGTCCGATGTGTTTTCCATCCCCGATGATCCCCAGTTCGATTACTCCCTCTTCCCGGATATCTGCGATCGAACTGACACCTCTGTCCCTCCCCTCGCTCCTGGTTTCCAGTACTTGGACAATATTGCACACACGGAACTCAATGCCCCTATCACTACACAGGCTCTCATAGCTACACTCCGCACAAAACGCAACACCGCTCCTGGTCACGATCGTGTCACCTACCGTCACCTTCGTGAAGCTTCTGTATCTTTCCTCTCCACCCTGGCCAGGCTCTACAATGTAGTCCTGTCCACCGGTTACTACCCCGACCTCTGGAAAACCTCCCATATCCTCATGTTCCTTATACCTGGCAAACCGCCGTCCGCCGTCTCCTCCTACCGTCCCATCAGCCTTACCTCGGTCTTCAGCAAGGTCCTGGAATCCATCCTCACCCGACGCATCCACCAGCATCTCCGTCAGCACCATCTCCTTCCCGTTACCCAGTGTGGTTTTCGGCCTTCCTTCTCTTCCAACAACCTTCTCCTTCACCTCACTCATTTCCTTTCCGACCAGCTTAATTCCCGTCGCTCCGCAATCTTCCTCTCCCTGGACATCGAACGTGCCTATGACCGCGTATGGCATTCCGGTCTCCTCTTCAAGCTCCAAACCTTCGCCCTTCCCATTAACTATGTCCGTCTGATCGGCTCCTTTCTCTACCGCCCTCCTTCCTATGTCACCATCCATAACACAGATTCCTACACCTTTTTCCCCTCCGTCAGTGTGCCCCAAGGCTCCGTCCTCTCCCCCCTTCTGTACCTTTTGTACACGGCGGACATGCCGCCGCCGTCACCCCCCGTCCACCTTCTCCAGTTTGCCGATGACACCGCCTTCCTTGCCCTTGCCCCCACCCTGCAGCGCTCCCAACACCTTCTCCCATCTTGCCCAGTTCACCGCTTGGTGCAACCAGTGGTTGCTCAAGGTCAATCCCTCCAAAACCCAGGCGATCATTGTAGGCAAAACCACCCCTTCCTTCCGCCTCCTTGATTTCTATCTCACCATCTATGGCCGTCCTATCGCCCTCACTCCCACCCTTAAGTACCTTGGCGTCACCCTCGACCGTCGCCTCTCCTGGACTCCCCACCTCCGGATAATCCAAGACATCTACCCCTCCTACCAACTTTGATCCTCCCACATTCCTCCTGTGCTTGCTCCTCTGGGCACCCTCCCTCCCTTCTCTCCCTTTTCCCTCCCTCCTCCATTTCTCCCCACTCCTCCCCCGGGCTTCCCCTCTCCTGTCCCTCTCCTCCTGCCCCTGTGTCATCAGCCATTGGCATCCTTGTTCTCCTCTCTCCCCCACCTCACCCCTGTTCCCCTCTTGGCAGGTCCCCGGACTCGCACACGCTAAGTGGACATTCGCGCGCCGGAGATCACCGCCATCAGTGTCTCGTGTGTGCCGTCATGTTTAGTGTTCAGTGTTCACCGTCACACTCCATCGTTCGCCAGTGCCATCGTCTTCTTCAGTGTTTGTGCGTCGTATCAACAGTTTACAGTGCGGATTATCGTCGAGTGTGAACGGCTCCGTGTTTGTTTTTATGTGTCTCCTGTTTTATTGCCCACCATTCTGTAACTTATGTGTCTTCTCCGTGTTTTTTTCTCATTGTGTATCCTCTAGCTGAAGAGCAGCGTAGAATGCTGCTGACAGCCTGCCTGTTGTACAGGTTTAAAATAACAATAAAGAAAAAAAAACTGGAGCGGCAGTCTTGTGGCTCACTCTGAAGATGGCTGAATGTTATACAGCCGAAATATTAGAAGAAGAAGGAGCATTCTTGCGGCGGAACCCGAAACTTAATGGAACAGTCTTTGTGCCGCCAAAACCTGAAGATTGACGTCAGGTACCTCAGTGGGGAGGAGATGGTTTTATGTGTTCGGCGATTGGATAAGCTTCGACACTTGAGAGCAAGATTACTGAGCTCCTTAAGTTTCCTACTAAGGTGCTGTGAAAAAGGGCATAATTCCGAAGTTTGCCAGATTACTACATTTTATAAAATGGATGTCTATGAATAAAATTTTAACCAAAGCTGGTTCTGCTTTTGTTAAGGAGAGGATCCACTTTACTCGCCGAAAATTAGACCTGGTTTCTGAAGAACTTTATCGACATTATCTGAAGATGTCTGTGGTGATACCCTATGATTCCTGGAATTGGACTGATGGTACAACTTGGGCTAAATCAGACTGGATTCGTGAGGTGGCCACGTCCAGACAGACTGCAAAATTTAGTCGACTGAAGACGACATCGCAGCGAGAAACTGTTATTCGACGCCCTGTCATTAATATGATAGGTAGAGATTTGGATGATACTACGATGATGGTCTTGAGTGGGGGACTGAATTTTGCACCCACGCCATAGGTCCTGCCATTACCTTCTTTTATCAGCGCCACTGAAGAAGTGGTTCGGCCACTTCCCTCGGATTCAGCAGAGGAAATAAGACGTGAAACATGCCGCGCAATTATGAAGGCTCGCCCACAAAGGAGCAATGTATCTGTGGCAGTGAGGGCTGCACTACGTAAGCTTCGCCAGGATACTCAGACGGTGGTACTCCCAGCGTATAAAGGTAATGCTACTGTTTTATTGTCTCGGGACGAATACCATGATAAAATGTACAATTATTGAGTGAAAGCATCTACCGGGAGGTCATCAGGGATCCCACGAATTGAGTGGCGAAGAAAACTGCTTCGCTTCTGAATGATTCTCCCTTCCCACCAGAGGTTTCCCGGAGATTGAAACCAAGTGGTGCAGTGCCTCCTAGATTTTATGGACTACCAAAGGTCCACAAGAAAGATGTTACTCTCTGCCTCATAGTGAGTAACATAGGCTCTCCAACCTATGACGTGGCCAAACACCTGGCATCGTTGTTGAGGCCTCTCGTGGGATAATGTGCTCACCACATAACAAATTCAGCTGATTTCATTAGTAAACTCAAATCATTGAAACCAAACCCTTCTGATATATTAGTTAGTTTCGATGTGGTGTCTTTATTCAAAAAGGTTCCCCTTCCAGAATCTCTACAACTTGTTGAAAGAAGTATCAGAAAAAAGATTTCAGCTTTATTCAAACATGTTCTGATCTCTACATACTTCTTATTTAACAACGAATTTTTTGAACAGATGGACGGAGTCACCATTGGTAGTCCCTTATCCCCCCTGGTGGCCAATTTATTTATGGAAGACTTCGAGGAGAAGGTGCTTGAATCCGCTGACTTGAAACCCATGGTATTCTGGGGCATGTTGGACCTTTGTAGTTTGGCCCCATGGTGAAGATAACTTGCAAGACTTCTTAAGACATCTGAAATCCCTCCACAATCAAATAAAGTTCACAATGGGAATAGAAAAGGAGGGATGCCTTCCATTCTTGGATGTTCTGGTTCGGCGCAGAGATGATGGTACTTTGGGACACGAAGTGTATCGGAAGCCGATGCACACTGATTTGTATTTACGTGCAAATAGCTGCCACCATCCTGCACATCCCCCCATGAACCATGGACCTTGCCGTTGGTGGGGAGGCTTACGTGCATCAGCGATACAGATAGCCGTACCGTAGGTGCAACCACAATGGAGGGGTATCTGTTGAGAGGCCAGACAAACGTGTGGTTCCTGAAGAGGGGCAGCAGCCTTTTCAGTGGTTGCAAGGGCAACAGTCTGGATGATTGACTGATCTGGCCTTGTAACAATAACCAAAACGGCCTTGCTGTGCTGGTACTGCGAATGGCTGAAAGCAAGGGGAAACAACGGCCGTAAATTTTTCCCGAGGGCATGCAGCTTTACTGTATGATTAAATGATGAAGGCGTCCTCTTGGGTAAAATATTCCGGAGGTAAAATAGTCCCCCATTCGGATCTCCGGGCGCGGACTACTCAAGAGGATGTCGTTATCAGGAGAAAGAAAACTGGCGTTCTACAGATCGGAGCGTGGAATGCCAGATCCCTTAATCGGGCAGGTAGGTTAGAAAATTTAAAAAGGGAAATGGATAGGTTAAAGTTAGATATAGTGGGAATTAGTGAAGTTCGGTGGCAGGAGGAACAAGACTTCTGGTCAGGTGACTACAGGGTTATAAACACAAAGTCAAATAAGGGTAATGCAGGAGTAGGTTTAATAATGAATAGGAAAATAGGAATGCGGGTAAGCTACTACAAACAGCATAGTGAACTCATTATTGTGGCCAAGATAGATACGAAGCCCACACCTACTACAGTAGTACAAGTTTATATGCCAACTAGCTCTGCAGATGACGAAGAAATAAAAGAAATTATTCAGATAGTGAAGGGAGACGAAAATTTAATAGTCATGGGTGACTGGAATTCGAGTGTAGGAAAAGGGAGAGAAGGAAACGTAGTAGGTGAATATGGATTGGGGCTAAGAAATGAAAGAGGAAGCCGCCTGGTAGAATTTTGCACAGAGCACAACTTAATCATAGCTAACACTTGGTTTAAGAATCATGATAGAAGGTTGTATACATGGAAGAAACGTGGAGATACTAAAAGGTATCAGATAGATTATATAATTGTAAGACAGAGATTTAGGAACCAGGTTTTAAATTGTAAGACATTTCCAGGGGCAGATGTGGACTCTGACCACAATCTATTGGTTATGACCTGTAGATTAAAACTGAAGAGACTGCAAAAAGGTGGGAATTTAAGGAGATGGGACCTGGATAAACTGAAAGAACCAGAGGTTGTACAGAGTTTCAGGGAGAGCATAAGGGAACCATTGACAGGAATGGGGAAAAGAAATACAGTAGAAGAAGAATGGCTAGCTTTGAGGGATGAAATAGTGAAGGCAGCAGAGGATCAAATAGGTAAAAAGACGAGGGCTAGTAGAAATCCTTGGGTAACATAAGAAATATTGAATTTAATAGATGAAAGGAGAAAATATAAAAATGCAGTAAATGAAGCAGGCAAAAAGGAATACAAACTTCTAAAAAATGAGATCAACAGGAAGTGCAAAATGGCTAAGCAGGGATAGCTAGAGGACAAATGTAAGGATGTAGAGGCTTATCTCACTAGAGGTAAGATAGATACTGCCTACAGGAAAATTATAGAGACCTTTGGAGATAACAGAACCACATGGATGAATATCAAGAGCTCAGATGGAAACCCAGTTCTAAGCAAAGAAGGGAAAGCAGAAAGGTGCAAGAAGTATATAGAGGGTCTATACAAGGGCAATGCACTTGAGGACAATATTATGGAAATTGAAGAGGATGTAGATGAAGATGAAATGGGAGATACGATACTGCGTGAAGAGTTTGACAGAGCACTGAAAGACCTGAGTCGAAACAAGGCCCCGGGAGTAGACAACATTCCATTAGAACTACTGACGGCCTTGGGAGAGCCAGTCCTGACAAAACTATACCATCTGGTGAGCAAGATGTATGAAACAGGAGAAATACCCTCAGACTTCAAGAAGAATATAATAATTCCAATCCCAAAGAAAGTAGGTGTTGACAGATGTGAAAGTTACCGAACAATCAGTTTAATAAGCCACAGCTGCAAAATACTAACACGAATTCTTTACAGACGAATGGAAAAACTAGTAGATGCCGACCTCGGGGATGATCAGTTTGGATTCCGTAGAAATACTGGAACACGTGAGGCAATACTGACCTTACGACTTATCTTAGAAGAAAGATTAAGGAAAGGCAAACCTACGTTTCTAGCATTTGTAGACTTAGAGAAAGCGTTTGACAATGTTGACTGGAATACTCTCTTTCAAATTCTAAAGGTTGCAAGGGTAAAATACAGGGAATGAAAGGCTATTTGCAATTTGTACAGAAACCAGATGGCGGTTATAAGAGTCGAGGGGCATGAAAGGGAAGCAGTGGTTGGGAAGGGAGTAAAACAGGGTTGTAGCCTCTCCCCGATGTTATTCAATCTGTATATTGAGCAAGCAGTAAAGGAAACAAAAGAAAAATTCGGAGTAGGTATTAAAACCCACGGAGAAGAAATAAAAACGTTGAGGTTCGCCGATGACATTGTAATTCTGTCAGAGACAGCAAAGGACTTGGAAGAGCAGTTGAACGGAATGGATGGTGTCTTGAAGGGAAGATATAAGATGAACATCAACAAAAGCAAAACGAGGATAATGGAATGTAGACGAATTAAGTCGGGTGATGCTGAGGGTATTAGATTAGGAAATGAGACACTTAAAGTAGTAAAGGAGTTTTGCTATTTGGGGAGCAAAACAACTGATGATGGTCGAAGTAGAGAGGATATAAAATGTAGACTGGCAATGGCAAGGAAAGCGTTTCTGAAGAAGAGAAATTTGTTAACATCGAGTATGGATTTAAGTGTCAGGAAGTCATTTCTGAAAGTATTTGTATGGAGTGTAGCCATGTATGGAAGTGAAACATGGACGGTAAAGGAAAATGAAGATGTAGGGTGTAGAGATGGAGGGTAGGGGGGACATAACGGTGAAGACGTGGGCGGGGATGGGAGAGGAGAGGAGCAACCAAATAGTTTGGAAAAGAAGAGAATATAAGCTTTCGAAATGTGGTGCTACAGAAGAATGCTGAAGATTAGATGGGTAGATCACATAACTAATGAGGAAGTATTGAATAGGATTGGGGAGAAGAGAAGTTTGTGGCACAAATTGACTAGAAGAAGGAATCGGTTGGTAGGACATGTTCTGAGGCATCAATGGATCACCAATTTAGTATTGGAGGGCAGCGTGGAGGGTAAAAATCGTAGGGGGAGACCAAGAGATGAATACACTAAGCAGATTCAGAAGGATGTAGGTTGCAGTAGGTACTGGGAGATGAAGAAGCTTGCACAGGATAGAGTAGCATGGAGATCACAACAACAACAACAACATCCTGCACAGATGATGAGTGTTGTCCAAACTTTGACCCATAGATCGCATATTATTATATTATTTGTGACGAAAGCAAGATGAGGTTTCCCATCTACAAAGAGTGTTTGAAGACAACAGGTACTCGCCACAGCAAATACAGAAGGCACTGAAAATGAAACCGAAAGAGGCTACAAAGAAAGCAGAAGAAGACGAAGAAACCTTTAAGCCGATGGCCTTCCTGCCACATGTTGGTAGCCCCTCAGCAAAAATAGGTCGGATTCTCAGCAGTAAAAGTGATTTTTCGTCCTACACCCAAGACAGCTGCAGTCGTGGGCTCCATCAAAGATGATTTGCTGCTCCGAACATGTGTAGTTCACAAAATTCGATGTGAATGTGGCCTTTCTTACGTTGGACAAACAACTCGTACTGTCCAAGAAAGATGTACAGAGCACCGGAGGTACACTCTAACAAGTCGACAGTGGCAGAGCACTGTATTGATATAGGTCACAGTATTTTGTATGACAACGTCGAAATTTTGCCAACTAAATCATCTTTTTGGGACTCGATAGTGAAGGAGGCAATTCAGATTCGCTTGACGACAAATGTAATTACTAGAGATAGTGATTTCAACCTTGATAAATCATGAAATCCGGCACTTGGTGTAATTGACTCACAAAGAGGTCGTCACAGTGCAACTCACAATGATATATGGACATGCCAACACCGATCGACTACAGTGTCATAGATGTAACTCGTCCATTGTGCACGCCTATGCCGCCAATCAACGTCTCTGGCGCATTTGTATCTGTGGCCGCATGCGCAGTTGTGCGTTACACGAGTATAAAGGGACGAAGCGAGCACTGGAGCGCCCCCCCCCCCCCCCAAATCTATAAGTCCCTCCAAATCCTTGAGCGTCATGCACTCTGCCTCGCCTTCCGTATACGCCTCCCATCCCCCATGCGGATCCTCTATGATCTCATTCCTTTCCCCCATCTGCTCCTATTCCACAAACATATCCGCATCCTCTACACCCCCGCCGTCTTGAACCCCATCACCCCCTGGTTGCTCCTCTCCTCTCCCATCCCCGCCCCCTGCCACGTCTTCACCGTTGTGTCCCCCCTACCCTCCATCTCTACACCTTACATCTCCTTTCCCAAGGTGGCGTCCATCAACTCCCCCTCCCGGATGATGCCCTCTCTCCCTCCATTTATCCTTCCTATCAACTCTGATCCTCACTACCCCTCCTTTCCTCTGTCCTTTCCCTGGGCTCCGTCTTATCCCCTTCCGTCCTGTTTTCTCCCCACTAAACCTCTCCCTACCTCCCTTCTCCCCCCCCCCCCATGTCCTTTTGTATTCCCCTCCTCTGCCTACCCCTGTCACGTCTGCCCAGCGCCCTCCCACCCCTCTTATGGGTCCTCATTTTCCATCAGCTCATTTCCTGGTTCCCCCCCCCCCCTTTTTTATTTTCCCATCGTCTGTCCAGTTTCCCCCCACCTGCTCTCGGCTGTGGTATGTCACATTTGCCAACTTTTTAGTGCAGTGTTCCAGTGACTGTTCAGTGTTGTTCGTCTTTCTCGTGTTGCGAACAGAAACCATGCTGTTGCTGGGTGTGAATTTTATGTCTTTTGCGAACAGACACCAGACTGTCGCTGTGTTTTTTTAATTGTCTGTCTATTGTTTTACCTGTCTGCTTTGTATGTATTTTCTTAGCGTCATCATCCCTCTGTTCTTTGTTTTAAGTTCCACGATTTCTTTTCGCCATGTTACTCTTTAAGTCTCCGATTTTATCGCCTGTTTTTATTATTTATTCTCTTCATCTTTCTAACAAAGTATGTAGGCTGAAGAGCGGCATACTAAGCTGCTGCCAGCCCGCCCCCTTTGGGGGGAATTGAAATTCAATAAAGGAAAAAAAAAAAAGTGGAGCGGCAGTCTTGCGGCTCACTCTGAAGGTGGCTGAGCGTTACACAGCCTAAATATTAGAAGATCAAGGAGAATTCTTGCGGCTGCAGACCCGAAACTTTATGGAAAAGGTCTGCATTCGGCTATGTCAGCTGCTTTGTGTGTTTGGCCATCTTCTATTCCTCCGGTGCATTGGTGCCTCACTGACAGTTCCCGTAACTCCGTGTTGTGGTCCACTCTCTCTAGCCTTCAACCTTTTTTCTGACAAAGTGGTGTTCTACAGGGTCTTTTCCTGCACTCTACCACTCTCCACCCTCCAGAACTTAATCCCACTGGTGTTCTTCCACATTTCCCTTTCGTTGAAGGCATTATATTTTAACGTGGTTCACGATATTATAAAAGTGTGCAAGTTATTTTCTTTAGTTAAGTAAATCATTTCAGTTTTAACATTTTTTATTACCAGTCTCCCAAAGCTTAACGTACTAAATCAAGTCTAGCTGTCAGAATTGGTCTCCTCTAGTTTCCAGAACTGGCGAGTTAGCTGTTACTTTTGAGTGAAGCTCTTAGGTGGATAGTGTTCAACGTCCCGTCGACAACGAGGTCATTAGAGACGGAGCGCAAGCTCGGGTTAGGGAAGGATTGAGAAGGAAATCGGCCGTGCCCTTTCAAAGGAACCATCCCGGCATTTGCCTGAAACGATTTAGGGAAATCACGGAAAACCTAAATCAGGATGGCCGGAGACGGGATTGAACCGTCGTCCTCCCGAATGCGAGTCCAGTGTGCTAACCACTGCGCCACCTCGCTCGGTGAGTGAAGCTCTCCCAGTTACCCTGGTTATGCTGTGCAGAAACTCTAACACGTCTGTCTTCGTGCTCCTTGGACATATTGTGCAATATTAAGTAAGGAAACAGGGCAAAAACTAAATAAGTCGTCGAATATGAATTGTTACAATACTAGAAACAATAAACAAATAACGGTGCTTCAAGTACAAATTAATAAAACGGGTGATGAATTCTACGATTTGAAAGTCATAGCAACACAACTGCAGAAATGAGTGTAGAACAGCCCATGTTAACCAATAACCCTGTTATAATTTTTAACAAAAGTGATTATTCAGAATGCTGCCCGGAAAGTCTGTGGTTGGAGGACATTTAGGAATCGGTAGAATCCTTAGCAAGCTTAGGTTATTTCTTAGTTGGCCAACCTTGTATAGGTATATGTGGAGTTTCGAGGGGTGAGTGCCATAACTGTAAAATTCCTAAACACAATTTTAATACTGTCAGGGGATTTTCACAATCTTGAAGAGAACACTCTCCCATTGATAAACTCTTTGTTGATTATGTCGGCCGCCTGCCACGTACTGGTAGTGTCAGTCAGTATGTCCTGGTCGTGACTGATGACACCTCCAGATTTGTCTGGTTCGTACACAGTAGCAGGCTGACAGCTGGGTTAATTATTCGTCAATTGTCGGAGATATATTCCACATTGGGCAATCCCGATACCATTGTCAGTGAGAACACTTCTCCTTTCCTCTCACAAGAGTTTAAAAGACTTAGCTTCGGTAATGTGATAATTCACTCCACAATTGTACCGAACTGTCCACAACCTTCATTTATGGAGGGACTGAACTGCAGTCTGAAGACGTCCTTAATTATTTTCCATTCCCTTTACTCCACAAGCGCGGTTATTCAGTAGCATGTCTCAATTTGGTGTTTAATTCCGCCAACCATGTAGCCCTTAAAACCACCTTCACTTCCTTGGTGTTTGGTCATCGTTTCAACTCCCCATTGTACAATCTGTGATGAGTTAACGATCTGTTCCCTGAGAATATCACACCTAGCCTGATTCAGGAGAACTGGTCACAAGTGGTAGGAAATATTAATGTCTCACCCAAGAGGCAGGCGCGCCATTACAGTCTTGGACAAAGCAAGTTTAAGGTGTGTGGTAGTGATAAGGTTTCGTTTACAAAATCTTTCTCCCAGGGGTCAAAGTACGGCGCAATTCCTGATAATTGGCACCTCGCTTAGTAGGACCTTGTGAGGTTATCTAGGTTCTTAATCTTAATCCAGTCACCCTACTGGTACGTAACATCGCTACAGGAAAGTTTTCTAGAGTACATGTCTCCAAGGTCAAGGGAGGGAGCTAAATTTTCTGTTCTCTGTTTGAGATAAATTGGCGGACGGGCTCTCTTGAGTTTTTGGTGGTAAAGGATGAGCCGTGGCGCTCGATTCGATATATTGCTAGTGGGCTCGTTAGCTATTCTTGCATGCAAAACTGGCTGATTGATGGTGTGAGGTAAGTCCAAGAGAGGGCGTGAGTGGTACGTCAGCAACGAGTGAGGCCAATGGATACAGAGTGGGCGCCGAACCGTGAAGTGCAGAGGCAGTCAGGAACATGGTGTGGCTGCGAGGAGTGGCATGTGTGCAGACAAAGAGAGGAACCATGCACTGTTTGCGGGGCTGCTGCCTGCATGTTGCCGCTTGTGGTGTCTGGAAACTGATACCACTGTTGGGTGGAGCCACAATTGTCAGGTGCTAACTTCGATCCAGGACGTCTCGGCATCCTGTGTGGCCAACTCCAGTTCCTGAATCTGGTGAGACGATTCGTCCGATTAGTTCTTGTTTACAAGTAAAATACATCTTGCACTGCTTTTAAGTTCAAGTGGAACTGACGGACAAGAATTCTATCATTTTATCCGGCGTAATGAGCCAGCGCTTGGGATAGCCTATGATCCAAAGCAGTATAACATGTGACAGTCAAAATGTTATATAGTTGTGACTGTTAGACAGGTCGCTGTGCCGTCGTAAGTCTAGTTTTCTACCTTGAGTTTAGGGGCAGATATTGATGTTCAGGTAACTGCCCGATTTGTGGCTGAGCTCCCAGTTTCTTGTTACTTGAATTCAAAGCCAAGCAGTGTTTAAGGAGACCAATGTAGGAAAGTCACTCTCACTTCCCTTAAGCGGAATTGGTTTATTCCCCCTTTGCAGTTGTTCATCCTGGTGTGCGACAACTTGTACATTTAGAATTTTAGTCTGTTTCAGTTCAGTCCATCCAGGGCCTTGTGAAATCTCCCCAGGTAACAGGCGAGAGCTTAGGGCGGGGTTTCCACTGCCCTGGTCGGCCACGGGTCTGGCGCTGCTCTCACAGTGACCGACCGACCGACGTGCCGGTGTTATAAAACGCCGAGCCATCTCCTGTCGGACTGCTGACAGTTCGAGGCAGGAGCTGTAAAACAGGAACAACTTTGTTACTTTGTTAAGCACATCTCTCTTTGCTCTGATGCCTGTCAGCGTTTAAGTTGGGAGAATACTTCGCACTAACCTGCTGATATTTACTTAATCATTAGTGAGCGACCTGGCCTGTTTGCTCCTAAATACATTGTAACCTGAACGGCTGTAAATTAAAGCCTTAGTGAGTGCAGTGTAGCATGTTTATTAATTACAATTATTAATTGGAAGATTATTACTAGAGTTTGCTAAGAGCCAGGCGCACATTTTTTTCTAAAATTGTAAATAATATTCAAATTCTTTTGAAAAGATAAATTGTTATTGATAGATAGTTCAGTAAGCGCTAGCCACTAGCTTTCTTAAATCTAAAATTTACTGAAATTCTTAGTAAAGTCTGGTTTACAGTGTGTCGTGATGTATTTTTCTTAGCTAAAATTTATTTACTGCGTAATTTTCATTTCATTCATGTATTTTATACACGAAGAAATTTTCTTAATTGTGTCCATGCACTCGCTGGTTAAACTTGTAAAAATGAATTGTCATCATGAAAACTGTGAATGATGTTGCTGTTGATGGGTTAGCCCTCCCACTCCACACATTTGTGTGTTGATCTCTCCCAGTGGCCGCCATTTCATTTAGCAATTGTGGAGCATTGACGGGTTCACTACTCCACGAAATATGGAAACGTTTTTATAAGTCCTTCTCGCAGTGATAGTCCTAGATTTCCACCTGCTGATCAAAACTGGAACTAACCTTTTCCCGACGTAACTCAGATCCAAGTAAACGCATTGGAATATCTACCAAGTTTCCCTGCCGTACTGTCACACTGCTCCTTGTGAACAGCTGTACTTTAATTATAACCACCTGGTAGTTTCGTCTTCCCCCATATTCCAATATTTCCACTGCGTCAAACAAGGAAACATGAAGTTTACTATTGTAAGGCGTATAATAACACAAAGAAAATTTGTAGATCTTACTATAGGTCTGCTCTGAGGAGACCATTATAATACAATTAAATTATTTGAACACTTATGAATTTACTTTTAGTGACAACCTTTCATTGCATTTATGTGCAGGCTTTTAAACTTAATCTATTTTTTGTTTCTGATGTTGGTGATGTATTTGCGTGGATTACAATGCGTGATATAATTTCGCCGAGTTGACGATTACCATTGTCATATATTTTCTTTCTTCTCGTAAGTTGAATTCGAAATAATATTCGTAAGATTGCAGCCTCTAGTGTAGATGTCCATCTACTCGCGGAACAATTATTGTAACTCACTAACCATACATAATAATGTTTTAAAATACAGTGATTCCGTACATACAAGAAGAATGAATACTTTGAAAATATCCCACAGAATATCTCCCGTTTATTCGATGTAAATTGTAGTTTACAATATGGTGCTTCTCTGATAGCGCTTTCTTTTTCCACTTGATGTTTGAACGTCATTGCAGTTGGTCTGTGTTAATGAAAGGTAATTTACCCATTTTGAAATATACTCTAGTGAATAACTGTTACAGTCATGCATCTTAAATCGATCCTTACACAGCTTCTTATGTTAGTTATATCCTTATTGCTATGTTGCTTATTAAATACTGACACAATAACTGGTACACATGTGTATGGATTTTTGTTCTCAAGTTGTCAGAGGAGACTTTTGAATGCACACTAAGGGGAATGGTCCACTCACATTTGGCGGAGTGTAGTTACGTCTCTTATTGCTAAACTACAATCGTTCTCTTCTTCTGTGGTACCATATTTCTTATGTATAGATAAATTACAAACTAGGAGGGCTGATATATTAATATGTTGGGTTGATGTTATGAAACTAACGTTGTGGATTGTTGTTTTGAAGTGGCAACTCAATACTGGGACATTTGCATACTTTCTGCTTGTTTAATTGGGAGAAGCAAAATGTTCGTGGGTTTTTCTGCAAAAGGAACTTGTATTTGCACTGAATGATCAAATGTGAGTTGCTAGAACACTACTTTCTGTAGAGAACCTTTGTCAGGTAGGTGGATTTAAGATGATTTTCAATGTTTAGCAGGAGAATAATATTTAGGAACGGAGGACGGGTCAAGGGATTTATCAGGATTAGCAAAGTCAGTGGTATCGCTAAGTGAAGTTTCTGTTAGATAGTGATGTTTCGGTAGGCGGAACTTGTTGAGTGATAGTACTGACGTTGGATTGCACTTTAAGATCTTGTGAAATCAGTACTAACTTAGTTTTAGGTTAAGCAAACATTTCTAATAAATATGTTTCGAGCTGTGCACTTGATTTAAGACCTATATTGAAGTTCTGAGTGCAATTGCTTGTTTCTGGTAACTTTACGAAATATTACTGTGCATTCAATGTACCGAATTGTATGGAAGCCTAGTCTAAAATAGTCAAAAACTAATATAATGGAGTTGTGTCTTTGTCACTGAGCATTCTTACGGATCTGGAGTTTATCTGATGCCAGATGGTGATTTCTGCATCTGTAACGAAACTTATTACTGGCTTTATGTGGGCTGTTGCAACAATTAGTTTAATTACAGTGGAGTAGTAAGCACAACTTAGATTGCCAGTTTCATCATTGTACTTTTCAGTGGTGAGAAGTGGTAGCTTAGTAGAGCGGAGAGTGGACATACCTCTAACCCTCTCGTCCCCCATCCCGCACGATGATGGCAACTGTGATTTGGCCAGAGTGGAATTTATAACTATTTTCAGATTTCTTGAGAGTACTATATACATTCCGATACATGGATTTCATGACTTCATTGGACTTATTTGCTCAGGGATGTGTATAATGATGTTTGTAAATGTCGCATGAGCAAGTTAATGCCAGAAATCTGAATTGTCTCAGGTGTACAGTTTGCATCGTCTAGTGCTTGTGTTCGTTGTTAATGCCCTGCTGAAATATTACTCTACCCTTTAGTGTGAACCTGCATTGAAACTAATATTATCTTGTTGTGGGAAGGAAGCCTGAATTCAGCTGAATGTGGTTTATGTTACTCCAGTCCCTATGTTATCCCTCTTTAGATGTTTGTTTAGAAAATTTCTAGTTTTCAAAGGGGATGAAATTCCCATGTTGCAACAACAGATTGCACTGGAATAAAAGGAAATGGTAGAGCTAAACAGATTAATAGTACTTGTGGTGGGAAATATAAGAAAATTATATCTGTCAAAAATTAGTTAAAAAGAAGTGACAGACAAGGAGGTTAATGAAACTTCCTGGCAGATTAAAACTGCGTGCCCGACCGAGACTCGAACAGGTCTGGAGTTCGAGTCTCGGTCGGGCACGCAGTTTTAATCTGCCAGGAAGTTTCATATCAGCGCACACTCCGCTGCAGAGTGAAAATCTCATTCTGGAAGGAGGTTAATGTTTGTGGAGGAAGGAACAATCTGAGTTACATAATAGTCTAGAAGCTGCTCCAAGTCAGGCTGTAGCGAGTCAGGTTAACGAGCAAGTAACTAGTCAGGCGACAGCTTTGGAAAATCTTGAACATGGAGTAGAAGTATGAAAGGTCAGTAGAGATAATAGCATTTCAAGAATCAGAGAAGGTTGATGAACTTTCTACTGCTGTAGCCAAACTGGCCGCTGGTGGTATGTAGAGCTCGGATAGCCCAGTGATTGTGGACAGAGCTAACAGTTTGTTTGAAGGAGCTGGTTGATGCCACACTGACCCACAGTTCATGTCAGACCAACGTTGGGACATAAATCTGAGTTAGAATTATTTACCGTAAATGTATAACACGATTTAGTCGTCAATCTGATAGTGGAGGAACAGGATTAACTAGCTACATAGCCTGTCATAGGCTTCGATGAAAATGAACAGATAAAGAGGAAGCAAACCAAACGTTAGGAAGGAGAAGCGACTTCACACTTACAGTGGTTTTATTAATGCTGTCCCAAGAAGGAGTAAATCTTCAAAACTCGAAATTTTTTGCTGAACACTAATATATATCAATTTTTGTTGCTAAATGACCGTCTCTAATGACTTCAATGTCAATGAAAAGTTCAATACAAGTCTTAGAACCTACAGAATTTGCGCAGTGTCGATGCAGACCTCAGTGTGTGTGGTACTTAATAGGTACAAAATTTTCTCGTGTTAAGGTATTCAGCGTAACATATCTACAGTTTGTGCTTATGTCCTAGTTAAGATTCTTCGTGTAACCAGGCTGCTTCCAAGTGATCTCCTATGAGTATTTTTCCACGTTTTGAAGATTTATTTTCATGAATGAAGCCTTAGTCATACGTTTTTGTTAGTTTCTTCCCTAAGAATGGCAATATAACCAACGGTCTTGCCACATTGTATCTCACACAATAAACAAAGTTCATCACTATCAGGCCAGGGTAGTACCTGGATATTCCAGGTGCAATTGGATTTGAAAGACAGGCACTTTTGAGTGTCAGATCTGATTTGATGAACGACTAGTTTCATCATATGATTATCATGAATGTTTTGATGTAGCAGTATTGGATTATCTGAATAATGTGTGATATAATGAGAATATATGGGGCAAGAACTTGCATTTTTTTAAGAGTCTCAAACTGTGACACGTGATTATGAGTAGATATTTTCTATGTTGTGAGGTTCAGCACATGCTGAGAATGATCTATGGGATGATTTATGACAGTTATGGTTAGGATTTACTTGATATTTTACTTGATGTTTTCTTGGATGCGTGACGTTCTTCTTTGATAGAAACCAGTTTTATGAAAGATATTTGTAGGCACGATCTGGCATGTTGTGGATATTTATATTTTTCAGAAGTTTCTATTATACTTCTAGGATTCCACAGCTGTCAGGATAAGGGGTGGTTCTGTCATAGTACGTTGAATAGTGAGTACTGATTCGCAATGGTTGTCTCTTGGTCTGTGTCACATGAGCATACGATACGAAAGATGCCTCGTTTGTTCGATATTTGAGCCAGACTGAGGAAGCTGTGAAGATGAAGGTGGATCTTATGTATGGCGAGGTTACCATATTAACACTCAGTGGCTTATACTGACTGTGCATATGAGGATGTAACAAGGTCAAGGTCACTCATCCCGAGGCAGTGCTTATTTCGTCTACCATTTTCTGTCATGTTTCCTACTCTTGTTATAAGCTATATCTGTGTGAATGTATATTTATTACAGTGACTGGATATGGTGTGAGGGTTGTTTGAAAAGGTTGGCCATCTAAGAGAAAATGTTTGCCTCCACACAATTATTGCGTGTAACAGATACAATCTTAAGAACCCCTCGGTTTGGAAAGTTTCTTCTCATCCAATCACTCTTTCTACCCTCTCTCTCTCTCTGTTTCTCTTCCTCTCTCCCTGCCTCTAGCCTTTCAATCCTATCTGAGAATACCAACAAAAATTGTTATTTATGTATAATTTTACCACTGTAGCCAAAATAATTATTGCTCTTAAATTTTTCATTATGTCACCGGGTTATATAAACAAGTATGAAGTTTAAGCTTGACAAAATCGGATTTATATATCATTTCAAATATTTGCTCGAACTCATGTGCTCAGCACCTCGAAAAAAAGATCTTTAAAAACCTTTCAAGCTTATTCTGTAATAATGATGTTATGCTGTATACTCTTTGTACTTTCTGATAATTGTCCTCTTTTGTGATTTGATCCTTGTACCTAATAGTCTTCAGACGCAATTTTTGTTTACAAAATATGACAGTACACATGTGATGCGTTACGGTGGTGAAAGTACGTTCCTCCAAAAATTTTAACACAATACACACATACAATGACGCTCTGAAGAAATTGGTGTAGGCACGCGTATTAAAATAGAGAGATACGTAAACAGACAGAATACGGCGATGCGTTCGGCAACGCCTATATAAGACAACAAGGGACTGGTGCAGTTGTTAGATTTGTTACTGCTCCTACAATGGCAGGTTATTAAGATTTAAGTGAGTTTGAAAGTGGTGTTACAGTCGGCGTACGAGCGATGGGACACAGCATCTCCGAGGTAGCGATGAAGTGGAGAATTTCCCGTATGACCATTTCACGAATGTATCGTGAATATGAGGAATCCGGTAAAACATAAAACCTCCGACACCACTGCCGCCGGAAAGAGATTGTGCAAGAACGGGACCAACGACGACTGGACAGAATCGTTCAGTGTGACAGAAGTGCAACCCTCGGCCAAATTGCTGCAGATTTCAATGCTGGGCCATCAACATGTCAGCGTGCGAACCATGCAACGAAATATCATAGATAAGGCCCACTCGTGTACCCTTGATGACTGCATGACATAAAACTTTACGCCTCGTATGTGTCGTAAACACCGACATTGGATTGTTGATGACTGGAAGCATGTTGCCTGGTCGGTCTAGTATCGTTTCAAATTGTATCGAGCGGATGGACGTGTTCGGGTATGGAGACAACGTCATTAATCCATAGATCCTGCATGTCAGCAGGGGACTGTTGAAGCTGGTGGAGGCTCTGCAGTGGCATGGGACGCCTGCAATTGGAGTCATACGGAACCCCTGATACATCTAGATACGACTCTGACAGGTGCCACCTACGTAAGTATTCTATGTCATCATCTGCATCCATTCATGTTCATTTAGCATTCCGACGGGCTTGCGCAATTCCAGCAGTACAATGCGACGCCCCATACGTCCAGGATTGCTACGCCGTGATCCAGGAACACTCTTCTGAGGTTAAACATTTCCGCTTACCACCAAACTCCCCAGACATGAACATTCTTGGGCAATCTGGTATGCTTTGCAATGTGCTGTTCAGAAGATTTGTGGACAGACCTGCAGGATTAATGGTATCAGTTCCCTTCAGCACTACTTCAGACTTTAGTCGAGTCCATGCCACGTCGTGCTGAGGCACTTCTGCGTGCTCAAGGTGGCCCTACACGATAATAGGCAGGTGTACTAGTTTCTTTGGCTCTTTGGTGTATGTCATACTAACAAATGTAAATCAGCCTGATATGGAGGTTTAAACCTTTGAAATTCGTCGTGGAGATAAATAAACGGTGATTGGCATCAGTAACGGTAAAGCCTAACCTAAAATATTCGCATTTAAAGACTTGAATCATTTTGCAGCGTTTGTTATTACACCATAATATTTTAGGTTACGTAAAATATAATCATCTACACAGTCAGATAGATTCGACCCATCACAAAATATACCAGTAGCCTATAATATACAGCTAAAGAACAAAGTACATTATCGCTGTGTGTGTAAACGTCGTTCTCAGTATCTACAACCTGGAGGAGTCCAACCTGTGCTTTTGACATTAAATTATTTATTGCCGAATGAACAAGTAGTGAACCGTATAATTCTTTAACTATAATTTTTGATAATGGCGAGAAAAGAAAATTGGATAGAAGTTTGGCAGTATTTCTGGACCTCAAGTCTTCAGCTTCAGCTTATTTCGGCCGTTTGGGAAAAGTTCCACTGATAAATAACTGGCTACACAAATAATTTTGTATGTTACTAAACTCTAAACAACACTCTTTAGATAACTCTGTTGATATGTTATTTCCACTATAAGAATTTTTTGATTTTAAAGCTTTTGTGTTGGACATTAGTTTTATACTGAGGTTCCTACTCTTTTTAATAGTGGCTGGGTTAAGGTATTCCGTGGTAGAGCCTACTGAACCTGACAATCCCATTTGTTCAGCAACATTCATGAGACTCTTGTTAATGAGTTTCGCAACACTGTTCACATTCGTCACGAAAGCATCCTCTAATCTTAATGCTATCTCGTCCACTTCTTATGCGGCTATATTACATTTCTCCTTCACTATATCATAGATTGTCTTCATTGTGTCACCTGACGTGCCTATCTTTCTCTCATAACGCATTTGCATAATATTCTGTGTTAGTGCCTGCGATATTATGGAATACCATCAACATCAGACCTGTTTGTGACTCGTAGGTACTGTTTCCTATTAATTGTACTGGTTGTCTTTAATCTTTCAGAAACATATGGTCTCTTTGTAGACTTCAGACTAATCTGGGATACTTTTGGGGAAAAACGACTTTAAACTAAATCCGTGGTTTGATTAATGAAAGTATTGTGTTTTTCATTCATGACATGAGCGTTGCATAAAACCGTCAGTTCATGCCTTTGAGGAGTTTCTAAAATAATCAGTTTTGTCTTACTGACTGTTGCATCACCTTCTGTGGGGCCAGCACCCACAAAAAAAAGGAGAGAAGTTGCGATGGCCGGTGGCAAGAATCTAAAATAGTCTGTACGTAATAGTTTTCAATTAGTAGAACTTTTTATTTCTAAAGAGGAAATAAATAAAACCGAACTCTTTTCGTTGTGAGATGGCTTCCTGTGCTTGCCGTGCCTCATACATGAAATTACATTCATACATTATTACTACTGATAGAATCGTCTTCCTATTACTCAGTGCTAATGCTCCCTAAGTCTGCGACCGAACTGGGGCCGACCGATGGGTGGCGTTGACATGGGGCGCTCAACGCTGTCTTCCTGGAGGTGTCGTTCCATTGGCGTGTTCGTCGGTCCAGCTCCATCGGTTTCTTGCCACTCACAGTATCACGGTAGGACGCGAATCTGGGAACAGAAAATCTGCGGAAGAAAATCTGCGGACGAAAATCTGCGGAAGAGTCTCACAATCGACTAGCAAGAATCTCGTTCTGATGGCGGCGCAGTAAGCCATCAGGACCTCGAATTAAATGCATTCAGGAGCCCACATTTCGAACGGCTGTTCTCTCATCCGTGTCTGGTGCGAAGAAAAAATGTGAATAGAGTATACTCACTAGCTGCAAAGCGATACTTGCGTAGCGTGGGAGGCGTCGTGTTCTGTGGTGGGTGCAGCAACTGAAGCAGCGTGCGGTGGCGCCGGCCATGTAGAAGCTCCGCCGGCAACGAACCGTCACGGGAATGGGAGCAGTACGTGGCGAGAAGGAGCTGCAGCGCTTGCTCCCCCGTGTGGCGGGAATGTATTTTGTTCGTGTGTTGCTTGAATGTATCCCACTGCGGGTCCGGAGGTTAGAATAGGCGGTATTCCTGCCTGTCTTAAGAGGCGACTAAAAGGAGTCTCACACGTTTCGGCCTTTATGTCATGGTCCCCCAGTAGGGCTTGACCTTCATATTAGGTAATTTTCCTGAAGAGCGTGCCAATTGGGGAAGGGCGCCTTGCACGGTGCATCGTGTCCATAGGGCAATGAGATCATAAGCCCCGTTTCTCGTCGTCCCATTGCAGCCCTGCTCATTCTCCATCTCTTGAGTGAGGCTACATTCCTGGGTGCGGTTTCCCCCATCCACTATGCAGTCTCGCCTTCTGCGCCGACGACGACCGTGGTCTTCTTTGCACCTGTTATCCAGCACGGTAGACGGTCTGTTGTGGTGGGGCTGCCATGTACCTAGCTGGTTGTAGACCTAGGGATCGCTCTGCTGATGACTGTGCTGTTCACCCCCCACGTACGCCGAGGAGTAGATCCCTATCTCCCTGGGGCACTGAGACTCCCAGCAATGACCATCCTGCCAGGTGGCCCTTGCTGAGGCTGCATGGCGCCTGTGGGGAGGGCTCTTGGTCGGATTGGGTGGCATCCGGGCGGATCGCCGTCAATGAAGCATGGTACATCATCTCTTGCTGGTGGTCAGACATCAGCAGTCTCTAAGCGTTCTAGGGCTCAGTTCAATGCACAGAAGTATGACCCAAAATCGTTCCCCTCGCTGGCCACACCATGGGAGGAGCAAAAGGCTAAGAATAGCAGTGAGACTTATTCGCCCCAGTACCTGGTTTGTACGAGAGCTGATGGAGAGTCTTTCATGACGATGAAGTCTCAGTTCCTTCTAGAGCATTTAGAAGACAAGTTTGGGGAGATGGAGGGCTTGTCCAAAATGCGCTCAAAGGCAGTTTTGATAAAAAGAGCACCATCTGCCCAGTCACTGGCATTACTCGCTTGTAACAGGTTGGGGGATATTTCTGTTACCATCATGGCCCACAAGAGCTTAAATATGGTCCAGGGCATTATATTCAACAGGGACCTTCTTTTGCAGTCTGAAGACGAGCTGCGCGCCAATTTGGAGCGGCGAGGTGTTCATTTTGTCCTGCTCGTTCATCGGTGTATGAGGGATAATCAGGTTGCCACCGGCACCTTCATCATGGCCTTCAAGGGCCATGCCTTAGGAGGTCAAGGTGACTGTCTACTGCTGTGACATCAGGCTCTATATCCCTCTCCCGATGTGGTGCTTTAAATACTGGAAGTTCGTCTGTATGTCATTGTGTTGTACTTCCAGCCTGACATGTCGATCTTGCAGACGCCCATCACATCCCAATATTCCATGTGCCCCGCCTCCCATCTATGTCAACTGCAAAGAGCATCATTCACCTTGCTGGCCGGACTCAAGAATTTCACAGAAAGAGGGGAAAATCATGGAATGTAAGACCCTGGACCGACTGACCTACACTGAGGCTAAGAGGAAATTTGAACGAGTCCATCCTGTGCAAACGACTTCCTCTTATGCCACCGCAACGACAACAGTACCCTCATCAGTTAAGCGAATTCCAGTCGGCTCTCCGAGCTGTAAGACTACACCTGCCACATCACCCATGGGGGGTGGGGGCACAACCCTTCCTGTTGCTCCTGCACCACCGACATTGGGAGCAGTAACACCCCCCCCCCCACCTTCACCATCAGGGACATACATCCCCACTTTCGAGCCAGAGAAGCATATTATTTCTTTGGCTCCTCACTAGGAAGGGTTCCCTTGGGTCACTCCCTTCTGAGGTTGTTACCGGTGGTAGAGCTGACCCACCAGTGGCTGAAGCAACCACAGGTAGCTGGTTGTAGGGCTTCACGGTCCTCTTCAGTCCCAGTGTGATCAACCTAAGGGGCAGTGAGAGAAACCAAAAAAGCAAAATATCACCCAGATCCAAGGCACTGCAATGGCACCTACACCACCGCTGCCTACAAGTTCTGTGTCTGAGGATGAGGTGAAGATTCTGGTGTCCGCTGTGGACCTGGATCTCACTGAACCCTCAGACACAATAGATACAGACTGTTAAAGCAATACGTTGGTGGCAGGAGGTGACTCTGAGGTGTAAACTGCCTCATTGAATGTTCATTGCCTTCCCAGCCTCACAATGCTATTATCCTCCAGTAGAATTGCGGTGGTTTTTCCACCATTTTGCTGAGCTCTGAGAACTTCTCAGCCTTCAACTTTTCTTCTGCATTGCCCTCCAGGAAACTTGGTTTCCGGTGATGTGAACCCCTGCCCTCCATGGGTATTGGGGTTATTACAAGAATCGGGCAGCTTATGAGAGGCTATCTGGTGTTGTCTGCGTCTATGTCCTTAACTCTCTTTATAGCGAGTGTGTCCCTCTTCAAACACCTTTAGAAGCTGTTGCTGTTAGGGTGTGGACGCCTCAGGCTGTTACTATCTGCAGCCTCTATCTTCCACTGGATGGTGATGTCCTACAGCATCTATGGCAGCGCTGTTAGCCCAGCTGCCACCACCTTCTCTATTACTGGGCGACTTTAACGCCATTAACCCTTTGTGGGGTGGATTGGTGGCAACAGCCCAAGGCACTGTCGTTGAACGAGTGTTGGCACAGCTCGACCGTTCTATCTTGAATAATGATGCCTCCACACATTTCAGTGTGGTGCATGGCACGTACTCATCCATTGGCCTTTTGGTCTGCAGCCCTGGCCTTCTACCCCCTGTCTGGTGGAGTGTGCATGACTTGTGCGGTAGTGCCCACTTTCCGATCTTTCTGTCACTAACCCAGTGTCACACACTTGGGCGCCTACCCAGATGGGCTTTGAATAAGGCTGAATGGGACTTGTTTGCCTCCATTGCCACTATTGAGGCTCTTTCTCATGATGCCATTGATGTGGTGGTTCACACAGTCACCACCGGCATCGTTTCTGCAGTGGAATCGGCAATTCCCTGTTCTTCTGGGTCCCGTCGGCAGAGAACTGTGCCTGGTCACCAGAGATCTCTGAGGCGATTTGCTATTACAGGCGGGCCCTCTAACGTCATAAGTGGCACTCATCACTGTACCACCTCATTGAGTTTAAGTGGCTCCATGCCAGAGCCCGATGCCTCATTCCCTGACGGAAGCAGGAGTGCTGGGAATGGTATGCCTCCACCATTGGTATCCATACCTCTCCATCTCACGTTTGGACCAAGATTAGGCGTACCTGGGTTTCCCTGAATCGAGCAGTCTGTACTGACACCAACACAAATGCAGAAATCTTAGCGGAGCATTACACTCAGATTTTTGCTTTTATAAATTACCCACAGGCCCTCCACTCCCTGCAAGAGTGGTTGGAACGTCAGAGCTTTTCATTCCATACACTGCACCCCAAATCGTACAATGCTCCATTCAGTGACTGGGAATTCCAAAGTGCCTTAGCTGCTTGCCCTGATATGGATCCTGGGCCAGATGGCATCCACTATCAGATGCTTAAATACCTCTCAGTTAACTGCCAGCGACGCCTCCAACACTTTTCAACTGTATCTGGGTTGAGGGTGAGTTCCCATCACAATGGCAGGAAAGCGTCATTAACCCTGTGCCGAAACCTGGCAAGAACTCACTGGAGGTGGACAGCTACTGCCCCATTAGCCTCATCAATGTTCCATGCAAATTGCTCAAATGCATGGTGAGCCAGAGGTTGAGATGGCAACTTTAGTCTTGGGGCCTTTTGGCTACAGTCCAGGGCGTGTTCCGCAAGCGCCGCTATGTCACCGATAATCTGGTCTGCCTGGAGTTAGCCATGTGTACAGCATTATCCCGCCGACAGGTTGCCATCTTTTTTGACATGCAGAAGGCATACGATACAACATGGTGACATCACATCACCACCACACTTCATGGGTGGGGTTTAAGGGGCCCACTTCCGACTTTTATTCAAAATTTTCTGTCGCTTCATTCATTCCATGTGGACGTTGGTCCTTCCCATAGTCCCTCCTAAGGCCAGGAGAATGGGGTCCCACAAGGCTCTGTCTTGTGTGTATACCTCTTTTTAGTTGGTGTCAATGGGCTAGCTGCAGCTGTGGGAACGTCTGTATTGGCTTATTTGAATGTTGATGACTTTTGCCTTACTATAGCTCCACTGGCACTGCAGTTGCTGAACGGCAGCTACAGGGCGCTATCCGCAGGGTGCAGTCTTTGGCCATCATAGACGGCTTCCAGTTCTCGACTGCCAAGACCTGTGTCATGCATTTCTGTTGGCGTCGTACTGTTCACGCTGACCCACAGCTTTATCTTGACAGTGAACCTCTTGCCATGGTGGAGATGCATCTGTTTTTGGGCTTGTTGGTGCCCAGTTGACTTGGCTCTCTCATATTTGGCAGATTAAACAAACGTGTTGGTGTCATCTTAACGTTATTCGTTGCTTGCATCACACCAGCTGTGGTGCCGATCGGTCTACCCTTCTACGACTGTATCAGGCACTGATTCAGTCCTGTCTCGATTATGCGAGCCTGCCTTATAGTTTGTCATCGCCTTCCGTGTTGCAATTGCTTGACCCCATACTTCACTGCGAGATCCTACTCAAAACTGGAACTTTCGGCATAAGCCCTGTAAACAGCATACTCGTTGTGGAGGCTGGTGCCCCGCCATTGCGGATCCGGCGCCGATGACTACTGGCCGCTTATGCTGCACATGTTTGTAGCTTGCCCAGACATCAAAATTACGGTCTCCTGTTCCGCAACTCGGTCGTCCATCTTCCCGAATGGTGGCCCTAGTCAGAGTGTACCATCACAGTTCACACCTGGGCTCTTTTTTTTGGGCTTGAATTCTTCTCTCTTCCACCTGTTTTCTGGGCCCATATACGTATACACCCATGGTGTGTGCCCCGTCCTCGCCTTCAGCTGGATTTGGCACAGGGCACGAAGGACTCAGTCGCTCCTGAGACCCACTGCTGCTGCTTTCTTTCCATCCTTGCCACGTTTTGTGGCTCTGACGTGGTCTATACTGACGATGGTTGCTGTTCGAGCTGATTATGCTATTACTCTTGGGGATCATTCTCAACAAGGCTCATTGCCGGATGGCTGCAGTGTTTTCACTGCCGAGTACGTAGCCATCTCTCACGCCCTATAGTATATCTGTTCTGATTAGGTGAGTTCTTCGTCATCTTTGGTGACTCTCTGAGCCTTTTACAAGCTATTGATCAGTGTTTTCCTCGCTCTTGTCTGGTGATGGCTATCCTGGAGTCCATCCATACTTTTGCCAGTTGTAGCCATTTCATGGTTTTTGTGTGGACCATGGGTCATGTCAGCATCCCAGGTATTGAACATTGTTGACAGGCTGCCCAAACAGGCTATCAGTGCCTTGGCCCTGGAGATTGGCTCTATGTTGCTGTGGATTAGTGTTGACAGAGGTTCAAATTTTGTTGGACTGTCCACTTTCAAAGGCACTCAGGCAGACGTTTGTGCTGCCTGATACTCTCCCTGCTGTTTTTACGGATGATGCTGAAATGGCAGGCTTAGTTTTGAGTTTTATTCGAGTGTGGGATTTTTATCGCTCAATCTGAGGGTTTGTCCGATTTTGTGTTGCGTCTGGCCTTTGGCCTATTGTTTTAGATAGGGGTTTTGGTGTGCCTCTTTGTGGTTGGCTTTTCCTTTTTTGTTTCCATGGTCCACCAACCACTTTGTGCTTTTAATCCTTTTGTCTGGTCTTTGTCTGTGCCTTTCTTGTCCTGTGTCGTCCCTTGTCATCTCTGTTGCTTGTTTTTGTTCCTTGTGGGTGTTTCATGGTCGTGAAAAAAGGGACTGATTGCCTTTGTAGTCTGGTCCCTTCAACCCCCCACAAACAAAACTATCTTGAATGTATGCACAAATCATTCAGGTTCTTCATTCAACTAATGATGAAACGGAACAGTGGTATGGTGAGTGATACTACAGACTATACAAGATTATTCGAAGTTCTAAGCTGTAAACTGTGGTCAGTTGCCTGTGAGCCACACTTCTGGCTAACCTTCCAAGGAGAAAATTGATGACAAAGGCTGAATGGGACTACGCAACGTAGTCAAGTTCATGGGCACTGCAAACGGATATTTGGTAAAAGAATTGTCTACAGTAAGCCAACTAGCGTTCCAAAAGGGACGAGCAGAGTCAATATGCACATGATGCCATGGCGACTGAGACTTTGGCCAAGCTGAAAACGTTTGCTAAGGGGCGAGGAGGGTTTCACCCTATGTGCAAGTCTGTGAACATCATCTGCTGAATATGGGCGTGCATACCAGTCCATGGAAGTGCCGGCACGCTACATGTTTCGTGTTTCCAATTCCTGAATGTTCTTGTAGGAGCTTTTTGCAACACTTTAGAAATAAGCACATCCTACTTTCCAGTCATTTCGTAATAAAGTCACAGCATCTTGGACGGAGAGGTTATGCTGACGACAAAATAGTGGCACACAAAGAAATTCTGAATGTTTTTCACAGAAGGAGGCCAAGCAGTACAGATGCAGTGCAACAAAAGGTACCTGTCAGGCTCTGGTTCTGTGGCCTGACCAGTTTTCCAATAGTGCAGTGGAAAATTCAGTAAGAGTTCAGTGCCCCGCGTATCTGTCTGACAACAAGATGCGGCAGTAGAGTCGAATTCAGAATCAGAACCAATAGGAAGCCGAGAGAAGGCGTCAGCATGCTTCGACATGGATCGGTACAATACCTCGTACTGATATTGTGACAATAACAAAGCCCAGAGTTGCAGCTTCTGAGCCGTACACGACGGAAGAGGTTTCGATGGATGAATCAAAGACTGACCTACCTTCTGGTCCATCACTAGGTGAGACTTCCGACCAGACAGATAATGGTGAAACTTTTTCATGCCATAGATAATAGTGAGTGCATCGTTATTGATCTGGGAATAGTTACATTGAGTCTTGGAAGCCAAAGTGCTCGGACTTTGCTGTAAAGCAAATATGTGCGAGAATACAGGTCTGATTCTCTACGAAGAGGTGTCCACTGCAAAAACCACTGGCTTAACAGGATCTAAAAGAGAAAGTCACCTGTCACTCAAAAAGGCATTTATAGGTTACTGGAATGCATCCTGACAATCTTTAGTCCAAACAAAAGACACATTGTCCATTCACAACCGATGGAATAGAGCAACGATGCGAGGTGTGCTGGGAAAAATCGGATACAATGTCTCATCTTCCTGAGAACTGACTTCAATTCCATGACTTTCCATGTGGCAGGGCAGTCCTGGATGGCCAGAAAAGAAGTAGAGCAAACTTCGTTCTGCCCCACTGTCCATTGTTGCCAGATGTGACCAACATGGTGGTGATGACATCATCCAAGATGGCATACATGATGTCAGATGATGACACGAGTACCACTATCGAAAATGACCGCTTTTGGCTGGAAATTTGAATTTTGGCGGCAAGATTATGTTAATTGGGCTACCTCCACTAACCTAACCCTCTTCTCTCCACCCCATCCCCTCCCCTCCCCCACAAAATGGTGGGAAATTCAAATTTCATCAGAACGCTGCAACACACCATGGATACCTCTACTAACCTAAGAAAGTGGCAGGAAAATAGGTCACTTGGGCTACCTCCACTAACCTAAGTCATCCGACCACCACCTATTCCTAGGAATTGGTGGGAAAAGGACTTGGCCTCTGCCGCATAGGATGGACGTAAGTCTTTATTTTGCATGCAGTCATTATTTAAACAATTTGAGGCAGTACTGCCATCCAGTGTGTCCACCATGAAGTCTGGAGTCCAACTGCCCTAGTACACAATACTGCCACCAGAGAGTGCTATCGTCCCTCCTATGACATAATCCAATATGGTGGTCTGGAGGGGAAAATGGTGGGAAAATGGCTCAGCCAGCACTGGGCTGTTGGAGAGAGGAAGGAGTGTACTTTATTTATTTTGGAACAATTTATTTAGGGACAGATTTCACGTAATTCATGTATCACAATGATAAAAGAAGTACTCGCCCTGATGTGCTTGGAGTCACAATAAACGGTCTGCAGACCTGCAAACTACTCGGAAATAATGCAGTACACTGATGTACAGATATGCAAACAACTCGTAAATTACCAAAATAATGCAACACACAGCTCATAGACCTGTAAACTACTCATAAATCACCGAAATAGTGCAGTACACTGAAGTGCAGACACGAAAACAACTCGTAAATTATCAAATTAACGCATGTAAAACGCTCTGCAGGCACGCTCACTACTTGTAAACTGTCTAAGTAATGCATAGCATGGCCTACAGGCCAGCCCACAAAATAATACAACAGACACGCAAAGAATGAGCGCATGCACTGCCCACCACCCCCTGTCTACTGGGCCGCACAGGATGCTACCACACACGCTCCCAGGAGTTGGGTTCCACCGGCAGCCCCCGCAAAGGGATGACGCGACCATCAGCTGCCGAGTCATGCACAGGTGCACATTTGGATCCTGCAAATATGAGGCAGTGGCATCCCTTTCATACTTGTGAGAAATTCCTCTGGAAATACATGTTGACCTGGGCAAAATTGCTGACGTGACTGGACAGGAATGAACACCAATTTGCAGAGGGACTCACCCTCACAGATGCTGAAATCCGTTCCATTGTTTCCCAGAATGGAACAGGCTGCTTTCTCTTCCTCGTGATTCTACCGGGACATTCGAGCTGGGTATAGTCGTGCTTAAGTGTCCAGTGTGGCTGACACATGACTGTGAATTGCATACGCATAGCTACACGCCATCGCAAGTGCATCTAAAGAGGTTCTCAGTGTTATAGTGATGTCACATAGCTATGTAAAATAAGAACCAAGTCAACCTCCCGGTAATTGTATAGTGCCTCCGAAATAGGTAACACTTGCTTTTGTAGGAGCTTCTGTGATGTCTCAACTTGTCTGCATGGAAATGGTTGCCCTAACAGGACCTGCTTACAGAAATAGCGCAGAATAACATCGAATGCATTCTTCCTCTCGGTCCTAACAACACATCCCAGCCATCTTGTGTTACACGTACTGCTTTCAACATACGCAAACGTTCTCACCACTGTGTAGAGACACCTATATTCCAGGACAAATGATGTCTGGTGAGTGAATGAAGAATTATGATTGGCTCTTATCGAATTTACCCGCCGAATTACTAATGCCACCAGTGTGGAAGAACAGTCTGCCTTTTTTTTCTTTCTGCAGACGATAGTTTCAGCAGCAAGAACTATTTTACACAGGTCGCCATATTGCACCGACAATTAAACCTTGCAAGGTGCTCTGCATATCGTCAGGTACGGAAAGACTCTTACTCAGTTACACTGCTCTCTCAATGAGGACAAGAGCTTGAATATTAGAGCGTGAAACTGATATCCAACTGCCGGCCGGAGTAGCCGAGTGGTTCTAGGTGCTACAGTCTGGAACCACGCGACCGCTACGGTTGCAGTTTTGAAGCCTGCCTCGGGCATGGATGTGTGTGATGTCCTTAGGTTAGTTAGGTTTAAGTAGTTCTAGGTTCTAGGGGACTGATGACCTCAGCAGTTAAGTCCCATAGTGCTCAGAGCCATTTGATCTCCAACTCAGCAATATATCACTGCGTACTGTGTCAGTGTAGTAAACAAACAATTCATATCCTGCACGATACAAAATAACCCCTTTTCCATCACTCGTACATATACTGTGAAGACAGATAGCATGAGCACATGCACTGTAGGTATACTCGCGGCACTAGATATTTCCAACGAGGGCGGTTATGGACAACCAACGCATGACCAGAGCACATTCAGTGGATTGAAGTCAATCTCACAACTGATCTACAAATTCTGGATCGGCTCCCTTCGGCAAAAACGCATTACTCTTTCCAACACAACCTGTTTGCTTTCTTACACACATGTGCAGACTGTGGGATTACAAGATAAATAGTTTGGTAGAATATCAGACTATTTTCATGGTACTTCTTGATATCAAGCAGACAGCAATATCGCTTGCATGGAAGTATCACTCATGTGACATAACTGATCTACATATTCTGGATCGGCTCCCTTCGGCACAAAGGCATTACTGTTTCAGGCCCAACCTGCTTGCTTTAGTACATTCATCTCCACACTCTGGGATTACAAGAACATATGCATGTAATTTCGCACAGTTTGGTAGAATATCATACTATTTTCACGGTACTTCTCGACATCAAGCAAACAGCAATATCGCTTGCATAGCAGTATTACTCGTGTGACATTATTCCAAAGATATAGACTGGAAATTATTTCTCTAGAAACCCAAAATTTTAGCTAGGTGCAGCATGCTGTAAACCATAGAGAAACTAGAAACTTATGCCATCTGTGAAGACCTTTACAGAAAAAGAACTCGAAAAAAAAAAAAAAAGAGGAAACTGATATTTCCACTCGCGAACACTTATGTCGGTTATGTACCAGATTCTAAATCATCCCAATAGTTTACAGAGTCAACTAAGGTGTTTCTCACGTCTAGAGAACCAGTAAACGTGTCTTCCACCTGGTAGATGCACACACCACAATCGATGTTCTCTCTACTAAATAAAGACGCGAAATGTGAAGAACCAGTCAGCTAAACAGTTTACATGGGTGGCAATAATGGCCCAGCACAAACACACGTCCATATTGAATCTTCTCAAATTTCCACAAGATCAGGAAAGCTGTCATACTAAGTATTAGGTCGCTATTCGGCTGTGTACACAGTTAAGTCAGCTACATTCCTGCACCCCAACAGGCCTCTCCATTCAGACAGCTCCTACCGTTATATGTAAACGTGAATAATTCCCACTACAGGCCACCAGCACTGCACGCCTAGGTAGAATCATTATCCTAAGACATCGGTCACATATGTATTTGATCGCTATATTTACAATCCCCCCCCCCCCCATGAACCATGGACCTTGCCATTGGTGGGGAGGCTTGCGTGGCTCAGCGATACAGATAGCCGTACCGTAAGTGCAACCACAACGGAGGGGTATCTGTTGAGAGGCCACGCTAACGTGTGGTTCCTGAAGAGGGGCAGCAGCCTTTTCAGTAGTTGCAAGGGCAACAGTCTGGATGATTGACTGATCTGGCCTAGTAACAATAACCAAAACGGCCTTGCTGTGCTGGTACTGCGAACGGCTGAAAGCAAGGGGAAACTACAGCCGTAATTTTTCCCGAGGGCATGCAGCTTTACTGTATGATTAAATGATGATGGCGTCCTCTTGGGTAAAATATTCTGGAGGTAAAATAGTCCCCCATTCGGATCTCCGGGTGGGGACTACTCAAGAGGATGTCGTTATCAGGAGAAAGAAAACTGGCGTTCTACGGATCGGAGCGTGGAATGTCGGATCCCTTAATCGCGCAGGTAGGTTAGAAAATTTAAAAAGGGAAATGGAGAGGTTAAAGTTAGATATAGTGGGAATTAGTGAAGTTCGGTGGCAGGAGGAACAAGACTTCTGGTCAGGTGACTACAGGGTTATAAACACAAAATCAAATACGGGGTAATGCAGGAGTAGGTTTAATAATGAATAGGAAAATAGGAATGCGGGTAAGCTACTACAAACAGCATAGTGAACGCATTATTGTGGCCAAGATAGATACGAAGCCCACACCTACTACAGTAGTATAAGTTTATATGCCAACTAGCTCTGCAGATGACGAAGAAATTGAAGAAATGTATGATGAAATAAAAGAAATTATTCAGATAGTGAAGGGAGACGAAAATTTAATAGTCATGGGTGACTGGAATTCGAGTGTAGGAAAAGGGAGAGAAGGAAACGTAGTAGGTGAATATGGATTGGGGCTAAGAAATGAAAGAGGAAGCCGCCTGGTAGAATTTTGCACAGAGCACAACAAATCATAGCTAACACTTGGTTTAAGAACCATGAAAGAAGGTTGTATACATGGAAGAACCCTGGAGATACTAAAAGGTATCAGATATATTATATAATGGTAAGACAGAGATTTAGGAACCAGGTTTTAAATTGTAAGACATTTCCAGGGGCAGATGTGGACTCTGACCACAATCTATTGGTTATGACCTGTAGATTAAAACTGAAGAAACTACACAAAGGTGGGAATTTAAGGAGATGGGACCTGGATAAACTGAAAGAACCAGAGGTTGTACAGAGTTTCAGGGAGAGCATAAGGGAACCATTGACAGGAATGGGGGAAAGAAATACAGTAGAAGAAGAATGGGTAGCTTTGAGGGATGAAGTAGTGAAGGCAGCAGAGGATCAAGTAGGTAAAAGGACGAGGGCTAGTAGAAATCCTTGGGTAACATAAGAAATATTGAATTTAATTGACGAAAGGAGAAAATATAAAAATGCAGTAAATGAAGCAGGCAAAAAGGAATACAAACGTCTCAAAAATGATATCGACAGGAAGTGCAAAATGGCTAAGCAGGGATGGATAGAGGACAAATGTAAGGATGTAGAGGCTTATCTCACTAGGGGTAAGATAGATACTGCCTACAGGAAAATTAAAGAGACCTTTGGAGATAACAGAACCACATGGATGAATATCAAGAGCTCAGATGGAAACCCAGTTCTAAGCAAAGAAGCGAATGCAGAAAGGTGGAAGGAGTATATAGAGGGTCTATACAAGGGCGATGTACTTGAGGACAATATTATGGAAAAGGAAGAGGATGTAGATGAAGATGAAATGGGAGATACGATACTGCGTGAAGAGTTTGACAGAGCACTGAAAGACCTGAGTCGAACCAAGGCCCCGGGAGTAGACAACATTTCATTGGAACTACTGACGGCCTTGGGAGGGCCAGTCCTGACAAAACTCTACCATCTGGTGAGCAAGATGTATGAAACAGACGAAATACCCTCAGACTTCAAGAAGAATATAATAATTCCAGTCCCAAAGAAAGCAGGTGTTGACAGATGTGAAAATTACCGAACAATCAGTTTAATAAGCCACAGCTGCAAAATACTAACACGAATTCTTTACAGACGAATGGAAAAACTAGTAGAAGCCGACCTCGGGGAAGATCAGTTTGGATTCCGTAGAAACACTGGATGACGTGAGGCAATACTGACCTTACGACTTATCTTAGAAGAAAGATTAAGGAAAGGCAAACCTACGTTTCTAGCATTTGTAGACTTAGAGAAAGCGTTTGACAATGTTGACTGGAATACTCTCTTTCTAATTCTAAAGGTGGCATGGGTAAAATACAGGGAGCGAAAGGCTATTTACAATTTGTACAGAAACCAGATGGCAGTTATAAGAGTCGAGGGACATGAAAGGGAAGCAGTGGTTGGGAAGGGAGTAAGACAGAGTTGTAGCCTCTCCCTGATATTATTCAATCTGTATATTGAGCAAGCAGTAAAGGAAACAAAAGAAAAATTCGGAGTAGGTATTAAAATCCATGGAGAAGAAATAAAAACTTTGAGGTTCGCCGATGACATTGTAATTCTGTCAGAGACAGCAAAGGACTTGGAAGAGCAGTTGAATGCAATGGACAGTGTCTTGAAAGGAGGATATAAGATGAACATCAACAAAAGCAAAACGAGGATAATGGAATGTAGGCGAATTAAGTCGGGTGATACTGAAGGAATTAGATTAGGAAAGGAGACACTTAAAGTAGTAAAGGAGTTTTGCTATTTGGGGAGCAAAATAACTGATGACGGTCGAAGTAGAGAGGATATAAAATGTAGACTGGCAATGGCAAGGAAAGCGTTTCTGAAGAAGAGAAATTTGTTAACATCGAGTATAGATTTAAGTGTCAGGAAGTCATTTCTGAAACTATTTGTATGGAGTGTAGCCATGTATGGAAGTGAAACAAGGACGATAAATAGTTTGGACAAGAAGAGAATAGAAGCTTTCGAAATGTGGTGCTACAGAAGAATGCTGAAGATTAGATGGGTAGATCACATAACTAATGAGGAAGTATTGAATAGGATTGGGGAGAAGAGAAGTTTGTGGCACAACCTGACCAGAAGAAGGGATCGGTTAGTAGGACATGTTCTGAGGCATCAAGGGATCACCAATTTAGTATTGTAGGGCAGCGTGGAAGGTAAAAATCGTAGAGGGAGACCAAGAGATGAATACACTAAGCAGATTCAGAAGGATGTAGGTTGCAGTAGGTACTGGGAAATGAAGAAGATTGCACAGGATAGAGTAGCATGGAGAGCTGCATCAAACCAGTCTCAGGACTGAAGACCACAACAACAACAACATACTTACAATTAAATGTTACGATCGTGGTCTCAGTTGAACGACATTCGACAGTGAGCCAAGGGTGGGAACTACATCCTGCTGACGACTGTGGCTCTTGAAATAGAAATATCTATAGCATTCTTATGACTTCACATACTCTCCCCTTTGCTACCACAGTATTCCACGTCAAATCCAGACCTTCCTGGAGACTGGACATAGCCATTTCCTTTGCACATGTCGGAACACAAACACATACTTTATAAGCCTGATGCTCATGGCGAACCTATCACGCATCCCCTACTGCTATGTAGAATGCTTCGCCAATAAATGTTCGCTGGCGCCGGCCGGAGTGGCCGTGCGGTTCTAGGCGCTACAGTCTGGAACCGCGCGACAGTTACGGTCGCAGGTTCGAATCCTGCCTCGGGGATGGGCGTGTGTGATGTCCTTAGGTTAGTTAGGTTTAAGTAGTTCTAAGTTCTAGGGGACTGATGACCACAGCAGTTAAGCCCAATAGTGCTCAGAGCCATTTGAACCATTTTTTTTTTTTTTTCGCCGGCGATACGAAATAATACTGACTTAGAATCAACGACAGGTGGACATGTTTCATAACTTTTTCTTGCTAGCGGTACCAATGTGTCTTAGAAGGAGAGACGTAATCGTCTTACAAACCGCCATATGTTAAGGAACATGAACATATTACTATCAAAAGCAGTCTTGGTCCTACAGGTGCACACAAGTACCCATGCTAAAGCTGTACTGGCTTTATAAATCGAGGTATGACATTACATACGAATGACGTGGTTTTTTTTTATCCAGACAAATACCGCAACACTGAATGTACTGTAGATGGTGATTGCCAGAGTGTATATTATCAGGTCAACAGTGCGGTTAAACGTCGCCGACGACGCATCCTCGTTATAAGATCACCGAATTTAGAAAGTGAGTCAGCTAAGGAACGTGGTATGAAACCAGTATTTGCAACTCCCTCACGCCACCGCCGCTAGAAATTTCTCCAGTATTTCTAACGCATTTTGTCTTGATGCCTTGTCAGATGTTCTTCGATATATCGACTGTGATGGTTGATTGAGAAGGATCACAAACAGTACTCAGAGACCAATATTGGTAGCAAGTTCATAGATATGCAGGGCCAAATAGATGTGTGTAAATCAACTGCGAGTGACTCTTTGAAACATTACAGCGATGTTTCAAAGAGAGTAAGCCAATTGACAGAAAGTGTCAACCACGTTGGCGAGCGAGTTGAAGACCTTGCTCAGCAAATATCCGATGTCAATATAGACAAAAAGATCGCAGATGTGACTTCTGAAATTTTCCCGGCGTATTTCTTCTTCTAATAATTTCCGGGTATGCAGCCGGATCCCGTCGACATTCTGCCACGATATTTCGGCCCAGAGACGTCCGGCCATCATCAGGTGAGTACACAACTACTGAAGATCCCTGGTGCAGTCGCGGTATTTGTGCCGAATCTCGCGCATGTGAAATGTACTGGCATCCTACAGCGCATGCGTCAGGTGTTGACATGCGCAGCATAGCCGAGTTGTACGTGCTGCCCTCGGTGGTGGAAATAAAGGTTCATCTAGTCATTGAGTATCGAATGACACTGTCGATTCCGCTGTGATTGTATAATTTTAATAACAGGATTCACATTTTTATCCAGCTGAAAGCCGTTGTCACGATTTATAAGATTATTGGCAAGACGTATTTCCACTGATTCCTTGATTACGGAATCCCAAAAACCGGAAACCGGGGATAAAATTTTTGTTACATTGTATTCCATCGAATGTCCCAAAGAAATACAGTGCTCTGCTACTGCCGATTTTGACGGTTGCCGCAGACGGGTGTATCTTTCATGTTCTATACATCGTTCATGGACAGTTCTTGTCGTCTGGCCAATATATGCAGAGCCACATTCACAGGGAATTTTGTAGACGCCTGCCTTCTTCAGTTGTAAATCGTCTTTAACGGATCCAACCAGGGCCCGGTTCTTTGCTGGTGGACGGAAGATAACCTTGATTTTATTTTTCTTCAGTAATCGGCCTATTTTCGACGACACATTCCCGGCGTATGGAAGGAACGCAGTTGATTTACAGTCATCATCTGCGTCCTCAGTGCGTTGCTTCTTGTTATGATAGTTGCGCATGGCCTTCCTTATTTGGCGAGAAGTGTAGCCATTCAATTAGAACACTTGGAGAAGGTTTTCAAAGAGAATGGCTACACTTCTCGCCAAATAAGGAAGGCCATGCGCAACTATCATAACAAGAAGCAACGCACTGAGGACGCAGATGATGACTGTAAATCAACTGCGTTCCTTCCATACGCCGGGAATGTGTCGTCGAAAATAGGCCGATTACTGAAGAAAAATAAAATCAAGGTTATCTTCCGTCCACCAGCAAAGAACCGGGCCCTGGTTGGATCCGTTAAAGACGATTTACAACTGAAGAAGGCAGGCGTCTACAAAATTCCCTGTGAATGTGGCTCTGCATATATTGGCCAGACGACAAGAACTGTCCATGAACGATGTATAGAACATGAAAGATACACCCGTCTGCGGCAACCGTCAAAATCGGCAGTAGCAGAGCACTGTATTTCTTTGGGACATTCGATGGAATACAATGTAACAAAAATTTTATCCCCGGTTTCCGGTTTTTGGGATTCCGTAATCAAGGAATCAGTGGAAATACGTCTTGCCAATAATCTTATAAATCGTGACAACGGCTTTCAGCTGGATAAAAACTGGAATCCTGTTATTAAAATTATACAATCACAGCGGAATCGACAGTGTCATTCGATACTCAATGACTAGATGAACCTTTATTTCCACCACCGAGGGCAGCACGTACAACTCGGCTATGCTGCGCATGTCAACACCTGACGCATGCGCTGTAGGATGCCAGTACATTTCACATGCGCGAGATTCGGCATAAATACCGCGACTGCACCAGGGATCTTCAGTAGTTGTGTACTCACCTGATGATGGCCGGACGTCTCTGGGCCGAAATATCGTGGCAGAATGTCGACGGGATCCGGCTGCATACCCGGAAATTATTAGAAGAAGATCGCAGATGTCAACACCGGTATAAGCAATACACTTAATAAGGAATTTGAAGAGTGGATGCAATCCAAAGAACAGTACATTGTCAGCAAGGTACACGCTGAACTAAAGGGTACGGTTAAATCTGCTACAGCAGAAATCTTAACCGCTCCCGGTACTTCTGGTCACACTTAAACCAGTGAATTAGGTGAAATCAGACGAGCATTTAGCCACGATCTTCCGGAATGGAAACGTCAGCTAAGCAATGATATAGATCAACTGAAACGACAAGTTACGGAATTGCAAGGTGACAATCAAAGTGAGTATTCGCTACCGCCAGAACACGATAATCGTCAATATCCCGAGTGTCAGGTACAATTCTCACCAACAGTAAACAATTCGCGTGGCGAAACTTTTACGTCACGTAGTCATGCCGATCAACTAACTCTCGTTGAACTACTGCGAGACGAGAGTGTGCTAAAACACAGAGTTTTTCAGCCTTTTATATCTGAAAAACGAAATATACATCCAATGGTATTTCTAAAATCATTCACAGGCGCTTTACCAGAATCATGGAACGACAGGCAGCGGATACAGTTCATCTTAGGCTATGTACACGGTGAAGGATCAATTTGGGGTACAGAAATAATAGACAAATGTCACACCTATGCAGATTTTGAAGAGCATTTTTTGAATAAATTCTGGAGTTCAGGTATACAACAAAGACTCCGAAAGGAGATTTACAACGCCGAACCTTTCAACACCAAAGGAGGAGGTTTGAGACGTTATTTTGAAAAATATCTACGTAAAATTCAGTATTGGGACACGCCCATTTCAACCAAAGATGTAATCATGATCTTAAAGTCAAAACTTCCTGTGTCAATAAGAGAAAAACTAGTTAATGTGAGTGAAGAAGACCTAGAAGCCTTTCTTTCTGTTCTTGACAATTTGGATATGATCTATGAGGATGTGCGTGCGAGCGCGCGGAATAATTATAATAATGGACCGCCCGCTCCGCAGCAGCACATAAATTGCGTCAATGGAATGTCGTACCAACATAACACGGGACAACCAAACGCTCAGCCTTACGGCAATCATAACAGTTTCAACAGCCGTAATGGAAAACAATATAACAAATATCCACACCAGAATAGATACAATCCGATTTATCAAAACACACAGCAACAATACGGTAATTTACCGATAAATCACAACGGTAATTACCAGTACCAGAACAACAACACGAATAATGGAAATCTTCACAAGGGAAAGAAATGGAACAATTATAACGGACCACAACAGTACAGTCAGCCGAGTCACTTCACTCCATCTCACCAAATAAATTTTTCACAGCCGAAAAATGCGACATTTTCTCACCAACCCAACCAACAGTTCAGGAACAATAGTCAGGACAATTCGTCGGATGCTTTTCCTGACACCGCCGGTCATAATAGCCAAGGAAATCCGACTATTTTTTACACACAGGCGAACCAAGCACCAAACGCGATGTCAATTAACACGCAATCAAGTGATGCACAAGTCGTATGGGATACGAACGCGAATTTTCGACCTGGTAGGTCGCAAAATACTAGTCAAGTAAAAATAACTTACATTTCAGCTCCACCCCAGTCGGAAAACCATTAGCAGCTAGTTTAGGCCTCCACGGGGAAGCTGCGGACCGAAATTACAACAGCCTGAAGTAACATTAGACGACAAGTTAAGACAAGCTCTCATATCTTTAACCACTCATGCCAACCTTAGAAAAGAGGCGCAAGACAAACACATTAGCAAAATCTTATCGTATCGTATAAATGAACGCATGACAAACACATTAGCAAAGTCTTATCGTATCGTATAAATGAACGAGTGCTATTACAGACCCACTTCAAACCATCTTTGATTCATCATAAGAATCGCAAGTGGCAGCACTTGTATGAAGGACCATATATTATATTAAGAAAGCCGCACATTGGTTGCTATCTATTAGCTGACCCTGTATCTGGACGAATAAAAGGATTGTTTCATCACGCAGACTTGAAGAAATACAGAGTCTACCATTGAAAATATCTGTTAAGTTAAGCTGCTAAAATAAAATATACACACACTATAAGTTGTCATACTATGTGTGAAGTACCAACGTATGTAAGAGTAATGCACAGGACTAACAGCCTGTCGACCTGCCACAACAAGATAAGTAATTTATATGAGCACCTGAAGTAAAACACATTTATTGTAGGAGACCAAGATTTGCCTTAGATGTAAGTTAGTTTTAAGTTAATTGAGCCATGAGCGGCCACAGCCGAAAGAGCTGACAAATATTATAGTAGTGCTAAGTGCCACCTGCTATCACTAGTTTTAAGTATAGCAAAGCTCTCTCCTCTTGAATGAAATAAATTAAAATTATCATTCAGACCAGAATGATTGCTCGAAAAAAAATGGTTAAGGTCGCTTACTCTAATGAGGTAAATGTTATGTTGTGCATAAGGAGTGTGTGACAACAAATTTTATGAGGCCACCTATGAAACGCAACAGGCAAAAAGGAGCAGCTTAGCATATAAGAACCAAGTAAGTCAATAACGATCCAGGTAGCAGGAAAGAAGTGCGCAACTCAATTATTTTATTATAATACGGAGAAAACCGTATACGCACATAAGAATTTTACGGCATAGTGCAGCTGAAATACTTACAAAGATCATTTATAAATAAACTAATTTAGTACTAGAAATATCTATTTCAGGTCCTCGAGGTATGACGATTTTTTTTTAGAAAACCAATTTTACGATACATGGAACAGAAGATAGTTAACAGACATAGTTCACTGCTAATGCATGGTTTAAGTAATTTCAGATATGCATAGAAAATTGTTTAGAGAGCTGGATCAGGCGACACTGAAACTACTGTATCGATTTAATTATACTATTTGTCATGAAAAACTCAGGTGATAACAATTTATATATCATACGTTACTAACACTGTGTCTTCAAATCTCTTCACTCCATAAAAGTCTTTTCTGTTTTCCTCTAACCAGTATCCTTACCATCCTACCTTATCCAGTAGAGAAGTGAATTTTACGAGCTGGATGCATGATTGATACACACAGGCTATACGAATGGATAGTCGTGACACATTGGTTGTCGACGGGCTATGCTTATTCTCCGCAAATTGCGAGTTCAATTAAGATTTGTTATGTGCAATTGCATGACAGGGAACACCAAGCTTCCCAATTTCCCTAATGGTAGTTTGAACACGAACTGTTCATCACGTAAACGAAGCCACATTGACTATGTCTTCAAACTAACGACGCAATAGAGAGAAAATTAAAGAGCTGAACTTGAGAAAAGAGTAACTATTGTAAAAAGAAAAGAATAACAAGATTTCGAACAAAGTGTAAACCTAAAGTGCCTTGGAAGCACAAACTACGAACAAGAGAATGCTTCTCGTCAGGCCTGTAGTCACAGAGACTAAATATTTCTTTGTAAATAATTTTTAGCCATGATATATATATATACTAACTGTTAACTGTACTTTGTAGTAATAATGCAGTCAGTAATAAATGGACACGTATATGCTGCTGCGTGTGAACCGACTATAGACAAGTAATTAATGGACACGTATAAAAGTGGTGCGTGTGAACCTTAACATGACGACCAAGCAAAAGGTGAACACGAATTAATAATAACGTGTGAACTGAAAAGGTGATAACTCCAAGGACACGTGTGAAATACCGCGTTGTTATAAGTACTTGTACCACGAAACCACGATGTAGAAAGCCGAAGAGTGAAAGTGAATAAGTATTGTACTTACCACAAACGGTACTGCACGCCTTTCCACGGACACATTCTTCGAAACAGCTGCGGGAGTCGTCGCATCTGGCTGCTTCCGTAATCCAGAGTCGATGAAAAACTGTGTAAAAACTCACACCACAGCTAGTAGACACTATGAGTTGTGGCGATTCGTGAATGAGTCGTTCATTTGAACGACTCTAAATAAAGAATCGTAAGAATCGAATCGTGATACGGACGAATCGTCGTTGAAAAGAATCGTAAGAACGATTGCGTGTTTCCGAGTCGTGACGATTCCAAGTTCCAACGATTCATCGGTTCCTTGTACGCCATGCTTCGAAGGCAACTTCCGAATCATGCCGAATGATTACGACCGCCAGATGGCAGTCAAGTGGAGGATGCATGTGATCAAAGGAAGCTCGGAACGAACAAACGAAGTTCGTGGGCCGTAATATTACTCGTGAAAACCAAGCTGACACTTGGCGGTGGCTGACGGGAACGAGCTTAAAGGCATTTCCCATTTACTATCGCTACCATCAGCCACCGGGCCGACGTCAGCTTAGTTTGCGCGAGTAATGCACGAACTAGTGATGACACAAACGATATACCGCGAGTACACAGCTCCCAATACACACGATCAAAATCAAGAAATCCAAGTATGATGAATAAATACGTACCTCTTATTTGTTGCAGATGCAATGCAAAACACACACACCTTCTCTTACACACGAGCAATAGCACTTGAATTATGTATTATATTTAGCGTATCTCGAAAACGGCCCCAACGATTTGGATGAAATTTTGTATTTACACTGGTTTATGCTTTTTGAGTTCACTTACATAGTTCCATTCTTTCGTAAAAAGTCAAGTTTTACAATATATATATACTTCATAGTTCCATTCGTAAAAAAGCAATTTTATATTATAAAAACGCTATTTCACATATTTTATAACGCCATCTCGTAAAACTATTTCTGGCATATCTTATCATGATACAGTTCGATTCTAACCCCATTGACAATTTCAGACATGTCCTGCCATCTGTGAGTAAGATGTAGAACTTTTTGCATTCCGTACGAATCGTGCCATCGCAGACTAGAATGAATCGTGAAAGAATCGTGAACGAATCGTAGGAATCGATTCGCAATGTGAGATTGAATCGTAGGAATCGAATCGGGAAAAAGAATCGAGTTGCCCAACTCTAGTAGACACCAAACGCTCTGCTTCTCGCAGAATACTGCTGCTAGCGTTGTGGAACTCTCAAGTTATTATCACGTGATTGTGACCAACGGACGTAACACTGTGTACGCTGAGCGCTCAACAATCAATTTTTCTTTGCACAACGAGCGTGAATGCCAAATGTGTTTGAAATGCATTCAAAATAAAATATGATAAAGCAATGAATTAAGCACTCATGTACCTTGTGAAATTTTAAAGACTCTAGTCGGAAGAGTCTAAAGCTCGATTTTGACAGTTGCTACCGAATTTACTGACCAGGCCGAGTAATGACGAAAACGTGTCGAACCAAATAAAACCAGAAAATAGATAAATATGAGAACTAAGCATTCCTAAGAGAATGAGACCTTATGTACATAAACAATTGTTATCCTTACCTAATCCAATTTTCTTTTAGACTAAGTTATTAGTAAGTAAGCACATTCTAATACAGATTTTTTTTCTGTATTTTTCATGTACGAAAACATAAATGGAAGCACGGACATGTGTCAAGTGAAATAGAGACCGCCACCACACGGCTCAACATGTTGCAGAACCAATCTTCCAGTTCCTGACCAACGACGTATTTCCAACGCAACATCACACCCCGACAACTACTCCAACTTCCACAGTGAAAGTGATGCCCTACTTTTCCTCCACTGTGAAAGTGTAATCAATTTCCCCACTCAAGCGCAGTGCTATCATTTATACCCGAAGTTCTGCCACTCCCAGTGCAACTCATACCTACCCAATTGTAGTGAAACATTTTTTTTTTGCAGATCATGAAAGCCACAAATATGTAAAGTGCTACGTATTTACTGCAAGAAATCTTCGACGAAACAAAGACAAAAATATTCCTGTAATATATCATTGTAAAACAAGAATGTCAATTTTTTTGTAACATATTTTTTCCACGAGTGTACACAGCACCAAGACTTCCTGCGAAGTCAAGCAATTTATTTCTTTGTTTTTTTTAATATTTATTATGCCATGTATAATGTATCTATGTATGTGTATCTTTATCTTAATTTCATTATCTTTTACCGAGAAATGAACATTTGTTATCCTTGTATAATACATTAGAAAGAGCACAGTTCAATTGTCATGTAGTTACACTATGGACAAATTACTATCAATTTCAGTTGTACGAATATACTTACCTGATACTCTGTATGTTAACCACTTTGCCTGATGTAGTGTGCAAAATCTATTGTAAAGAATTTTTGCAAGTAATACTAACTTGTTTCACGAAAGCAATAATATCACGACTACGCGTGAGTCGCGATGATCCTGACGGAGTCATCGCTCCTCACGCGGGAAGCAATGTGATATTATTGGATTTCAGACATTTTGCATATGAGAAAAGGACAGCCACCGAGCTGTAGTTTGTAATGATGATAAGCATGACAACACGAGAGTAAGGGAACGAAATCTATAATGTGCGCTTATACCAAGACGCGCGGCCAGCGTTTAAAAAGTACTTTTAAACACTATGACTCGCTGGTCGCAGATATTTAAAATCATTGCCGCAGCGCTTGATAGCAAGAAGCTGCGAAACAGAAGAAATAACAATTTATCATTTGATAGGAAAATTCTAGAGTCTTTATAGTTATTTGTACTTCTGGTCGCCGATATGTTAACATGTACTTCATTACTTTTGATGTTTGGTCGCCGACTTGTTAAGAGGTGTTGTGTAGTACCGCTACAAGTTATATTTCATTTAGTGTGAAAAACCACGTTATCATCAAGAAAGAAAACGCTTTAGTAAACCTTGTGACGATAAAAAATTCTTACGCGCACGCCAGGACATTTAATTTTTACAAAATACCACACATACAAAAGCAGCGATAGTTGGACTGCTCCATGTATGAGAAAAACATAAAAAATGGAAGTTTTGTATTCACTGAAAAAATTTTTAATTTTTATAGTTTAACGCCTTTGTTCTTTGAGAATATATTGATGCTTCACTGTACAGAAACTCTATACTTATTCTTTTCTTTAAATTAGCCACAAATAATGTATTTGTTTAAATGAACTTTGTTACAGGTTCGCTCTTTATCGCGGTGTCTCGATTGTATTTGGGAGACCATTAATGTGTTGAATTTCCGATATTACAACTTGTTTTACAAAATTTCACTGTTTTGCATTCATTTCCAATTTTTTTTTTATTATTCAAATAGGTCCCTTAGGTAATTTCATTGAAGAGTCTGATTGCGGGAAAGAAATCCGGGTTAAGAGGTCATTTGAGAAACTATTTTCGCGCAATCAATCTGTACATCTGAACATAATCGAGAACCGACGCATGAGCGATCATTCATTAATTTTTCTCTCTTTCCAACTCGTACCAAAAAACGGTCAAGGAGAACTGCCATGAGTACGCAATCTAGTGTTAAAGGTTGCATTCTTTATCTTGTCAGCAAACATTGCCATAAATTATCATCATCAATGTTATTTTTGGTTAAATGTGAAAAGCAAAAAACCTTTTAACGCTAGAGAGGGACACGGTTAAGAAGGAATAATGCATCAGAAAAGAGATACTCGACTCCCAAAAGAAAATCCTGTCATTGCTGTAGAAACGTTACTCGATTCCGAACGAGAAGGCATGGAATCAAGAGTATTTCATAGCGACGCAAGTTCTGTGTTAATTCGTCAATATGAGGGAGCGAATGATGCAGTAAAGAAGGAATAATGCATCGGAACAGAGATACTCGACTCCCAAAAGGAAATCCTGTCGTTTCCGTAGAAACGTTACTCGATTCAGAAGGAGAAGGCGTGGAACCCAGAGTGTTTCATAGCGACGCAATTTTTGTGGTAAGTTGTCAATGCGAGGGAGCGAGGGATGCAGTAAAGAAGGAATAATGCACTGGAAAAGAGATACTCGACTCCAAAAAGAAATCCTGTCGTTGCCGTAGAAACGTTACTCGATTCAGAATGAGAAGACATGTAACCGAGAGTATTTCATAGCTACGCAATTTCTGTGTTGATTCTTCAATGTGAGGGTGCGACGGACATAGTTAAGAAGGAATAATGCATCAGAAAGGAGATACTCGACTCCCAAAAGAAAATACTGTCATTGCCGGAGATACGTTACTCGATTCAGAAGGAGAAGGCATGGAACCCAGAGTATTTCATAGCGACGCAGTGACTGAGTTAATTTGTCAATGTGAGGGAGCGATGATGCAGTAAAGAAGGAATAATGCATCGGATAAGAGATGACTCCCAAACGAAAATCCTATCGTTTCCGTAGGAACGTTTGTGGTGCCACCGCCAGACAACACACTTGCTAGGTGGTAGCTTTAAATCGGCCGCGGTCCATTAGTACATATCGGACCCGCGTGTCGCCACTGTCAGTGATAGCAGACCGAGCGCCACCATACGGCAGGTCTCGAGAGACTTACTAGCACTCTCCCCAGTTGTACGGTCGACTTTTCTAGCGACTACACTGACGAAGCCTTTCGCATTTGCCGAGAAGACAGTTAGAATAGCCTTCAGCTAAGTCAATGGCTACGACCTAGCAAGGCGCCATTAACAGTTTATATTCTTTATAACGTACCGTCAAGAACGATGTATACAAATGATGGATTAATGATAAGTATTCCAGCAGCTACGTACTTTATTTTATAGCATTCATTCCGTATCCTGTTTCAGACCTCACGCCAGCCTGCGTGAGTTTGACGCGTGCATTTCGGCCTTCTCTAGCAATACAACAACGTTACTCGATTCAGATGGAGATGGCATAGAACCCAGAGTATTTCATAGCGACGCAATTTCTGTGTTAATTCCTCAGTGTGAGTGAGCGAGGAATGCAGTAAAGAAGGAATAATACATCGGAAAAGAGATACTCGACGCCCAAAAGAAAATCCTGTCGTTGCCGTAGAAACGTTACTTGATTGCGAAGGAGAAGGCATGGAACCCAAAATATTTCATAGCGACGCAATTTCTGTGTTGATTCGACAATGTGAAGGTGCGAGGGACACATTTAAGAAGGAATAATGCATCAGAAAAGAGATACTCTAATCCTAAAAGAAAATCCTGTCGTTGCCGTAAAAAAACGTTACTCGATTCAAAAGGAGAAGGCATGGAACCCAGAGTATTTCCTAGCGACGCAATTTATGTGTTAATTTGTCAGTGTGAAGGTGCGAGGGACACAGTTAAAAAGGAATAATGCATCAGAAAAGAAATACTCGACCCCCAAAAGGAAATCCTGTCGTTGCCGTATAAATGATACTCTATTCAGAAGGAGAAGGCATGGAACCCAGAATATTTCATAGCGACGGAATTTCTGTGTTAATTCGTCAATTTGAGGGAGCGAGGTATGCAATAAAGAAGGAATAATGCAAAGGAAAAGAGATACTGGACACCCAAAAGTTAATCCTTTCGTTTCCGTAGAAACATTACTCGATTCCGAAGCAGAAGTCATGGAAACCGGAGTATTTCATAGCGGCGCAATTTCTTTGTTAATTCGTCAATGTGAGGGAGCGAGGGATGCAGTAAAGAAGGAAGAATGCATTGGAATAGAAATGACTTACAAACGAAAACCCTATCGTTTCCGTAGAAACGGTACTCGATTCAGGTGGAGAAGGCATAGAACCCAGAGTATTTCATAGCGACGCATTTCTGTGTTAATTCTTAGTTGTGAGGGAGCGAGGGATGCTACAAAGAAGGAATAATACATCGGAAAAGACATACTCGACTCCCAAAGCAAAATCCTGTCGTTGCCATAGATACGTTACTCGATTCAGAAGGGGAGGGCATGGAACCCTGAGTATTTCATAGCGACGCTATTTCTGTGTTAATTCGTCAATGCGCGGGGGCGAGGTATGCAGTAAAGAAGGAATAATGCATCGGGAAAGAGATATTCGACTATCAAAAGAAAATCCTGTCTTTGCTGTGGCAACGTTACTCGATTCAGAAGGAGAAGGCAAGGAAACCAGACGTGTTATTTCGTCAATGTGAGGGAGCGAGGAATACAGTAAAGAAAGAATAATGCATCAGAAAAGAGATACCCGACTCCGAAACGAAAATCCTGTCGTTGCCGTTGGAACGTTACTCGATTGGGAATGAGAATGCATGGGACCCAAAATATTTCATAGCAACGCAATTTCTGTGATGATTCATCAATGTGAATGTGCGAGGGACACAGTTAAAATGGAGTAATGCACAGAAATGAGATACTCGACTCCTAACAGGAAATCATGTCGTTGCCGTAGAAGTGTTACTCGAATCAGAAGGAGAAGCAATGGAACCCAGAATATTTCATTGCGACGCACTCTCTGCGTTAATTCGTCAATGTGAGGGAGCGAGGGATGCACTAAAGAAGGAATAATGCATCGGAAAAGAGATACTCGACTCCCAAAGGAAAATCCTATCGATTCCGTAGAAACGATACTCGATTCAGAAGGAGAAGGAAAGGAACCCAGGGTATTTCATAGTGACGCTATTTCTGTGTTAATTCGTCTATGTGAGTGAGCGAGGGTTGCAGTAAACAAGGATTAAAGCATCGGAAAAGAGATACCCAAAAGAAAATCCTGTCGTTGCCGTAGAAACGTTACTTTGATCAGAAGGAGTAGGCATGGAACCCAGAGTTCTCCATAGCGACCCAATTTCTGTGTTGATTCGTCAATGTGAATGTGCGAGGGACACTGTAAACAAGGAATAATACATCGGAAAAGTGATACTCGCTTCCCAAAAGTAAAACCTGTCGTTGACGTACAAACGTTACTCGATTCAGTACGAGAAGGCATGGAACCCAGAGTATTTCATCGCCGAAGAAAGGTCACTCGATTGGGAAGGAGAAGGCATGGAAACCAGAATATTTCGTGGCGACGCAATTTCTGTGTTGATTCGACAATGTGAAGGTTCGAGAGACACAGTTAAGAAGCAATAATGCATCAGAAAAGAGATACTCGACTCCCAACAGGAAATCCTGTCCTTGCTGTATAAATGTAACTCGATCCCGAAGGAGATGGCTATGAACCCAGAATATTACATTGCGATGCAGTCCCTGTGTTAATTCGTCAATGTGAGGGTGCGAGGGATGCAGTAAAGAAGGAATAATGCTTTGAAAAGAGATATTCAACTCCCAAAAAAAAAAAAATCCTTTCGTTGCTGTAGAAACGTTACTCGATTAGGAAGGAGAAGGCGTGGAACCCAGAATATATCATAGCGACGCATTTTCTGTGTTGATTCGTCAATGTGAGGGTGCGAGGGACACAGTTAAGAAGGAATAATGCATCAGAAAAAAATAATGGACTCCCAAAAGAAATTCCTATTTTTATTATAGAAACGTTACACCACAAATGCGAGAAGGCATGAAAACCAGAGTATTTCATAGCGACGTAATTTCTGTGTAAATTCGTCAATGTGAGGGAGCAAGGGATGCAGTAAAGAATTAATAGTGCATTGGAAAAGAGAAACTGAATCCCAAAAGAAAATCCCTTTGTTTCCGTACAAACGTTACACGCTTGAGATTGAGATGGCATGGAACACAGAATATTTCATAGCGACGCAATTTCTGTGTTGATTCGTCAATGTGAGGGTGCGAGGGACACAGTTAAAAAGGGATAATGCATCAGAAAAGAGATACTCGACTCCCAAAATAAAATACTGTCGTTGCCGTAGAAACGTTACTCGATTCAGAAGTAGAAGGCATGGAACCCAGAGTATTTTATAGCGACGCAATTTATGTGTTAATTCGTCAATGTGAGGGAGCGAGGGATGCAGTAAAGAAGGAAAAGTGCATCAGAAATGAGATACTCGCCTCCCAAAAGAAAATCCTGTCGTTGCCATAGAAACGTTACTCGAGTGGGAAGGAGAATGCATGCAACCCATAGTATTTAATAGCGACTCAATTTCAGTGTTAATTCGACAAAGCGAGGGAGCAAGGGATGCAGTAAAGAAGGAATGGTGCATCGGAAAAAATATACTGGACTCCCAAAAGAAAATCCTTTCATTTCCATAGAAACGTTACTCGACTGGGAGGGAGAATGCATGCATCCCATAGTATTTAATAGCGACTCAATTTCGGTGTTAATTCGTCAATGTGACGGAGCGAGGGATGAAGTAATGAAGGAATAGTGCATCGGAAAAGATATACTCGACTCCCAAAAGAAAATCCTTTCATTTCCATAGAAACGGTACTAGACTTAGAAGGAGAAGTCATAGAACCCATAGTATTTTATAGCGACGAGATTTCTGTGTTAATTCGTCAAAGTGAGGGAGCGAGGGATGCAGTAATGAAGGAATAGTGCATCAGGAAAGAGATACTTGCCTCCCAAAAGAAAATCCTGTTGTTTCCATAGAAACGTTACTCGAGGACCCATAGTATTTCTTACCGGCGCAATTTCTGTGTTAATTCGTCAAAGTAAGGGAGCGAGAAATGCAGTAATGAAGGAATAGTGCATCGGAAAGAAGATACTCGCCTCCCAAAAGAAAATCCTGTCGTTGCCATAGAAACTATACTATATTTAGAAAAATTGGTTCAAATGGCTCTGAGCACTATGGGACTCAACTGCTGTGGTCATAAGTCCCCTAGAACTTAGAACTACTTAAACCTAACTAACCTAAGGGCAGCACACAACACCCAGCCATCACGAGGCAGAGAAAATCCCTGACCCCGCCGGGAATCGAACCCGGGAACCCGGCGTGGGAAGCGAGAACGATACCGCACGACCAAGAGATGCGGGCAACTATATGTAGAAGGAGAAGTCTTAGAACCCATAGTTTTTCATAGCGTCCCAATTTCTGTGTTAATTCGTCAAAGTGATGGAGCGAGGGATGCAGTAAATAAGGAATAGAGCATCGGAAAGGAGATACTGGCGTCCCAAAAGAAAAACCTGTCGTTTCAATAGAAACGTTACTCGATTTAAAAGGAGAAGTCATAGAACACATAGTATTTCACAGGGACGCAATTTCTGTACTAATTCGACAAAGCGAGGGAGCGAGGGATGCAGTAAAGAAGGAATAGTGCATCAGAAAAGAGATACTCGCCTCCCAAAAGAAAATCGTGTCGTTGCCATAGAAACGTTACTCGTGTGGGAAGAAGAATGCATGCAACCCATAGTATTTAATAGCGACTCAATGTTAGTGTTAATTCGTCAATGTGAGTCAGCGAGGGATGCAGTAAAGAAGGAATAGTGCATCGGAAAAGATATACTCGACTCCCAAATGAAAAACCTTACACTTCCATAGAACCGTTACTCGACTGGGAAGGAGAATGCGTGGAACCCATAGTATTTCACAGCGACGCAATTTCTGTGTTAATTCGTCAAAGTGCGGGTGCAAGGGATTCTGTATGGAAGGAATTGTGCATTGGAAAAGATATACTCTATTCCCAAAAGGAAATCCTTTCTCTGTTATAGAAACGTAGCTCGACTGGGAAGGAGATTGCGTGGAACCGTCAGTATTTCATAGCGACTCCATTTCAGTGTTAATTCGTCAAAGCGAGTTAGCGGGGGATGCAGTAAAGAAGGAATAGTGCATCGGAAAAGATATACTCGACTCCCAAAAGAAAATCTTTTCATTTCCATAGAAACGTTACTCGACTGGGAGGGAGAATGCGTGGAATCCATAGTATATCATAGCGACTAAATTTCTGTGTTAATTGGTCAAAGTGAGGGACCGAGGGATGCAGTAAAGAAGGAATAGCGCATCGGAAAGGAGATACTCTCCCCCCAAAAGAATATCCTGTCGTTGCCACAGAAACGATACTAGATTTAGAAGGAGAAGTCATAGAACCCATAGTATTTCATATCGACGCAATTTCTGTGTTAATTCATCAATGTGAATCAGCGAGGGATGCAGTAAAGAAGGAATAGTGCATCAGAAAAGAGATACTAGCTCCCAAAGGAAAATCCTGTCGTTTCCATAGAAACGTTACTCGATTTAGAAGGAGATGTCAAACAACCCATAGTATTTCATAGCGACGCAATATCTGTGTTAATTCGTCAAAGTGAGGGAGCGAGGGATGCAATAATGAAGGAATAGAGCATCAGAAAAGAGATGCTCGCCTCCCAAAAGAAAATCCTGTCGTCGCCATAGAAATGTTACTCGAGTGGGAGCGAGAATGCATGCAACCCATAGTATTTAATAGCGACTCAATTTCAGTGTTAATTCGTCAATGTGAGGGAGCGAGGGATGCAGTAAACAACGAATAGTGCATGGGAAAAGATATACCCGACTCCCAAACAAAATCCTTTCATTTCCATAGAAACGTTACTCGACTGGGAGGGAGAATGCGTGGAATCCATAGTATTTCATAGCGACGCAATTTCTGTGTTAATTAGTCAAAGTGAGGGTGCCAGGGATGCAATAATGAAGGAATAGAGCATCAGAAAAGAGATGCTCGCCTCCCAAAAGCGAGGGATACAGTAAAGAAGGAATAATGTATCGGAAAGTAGATATTCGCTTCCCAAAAGAAAATTCTGTCGTTGCCATAGAAACGATACTAGATTTAGAAGGAGAGTCATAGAACCCATAGTATTTCATAGCGATGCAATTTCTGTGTTAATTCATCGATGTGAGGGAGCGAGGGATGCAGTAAAGAAGGAATAGTGCATCGGAAAAGAGATACTCGCCTCCTAAAAGAAAATCCTGTCGTTGCCATAGGAACGTTACTCGAGTGGGAAGGAGAATAGCGCCTCAATTTCGGTGATAATCCGTCAATGTGAGGGAGCGAGGGATGCAGTAATGAAGGAATAGTGCATCGGAAAAGAAAAACTCGACTCCCAAAGGAAAATCCTTTCATTTGCATAGAAACGTTACTCGACTGGGAAGGAAAATGCGTGGAACCCATAGTATTTTACAGTGACGCCATTTCTGTGTTAATTCGTCAAAGGGAGGGAGCGAAGGATGCTGTAAAGAAGGAATAGTGCAACGGAAAAGATATACTCGACTCCCAAAAGATAATCCTTCCATTTCCATAGATGCGTTACTCGACTTGGAGGGAGAATGCGTGGAATCCATAGTATTTCATAGCGACGCAGTTTCTGTGTTAATTCGTCAAAGTGAGATAGCGAAGGATGCTGTAAAGAAGGAATAGTGCATCGGAAAAGATATACTCGACTCCCAAAAGATAATCCTTCCATTTCCATAGATACGTTACTCGACTGGGAGGGAGAATGCGTGGAATCCATAGTATTTCACAGCGACGTAATTTCTCTGTTAACTCGTCAAAGTGAGGGTGCGAGGGATGCTGTAAAGAAGGAATAGTGCATTGGAAAGCATATACCCGACTCCCAAAATAAAATCCTTTTATTACCATAGAAACGTAGCTCGACTGGGAAGGAGAATGCGTGGAACCCATAGTATTTCATAGCGACTCAATTTCAGTGTTATTTCGTCAAAGCGAGGGAGCGAGGGAAGCAGTAAAGAAGGAATAGTGCATCGGAAAAGCGATACTCGCCTCCCAAAAGAAAATCCTGTCGTTGCCACAGAAACATACTAGATTTAGAAGGAGAAGTCATAGAACCCGTAGTATTACATAGCGACGTAATTTGTTTGTCTATTCGTCAAGGTGAGGGGGGGAGGGATGCAGTAATGAAGGAATAGTGCATCAGAAAAGAGAAACTCGCCTCCCAAATAAAAACGTGTCGTGTCCATAGAAACGTTACTCGCGAACCCATAGTAATTCTTAGCGACGCAATTTCCGTGTTAATTCGTCAAAGTGAGGGAGCGAGAGATGCAGTAACGAAGGAATAGTGCATCAGAAAAGAGATACTTGCCTGCCAAAGGGAAATCAGGTCGTTTCCAAAGAAACGTTACTCGAGAACCCATAGTATTCCATAGCGACGCAATTTCTGTGTTAATTCGTCAAAGTGAGGGAGCGAGGGATGCAGTAATGAAGGAATAGTGCATCGGAAAAGATATACTCGACTCCCAAAAGTAAATCCTTTCATTTCCATAGAAACGGTACTAGATTTAGAAGGAGAAGTCATAGCACCGATAATATTTCATAGCGACGCAATTTCTGTGTTAATTCGTCAAAGTGAGGGAGCGAGGGATGCAGTAAAAAAGGAATAGTGCATCAGAAAAGAGATACTCTCATCCCAAAAGACAATTCGGTCGTTTCCATAGAAACGTTACTCGAGGACCCATAGTATTTCATAGCGACGCAATATCTGTGTTAATTCGTCAAAGTAAGGGAGCGAGAGATGCAGTGACGAAGGATTAGTGCATCGGAAAGAGATACTCGCCTCCCACCAGAAAATCCTGTCGTTGCCACAGAAACGATCCTAGACTTAGAATGAGAAGTCATAGAATCCATAGTATTTAATTGCGACTCAATTTCAGTGTTAATTAGTCAACGTGAGGGAGCGAGGGATGCAGTAAAGAAGGAATAGTGCATCGGAAAAGATATACTCGACTCCCAAAAGAAAATCTTTTCATTTCCATAGAAACGTTACTCGACTGGGAGGGAGAATGCGTGGAATCCATAGTATATCATAGCGACTAAATTTCTGTGTTAATTGGTCAAAGTGAGGGAGCGAGGGATGCAGTAAAGAAGGAATAGCGCATCGGAAAGGAGATACTCTCCCCCCAAAAGAATATCCTGTCGTTGCCACAGAAACGATACTAGATTTAGAAGGAGAAGTCATAGAACCCATAGTATTTCATATCGACGCAATTTCTGTGTTAATTCATCAATGTGAATCAGCGAGGGATGCAGTAAAGAAGGAATAGTGCATCAGAAAAGAGATACTAGCTCCCAAAGGAAAATCCTGTCGTTTCCATAGAAACGTTACTCGATTTAGAAGGAGATGTCAAACAACCCATAGTATTTCATAGCGACGCAATATCTGTGTTAATTCGTCAAAGTGAGGGAGCGAGGGATGCAATAATGAAGGAATAGAGCATCAGAAAAGAGATGCTCGCCTCCCAAAAGAAAATCCTGTCGTCGCCATAGAAATGTTACTCGAGTGGGAGCGAGAATGCATGCAACCCATAGTATTTAATAGCGACTCAATTTCAGTGTTAATTCGTCAATGTGAGGGAGCGAGGGATGCAGTAAACAACGAATAGTGCATGGGAAAAGATATACCCGACTCCCAAACAAAATCCTTTCATTTCCATAGAAACGTTACTCGACTGGGAGGGAGAATGCGTGGAATCCATAGTATTTCATAGCGACGCAATTTCTGTGTTAATTAGTCAAAGTGAGGGTGCCAGGGATGCAATAATGAAGGAATAGAGCATCAGAAAAGAGATGCTCGCCTCCCAAAAGCGAGGGATACAGTAAAGAAGGAATAATGTATCGGAAAGTAGATATTCGCTTCCCAAAAGAAAATTCTGTCGTTGCCATAGAAACGATACTAGATTTAGAAGGAGAGTCATAGAACACATAGTATTTCATAGCGATGCAATTTCTGTGTTAATTCATCGATGTGAGGGAGCGAGGGATGCAGTAAAGAAGGAATAGTGCATCGGAAAAGAGATACTCGCCTCCTAAAAGAAAATCCTGTCGTTGCCATAGGAACTTTACTCGAGTGGGAAGGAGAATAGCGCCTCAATTTCGGTGATAATCCGTCAATGTGAGGGAGCGAGGGATGCAGTAATGAAGGAATAGTGCATCGGAAAAGAAAAACTCGACTCCCAAAGGAAAATCCTTTCATTTGCATAGAAACGTTACTCGACTGGGAAGGAAAATGCGTGGAATCCATAGTATTTCATAGCGACGCAGTTTCTGTGTTAATTCGCCAAAGTGAGATAGCGAAGGATGCTGTAAAGAAGGAATAGTGCATCGGAAAAGATATACTCGACTCCCAAAAGATAATCCTTCCATTTCCATAGATACGTTACTCGACTGGGAGGGAGAATGCGTGGAATCCATAGTATTTCACAGCGACGTAATTTCTCTGTTAACTCGTCAAAGTGAGGGTGCGAGGGATGCTGTAAAGAAGGAATAGTGCATTGGAAAGCATATACCCGACTCCCAAAATAAAATCCTTTTATTACCATAGAAACGTAGCTCGACTGGGAAGGAGAATGCGTGGAACCCATAGTATTTCATAGCGACTCAATTTCAGTGTTATTTCGTCAAAGCGAGGGAGCGAGGGAAGCAGTAAAGAAGGAATAGTGCATCGGAAAAGCGATACTCGCCTCCCAAAAGAAAATCCTGTCGTTGCCACAGAAACGATACTAGATTTAGAAGGAGAAGTCATAGAACCCGTAGTATTACATAGCGACGCAATTTGTTTGTCTATTCGTCAAGGTGAGGGAGGGAGGGATGCAGTAATGAAGGAATAGTGCATCAGAAAAGAGAAACTCGCCACCCAAATAAAAACGTGTCGTGTCCATAGAAACGTTACTCGCGAACCCATAGTAATTCTTAGCGACGCAATTTCCGTGTTAATTCGTCAAAGTGAGGGAGCGAGAGATGCAGTAACGAAGGAATAGTGCATCAGAAAAGAGATACTTGCCTGCCAAAGGGAAATCAGGTCGTTTCCAAAGAAACGTTACTCGAGAACCCATAGTATTCCATAGCGACGCAATTTCTGTGTTAATTCGTCAAAGTGAGGGAGCGAGGGATGCAGTAATGAAGGAATAGTGCATCGGAAAAGATATACTCGACTCCCAAAAGTAAATCCTTTCATTTCCATAGAAACGGTACTAGATTTAGAAGGAGAAGTCATAGCACCGATAATATTTCATAGCGACGCAATTTCTGTGTTAATTCGTCAAAGTGAGGGAGCGAGGGATGCAGTAAAAAAGGAATAGCGCATCAGAAAAGAGATACTCTCATCCCAAAAGACAATTCGGTCGTTTCCATAGAAACGTTACTCGAGGACCCATAGTATTTCATAGCGACGCAATATCTGTGTTAATTCGTCAAAGTAAGGGAGCGAGAGATGCAGTGACGAAGGATTAGTGCATCGGAAAAGAGATACTCGCCTCCCATAAGAAAATCCTGTCGTTGCCACAGAAACGATCCTAGACTTAGAATGAGAAGTCATAGAATCCATAGTATTTAATTGCGACTCAATTTCAGTGTTAATTAGTCAACGTGAGGGAGCGAGGGATGCAGTAAAGAAGGAATAGTGCATCGGAAAAGATATGCTCGACTCCCAAAAGAAAATCCTTCCATTTCCATTGAAACGTTACTCCACTGGGAGGGAGAATGCGTGAAATGTATAGTATTTCATAGCGACGCAATTTCTGTGTTAATTCGTCAAAGTGAGGGAGCGAGGGATGCAGTAAAGAAGGAATAGTGCATCAGAAAGAAGATACTCGCCTCCCAAAAGAAAATCCTGTCGTTGCCATAGAAACGATACTAGATGTAGAAGGAGAAGTCATAGAACCCATAGTACTTCATAGCGACGCAATTACTGTGTTAATTCATCAAAGTGAGGGAGCGAGGGATGCAGTAAAGAAGGAATAGTGCATCAGAAAAGAGATACTCACCTCCCAAAAGAAAATCCTGTCGTTTCCATAGAAACGTTACTCAATTAAGAAGGAGATGACATAGAACCCATAGTAATTCATAGCGACGCAATATCGATGTTAATTCGTCAAAGTGAGGGAGCGAGAGATGTAGTAACGAAGGAATAGTGCATCAAAAAGAAAAACTCGCCTCCCAAAGGAAAATCCTGTCGTTACCATAGAACCGTTACTCGAGTGGGAAGGAGAATGCATGCAACCTATAGAATTTAATAGCGACTCAAATTCAGTGTTAAATCGTCAATGTGAGGGAGCGAGGGATGCAGTAAAGAAGGAATAGAGCTTCGGAAAAGATATACTCGACTCCCAAAAGAAAATCCTTTCATCCCCATGGAAACGTTACTCCACTGAGACAGAGAATGCGTGGAATCCATAGTATTTCATAGCGACGCAATTTCTGTTTTAATTCGTCAAAGTTAGGGAGCGAGGGATACAGTAAAGAAGGAATAGTGCATCGGAAAAGAGATACTCGCCTCGCAAAAGGAAATCCTGTCGTTGCCATAGAAAGGATACTAGATGTAGAAGGAGAAGTCATAGAACCCATAGTATTTCATAGCGACGCAATTTCTGTGTTAATTCGTCAAAGTGAGGGAGCGAGGGATGCAGTGAAGAAGGAATAGAGCATCGGAAAAGATATACTCGACTCCCAGAAGATAATCCTTCTATTTCCATAGAACCGTTACTCGACTGGGAGGGAGAATGCGTGGAATCCATAGTATTTCATAGCGATGCAATTTCTGTGTTAATTCTTCAACGGGAGGGAGCGAGGGATGCAGTAAAGAAGGAATAGTGCATCAGAAAGAAGATACTCGCCTCCCAAAAGAAAATCCTGTCGTTTCCATAGAAACGATACTAGATGTAGAAGGAGAAGTCATAGAACCCATAGTACTTCATAGCGACGCAATTACTGTGTTAATTCATCAAAGTGAGGGAGCGAGGGATGCAGTAAAGAAGGAATAGTGCATCAGAAAAGAGATACTCGCCTCCTAAAAGAAAATCTTGTCGTTGCCATAGAAATGTTACTCGATTTAGAAGGAGAACTCATGGGACCCATAGGATATCATAGCGACGTAATCTCGGTGTTAATTCGTCAAAGTAAGGGAGCGGGTTATGCAGTAAAGAAGGAATAGTGCATCAAAAAGAAAAACTCGCCTCCCAAAGGAAAATCCTGTCGTTACCATAGAACCGTTACTCGAGTGGGAAGGAGAATGCATGCAACCTATAGAATTTAATAGCGACTCAAATTCAGTGTTAAATCGTCAATGTGAGGGAGCGAGGGATGCAGTAAAAAAGGAATAGAGCTTCGGAAAAGATATACTCGACTCCCAAAAGAAAATCCTTTCATCCCCATGGAAACGTTACTCCACTGAGACAGAGAATGCGTGGAATCCATAGTATTTCATAGCGACGCAATTTCTGTTTTAATTCGTCAAAGTTAGGGAGCGAGGGATACAGTAAAGAAGGAATAGTGCATCGGAAAAGAGATACTCGCCTCGCAAAAGGAAATCCTGTCGTTGCCATAGAAACGTTACTCGATTTAGAAGGAGAAGTCATAGAACCCATACTATTACATAGCATCGCAATTTCTGTGATAATTCGTCAAAGTGAGGGAGCGAGGAAAGCAGTGAAGAAGGAATAGCGCATCGGAAAAGATATACTCCACTCCCAAAAGAAAATCCATTCATTTCCATAGAAACACTGCTCGACTGGGAAGGAGAATGCGTGGAACCCGTAGTAATTTAATGGCGACGCAATTTCTGTAATAATTAGTCAAAGTGAGGGAGTGAGGGATGCAGTAAAGAAGGGACAGTGCATCAGAAAAGAGATACTCGCCTACCATAAGAATATCCTAACGTTGAAACAGAAACGTTACTCGATTTAGAAGGAGAAGTCATATGACCCATAGTATTTCGCAGCGACGCAATTTCTGTGTTAATTCGTCAATGTGAGGGAGCGGGGGATGCAGTAAAGAAGGTATAGTGCACCAGAAAAAGATACTAGCCTCCCAAAGGAAAATCTTGTCGTTTCCATAGAAACGTTACTCGATTTAGAAGGAGATGTCATAGAAATCATAGTATTTCATAGCGCAGCATTTCCTGTGTTAATTCGACAATGTGAGGGAGCGAGGGATGCAGTAACGAAGGAATAGTGCATCAGAAAAGATATACTCGTCTCCCAAACGAATAACCTTACACTTGCATAGAACCGTTACTCGACTGGGAAGGAGAATGCGTGGAACCCATGGTATTTCACAGCGACGCAATTTCTGTGTTCATTCGTCAAAGTGCGGGTGCAATTGATTCTGTATGGAAGGAATTGTGCATTGGAAAAGATATACTCTATTCCCAAAAGGAAATCCTTTCTCTGTTATAGAAACGTAGCTCGACTGGGAAGGAGAATGCGTGGAACCGTCAGTATTTCATAGCGACTCCATTTCAGTGTTAATTCGTCAAAGCGAGTTAGCGAGGGATGCAGTAAAGAAGGAATAGTGCATCGGAAAAGATATACTCGACTCCCAAAAGAAAATCTTTTCATTTCCCTAGAAACGTTACTCGACTGGGAGGGAGAATGCGTGGAATCCATAGTATATCATAGCGACTAAATTTCTGTGTTAATTGGTCAAAGTGAGGGAGCGAGGGATGCAGTAAAGAAGGAATAGTGCATCGGAAAGGAGATACTCTCCCCCCAAAAAAATATCCAGTCGTTGCCACAGAAACGATACTAGATTTAGAAGGAGAAGTCATAGAACCCATAGTATTTCATATCCACGCAATTTCTGTGTTAATTCATCAATCTGAATCAGCGAGGGATGCAGTAAAGAAGGAATAGTGCATCAGAAAAGAGATACTAGCTCCCAAAGGAAAATCCTGTCGTTTCCATAGAAACGTTACTCGATTTAGAAGGAGATGTCAAACAACCCATAGTATTTCATAGCGACGAAATATCTGTGTTAATTCGTCAAAGTGAGGGAGCGAGGGATGCAATAATGAAGGAATAGAGCATCAGAAAAGAGATGCTCGCCTCCCAAAAGAAAATCCAGTCGTCGCCATAGAAATGTTGCTCGAGTGGGAACGAGAATGCATGCAACCCATAGTATTTAATAGCGACTCAATTTCAGTGTTAATTCGTCAATGTGAGGGAGCGAGGGATGCAGTAAACAACGAATAGTGCATGGGAAAAGATATACCCGACTCCCAAACAAAATCCTTACATTTCCATAGAAACGTTACTCGACTGGGAGGGAGAATGCGTGGAATCCATAGTATTTCATAGCGACTCAATTTCAGTGTTATTTCGTCAAAGCGAGGGAGCGAGGGGAGCAGTAAAGAAGGAATAGTGCATCGGAAAAGCGATACTCGCCTCCCAAAAAAAAAATCCTGTCGTTGCCACAGAAACGATACTAGATTTAGAAGGAGAAGTCATAGAACCCGTAGTATTACATAGCGACGCAATTTGTTTGTCTATTCGTCAAGGTGAGGGAGCGAGGGATGCAGTAATGAAGGAATAGTGCATCAGAAAAGAGAAACACGCCTCCCAAATAAAAACGTGTCGTGTCCATAGAAACGTTACTCGCGAACCCATAGTAATTCTTAGCGACGCAATTTCTATGTTAATTCGTCAAAGTGAGGGAGCTAGAGATGCAGTAACGAAGGAATAGTGCATCAGAAAAGAGATACTTGCCTACCAAAGGGAAATCAGGTCGTTTCCAAAGAAACGTTACTCGAGAACCCATAGTATTCCATAGCGACGCAATTTCTGTGTTAATTCGTCAAAGTGAGGGAGCGAGGGATGCAGTAATAAAGGAATAGTGCATCGGAAAAGATATACTCGACTCCCAAAATTAAATCCTTTCATTTCCATAGAAACGGTGCTAGATTTAGAAGGAGTAGTCATAGCACCTATAATATTTCATAGCGACGCAATTTCTGTGTTAATTCGTCAAAGTGAGGGAGCGAGGGATGCAGTAAAAAAGGAATAGTGCATCAGAAAAGAGACACTCTCATCCCAAAAGAAAATTCGGTCGTTTCCATAGAAACGTTACTCGAGGACCCATAGTATTTCATAGCGACGCAATATCTGTGTTAATTCGTCAAAGTAAGGGAGCGAGAGATGCAGTGACGAAGGATTAGTGCATCGGAAAAGAGATACTCGCCTCCCATAAGAAAATCCTGTTGTTGCCACAGAAACGATCCTAGACTTAGAATGAGAAGTCATAGAATCCATAGTATTTAAGTGCGACTCAATTTCAGTGTTAATTCGTCAACGTGAGGGAGCGAGGGATGCAGTAAAGAAGGAATAGTGCATCGGAAAAGTTATACTCGACTCCCAAAAGAAACTCCTTTCATTTCCGTAGGAAATTTACTCGACTGGGAATGCGAAAGTGTGGAAACCACAGTATTTCACAGCGACGCAATTTCTGTTCTAATTCGTCAAAGTGAGGGAGAAACGGATGCAGTATAGAAGAAATAGTGCTTCGGAAAATATATACTCGACTCCCATAAGAAAATTCTTTCATCTCCATAGAAACTTTTTCAGACTGGGAAGGAGAGGGCGTGGAACCCATAGTACTTCAAAGCGACTCAATTTCAGTGTTAATTCGTCAACGTGAGGGAGCTAGGGATGCAGTAAAAAAGGAATAGTGCATCGGAAAAGATATGCTCCACTCCCAAAAGAAAATCCTTCCATTTCCATTGAAACACTACTCGACTGGGAAGGAGAATGCCTGGAATCCATAGTAATTCATAACGACGCAATTTCTGTGTAAATTCGTCAATGTGAGGGAGCGAGGGATGCAGTAAAGAAGGAATAGTGCTTCGGAAAAGATATACTCGACTCCCAAATGAAAATCCTTTCATTTCCATAGGAACGTTACTCGACTGGGAAGAAGAATGTGTGGAACCCATAGTTTTTCATAGCGACGCAATATATGTGTTAATTCGTCAAAGTGAGGGAGCGAGGGATGCAGTAAAGAAGGAATAGCGCATCGGAAAAGATATCCTCGACTCCCAAAGTAAATCCTTTGACTTACATAGAAACGTTACTCGACTTGGAAGGAGAATGCGTTGAAAACATAGTATTTCATAGCAACACAATTTCAGTCTTAATTCGTAAAAGCGAGGGAGCGTGGGATGCAGTAAAGAAGGAATAGTGCAATGGAAAACATATACTAGACTCCCAAAAGGAAATGCTTTTATTTCCATAGAAACGTCACTCCACTGGGAGGGAGAATGCGTGAAATGTATAGTATTTCATAGCGACGCAATTTCTGTGTTAATTCGTCAAAGTGAGGGAGCGAGGGATGCAGTAAAGAAGGAATAGAGCATCGGAAAAGATATACTCGACTCCCAGAAGAAAATCCTTTTATTTCCATAGAACCGTTACTCGACTGGTAGGGAGAATGCGTGGAATCCATAGTATTTCATAGCGATGCAATTTCTGTGTTAATTCGTCAACGTGAGGGAGCGAGGGATGCAGTAAAGAAGGAATAGTGCATCAGAAAGGAGATACTCGCCTCCCAAAAGAAAATCCTGTCGTTGCCATAGAAACGATACTAGATGTAGAAGGAGAAGTCATAGAACCCATAGTACTGCATAGCGACGCAATTACTGTGTTAATTCATCAAAGTGAGGGAGCGAGGGATGCAGTAAAGAAGGAATAGTGCATCAGAAAAGAGATACTCACCTCCCAAAAGAAAATCCTATCGTTTCCATAGAAACGTTACTCAATTAAGAAGGAGATGACATAGAACCCATAGTAATTCATAGCGACGCAATATCGATGTTAATTCGTCAAATTGAGGGAGCGAGAGATGTAGTAACGAAGGAATAGTGCATCACAAAAGAGATACTCGCCTCCTAAAAGAAAATCTTGTCGTTGCCATAGAAATGTTACTCGATTTAGAAGGAGAACTCATGGGACCCATAGGATATCATAGCGACGTAATCTCGGTGTTAATTCGTCAAAGTAAGGTAGCGGGTTATGCAGTAAAGAAGGAATAGTGCATCAAAAAGAAAAACTCGCCTCCCAAAAGAAAATCCTTTCGTTACCATAGAACCGTTACTCGAGTGGGAAGGAGAATGCATGCAACCCATAGAATTTAATAGCGACTCAAATTCAGTGTTAAAACGTCAAAGTGAGGGAGCGAGGGATGCAGTAAAGAAGGAATAGAGCTTCGGAAAAGATATACTCGACTCCCAAAAGAAAATCCTTTCATCCCCATGGAAACGTTACTCCACTGAGACAGAGAATGCGTGGAATCCATAGTATTTCATAGCGACGCAATTTCTGTTTTAATTCGTCAAAGTTAGGGAGCGAGGGATACAGTAAAGAAGGAATAGTGCATCGGAAAAGAGATACTCGCCTCGCAAAAGGAAATCCTGTCGTTGCCATAGAAACGTTACTCGATTTAGAAGGAGAAGTCATAGAACCCATACTATTACATAGCCTCGCAATTTCTGTGACAATTCGTCAAAGTGAGGGAGCGAGGAAAGCAGTGAAGAAGGAATAGCGCATCGGAAAAAATATACTCCACTCCCAAAAGAAAATCCATTCATTTCCATAGAAACACTGCTCGACTGGGAAGGAGAATGCGTGGAACCCGTAGTAATTTCATGGCGACGCAATTTCTGTGATAATTAGTCAAAGTGAGGGAGTGAGGGATGCAGTAAAGAAGGGACAGTGCATCAGAAAAGAGATACTCGCCTCCCATAAGAATATCCTAACGTTGAAATAGAAACGTTACTCGATTTAGAAGGAGAAGTCATATGACCCATAGTAATTTATAGCGACGCAATTTCTGTGATAATTCGTCAATGTGAGGGAGCGAGGGATGCAGTACAGATGGAATAGTGCATCGGAAAGGAGATACTCGCCTCGAAAAAGAAAATCCAGTCATTTCCATAGAAATCCTCGTCGATTTAGAAGGAGACGTGATAGAATCCGTAGTATTTCATAGCGATGCAATATCTGTGATAATTCGTCAAAGTGACGGAACGAGGGATGCAGTAAAGAAGGAGTAGTGCATCGGAAAGGAGATACTCGCCTCACAAAGGAAAATCCTGTCGTTTCCATAGAGACGTTGCACGATTTAGATAGAGAAGTTATAGAACCCATAGTATTTCATAGCGACGCAATTTCAGTGTTAATTCGAGAAAGTGAAGGAGCGAGGGATGTGGTAAAGGAGCAATAGTGCATCGGCAAAGCGATAGTCGCCTCCGAAAAGAATATCCTGTCGTTTCCATAGAAACGTTACTCGATTTAGAAAAAGACGTCATAGAACCTATACTATTTCATAGCGACGCAATTTCTGTGTTAATTCGTCATCGTGAGGGAGCGGGGGATGCAGAAAAGAAGGAATAGTGCATCGGAAAGGAGATACTCGCCTAACAACAGAATATCCTGTCGTTTCCATTGAAACGTTACTCGATTTAGAAGGAGAAGTCATAGAACCCATAGTATTTCATAGCGACGAAATTTCTATGATAATTCGTCAATATGATGGAGGGAGGGATGCGTTAAGAAGGAATAGTGCATCGGAAGGGAGATACACGCCTCCCAAAAGAAAATCCTGTCTATTCCATAGAAACGTAACTCCATTTGGAAGGAGAAGTCATAGAACACAAAGTATTTCAAAGCGACGCTATTTCTGTGTTAATTCGTCAATGTGGGAGAGCGAGGGATGGAGTAAAGAACGAATAGTGCATCAAAAAAGAAATACTCCCCTCCCAAAAGATATTCCAGTCGTTGCCATAGCTACGTTACAAGATCTGGAAGGAAAAGTCACAGGACCCATAGCATTTCATAGCGACGCAATTTCTGTGTTAATTCGTCAAAGTGAGGGAGCGGGGGATGCAGTAAAGAAGGAATAGTGCATCAGAAAGGAGATACTCGCCTCCCAAAACAAAATCCTGTCGTTACCATAGAAACGTTACTCAAGTGGGAAGGAGAATGCATGCAACCCATAGTATTTTATAGCGACTCAATTTCAGTTTTAATTCGTCAATGTGAGGGAGCGAGGGGTGCAGGAAAGAAGGAATAGTGCATCGGAAAAGATATACTCAACTCCCAAAAGAAAATCCTGACGTTTCCATTGAAACGTTGCTCGATTTAGAAGGAGATGTCGTAAAACCCATAGTATTTCATAGCGACGCAATTTCTGTGTTAGTTCCTCAATGTGAGGGAGCAAAGCATGCAGTAAAGATGGAATAGTGCATCGGAAAGGAGATACTCGCCTCCCTAAAGTAAATCCTTTCGTTTCCATAGAGAAGTTACTCGATTTAGAAGGGGAAGTCATAGAACCCTTTGTATTGCGTAGCGACGCCATTTCTGTGTGAATTCGTCAATGTGAGGGAGCGAGGGATGCAGTTAAGAAGGAATAGTGCATCGGAAAGGAGATACTCCCCTCCATAAAGGTAATCCTGTTGTCCCCATAGAAACGTTACTCGATTTAGAAGCACACGTCATAGAACCCATTGTATTTCATAGCGACGAATCGTCAATGTGAGTGAGCGAGGGATGCAGTAAAGAAGGAATGGTGCATCAGAAAGGAGACACTCGCCTCCATAAAGAAAAACCTGTTGTTTCCACAGAAACGTTACTCGATTTAGAAGGAGAACTCATAGATCCCATAGTACTTAATAGCGACGCAATTTCTGTGATAATTCGTCAATGTGAGGGAGCGAGGGATGCAGTAAAGAAGGAATAGTGGATCGGACAGGAGATACTCGCCTCCCAAAAGAAAATCCTGTCGTTTCCAGTGAAACGTTACTCGATTCAGAAGGAGAAGTCATAGAACCCATACTATTTAATAGCGACGCAATTTCTGTACTAATTCGTCATTGTGATGGAGCGAGGGATGCAGTTAAGAAGGAATAGTGCATCAGAAAGGAGACACACGCCTCCATAAAGAAAAACCTGATGTTTCCATAGAAACGTTACTCGATTGAGAATTAGATCTCATAGAACCCATAGTATTTCATAGCGAGTCAATTTCAGTGTTAATTCGTTTAAGGCAGGGAGCGAGGGATGCAGTAAAGAAGGAATAGTGCATCGGAAGAGATATACTCGACTCCCAAAAGAAAATCCTTTCATTTCCAAAGCAACGTTACTCGACTGGGAAGGAGAAGGCGTGTAACGCATTGTGTTCCACAGCGACGAAATTTCTGTGTTAAATCGTCGATGTGAGGGAGCAACGGATGCTGTAAAGAAGGAGTAGTGCGTCGGAAAGGAGATACTCGCCTCCCAAAAGAAAATCCTATCGTTTCCATAGAAACTTTACTAGATTTAGAAGGAGAAGTCATAGAACCCATAGTAATTCTTAGCGACGCAATTTCTGTGTTAGTTCGTCAATGTGAGGGAGCGAGGGATGCTGTAAAGAAGGAGTAGTGCGTCGGAAAGGAGATACTCACCTCCTAAGTGAAAATCCTGTCGTTTCCGTAGAAACGTTACTCGATTTAGAAGGAGAAGTCATAGAACACATTGTATATCATAGTGACGCAATTTTTGTGTTAATTCGTCGAAGTGAGGGAGCGAGGGATGCAGTAAAGGAGGAATAGTGCATCGGAAAGGAGGTACACGCCTCCTAAAAGAAAATCCTGTCGTTTCCATAGAAACGTTAGTCGATTTAGAAGGAGAAGTCATAGAACCCGTAGTATAACAGAGCGACGGAATTTCTGCGATAATTCGTCAATGTGAGGGAGCGAGGGATGCAGTAAAGAAGGAGTAGTGCATCGGAAAGGAGATACTCGCCTCCCAAAAGAAATTCTGTCGTTTCCATAGAGGCGTTACTCGATTTAGAAGAGAAATTATAGAACCCATTGTATTTCATAGCGACGCAATTTCAGTGTTAATTCGTTATTGTGATGGAGCGTGGGATGCAGTAAAGAAGGATTAGTGCATTGGAAAGGAGATACTCCTCTCCCAAAAGAAAATCCTCTCGTTTCCATAGAAACGTTACTCTATTTAGAAGGAGATGTCGTAGAACCTATAGTAATTCATAGCGACTCAATATCAGTGTTAATTCGTCAAAGTGAGGGAGCGAGGGATTCAGTAAAGAAGGAATAGTGCATCGGAAAGGAGATATTCGCATCCCAAAAGAAAATCCGGTCGTTTTCATAGAAACGTTACTCGACTTAGAAGGAGAAGTCATAGAACACATTGTATATCATAGCGACCCAATTTCTGTGTTAATTCGTGAAAGTGAGGGAGCGAGGGATGTACTAAAGAAGGAATAGTGCATAGGAAAGGCGATAGCCGCCCCCCAAAAGAATATCCTGTCGTGTCCGTAGAAAAGTTACACCAATTACAAGGAGAAGTAATAGATCCCATACTATTTCATAGCGACGTAATTTCTGTGATAATTCGTCAATGTGAGGGAGCGAGGGATGCAGTAAAGAAGGAATAGTGCATCGGAAAAAAGATACACGCCTCCTAAAAGAAAATCCTGTCGTTTCCATAGAAACGTTACTCGATTTAGTAGGAGAGGTCATAGAACCCATAGTATTTCATAGCGACGTAATTTCTGTGATAATTCGTCAATGTGAGGGAGCGAGGGATGCAGTAAAGAACGAGTAGTGCATGGGAAAGGAGATACTCGCCTCCCAAAAGTAAATCCTTTCGTTTTCATAGATACGTTACTCGATTTTGAAGGAGAAGTCATAGAACACATGGTATTGCATAACGACGCAATTTCTGTGTTAATTCGTCAATGTGAGAGAGCAAGGGATGGAGTAAAGGAGGAATAGTGCATCTGAAAGGAGATACTCGCCTCCCAAAACAAAATCCTGTCGTTTCCATAGAAACGGTACTCGATTTAGAAGGAGAATTCATAGAACCCATAATATTTCATAGCGACGAAATTTCTGTGTTAATTCGTCAATGTGAGAGGGCGAGGGATGCAGTAAATAAGGAATAGTGCATCAGAAGAGAGATACTCGCGTCCCAAAAGAGGATCCTGTCGTTTCTATAGAAACGTTACTCGATTTAGAAGGAGAAGTCACGGAACCCATAGTATTTCATAGCGTCTCAATTTCAGTGATAATTCGTCAAAGTGAGGGAGCGAGGGGTGCAGTAAAGAAGGAATAGTGCATCAGAAAAGAGATACTCGCCTCCCAAAGAAAATCCTGTCGTTTCCATAGAAACGTTACTCGATTTAGAAGGAGAAGTCATGGAACCCATAGTATTTCATAGCGACTCAATTTCAGTGTTAATTCGTCAAGTGAAGGAGCGAGGGATGCAGTAGAGAAAGAATAGTGCATCAGAAAAGAGATAATCGCCTCCCAAAAGAAAATCCTGTCGTTGCAATACAGACGTTATTTGATTTAGAAGGAGAAGTCATAGAACCCATAGTATTTCATAGCGACGCAGATTCTGTGTTAATTCGTCAATGTGAGGGAGCGAGTGATGCAGTACAGAGGGAATAGTGCATCGGAAAGGAGATACTCGATTCTCAAAAGAAAATCCTGTCTTTTCCATAGAAGCGTTACTCGATTTAGAAGGGGAAGTCATAGAACCCATAGTATTTCACAGCGATACAATTTCAGCGTGAATTTGTCAGTGTAAGTTAGCGAGGGATCCAGTAATGAAAGAATAGTGCATCGGAAAAGATATACTCGACTCCCATAAGAAAATCCTTTAATTTCCATAGAAACGTTACTCGACTGGGAAGGAGAATGCGTGGAACCCATAGTATTTCGTAGTGACGCAATTTCTGTGTTAATTCGTCAAACTGAGTAAGCGAGGGATGCAGTAGAGAAGGAATAGTACATCGGAAACGAGAAACACGTATCCCAAAAGGAAATCCAGTCGTTTCCTTAGAAACGTTACTCGATTTAGAAGGGGAAGGCATAGAACACATAGTATTTAATAGTGATTCAATTTCAGTGTTAATTCGTCAAAGTTAGGGAGCGAGGGATGCAGTAAAGATGGAATAGTGCATCGCAAAGGAGATACTCGCCTCCCAAACGAAAATCCTCTCGTTTCCATAGAAACGTTACTCGGTTTAGAAGGAGAAGTCATAGAACTCATAGTACTCCATAGCGACGCAATTTCTGTGTTAATTCGTCATTGTGAGGGAGCAAGGGATGCACTAAAGAACGAGTAGTGCATGGGAAGGGAGATACTCGCCTCCCAAAAGAAAATACTGTCAATTATATAGATATGTTACTCGATTTTGAAGGAGAAGTCATAGAACTCATAGTATTTCATAATGACGCAATTTCTGTGTTAATTCGTCAATGTGAGAGAGCGAGGGATGGAGTAAAGGAGGAATAGTGCATCTGAGAGGAGATACTCGCCTCCCAAAACAAAATCCTGTCGTTTCCATAGAAACGTTACTCGATTTTGAAGGAGAATTCATAGAACCCATAATATTTCATAGCGACAAAATTTCTGTGTTAATTCGTCAATGTGAGGGAGCAAGGGATGCAGTGAAGAAGGAATAGTGCACCGGAAAGGAGATACTTGCCTCCCAAAAGAAAATCCAGTCGGTTCCGTAGAAACGTTACTCGATTGAGAAGGAGAAGTCATAGAACACGTAGTATTTCATAGCGACGCTATTTCTGTATTAATTCGTCAATGTGAGAGAGTGAGTGATGCAGTAATGAAGGAATAGTGCATCGGAAAGGAGATACTCGTATCAAAATAGGAAATCCTGTCATTTCCATAGAAACGCTACTCGATTTAGAAGGAGAAGTCACAGAACCCATAGTATATCATAGCGACCCAACATCTCTGTTAATTCGTCAAGATGAGGGAGTGAGGGATGCAGTAAAGAAGGAGTAGTGCATCGGAAAGGAGATACTCGTTTCCCAAAAGAAAATCCTGTCGTTTCCAATCGAAACGTTACTCGAATAAGAAGGCAAAGTCATAGAACTCATAGTATTTCATAGCGACGCAATTTCAGTGTTAATTCGTCTATGTGAGAGACCGAGGGATGGAGTAAAGAAGGGATAAACCACCGGAAAGGAGATACTCTTCCCCCAAAATAAAATCCTGACGTTCCCATACAAATGTTACTCGATTTAGAAGGTGAATTCATTGGACCCATAGTATCTCATAGCGACGCAATTTTTGTGATAATTTGTCAACGTGAGGGGGCGAGGGATGCAGTACAGAAGGAATAGTGCATTGAAAAGGAGATACTCGCCTCCCAAAGGAAAATCCTGTGGTTTTCATAGAAGGAGAAGACATAGAACACATAGTCTTTCATAGCGATTCAATTTCAGTGTTAATTCGTCAAAGTGAAGGAGCGTGGGATCAAGTAAAGAAGGAATAGTACATCGGAAAAGATATACTCGACTCCCAAAAGAAAATCCTTTCATTTCCGTAGAAACGTTACTCGACTAGGAAGGTGAATGCGTGGAACCCATAGTATCGCATAGCGACGAAATTTCTGTGTTAATTCGTCAATGTGAGGGTGCGAGGGATGCGGTAAAGAAAGAATATTTCATCGGAAACGTTATACTCGGCTCAAAGAAGAAAGTCCTCTCGTTTCCATAGAATCGTTACTCGATTTAGAAGGAGAAGTCATAGAACCCATAGTAATCCATTGCGACGCAATTTCTGTGTTAATTCGTCATTGTGAGGGAGCGAGGGATGCAGCAAAGGACGAGTAGTGCATCGGAAAGGTGATACTCGTTTCCCAAAAGAAAATCCTGTCGTTTCCAATCGAAACGTTACTCGAATAAGAAGGCAAAGTCATAGAACTCATAGTATTTCATAGCGACGCAATTTCTGTGTTAATTCGTAAATGTGAGAGAGCGAGGGATGGAGTAAAAAAGGAATACTGCACAGGAAAGGAGATACTCGTCTCCCAGAAGAAAATCCTGTGGTTCCCATAGAAACGTTACTCGATTTAGAAGGAGAATTCATAGAACCCATAGTATTTCATCGCGACGCAATTTCTGTGTTAATTCGTCATAGTGAGGGAGCGAGGTATGCAGTAAAGAAGGAATAGTGCATCGGAAAGGAGATACTCGCCTCCCAAAAGAAAAACCTGTCGTTGCCATAGAAACGATACTCGATTTAGAAGGAGGAGTCATAGAACCCATAGTATTTCATAGCGGCGCAATTTCAGTGTTAATTCGTCAATGTCAGAGAGCGAGGGATGCAGTAAAGAAGGAATAGTGCATCGGAATAGTTATACTCGACTCACAAAGCAAAATCCTTTCAATTCCATAGAAACGTTATTCGACTGGGAAGGAAAATGCGTAGAGCGCATAGTATTTCGTAGCGACCCTATTTCTGTGTTAATTCGGCAAAGTGAGGGAGGGAGGGATGCAGTAAAGAATGAATACTGCATCCGAAAAGTGAAACTCGCCTCCCAAAAGAAAATCCTCACGTTTACATAGATACGTTACTCGATTAAGAAGGAGAAATCATAGAACCCATAGTATTTAATAGCGACGAAAATTCTGTGATAATTCGTCAATGTGAGGGACCGAAGGACTCAGTAATGATGGAATAGTGCATCAGAAACGAGATACTCGCCTCCCAAATCAAAATCAGGTCGTTGCCATAAAAAGGTTACGCGACTGGGAAGGAGAATGCATGCAACCCATAGTATTTCATAGCGACTCAATTTCAGTGTTAATTGGTCAACGTGAGGGCGCGAGGGATGCAGTAAAGATGGAAAAGTGCTTCGGAAAAGGTATACTTGACTCCCTAAATAAAATCCTTTCATTTCCATAGAAACGTTACTCGACTATGAAAGTGAATGCGTGGAATCCATTGTATTTCACAGCGACGCAATTTCTGTGTTAATTCGTCAAAGTGAGATAGCGATTGATGCCGTAAAGAAGGAATAGTGCATCAGAAAGGAGATACTCGCCATCCAAAGAGAATCCTGTCGTTGCCATAGAAACGTTACTCGAATTAGAAGGAGATGTCATAGAACCCATAGTATATCATAGCGACGCAAATTCATTGTTAATTCGACAAGGTGAGGGAGCGAGGGATTCAGTAAGGAAGGAGTAGTGCATCGGAGACGAAATACTCGCCTCCCAATAAAAATCCTGTCGCTTCTATAGAAACGTTACTCGATTTAGAAGGAGATGTCATAGAACCCATAGTATTTCATAGCGACGCAATTTCAGTGTTAATTCGTCAATGTCGGAGCGAGGGATGCCGTAAAGAAGGAATAGTGCATCGGAAAAGATACACTCCACTCCCAATTGAAAATCCTGTCATTTCCATAGAAACGTTATTCGACTGGGAAGGAGAATGTGTAAAACGCATAGTATTTCGTAGCGACGTAATTTCTGTGTTAATTCGTCAAAGTGAGGGATCGAGAGATGCAGTAAAGAAGGAAATATTGCATTAGAAAGGAGATGCTCGTCTCCCAATAAAAAATCCTGTCGTTTCCATAGAAACGTTACTCGATTTAGAAGGAGAAGTCGTAGAAAACATAGTATTTCATAGCGACGCAATTTCAGTGTTATTTCGTCAATGTGAGAGCGCAAGGGATGCAGTAAAGAAGGAATAGTGAATCGGAAAAGATATACTACACTCCCAATAGAAAATCCTTTCATTTCCATAGAAACGTAACTCGACTGGATGGAGAATGGGTGGAATCCATAATTTTTCGTAGCGACGCAATTTCTGTGTTAATTCGTCAAAGTGAGGGAGCGAGTGATGTAGTAAAGAAGGAATAGTGCATCGGAAAGGAGATACTCGCTTCCCAAAAGAAAATCCTGTTGTTTCCATAGAAACGTTACTCGATTTAGAAGGAGCAGTCATAGAACCCATAGTATTTCATAGCGACGTAATTTCTGTGTTAATTCGTCAATATGAGGGAGCGAGGGATGCAGTAAGGAAGGAATGGTGCATCGGAATGGAAGTACTCGTACCCAAAAGAAAATCCTGTCGTTTCCATAGAAACGTTGCTCGATTTAGAAGGGGAGGTCATAGAACTCATAGTATTTCATAGCCCCGAAATATCTGTGTTAATTCGTCAATATGAGGTAGCGGGCGATGCAGTAAAGATGGAATAGTGCATCGCAAAAAAGATACTCGTATCCCAAACGAAAATCCTGTCGTTTCCATTGAAACGTTACGCGATTTAGACGGAGATGTCATAGCACACATAGTATTTCATAGCGACGCCATTTCATTGTTAATTAGTCATAGTGAGTCAGCGAGGGATGCAGTAAAGAAGGAATAGTGCATCGGAAAGGAGATACTCGTATCCTAAAATAAAATCCTGTCTTATCCATAGATACGTTACCCGATTTGGAAGGTGTTGTCATAGAAACCGTAGTATTTCATAGCGACGCTATTTCTGTGTTAATTCGTCAAAGGGAGGAAGCGAGAGATGCAGGAAAGGAGAAATAGTGCATCGGAAAGGAGACAGTCGTATCCCAAAGGAAAATGCCGTTGTATCCATATAAACGTTGATTGATTTAGAAGGGGATGTCAAATAACCCATAGTATTTCGTAGCGACGCAATTTCTGTGTTAAATCGTGAATGTGAGGGGGCGAGGGATGCAGTAAAGAAGGAATAGTACATCGGAAAGTAGACAGTCGTATCCCAAAAGAAAATCCTGTTTTTTCCATGGAAACGTCACTCGATTTAGAAAGAAAAGTCATAGAAGCCATAGTATTTCATATCCCGGCAATTTCTGTGTTAATTCGTCCATGTGAGGGAGCGAGAGATGCAGTAATGAAAGAATAGTGCATCGGAATGGAAATAGTCGTTTCCCAAAAGGTAATCCTTTCGATTCCATAGATACGCTATTCGATTGAGAAGGAGAAGACATAGAAACCATAGTATATCATAGCGACGCAATGTCTGTGTTAATCCGTCAATGTGAGGGAGCGAGGAATGCAGTAAAGAAGGTATAGTGCATCGGAAAGGAGATATTCGTATCCCAAAAGAAAACTCAGTAGTTTCCATAGAAACATCAGTCGATATAGAAGGAGATGTCATGGAACACACAGTATTTCATAGCGACGCAATTTCTGTATTAATTCGTCAATGTGAGTTAGCGAGGGATGCAGTAAAGGAGGAATAGTGCATCGAAAAGGTGATACTCGTATCCCAAAAGAAAATTCAGTCGTTTCCATAGAAACGTTACTCGATTTAGAAGCAGATGTCATGCAACGCAAAGAATTTCATGGCGATGCAATTTCTGTGTTAATTCGTCAATGTGAGGGAGCGAGGGATGCTGAAAAGTAGGAATAGTGCATCGAAAAGGAGTTACTCGTATCCCAAAAGAACATCCAATCGTTTCCATAGAAACGTTTTTCGATTTAGAAGAGGTGTCATAGAACCCATAGTATTTCATAGCGACACAATTTCTGTGTTAATTCGTCAATCCTAGGGAGCGAGGGTTGCAGTAAAGGAGGAATAGTGCATCGGAAAAGACGCAGTCGTATCCCAAAAGAAAATCCTGTCGTGTCCATAGAAACGTTACTTGATTTAGATGGAGAAGCCATAGAACCCATAGTATTTCATGGCGACGCAATTTCAGTGTAAATTCGTTAATGAGAGTGTGCGAGGGAAGCAGTAATGAAGGAATAGTGCATCGTAATAAAGATAGTCGTTTCCCAAAAGAAAATCCTCTCGTTTCCATAGAAATGTTACTCGATTTGGATGGAGATGTCATAGAACCCATTGTAATACATAGCGACGCAATTTCTGTGTTAATTCGTCAATGTGAGGGAGCGAGGGATGCAGTAAAGAAATAATAGTGCATCGGAAAGGATATACTCGTATCCCAAAAGAAAATCCTATCGTTTCCATAGAAACGTCACTCGATTTGGAAGGAGATGTCATAGGACCCATGGTATTTCATAGCGACGCAATTTCCGTGTTAACTAGTCAATGTGTGGGAGCGAGGGTTGCAGTAAAGAAGGAATGGTGCATCGGAAAGGGAATACTCGAATCCCAAAAGATAATCCAGTCGTATCCATAGAAATGTTACTCGATTTAGCCGGAGATGACATAAAATACATAGTATTTCATAGCGACGCAATTTATGTGTTAAATCATCAATGTGAGGTTGCAAAGGATGCAGTAACGAAGTATTAGTGCGTCGGAAAGGAGGAAGTCGTAACCCATCAGAAAATCCTGTCCTTTCCATAGAAACGTAACTCGATTTAGAAGTAGAAGTCTTAGAACCTATAGTATATCATAGCGACGCAATTTCTGTGTTAATTCGTCAATGTGAGGGCGCGAGGAATGCAGTTAAGAAGGAATAGTTCATCGGAAAGGAGATACTCGTATCCCAAAAGAAAATCCAGTTGTTTCCATAGAAACGTTACTCGATTTAGAAGGAGATGTCATTGAACCCATAGTAAATCATAGCGACGCAATTTCCGCGTTAATTCGTCGATGTGAGGGAGCGCGGGATGCAGTAAAGAAGGAATAGTGCATCGGAAAGGAGTTAGTCGTATCCCAAAAGAAAATTCTGTCGTTTCCATAGAAACGTTGCTCGATTTAGAAGGAGATGTCATGGAACCCATAGTTTTCGAAGCGACGCAATTTTTGTGTTTATTCGTCAATGTGAGGGAGCGAGGGATGCAGTAAGGAAGGATTAGTGCATCGAAAAGGTGATACTCGTATCCCAAAAGAAAATCCAGCCGTTTCCATAGTAACATTACTCGATTTAGAAGGAGAAGTCATAGAACCCACACTATTACATAGCGACGCTATATCTGTGTTAATTCGTCAATGTGAGGGAGCGAGGGATGCAGTAACGAAAGAACAGTGCATCGGAAAGGAGAATGCCGTATTCCAAAAGAAAATACTGTCTTTTCCATAGAAACGTTACTCGAATTAGAAGGAGAAGTCATAGGACACTTAGTATTTCGTAGCGACGTAAAGTCTGTGTTAATTCGTCAATGTGAGGGAGCGAGGGATGCAGTAAAGAAGGAATAGTGCATCGGAAAGAAGATTTGTACGAAAAGAAAATCCTGTCGTTTACATTGAAACGTTACTCGATTTAGAGGGAGATGTCATACCCCCAATAGTATTTCATAGCGACGCAATTTCTGTGTTAATTCGTCAATGTGAGGGAGCGAGGGATGCAGTTAAGAAGGAATAGTGCATCGGAAAGGAGATACTCGTATCCCAAAAGAACTCCTGTGGTTTCCATAGAAACGTTACTCGATTTAGAAAGAGAAGTCATAGAACACATAGTATATCATAGCGACGCACTGTCTGTGTTAAATCGTCAATATGAGGGAGCGAGGGATGCAGTAAAGAAGGAATAGTGCATCGGACAGGAGATTGTCGTTACCCAAAAGAAAATCCTGCCGTTTCCACAGAGACATTACTCGATTTGGAAGGAGATGTCATAGAACCCATAGTAATTCATAGCGGCGCAATTTCTGTGTTAATTCGTCAAGGTGAGGGAGCGAGAGATGCAGTAAAGATGGAATAGTGCATCGGAAAGGAGGTAGTCGTATCCCAAAAGAAAATCCTCTCGTTTCCATAGAAACGTTGCTCGATTTAGAAGGAGAAGTCATAGAACCCATAGTATTTCATAGCGACGCAATTTCCGTGTTAATTCGTCAATGTGAGGGAGCGAGGGATGCAGTAAAGAAGGAATAGTGCACCGGAAAGGGGATACTCGAATCCCAAAAGATAATCCAGTCGTTTCCATAGAAATGTTACTCGATTTAGACTGAGATGACACAGAACACATAGTGTTTCATAGCGACGCAATTTATGTGTTTATTCGTCAATGTGAGGGAGCGAAGGATGCAGTAACGAAGAATTAAAGCGTCGGAAAGGAGGAAGTCGTTACCCATAAGAAAATCCTGTCTTTTCCATAGAAACGTAACTCGGTTTAGAAGGAGAAGTCTTGTAACCTATAGTATATCATAGCGACGCAATATCTGTGTTAATTCGTCAATGTGAGCGAGCGCGGGATGCAGTAAAGAATGAATAGTGCATCGGAGAGGAGACAGTCCATCCCAAAGGAAAAAAACCTGTCGTTTCCATAGAAACGTTACTCGATTTAGAGGGAGAAGTCATAGAATCCATAGTATTTCATAGCGACGCAATTTCTGTGTTAATTCTTCAATGTGAGGGAGCGAGGGTTGCAGAAAAGGAGGAATAGTGCATCGGAATGGGGATACTCCTATCCTAAAAGAAAATCCTGTCGATTCTACAGGAACGTTACTCGATTTAGAAGGAGAAGTCATAGAACTCATGGTATACCATAGCGACGCAATTTCTGTGTTAATTCGTCAAAGTGAGGGAGCGAGGAATGCAGTAAAAAAGGAATAGAGCATCGGAAGGGGGGTACTCGTATCCCAAAAGAAAATTTTGTCGTTTCCATAGAACGTTACTCGATTTAGAAGGAGAAGTCATAGAAAACAAGGTATACCATAGCGACGCAATTTCTGTGTTAATTCGTCAATCTGAGGGAGCGAAGAATGCAGTAAAGAAGGAATAGCGCATCGGAAGGGGGCCACTCGTATCCCAAAAGAAAATCCTGTCGTTTCCATAGAAACGTTACTCGATTTAGAGGGAGAAGTCATAGAATCCATAGTATTTCATAGCGACGCAATTTCTGTGTTAATTCTTCAATGTGAGGGAGCGAGGGATGCAGTATGGAAGGAATAGTGCATCGGAAAGGAGACAGTCATATACCAAGAGAAAATCATTTCGTTTCCATAGACACTTTTCTCGACTTAGAAGGGAATGTCATAGAACTCATTGTATATCATAGCGACGCAATTTCTTTGTTAATTCGTCAATGTGAGGGAGCGAGGGATGCAGAAAAAGAGGAATAGTGCATCGGAATGGGGATACTCCTATCCCAAAAGAAAATCCTGTCGATTCGATAGGAACGTTACTCGATTTAGAAGGAGAAGTCATAGAACCCATGGTATACCATAGCGACGCAATTTCTGTGTTAATTCGTTAATGTGAGGGAGCGTGGAATGCAGTTAAAAAGGAATAGAGCATCGGAAGGGGGGTACTCGTATCCCAAAAGAAAATCCTGTCGTTTCCATAGAAACGTTAATCGATTTAGAAGGAGAAGTCATAGGACACTTAGTATTTCGTAGCGACGCAAAGTCTCTGTTAATTCGTCAATGTGAGGGAGCGAGGGATGCAGTAAAGAAGGAATAGTGCGTCGGAAAGAAGATTTATCCGAAAAGAAAATCCTGTCGTTTACATTGAAACGTTACTCGATTTAGAAGGAGATGTCATACCACCAATAGTATTTCATAGCGACGCAATTTCTGTGTTAATTCGTCAATGTGTGGGAGCGAGGGATGCAGTTAAGAAGGAATAGTGCATCGGAAAGGAGATACTCGTATCCCAAAAGAACTCTTGTGGTTTCCATAGAAACGTTACTCAATTTAGAAATAGAAGTCATAGAACACATAGTATATCATAGCGACGCACTGTCTGTGTTAAATCGTCAATATGAGGGAGCGAGGGATGCAGTAAAGAAGGAATAGTGCATCGAACAGGAGATTGTCGTTTCCCAATAGAAAATCCTGCCGTTTCCACAGAATCATTACTCGATTTGGAAGGAGATGTCATAGAACCCATAGTATTTCATAGCGTCGCAATTTCTGTGTTAATTCGTCAATGTGAGGGAGCGATAGTTGCAGTAAAGATGGAATAGTGTATCGGAAAGGAGATATTCGTGTTCCAAAAGAACATTCTGTCGTTTCCATACAAACATTCCTCGATTTAGATGGAGAAGTCATAGAAACCATAGTATATCATAGCGATTCTATTTCTGTGTTAATTCGTCAATGTGAGGGAGCGAGGAATGCAGTAAAGAAGGAATAGTGCATCGGAGAGGAGACAGTCTATCCAAAAGGAAAAAAACCTGTCGTTTCCATAGAAACGTTACTCGATTTGGAAGGAGATGTCATAGAACCCATAGTATATCATAGCGACGAATTTTCAGTGTTAATGCGTTAATGTGATGGAGCGAGGGATGCAGTAAAGAAGGAATAGTGTATCGTAAAGGTGATAGTCGTATCCCCAATAAAATCGTGTTGTTTCCACAGAAACGTTACTCGATTTAGTAGGAGTTGTCTTAGAAGCCATAGTATATCATAGCGACGCATTTTCAGGGTTAATTCGTCAATGTGAGGGAGCGAGGGATGCAGTAAGGAAGGAATAGTGTATTGGTAAGGAGATAATCGTATCCAAAAAGAAAATCCAGTCGTTACCATACAAACATTACTCGATTTAGAAAGAGTTGTCATAGAACCCATAGTATTTCATAGCGACGCAATTTCTGTGTTAATTCGTCAATGTGAGGGAGCGAGGGATGCAGAAAAGAAGAAATCGTGCATCGGAAAGGAGACAGTTGTATCAAAAAAGAAAATGCTGTCGTCTCCATAGAAATGTTACTCGATTTAGAAGAAGATGTCATAGAACCCATAGTATTTCATAGCGACGCAATTTCTGTGTTAAATCGTCAATGTGAGGGAGCGAGGGATGCTGTAAAGAAGGAACAGAGCATCGGAAAGGAGATACTCGTATCCCAATAGAAAATCCAATCATTTCCATAGAAACGTTACTCGATTTAGAAGGAGGTGCCATAGAACCCACAGTATTTCATAGCCAAAAAATTTCTGTGTTAACATGTCAATGTGAGGGAGAGAGCGATGCAGTTAAGAAGGAATGGTGCATCGGAAAGGAGACAGTCGTATCCCAAATGAAAGTCCTGTCGTTTCCATAGAAACGTTACTCGATTCAGAAGGAGAAGTCATAGAGCCCATAGTATTTCATGGCGACGCAATTTCAGTGTTAACTCATTAATGTGAGGGAGCGAAGAATGCAGTAAAGAAGGAATAGTGCATCGTAAAGGAGATAGTCGTATCCCAAGAGGAAAATCCTATCGTTTCCATACAAACGTTAATATATTTAGAAGGAGAAGTCATAGATCCCATTGTATACCATAGCTTCGCAATTTCTGTGTTGATTCGTCAATGTGAGGGAGCGAGGGAAGCAGTAAAGAAGGAATAGTGCATCCGAAAGGTGATACGCGTATCCCAAAAGAAAATTCTGTCGTTTCGATAGAAACGTTACGCGATTTCGAAGGAGAAGTCATAGTACCCATAGTATTTCATAGCGACGCAATTTCCGTGTTAATTTGACAATGTGAGGTAGCGAGGTATGCAGTAAAGAAGGAATAGTGCATCGGAAAGGAAATACACGTATTTCAAAAGAAAATCCTGTCATTTCCATAGAAACGATATCCGATCTAGGAGGAAAAATCATGGAACCGATAGTAATTCATAGCGACGCAATTTCTGTGTTAATCCGTCAATGCGAGTTTGCGAGGCATGCACTAAAGATGGAATAGTACATCGGAAAGGAGATACACGTATCCCAAAAGAAAATCCAGTCGTTGCCATAGAAACGTTACTCTATTTGGAAGGAGATGTCATAGAACCCATAGTATATCATAGCGACAGAATTTCAGTGTTAATTCGTCAATGTGAGGAAGCGAGGGATGCAGTAAAGAAGGAATAGTGCATAGGAAAGGAGACAGTCTAATCCGAAAAGAAAATCATGTCGTTTCCATAGAAACGTTACTCGATTTAGAAGGAGATGTCATGGAGCTTATAGTATGTCATAGCGACGCGATTTCTGTGTTAATTTGTCAATGTGAGGGAGCAAGGGATGCAGAAAAGGAGGAATAGTGCATCGGAATGGGGATACTCCTATCCCAGAAGAAAAACCTGTCGATTCCATAGTGACGTTACTCTATTTAGAAGGAGAAGTCATAGAACACATAGTATCTCATAGCGACGCAATTTCTGTGTTAATTCGTCAATGTGAGGGAGCGAGAGATGCAGTAAAGAAGGAATAGTGCATCAGAAAGGAGATAGTTGTATCCCGATAGGAAATCCTGTCGTTTCCATCGAAACGTTACTCGATTTAGAAGGAGAAGTCATAGAACCCTAAGAAATTCATAGCGACGCAATTTCTGCGTTAATTCATCAATGTGAGGGAGCGAGGGATGAAGTAAATAAGGAATAGTGCATCGGAAAGGAGATAGTTGTATCCCGAAACGAGATCCTGTCGTTTCCATAGAAACGTTACTCGATTTAGAAGGAGAAGTTATAGAACCCATAGTAAATTATGGCGACGCAATTTCTCTGCTTATTCGTCAATCTGAGGGAGCGAGGGTTGTAGTAAATAACTAATAGTGCATCGGAAAGGAGGTACTCGTATCATAAAAGAAAATCCAGTTGCTTTCATAGAAACGTTACTCGATTTAGAAGGACAATCACAGAACACATAGTATATCATAGCGACGCAATTTCTGTTATAATTCGTCAATGTGAGGGTGCGAGGGATGCAGTAAAGAAGGAATAGTGCAACGGAAAGGAGATACTCGTATACCAAAAGAAAATCCTGTCGTTTCAATAGAAACGTTACTCGATTTAGAAGGGGAAGTCATGGACCACATAGTATTTCATAGCGACGCAATTCCTGTTATAATTCGTCAATGTGAGGGAGCGAGGGATGCAGTAAAGAAGGAATACTGCATCGGTAAGGAGATAGTCGTAACCAAAAAGAAAATCCTGTCGTTTCAATAGAAACGTCACTCAATTTAGAAGGAGAAGTCATAGAACCCATAGTATTTCATAGCGAAGCAATTTCTGTGTTAATTCGTCAATGTGAGGGAGCGAGGGATGCAGTAAAGAAGGCATAGTGCATCGGAAAGGAGATACCCGTATCGTAAAGGAAAATCCTGTTGTTTCCATAGAAACGTTACTCGATTTAGAAGGAGATGTCTTAGAACCAATGGTATTTGATAGCGACGCAACTTCGGTATTAATTTGCCTATGTGAGGGAGCGAGGGATGCAGTTAAGAGGGTATAGTGCATCGGAAAAGAGATACACGTATCCCGATAGAAAATCCGCATGTTTCCATAGAAACGTTACTCGATTTAGAAGGAGAAGTCTTAGAACCCATTGTATTTCATAGCGACTCAATTTCTGTGTTAATTCGTGAATGTGAGCTAGCGAGGGAAGCAGTAAAGAAGGAATAGTGCGTCGGAAAGGAGATACTCCTATACCAAAAGAAAATCCTGTCGTTTCCATAGAAACGTTACTCGATTTAGAAGGAGAAGTCATAGAACTCATAGTATTTCCATGCGACGCAATTTCTGTGTTAATTCGTCAATGTGAGGGAGCGAGGGATGCAATTAAGAAGGAATAGTGCAGCGGAAAGGAGATAGTCGTATCCCAAATGAAAATCCTGTCGTTTCCATAGAAACGTTACTCGTTTTAGAAGGAGAAGTCATAGAACCCATAGTATTTCATAGCGACCCAATTTCATTGTTAATTCGTCAATGTGTGGGAGCGAGATATGCAGTAAAGAAGGAATAGTGCAACGGAAAGGAGATACTCGTATCCCAAAAGAAAATCCTGTCGTTCCCATAGAAACGTTTCTCGATTTAGAAGGAGAAGTCTTAGAACCAATTGTATTTGATAGCGACGCAACTTCGGTATTAATTTGCCTATGTGAGGGAGCGAGGGATGCAGTTAAGAGGGTATAGTGCATCGGAAGGGAGATACACGTATCCCAATAGAAAATCCGCATGTTTCCATAGAAACGTTACTCGATTTAGAAGTAGAAGTCTTAGAACCCATAGTATTTCATAGCGACCCAATTTCTGTGTTAATTCGCCAATGTGAGGGAGCGAGGGATGCAATTAAGAAGGAATAGTGCATCGGAAAGGAGATAGTCGTATCCCAAAAGGAAATCCTATCGTTTCCATAGAAACGTAGCTCGAATTAGAAGGAGACGTCATATAACCCATAGTATTTCATAGCGACGCAATTTCTGTGTTAATTCGTCAAAGTGAGGGAGCGAGGGACGCTGTAAAGAAGGAATAGTGCATCGGAAAGGAGATACTCGTATACCAAAAGAAAATCCTGTCGTTTCCATAGAAACGTTACTCGATTTAGAAGAAGAAGTCATATAACACATAGTATTTCATAGCGACGCAATTTCTGTGTTAATTCGTCAATGTGAGCGAGCGAGAGATGCAGTACAGAAGGAATAGTGCATCGGAAAGGAGGTACTCGTATCATAAATGAAAATCCTGTCGTTTCCGTAGAAACGTTTCTCGATTTAGAAGGAGAAGTCATGGAACACATAGTATTTCATAGCGACGCAATTTCTGTGTTAATTCGTCAAAGTGAGGGAGCGAGGGACGCAGTAAAGAAGGAATAGTGCATCGGAGAGGGATACTCGTCTCCCAAAAGAATATCCTGACGTTTGCATAGAAACGTTACTCGATTTAGAAGGAGAAGTCATAGAACACATAGTATTTCATAGCGACGCAATTTCTGTGCTAATTCGTCAAAGTGAGGGAGCGAGTGATGCAGTAAGTAGGGAATAGTGCATCAGAAAGGAGATATTCGTGTTCCAAAAGAAAATGCTGTCGTTTCCATACAAACATTCCTCGATTTAGATGGAGAAGTCATAGAAACCATAGTATATCATAGCGATTCTATTTCTGTGTTAATTCGTCAATGTGAGGGAGCGAAGAATGCAGTAGAGAAGGAATAGTGCATCGGAAAGGATTTACTCTTATCCCAATGGAAAATCCTGTCGTTTCCATAGAAACGTTACTCCATTTAGTAGGAGATGTCGTAGAACCCATAGTATATTATAGCGACACATTTTCAGTGTTAATTCGTCAATGTGAGGGAGCGAGGAATGCAGTAAAGAAGGAATAGTGCATCGGAGAGGAGACAGTCTATCCAAAAGGAAAAAAACCTGTCGTTTCCATAGAAACGTTACTCGATTTGGAAGGAGATGTCATAGAACCCATAGTATATCATAGCGACGAATTTTCAGTGTTAATGCGTTAATGTGATGGAGCGAGGGATGCAGTAAAGAAGGAATAGTGTATCGTAAAGGTGATAGTCGTATCCCCAATAAAATCGTGTTGTTTCCACAGAAACGTTACTCGATTTAGTAGGAGTTGTCTTAGAAGCCATAGTATATCATAGCGACGCATTTTCAGGGTTAATTCGTCAATGTGTGGGAGCGAGAGATGCAGTAAAGAAGGCATAGAGCATCGGAAAGGTGATACTCGTATCCCAAACGAAAATCCTGTCGTTTCTATAGAAACGTTATTCGATATAGAAGGAGAAGACATAGAACACATAATATTCCATAGCGTCGCAATTTCCTGGTTAATTCTTCAATGTGAGGGAGCCAGTGATGCAGTAAAGAAGGAATAGTGCATCGGAAAGGAGATACTCGTATCCCAAAAGAAAATCCAATCGTTTCCGTAGAAGCGTAACTCGATTTTGGAGGAGATGTCTTAGAACCAAAGGTATTTCATAGCGACGCAATTTCTGTGTTAATTTGCCTATGTGAGGGAGCGAGGGATGCAGTTAAGAGGGAATAGTGCATCGGAAAGGAGATACACGTATCCCAATAGAAAATCCTGACGTTTCCATAGAAACGTTACTCGATTTAGAAGGAGAATTCATAGAACCCATAGTATTTCATAGCGACGCAATTTCTGTGTTAATTCGTCAATGTGAGGGAGCGAGGGAAGCAGTAAAGAAGGAATAGTGCTTCGGAAAGGAGATACTCCTATACCAAAAGAAAATCTTGTCGTTTAAATAGAAACGTTACTCGTTTTAGAGGGAGAAGTCATAGCACCAATAGTATTTCATAGCGACGTAATTTCATTGTTAATTCGTCAATGTGTGGGAGTGAGATATGCAGTAAAGAAGGAATAGTGCATCGGAAAGGAGATAGTAGTATCCCAAAAGAATATCCTGTCGTTTATTTAGAAACGTTACTCGATTTAGAAGGAGAAGTCATAGAACTCATAGTATTTCATTGCGACGCAAATTCTGTGTTAATTCGTCATTGTGAGGGAGCGAGGGATGCAGTAAAGAAGGAATAGTGCGTCGGAATGGAGATAGTCGTATCCCAAAAGAAAATCCTGTCGTTACCATAGAAACGTTACTCGATTTAGAAGGAGAAGTCATAGAACACATAGTATTTCATAGCGACGCAATTTCTGTGTTAATTCGTCAATGTGATTGAGCGAGAGATGCAGTACAGAAGGAATAGTGCATCGGAAAGGAGATAGTTGTATCCCGATACGAAATCCTGTCGTTTCCATAGAAACGTTACTCGATTTAGAAGGAGAAGTCATACAACACATAGTATTTCATAGCGACGCAATTTCTGTGTTAACTCGTGAAAGTGAGGGAGCGAGGGACGCAGTAAAGAAGGAATAGTGCATCTAAGAGGAGATACTCGTATACCAAAAGAATATCCTGACGTTTGCATAGACACGTTACTCGATTTAGAAGGAGAAGTCATAGAATCCATAGTATTACATAGCGACGCAATTTCTGTGTTAATTCGTCAATGTGAGGGAGCGAGGGATGCAGTAAAGAATGCATAGGGCATCGGAAAGGTGATACTCGCATCCCAAACGAAAATCCTGTCGTTTCCATAGAAACGTTATTCGAAATAGAAGGAGAAGACATAGAACACATAATATTCCATAGCGTCGCAATTTCTGTGTTAATTCTTCAATGTGAGGGAGCCAGTGATGCAGTAAAGAAGGAATAGTGCATCGGAAAGGAGATACTCGTATCCCAAAAGAAAATCCAATCGTTTCCGTAGAAGCGTAACTCGATTTAGAAGGAGAAGTCATAGAACCCATAGTATTTCATAGCGCCGCCATTTCTGTGTTAATTCGTCAGTGTGAGGGAGCGAGGGATGCAGTAAAGAAGGAATAGTGCATCGGAAAGGAGATACTCGTATACCAAAAGAAAATCCTGTCGTTTCAATAAAAACGTTACTCGATTTAGAAGGAGAAGTCATAGAACCCATAATATTTCATGGCGACGCAATTTCTGTGTTAATTCGTCAATGTGAGGGAGCGAGGGGTGCAGTAAAGAAGGAACAGTGCTTCGGAAAGGAGATACTCCAATACCAACAGAAAATCATGTCGTTTCCATAGAAACGTTACTCGATTTAGAAGGAGAAGTCATAGAACTCATAGTATTTCATTGCGACGCAATTTCTGTGTTAATTCGTCAGTGTGAGGGAGCGAGGGATGCAGTAAAGAAGGAATAGTGCGTCGGAATGGAGATAGTCGTATCCCAAAAGAAAATCCAGTCGTTTCCATAGAAACATTACTCGATTTAGAAGGAGAAGTCTTAGAACCCATAGTATTTCATAGCGTCGCAACTTCTGTTCTTATTGGTCAATGTGAGGGAACGTGGGATGCAGTAAAGAAGGAATAGTGCATCTGAAAGGAGATACTCGTATCCCAAAGAAAATCTTGTCGTTTCCATAGAAACGTTACTCGTTTTAGAGGGAGAAGTCATAGAACCAATAGTATTTCATAGCGACGTAATTTCGTTGTTAATTCGTCAATGTGTGGGAGTGAGATATGCAGCAAGGAAGGAATAGTGCATCGGAAAGGAGATACTAGTATCCCAAAACAAAATCCTGTCGTTTAAATAGAAACGTTACTCGATTTAGAAGGAGAAGTCATAGAACTCATAGTATTTCATTGCGACGCAATATCTGTGTTAATTCGTCAGTGTGAGGGAGCGAGGGATGCAGTATAGAAGGAATAGTGCATTGCAAAGGAGATACTCGTATCCCAAAAGAAAATCCTGTCGTTTCCATAGAAACGTTACTCGATTTAGAAGGAGAAGTCATGGAACCCGTAGTATTTCATAGCGACGCAATTTCTGTGTTAATTCTTCAATGTGAGGGAGCCAGTGATGCAGTAAAGAAGGAATAGTGCATCGGAAAGGAGATACTCGTATTCCAAAAGAAAATCCTGTCGTTTCCATAGAAACGTTACTCGATTTAGAAGGAGAAGTCATGGAACCCGTAGTATTTCATAGCGACGCAATTTCTGTGTTAATTCGTCAATGTGAGGGAGCGAGGGATACAGTAAAGAAGGAATAGTGCATCGGAAAGGATATACTCTTATACCAAAAGAAAATCCTGTCGTTTCCATAGAAACGTTACTCGATTTAGAAGGAGAAGTCATAGAACCTATAGGATTTCATTTCGACGCAATCTCTGGGTTAATTCGTCAATGTGAGAGTGCGAGGGGTGCAATAAAGAAGGATTAGTGCATCAGAAAGGAGGTAGACGTATCCCAAAAGGCAATCCAATCGTTTCCATGGAAACGTAACTCGATTTAGAAGGAGACGTCATATAACCCATAGTATTTCATAGCGACGCAATTTCTGTGTTAATTCGTCAAAGTGAGGGAGCGAGGGACGCTGTAAAGAAGGAATAGTGCATCGGAAAGGAGATACTCGTATACCAAAAGAAAATCCTGTCGTTATCATAGAAACATTACTCGATTTAGAAGGAGAAGTCATAGAACACATAGTATTTCATAGCGACGCAATTTCTGTGTTAATTCGTCAATATGAGCGAGCGAGAGATGCAGTACAGAAGGAATAGTGCATCGGAAAGGAGATAGTTGTATCCCGATACGAAATCCTGTCGTTTCCATAGAAACGTTACTCGATTTAGAAAGAGAAGTTATAGAACCCATACTGATTCATGGCGGCGCAATTTCTCTGCATATTCGTCAATCTGAGGGAGCGAGGGATGCAGTAGAGAACTAATAGTGCATCGTAAAGGAGGTACTCGTATCATAAAAGAAAATCCTGTCGTTTCCATAGAAACGTTTCTCGATTTATAAGGAGTAGTCATGGAACACATAGTATTTCATAGCGACGCAATTTCTGTGTTAATTAGTGAAAGTGAGGGAGCGAGGGTTGCAGTAAAGAAGGAATACAGCATCGGAAACGAGATAGTCGTAACCAAAAAGAAAATCCTGTCGTTTCAATAGAAACGTCACTCGATTTAGAAGGAGAAGTCATAGAATCCATAGTATTACATAGCGACGCAATTTCTGTGTTAATTCGTCAATGTGAGGGAGCGAGGGGTGCAGTAAAGAAGGAATAGTGCATCCGAAAGGTGATACGCGTATCCCAAAAGAAAATTCTGTCGTTTCGATAGAAACGTTACGCGATTTCGAAGGAGAAGTCATAGTACCCATAGTATTTCATAGCGACGCAATTTCCGCGTTAATTTGACAATGTGAGGTAACGAGGTATGCAGTAAAGAAGGAATAGTGCATCGGAAAGGAAATACACGTATTTCAAAAGAAAATCCTGTCATTTCCATAGAAACGATATCCGATCTAGGAGGAAAAATCATGGAACCGATAGTAATTCATAGCGACGCAATTTCTGTGTTAATCCGTCAATGCGAGTTTGCGAGGCATGCACTAAAGATGGAATAGTACATCGGAAAGGAGATACACGTATCCCAAAAGAAAATCCAGTCGTTGCCATAGAAACGTTACTCTATTTGGAAGGAGATGTCATAGAACCCATAGTATATCATAGCGACAGAATTTCAGTGTTAATTCTTCAATGTGAGGAAGCGAGGGATGCAGTAAGGAAGGAATAGTGCATAGGAAAGGAGACAGTCTAATCCGAAAAGAAAATCATGTCGTTTCCATAGAAACGTTACTCGATTTAGATGGAGATGTCATGGAGCTCATAGTATGTCATAGCGACGCGATTTCTGTGTTAATTTGTCAATGTGAGGGAGCAAGGGATGCAGAAAAGGAGGAATAGTGCATCGGAATGGGGATACTCCTATCCCAGAAGAAAAACCTGTCGATTCCATAGAGACGTTACTCGATTTAGAAGGAGAAGACATAGAACACATAGTATCTCATAGCGACGCAATTTCTGTGTTAATTCGTCAATGTGAGGGAGCGAGAGATGCAGTAAAGAAGGAATAGTGCATCGGAAAGGAGATAGTTGTATCCCGATAGGAAATCCTGTCGTTTCCATCGAAACGTTACTCGATTTAGAAGGAGAAGTCATAGAACCCTAAGAAATTCATAGCGACGCAATTTCTGCGTTAATTCATCAATGTGAGGGAGCGAGGGATGAAGTAAATAAGGAATAGTGCATCGGAAAGGAGATAGTTGTATCCCGAAACGAGATCCTGTCGTTTCCATAGAAACGTTACTCGATTTAGAAGGAGAAGTTATAGAACCCATAGTAAGTTATGGCGACGCAATTTCTCTGCTTATTCGTCAATCTGAGGGAGCGAGGGTTGTAGTAAATAACTAATAGTGCATCGGAAAGGAGGTACTCGTATCATAAAAGAAAATCCAGTTGCTTTCATAGAAACGTTACTCGATTTAGAAGGACAATCACAGAACACATAGTATATCATAGCGACGCAATTTCTGTTATAATTCGTCAATGTGAGGGTGCGAGGGATGCAGTAAAGAAGGAATAGTGCATCGGAAAGGAGATACTCGTATACCAAAAGAAAATCCTGTCGTTTCAATAGAAACGTTACTCGATTTAGAAGGGGAAGTCATGGACCACATAGTATTTCATAGCGACGCAATTCCTGTTATAATTCGTCAATGTGAGGGAGCGAGGGATGCAGTAAAGAAGGAATACTGCATCGGTAAGGAGATAGTCGTAACCAAAAAGAAAATCCTGTCGTTTCAATAGAAACGTCACTCAATTTAGAAGGAGAAGTCATAGAACCCATAGTATTTCATAGCGAAGCAATTTCTGTGTTAATACGTCAATGTGAGGGAGCGAGGGATGCAGTAAAGAAGGCATAGTGCATCGGAAAGGAGATACTCGTATCCCAAAAGAAAATCCTGTCGTTCCCATAGAAACGTTTCTCGATTTAGAAGGAGAAGTCTTAGAACCAATGGTATTTGATAGCGACGCAACTTCGGTATTAATTTGCCTATGTGAGGGAGCGAGGGATGCAGTTAAGAGGGTATAGTGCATCGGAAGGGAGATACACGTATCCCAATAGAATATCCGCATGTTTCCATAGAAACGTTACTCGATTTAGAAGTAGAAGTCTTAGAACCCATAGTATTTCATAGCGACCCAATTTCTGTGTTAATTCGCCAATGTGAGGGAGCGAGGGATGCAATTAAGAAGGAATAGTGCATCGGAAAGGAGATAGTCGTATCCCAAAAGGAAATCCTATCGTTTCCATAGAAACGTAACTCGATTTAGAAGGAGACGTCATATAACCCATAGTATTTCATAGCGACGCAATTTCTGTGTTAATTCGTCAATGCGAGGGAGCGAGGAATGCAGTAAAGAAGGAATAGTGCATCGGAGAGGAGACAGTCTATCCAAAAGGAAAGAAACCTGTCGTTTCCATAGGAACGTTACTCGATTTGGAAGGAGATGTCATAGAACCCATAGTATATCATAGCGACGAATTTTCAGTGTTAATGCGTTAATGTGATGGAGCGAGAGATGCAGTAAAGAAGGCATAGAGCATCGGAAAGGTGATACTCGTATCCCAAACGAAAATCCTGTCGTTTCTATAGAAACGTTATTCGATATAGAAGGAGAAGACATAGAACACATAATATTCCATAGCGTCGCAATTTCCTGGTTAATTCTTCAATGTGAGGGAGCCAGTGATGCAGTAAAGAAGGAATAGTGCATCGGAAAGGAGATACTCGTATCCCAAAAGAAAATCCAATCGTTTCCGTAGAAGCGTAACTCGATTTTGGAGGAGATGTCTTAGAACCAAAGGTATTTCATAGCGACGCAATTTCTGTGTTAATTTGCCTATGTGAGGGAGCGAGGGATGCAGTTAAGGGGGAATAGTGCATCGGAAAGGAGATACACGTATCCCAATAGAAAATCCTGACGTTTCCATAGAAACGTTACTCGATTTAGAAGGAGAATTCATAGAACCCATAGTATTTCATAGCGACGCAATTTCTGTGTTAATTCGTCAATGTGAGCTAGCGAGGGAAGCAGTAAAGAAGGAATAGTGCGTCGGAAAGGAGATACTCCTATACTAAAAGAAAATCCTGTCGTTTCCATAGAAACGTTACTCGATTTAGAAGGAGAAGTCATAGAACTCATAGTATTTCCATGCGACGCAATTTCTGTGTTAATTCGTCAATGTGAGGGAGCGAGGGATGCAATTAAGAAGGAATAGTGCAGCGGAAAGGAGATAGTCGTATCCCAAATGAAAATCCTGTCGTTTCCATAGAAACGTTACTCGTTTTAGAAGGAGAAGTCATAGAACCCATAGTATTTCATAGCGACACAATTTCATTGTTAATTCGTCAATGTGTGGGAGCGAGATATGCAGTAAAGAAGGAATAGTGCAACGGAAAGGAGATACTCGTATCCCAAAAGAAAATCCTGTCGTTCCCATAGAAACGTTTCTCGATTTAGAAGGAGAAGTCTTAGAACCAATGGTATTTGATAGCGACGCAACTTCGGTATTAATTTGCCTATGTGAGGGAGCGAGGGATGCAGTTAAGAGGGTATAGTGCATCGGAAGGGAGATACACGTATCCCAATAGAATATCCGCATGTTTCCATAGAAACGTTACTCGATTTAGAAGTAGAAGTCTTAGAACCCATAGTATTTCATAGCGACCCAATTTCTGTGTTAATTCGCCAATGTGAGGGAGCGAGGGATGCAATTAAGAAGGAATAGTGCATCGGAAAGGAGATAGTCGTATCCCAAAAGGAAATCCTATCGTTTCCATAGAAACGTAACTCGATTTAGAAGGAGACGTCATATAACCCACAGTATTTCATAGCGACGCAATTTCTGTGTTAATTCGTCAAAGTGAGGGAGCGAGGGACGCTGTAAAGAAGGAATAGTGCATCGGAAAGGAGATACTCGTATACCAAAAGAAAATCCTGTCGTTTCCATAGAAACGTTACTCGATTTAGAAGAAGAAGTCATATAACACATAGTATTTCATAGCGACGCAATTTCTGTGTTAATTCGTCAAAGTGAGGGAGCGAGTGATGCAGTAAGTAGGGAATAGTGCATCAGAAAGGAGATATTCGTGTTCCAAAAGAAAATGCTGTCGCTTCCATACAAACATTCCTCGATTTAGATGGAGAAGTCATAGAAACCATAGTATATCATAGCGATTCTATTTCTGTGTTAATTCGTCAATGTGAGGGAGCGAAGAATGCAGTAGAGAAGGAATAGTGCATCGGAAAGGATTTACTCTTATCCCAATGGAAAATCCTGTCGTTTCCATAGAAACGTTGCTCCATTTAGTAGGAGATGTCATAGAACCCATAGTATATTATAGCGACACATTTTCAGTGTTAATTCGTCAATGTGAGGGAGCGAGGAATGCAGTAAAGAAGGAATAGTGCATCGGAGAGGAGACAGTCTATCCAAAAGGAAAAAAACCTGTCGTTTCCATAGAAACGTTACTCGATTTGGAAGGAGATGTCATAGAACCCGTAGTATATCATAGCGACGAATTTTCAGTGTTAATGCGTTAATGTGATGGAGCGAGGGATGCAGTAAAGGAGGAATAGTGTATCGTAAAGGTGATAGTCGTATCCCCAATAAAATCGTGTTGTTTCCACAGAAACGTTACTCGATTTAGTAGGAGTTGTCTTAGAAGCCATAGTATATCATAGCGACGCATTTTCAGGGTTAATTCGTCAATGTGTGGGAGCGAGAGATGCAGTAAAGAAGGCATAGAGCATCGGAAAGGTGATACTCGTATCCCAAACGAAAATCCTGTCGCTTCTATAGAAACGTTATTCGATATAGAAGGAGAAGACATAGAACACATAATATTCCATAGCGTCGCAATTTCCTGGTTAATTCTTCAATGTGAGGGAGCCAGTGATGCAGTAAAGAAGGAATAGTGCATCGGAAAGGAGATACTCGTATCCCAAAAGAAAATCCAATCGTTTCCGTAGAAGCGTAACTCGATTTTGGAGGAGATGTCTTAGAACCAAAGGTATTTCATAGCGACGCAATTTCTGTGTTAATTTGCCTATGTGAGGGAGCGAGGGATGCAGTTAAGGGGGAATAGTGCATCGGAAAGGAGATACACGTATCCCAATAGAAAATCCTGACGTTTCCATAGAAACGTTACTCGATTTAGAAGGAGAATTCGTAGAACCCATAGTATTTCATAGCGACGCAATTTCTGTGTTAATTCGTCAATGTGAGGGAGCGAGGGAAGCAGTAAAGAAGGAATAGTGCTTCGGAAAGGAGATACTCCTATACCAAAAGAAAATCTTGTCGTTTCCATAGAAACGTTACTCGTTTTAGAGGGAGAAGTCATAGCACCAATAGTATTTCATAGCGACGTAATTTCATTGTTAATTCGTCAATGTGTGGGAGTGAGATATGCAGTAAAGAAGGAATAGTGCATCGGAAAGGAGATAGTAGTATCCCAAAAGAATATCCTGTCGTTTATTTAGAAACGTTACTCGATTTAGAAGGAGAAGTCATAGAACCCATAGTATTTCATTGCGACGCAAATTCTGTGTCATTTCGTCATTGTGAGGGAGCGAGGGATGCAGTAAAGAAGGAATAGTGCGTCGGAATGGAGATAGTCGTATCCCAAAAGAAAATCCTGTCGTTACCATAGAAACGTTACTCAATTTAGAAGGAGAAGTCATAGAACACATAGTATTTCATAGCGACGCAATTTCTGTGTTAATTCGTCAATGTGATTGAGCGAGAGATGCAGTACAGAAGGAATAGTGCATTGGAAAGGAGATAGTTGTATCCCGATACGAAATCCTGTCGTTGCCATAGAGACGTCACTCGATTTAGAAGGAGAAGATATAGAACCCATAGTGATTCATGGCGGCGCAATTTCTCTGCATATTCGTCAATCGGAGGGAGTGAGGGATGCAGTAGAGAACTAATAGTGCATCGTAAAGGAGGTACTCGTATCATAAAAGAAAATCCTGTCGTTTCCATAGAAACGTTACTCGATTTAGAATGAGAAGTCATGGAACACATAGTATTTCATAGCGACGCAATTTCTGTGTTATTTCGTCAAAGTGAGGGAGCGAGTGATGCAGTAAAGAGGGAATAGTGCATCAGAAAGGAGATACTCGTATCCCAAAAGAAAATCCAATCGTTTCCGTAGAAGCGTAACTTGATGTAGAAGGAGAAGTCATAGAACCCATAGTATTTCATAGCGACGCCATTTCTGTGTAAATTCGTCAATGTGAGGGAGCGAGGGATGCAGTAAAGAATGCATCGAGCATCGGAAAGGTGATACTCGTATCCCAAACGAAAATCCTGTCGTTTCCATAGAAACGTTATTCGATATAGAAGGAGAAGACATAGAACACATAATATTCCATAGCGTCGCAATTTCTGTGTTAATTCTTCAATGTGAGGGAGCCAGTGATGCAGTAAAGAAGGAATAGTGCATCGGAAAGGAGATACTCGTATCCCAAAAGAAAATCCAATCGTTTCCGTAGAAGCGTAACTCGATTTAGAAGGAGAAGTCATAGAACCCGTAGTATTTCATAGCGACGCAATTTCTGTGTTATTTCGTCAAAGTGAGGGAGCGAGTGATGCAGTAAAGAGGGAATAGTGCATCAGAAAGGAGATACTCGTATCCCAAAAGAAAATCCAATCGTTTCCAAAGAAGCGTAACTTGATGTAGAAGGAGAAGTCATAGAACCCATAGTATATCACAGCGACGCCATTTCTGTGTAAATTCGTCAATGTGAGGGAGCGAGGGACGCAGTAAAGAAGGAATAGTGCATCGGAAAGGAGATACTCTTATACCAAAGGAAAATCCTCTCGTTTCCATAGAAACGTTACTCGATATAGAAGGAGAAGTCATAGAACGCATAGTATTTCATAGCGACGCAATTTTTCTGTGTTATTTCGGCAATGTGAGGGAGCGAGGGATGCAGTAAAGATGGAATAGTGCATCGGAAAGGAGATACTCGTATCCCATAAGAAAATCCTGTCGTTTCCGTAGAAACGTTACTCGATTTAGAATGAGAAGTCATATAACACATAGTATTCCATAGAGTCGCAAATCTGTGTTAATTCGTCAATGTGAGGGAGCCAGGGATGCAGTATAGAAGGAATAGTGCATCGGAAAGGAGATACTCGTATCCCAAAAGAAAAACCTGTCGTTTCCATAGAAACGTTACTCGATTTAGAAGGAGAAGTCATGGAACCCGTAGTATTTCATAGCGACGCAATTTCTGTGTTAATTCGTCAATGTGAGGGAGCGAGGGATACAGTAAAGAAGGAATAGTGCATCGGAAAGGATATACTCTTATACCAAAAGAAAATCCTGTCGTTTCCATAGAAACGTTACTCGATTTAGAAGGAGAAGTCATAGAACCTATGGGATTTCATTTCGACGCAATCTCTGGGTTAATTCGTCAATGTGAGAGTGCGAGGGATGCAATAAAGAAGGATTAGTGCATCGGAAAGGAGGTAGACGTATCCCAAAAGGAAATCCAATCGTTTCCATGGAAACGTAACTCGATTTAGAAGGAGACGTCATATAACCCATAGTATTTCATAGCGACGCAATTTCTGTGTTAATTCGTCAAAGTGAGGGAGCGAGGGACGCTGTAAAGAAGGAATAGTGCGTCGGAAAGGAGATACTCGTATACCAAAAGAAAATCCTGTCGTTATCATAGAAACATTACTCGATTTAGAAGGAGAAGTCATAGAACACATAGTATTTCATTGCGACGCAATTTCTGTGTTAATTCGTCAATGTGAGCGAGCGAGAGATGCAGTACAGAAGGAATAGTGCATCGGAAAGGAGATAGTTGTATCCCGATACGAAATCCTGTCGTTTCCATAGAAACGTTACTCGATTTAGAAGGAGAAGTTATAGAACCCATAGTGATTCATGGCGGCGCAATTTCTCTGCATATTCGTCAATCTGAGGGAGCGAGGGATGCAGTAGAGAACTAATAGTGCATCGTAAAGGAGGTACTCGTATCATAAAAGAAAATCCTGTCGTTTCCATAGAAACGTTTCTCGATTTATAAGGAGTAGTCATGGAACGCATAGTATTTCATAGCGACGCAATTTCTGTGTTAATTCGTCAAAGTGACGGAGCGAGTGATGCAGTAAAGAGGGAATAGTGCATCAGAAAGGAGATATTCGTATCCCAAAAGAAAATCCTGTCGTTTCCATTGAAACGTTACTCGATTTAGAAGGAGAAGTCATACAACACATAGTATTTCATAGCGACGCAATTTCTGTGTTAACTCGTGAAAGTGAGGGAGCGAGGGACGCAGTAAAGAAGGAATAGTGCATCTAAGAGGAGATACTCGTATCCCAAAAGAATATCCTGACGTTTGCATAGACACGTTACTCGATTTAGAAGGAGAAGTCATAGAACACATAGTATTTCACAGCGACGCAATTTCTGTGTTAATTAGTGAAAGTGAGGGAGCGAGGGTTGCAGTAAAGAAGGAATACTGCATCGGAAACGAGATAGTCGTAACCAAAAAGAAAATCCTGTCGTTTCAATAGAAACGTCACTCGATTTAGAAGGAGAAGTCATAGAATCCATAGTATTACATAGCGACGCAATTTCTGTGTTAATTCGTCAATGTGAGGGAGCGAGGGATGCAGTAAAGAATGCATAGGGAATCGGAAAGGTGATACTCGTATCCCAAACGAAAATCCTGTCGTTTCCATAGAAACGTTATTCGAAATAGAAGGAGAAGACATAGAACACATAATATTCCATAGCGTCGCAATTTCTGTGTTAATTCTTCAATGTGAGGGAGCCAGTGATGCAGTAAAGAAGGAATAGTGCATCGGAAAGGAGATACTCGTATCCCAAAAGAAAATCCAATCGTTTCCGTAGAAGCGTAACTCGATTTAGAAGGAGAAGTCATAGAACCCATAGTATTTCATAGCGCCGCCATTTCTGTGTTAATTCGTCAGTGTGAGGGAGCGAGGGATGCAGTAAAGAAGGAATAGTGCATCGGAAAGGAGATACTCGTATACCAAAAGAAAATCCTGTCGTTTCAATAAAAACGTTACTCGATTTAGAAGGAGAAGTCATAGAACCCATAATATTTCATGGCGACGCAATTTCTGTGTTAATTCGTCAATGTTAGGGAGCGAGGGGTGCAGTAAAGAAGGAACTGTGCTTCGGAAAGGAGATACTCCAATACCAAAAGAAAATCATGTCGTTTCCATAGAAACGTTACTCGATTTAGAAGGAGAAGTCATAGAACTCATAGTATTTCATTGCGACGCAATTTCTGTGTTAATTCGTCAGTGTGAGGGAGCGAGGGATGCAGTACAGGAGGAATAGTGCGTCGGAATGGAGATAGTCGTATCCCAAAAGAAAATCCAGTCGTTACCATAGAAACATTACTCGATTTAGAAGGAGAAGTCTTAGAACCCATAGTATTTCATTGCGTCGCAACTTCTGTTCTTATTGGTCAATGTGAGGGAACGTGGGATGCAGTAAAGAAGGAATAGTGCATCTGAAAGGAGATACTCGTATCCCAAAGAAAATCTTGTCGTTTCCATAGAAACGTTACTCGTTTTAGAGGGAGAAGTCATAGAACCAATAGTATTTCATAGCGACGTAATTTCGTTGTTAATTCGTCAATGTGTGGGAGTGAGATATGCAGTAAGGAAGGAATAGTGCATCAGAAAGGAGATACTAGTATCCCAAAAGAAAATCCTGTCGTTTAAATAGAAACGTTACCCGATTTAGAAGGAGAAGTCATAGAACTCATAGTATTAAATTGCGACGCAATATCTACGTTAATTCGTCAGTGTGAGGGAGCGAGGGATGCAGTATAGAAGGAATAGTGCATCGGAAAGGAGATACTCGTATCCCAAAAGAAAATCCTGTCGTTTCCATAGAAACGTTACTCGATTTAGAAGGAGAAGTCATGGAACCCGTAGTATTTCATAGCGACGCAATTTCTGTGTTAATTCTTCAATGTGAGGGAGCCAGTGATGCAGTAAAGAAGGAATAGTGCATCGGAAAGGAGATACTCGTATCCCAAAAGAAAATCCAATCGTTTCCGTAGAAGCGTAACTCGATTTAGAAGGAGAAGTCATAGAACCCATAGTATTTCATAGCGACGCCATTTCTGTGTAAATTCGTCAATGTGAGGGAGCGAGGGACGCAGTAAAGAAGGAATAGTGCATCGGAAAGGAGATACTCTTATACCAAAAGAAAATCCTCTCGTTTCCATAGAAACGTTACTCGATATAGAAGGAGAAGTAATAGAATGCATAGTATTTCATAGCGACGCAATTTTTCTGTGTTATTTCGGCAATGTGAGGGAGCGAGGGATGCAGTAAAGATGGAATAGTGCATCGGAAAGGAGATACTCGTATCCCATAAGAAAATCCTGTCGTTTCCATAGAAACGTTACTCGATTTAGATTGAGAAATCATATAACACATAGTATTCCATAGAGTCGCAAATCTGTGTTAATTCGTCAATGTGAGGGAGCCAGGGATGCAGTATAGAAGGAATAGTGCATCGGAAAGGAGATACTCGTATCCCAAAAGAAAATCCTGTCGTTTCCATAGAAACGTTACTCGATTTAGAAGGAGAAGTCATGGAACCCGTAGTATTTCATAGCGACGCAATTTCTGTGTTAATTCGTCAATGTGAGGGAGCGAGGGATACAGTAAAGAAGGAATAGTGCAACGGAGAGGATATACTCTTATACCAAAAGAAAATCCTGTCGTTTCCATAGAAACGTTACTCGATTTAGAAGGAGAAGTCATAGAACCTATAGGATTTCATTTCGACGCAATCTCTGGGTTAATTCGTCAATGTGAGAGTGCGAGGGATGCAATAAAGAAGGATTAGTGCATCAGAAAGGAGGTAGACGTATCCCAAAAGGAAATCCAATCGTTTCCATGGAAACGTAACTCGATTTAGAAGGAGACGTCATATAACCCATAGTATTTCATAGCGACGCAATTTCTGTGTTAATTCGTCAAAGTGAGGGAGCGAGGGACGCTGTAAAGAAGGAATAGTGCATCGGAAAGGAGATACTCGTATACCAAAAGAAAATCCTGTCGTTATCATAGAAATATTACTCGATTTAGAAGGAGAAGTCATAGAACACATAGTATTTCATAGCGACGCAATTCCTGTGTTAATTCGTCAATGTGAGGGAGCGAGGGATGCAGTAAAGAATGCATAGGGCATCGGAAAGGTGATACTCGTATCCCAAAAGAATATCCTGACGTTTGCATAGACACGTTACTCGATTTAGAAGGAGAAGTCATAGAACACATAGTATTTCATAGCGACGCAATTTCTGTGTTAATTAGTGAAAGTGAGGGAGCGAGGGTTGCAGTAAAGAAGGAATACTGCATCGGAAACGAGATAGTCGTAACCAAAAAGAAAATCCTGTCGTTTCAATAGAAACGTCACTCGATTTAGTAGGAGAAGTCATAGAATCCATAGTATTACATAGCGACGCAATTTCTGTGTTAATTCGTCAATGTGAGGGAGCGAGGGATGCAGTAAAGAATGCATAGGGCATCGGAAAGGTGATACTCGTATCCCAAACGAAAATCCTGTCGTTTCCATAGAAACGTTATTCGAAATAGAAGGAGAAGACATAGAACACATAATATTCCATAGCGTCGCAATTTCTGTGTTAATTCTTCAATGTGAGGGAGCCAGTGATGCAGTAAAGAAGGAATAGTGCATCGGAAAGGAGATACTCGTATCCCAAAAGAAAATCCAATCGTTTCCGTAGAAGCGTAGCTCGATTTAGAAGGAGAAGTCATAGCACCCATAGTATTTCATAGCGCCGCCATTGCTGTGTTAATTCGTCAGTGTGAGGGAGCGAGTGATGCAGTAAAGAAGGAATAGTGCATCGGAAAGGAGATACTAGTATACCAAAAGAAAATCCTGTCGTTTCAATAAAAACGTTACTCTATTTAGAAGGAGAAGTCATAGAACCCATAATATTTCATGGCGACGCAATTTCTGTGTTAATTCGTCAATGTGAGGGAGCGAGGGGTGCAGTAAAGAAGGAACAGTGCTTCGGAAAGGAGATACTCCAATACCAAAAGAAAATCATGTCGTTTCCATAGAAACGTTAGTCGATTTAGAAGGAGAAGTCATAGAACTCATAGTATTTCATTGCGACGCAATTTCTGTGTTAATTCGTCAGTGTGAGGGAGCGAGGGATGCAGTAAAGAAGGAATAGTGCGTCGGAATGGAGATAGTCGTATCCCAAAAGAAAATCCAGTCGTTTCCATAGAAACATTACTCGATTTAGAAGGAGAAGTCTTAGAACCCATAGTATTTCATAGCGACGCAATTTCTGTGTTAATTCGTCAGTGTGAGGGAGCGAGGGATGCAGTAAAGAAGGAATAGTGCGTCGGAATGGAGATAGTCGTATCCCAAAAGAGAATCCTGTCGTTACCATAGAAACGTTACTCGATTTAGAAGGCGAAGTCATAGAACACATAGTATTTCATAGCGACGCAATTTCTGTGTTAATTCGTCAATGTGAGGGAGCGAGAGATGCAGTACAGAAGGAATAGTGCATCGGAAAGGAGATAGTTGTATCCCGATACGAAATCCTGTCGATTTCATAGAAACGTTACTCGATTTAGAAGGAGAAGTTATAGAACCCATAGTGATTCATTGCGGCGCAATTTCTCTGCATATTCGTCAATCTGAGGGAGCGAGGGATGCAGTAGAGAACTAATAGTGTATCCTAAAGGAGGTACTCGAATCATAAAAGAAAATCCTGTCGTTTCCATAGAAACGTTACTCGATTTAGACGGAGAAGTCATGGAACACATAAAATTTCATAGCGACGCAATTTCTGTGTTAATTCGTGAAAGTGAGGGAGCGAGTGATGCAGTAAAGCGGGAATAGTGCATCAGAAAGGAGATATTCGTATCCCAAAAGAATATCCTGTCGTTTCCATTGAAACGTTACTCGATTTAGAAGGAGAAGTCATAGAACACATAGTATTTCATAGCGACGCAATTTCTGTGTTAATTCGTGAAAGTGAGGGAGCGAGGGACGCAGTAAAGAAGGAATAGTGCATCGGAGAGGAGATACTCGTATCCCAAAAGAATATCCTGACGTTTGCATAGAAACGTTACTCGATTTAGAAGGAGAAGTCATAGAACACATACTATTTCATAGCGACGCAATTTCTGTGTTAATTAGTGAAAGTGAGGGAGCGAGGGTTGCAGTAAAGAAGGAATACTGCATCGGAAACGAGATAGTCGTAACCAAAAAGAAAATCCTGTCGTTTCAATAGAAACGGCACTCGATGTAGAAGGAGAAGTCGTAGAATCCATAGTATTACATAGCGACGCAATTTCTGTGTTAATTCGTCAATGTGAGGGAGCGAGGGATGCAGTAAAGAAAGCATAGAGCATCGGAAAGGTGATACTCGTATCCCAAACGAAAATCCTGTCGTTTCCATAGAAACGTTATTCGATATAGAAGGAGAAGACATAGAACACATAATATTCCATAGCGTCGCAATTTCTGTGTTAATTCTGCAATGTGAGGGAACCAGTGATGCAGTAAAGAAGGAATAGTCCATCGGAAAGGAGATACTCGTATCCCAAAAGAAAATCCAATCGTTTCCGTAGAAGCGTAACTTGATTTAGAAGGAGAAGTCATAGAACCCATGGTATTTCATAGAGACGCCATTTCTGTGTTAATTCGTCAGTGTGAGGGAGCGAGTGATGCAGTAAAGAAGGAATAGTGCATCGGAAAGGAGATACTCGTATACCAAAAGAAAATCCTGTCGTTTCAATAAAAACGTTACTCGATTTAGGAGAAGTCATAGAACCCATAATATTTCATAGCGACGCAATTTCTGTGTTACTTCGTCAATGTGAGGGAGCGAGGGGTGCAGTAAAGAAGGAACAGTGCTTCGGAAAGGAGATACTCCTAAACTAAAAGAAAATCCTGTCGTTTCCATAGTAACGTTACTCGATTTTGGAGGAGATGTCTTAGAACCGAAGGTATTTCATAGCGACGCAATTTCTGTGTTAATTCGTGAAAGTGAGGGAGCGAGGGATGCAGTTAAGAGGGAATAGTGGATCGGAAAGGAGATACACGTGTCCCAATAGAAAATCCTGACGTTTTGATAGAAACGTTACTCGATTTAGAAGGAGAATTCATAGAACCCATAGTACTTCATAGCGACGCAATTTCTGTGTTAATTCGTCAATGTGAGGGAGCGAGGGAAACAGTAAAGAAGGAGTAGTGCTTCGGAAAGGAGATACTCCTATACCAAAAGAAAATCATGTCGTTTCCATAGAAAACGTTACTCGATTTAGAAGGAGAAGTCATAGAACTCATAGTATTTCATTGCGACGCAATTTCTGTGTTAATTCGTCAGTGTGAGGGAGCGAGGGATGCAGTAAAGAAGGAATAGTGCGTCGGAATGGAGATGGTCGTATCCCAAAAGAAAATCCAGTCGTTTTGATAGGAACATTACTCGATTTAGAAGGAGAAGTAATAGAACACATAATATTTCATAGCGACGCAATTTCTGTGTTAATTCGTCAATGCGAGGGAGCGAGAGATGCAGTACAGAAGGAATAGTGCATCGGAAAGGAGATAGTTGTATCCCGATACGAAATCCTGTCGATTTCATAGAAACGTTACTCGATTTAGAAGGAGAAGTTATAGAACCCATAGTGATTCATGGCGGCGCAATTTCTCTGCATATTCGTCAATCTGAGGGAGCGAGGGATGCAGTAGAGAACTAATAGTGCATCGTAAAGGAGGTACTCGTATCATAAAAGAAAATCCTGTCGTTTTCATAGAAACGTTACTCGATTTAGAAGGAGAAGTCATGGAACACATAGTATTTCATAACGACGCAAATTCTGTGTTAATTCGTCAAAGTGAGGGAGCGAGGGTTGCAGTAAAGAAGGAATACTGCATCGGAAACGAGATAGTCGTAACCAAAAAGAAAATCCTGTCGTTTCAATAGAAACGTCACTCGATTTAGAAGGAGAAGTCATAGAATCCATAGTATTACATAGCGACGCAATTTCTGTGTTAATTCGTCAATGTGAGGGAGCGAGGGATGCAGTAAAGAAAGCATAGAGCATCGGAAAGGTGATACTCGTGTCCCAAACGAAAATCCTGTCGTTTCCATAGAAACGTTATTCGATATAGAAGGAGAAGACATAGAACACATAATATTCCATAGCGTCGCAATTTCTGTGTTAATTCTTCAATGTGAGGGAGCCAGTGATGCAGTAAAGAAGGAATAGTGCATCGGAAGGGAGATACTCGTATCCCAAAAGAAAATCCAATCGTTTCCGTAGAAGCGTAACTCGATTTAGAAGGAGAAGTCATAGAACCAATAGTATTTCATAGCGACGCCATTTCTGTGTTAATTCGTCAGTGTGAGGGAGCGAGGGATGCAGTAAAGAAGGAATAGTGCATCGGAAAGGAGATACACGTATCCCAATAGAAAATCCTGACGTTTCCATAGAAACGTTACTCGATTTAGATGGAGAAATCATAGAACTCATAGTATTTCATTGCGATGCAATATCTGTGTTAATTCGTCAGTGTGAGGGAGCGAGGGATGCAGTAAAGAATGAATAGTGCGTCGGAATGGAGATAGTCGTATCCGAAAAGAAAATCCTTTCGTTTCCATAGAAACATTACTCGATTTAGAAGGAGAAGTCTTAGAACCCATAGTATTTCATAGAGTCGCAATTTCTATTCTTATTGGTCAGTGTGAGGGAACGAGGGATGCAGTAAAGAAGGAATAGTGCATCTGAAAGGAGATACTCGTATCCCAAAGAAAATCTTGTCGTATCCATAGAAACGTTACTCGTTTTAAAGGGAGAAGTCATAGAACCAATAGTATTTCATAGCGGCGTAATTTCATTGTTAATTCGTCAATGTGTGGGAGTGAGATATGCAGTAAAGAAGGAATAGTGCATAGGAAAGGAGATACTAGTATCCAAAAAGAAAATCCTGTCGATTATATAGAAACGTTACTCGATTTAGAAGGAGAAGTCATAGAACTCATAGTATTTCATTGCGACGCAATTTCTATGTTAATTCGTCAGTGTGAGGGAGCGAGGGATGCAGTAAAGAGGGAATAGTGCGTCGGAATGGAGATAGGCGTATCCCAAAAGAAAATCCTGTCGTTACCATAGAAACGTTACTCGATTTAGAAGGAGAAGTAATAGAACACATAGTATTTCATAGCGTCGCAATTTCTGTGTAATTCGTCAATGTGAGGGAGCGAGAGATGCAGTACAGAAGGAATAGTGCATCGGAAAGGAGATAGTTGTATCCCGATACGAAATCCTGTCGATTTCATAGAAACGTTACTCGATTTAGTAGGAGAAGTTATAGAACCCATAGTGATTCATGGCGGCGCAATTTCTCTGCATATTCGTCAATCTGAGGGAGCGAGGGGTGCAGTAGAGAACTAACAGTGCATCGTAAAGGAGGTACTCGTATCATAAAAGAAAATCCTGTCGTTTCCATAGAAACGTTCCTCGATTTAGAAGGAGAAGTCATGGAACACATAGTATTTCATAGCGACGCAATTTCTGTGTTAATTCGTCAAAGTGAGGGAGCGAGTGATGCAGTAAAGTGGGAATAGTGCATCAGAAAGGAGATATTCGTATCCCAAAAGAAAATCCTGACGTTTCCATAGAAACGTTACTCGATTTAGAAGGAGAATTCATAGTACCCATAGTATTTCATAGCGACGCAATTTCTGTGTTTATTCGTCAATGTGAGGGAGCGAGGGAAGCAGTAATGAAGGAATAGTGCTTCGGAAAGGAGATACTCCTATACCAAAAGAAAATCATGTCGTTTCCATAGAAACGTTACTCGATTTAGAAGGAGAAGTCATAGAACTCATAGTATTTCATTGCGACGCAATTTCTGTGTTAATTCGTCAGTGTGAGGGAGCGAGGGATGCAGTAAAGAATTAATAGTGCGTCGGAATGGAGATAGTCGTATCCCAAAAGAAAATCCTTTCGTTTCCATAGAAACATTACTCGATTTAGAAGGAGATGTATTAGAACCCATAGTATTTCATAGCGTCGCAATTTTTATTCTTATTGGTCAATGTGAGGGAACGAGGGATGCAGTAAAGAAGGAATGGTGCATCTGAAAGGAGATACTCGTATCCAAAAGAAAATCTTGTCGTTTCCATAGAAAAGTTACTCGTTTTAGAGGGAAAAGTCATAGAACCAATAGTATTTCATAGCGACGTAATTTCATTGTTAATTCGTCAATGTGTGGGAGTGAGATATGCAGTAAAGAAGGAATAGTGCATCGGAAAGGAGATACTAGTATCCCAAAAGAAAATCCTGTCGTTTATATAGAAACGTTATTCGATTTAGAAGAAGAAGTCACAGAACAGATAGTATTCCATAGCGTCGCAATTTCTGTGTTAATTCGTCAATGTGAGGGTGTGAGGGATGCAGTAAAGAAGGAATAGTGCATCGGAAAGGAGATACTCGTATTCCAAAAGAAAATCCTGTCGTTTCCATAGAAAAGTTACCTGATCTAGAAGGAGAAGTCATAGATCCCATAATATTACATAGCGACGCAATTTCTGTGTTAATTCGTCAATGTGAGGGAGCGAGGGATGCAATTAAGAAGGAATAGTGCATCGGAAAATAGATAGTCGTATCTCAAATGAAAATCCTGTCGTTTCCATAGAAACGTTACTCGATTTAGAAGAAGAATTCATAGAACCCATAGTATTTGATAGCGACGCAATTTCTGTGTTAATTCGTCAATGTGAGGGAGCGAGGGATGCAGTAAAGAAGGAATAGCGCACCGGAAAAGAGATACTGGTATACCAAAAGAAAATCCTGTCGTTTCCATAGAAACGTTACTCGATTTAGAAGGAGAAGTCATTGAACCCATAGGATTTGATAGCAACGCAATTTCTGTGCTTATTCGTCAATGTGAGGGAACGAGAGATGCAGTAAAGTTGGAATAGTGCATCACAAAGGTGATACTCGTATCCCAAAAATATATCCTGTCGTTTGCATAGAAAGGTCACTCGATTTAGAAGGAGAAGTCATAGAACACATACTATTTCATAGCGACGCAAATTCTGTGTTAATTCGTCAATGTGAGGGATCGAGGAATGCAGTAAAGAAGAAATAGTGCATCGGAAAGGAGTAAGTCGTATCACAAAAGAACATCCTGTCGTTTCCATAGATACGTTACTCGATTTAGATGGAGAAGCCGTGGAACCCATAGCATTTAATAGCGACGCAATTTCTGTGTTAGTTCGTTAATGTAAGGGAGCGAGAGATGCAGTAATGAGGGAATACTGCACCGGAAAGGAGATACTTGTATCCCAATAGAAAATACTGTCGTTTCAATAGCAACGTTACTCGATTTAGAAAGAGAAATTATAGAACCCATAGTATTTCATAGCGACGCAATCTCTGTGATAATTCGTCAATGTGAGGGTGCGAGGGATGCAATAGAGAAGGAATAGTGCATCGGAAGGGAGATACTCGAATCCGATTAGAAAATCTTGTCCTTTCCATTGAAACGTTACTCGATTTAGAAGGAGAAGTCATAGAACCCATAGTATTTAATGGCGACGCAATTTCTCTGCTTATTCGACAATGTGAGGGAGCGAGGGATGCAGTAAAGAACTAATAGTGCATCGGAAAGGAGGTACTCGCATCATAAAAGAAAATCCTTTCGTTTCCACAGAAACGTTACTCGATTTAGAAGGAGAAGTTATAGAACATATAGTATTTCATAGCGACGCAACCTCTGTGTTAATTCGTCAATGTGAGGGTGCGAGTGATGCAATAAAGAAGGAATAGTGCATCCGAAAGGAGATACTCGGATCCGAAAAGAAAATCCTGCCCTTTCCACAGAAACGTAACTCGATTTAGAAGCAGAAGTCATAGAGCACATAGTATTCCATAGCGTCGCATTTTCTGTGTTGATTCGTCAATGTGATGGAGCCAGCGATGGAGTAAGGAAGGAATAGTGCATCGGAAAGGAGATACTCGTCTCCCAAACGAAAATCCTGTCGTTTCCATAGAAACGTTACTCGATTTAGAAGGAGAAGTCGTAGAATACATCGGATTTCATAGCGACGCAATTTCTGAGCTTATTCGTCAATGTGAGGGAGCAAGGGATGCAGTAAAGAAGAAAAAATGCATCGGAAAGGAGATACTCGTATCCCAAAAGAAAAACCTGTCGTTTCAATAGAAACGTTACTCCATTTAGAAGGAGAAGTTATAGAACACATAGTATTTCATAGCGACGCAATATCAGTGTTAATTCGTCAATGTGAAGGAGCGAGGGATGCAGTAGAGGAGGAATAGTGCATCGGAAAGGAGATACTCGTATCCCATAAGAAAATCCTGTCGTTTCCATAGAAACATAACTCGATTTTGAAGGAGAAATCATAGAACCCATAGTATTTCATAGCGACACAATTTCAGTGTTAAATCGACAATGTGAGGGAGCGTGGGATGCAGTAAAGAAGGAATAGTGCATCTGAAAGGAGATACTCGTAACCCACAAGAAAATCCTGTCGTTTCCTTAGAAACGTTACTCGATTTAGAAGGGAAGTCATAGAACACATATTATTCCTTGGAGTCGCAATTTCTGTGTTAATTTGTGAGTGTGAGGGAGCCAGGGATGCAGTAAAGAAGGACTAGTGCATCGGAAAGGAGATAGACGTATCCCAAGAGAAAATCCTGTCGTTTCCATAGGAACGTTACTCGATTTAGAAGGAGAAGTGATAGAACACCTAGTATTTCATAGCGATGCAATTTCTGTGTTAATTCGTCAATGTGAGGGTGCGAGGGATGCGGTAAAGAGGGAATAGTGCATCGGAAAGGAGATACTCGTATACCAAAAGAAAATCCTGTCGTTTCCATTGAAACGTTACTCGAGTTAGAAGGAGAAGTCATAGAACCCATAGTACTTCATAGCGACTCAATTTCTGTGTTAATTCGTCAATGTGAGGTAGCGAGGGATGCAGTAAAGAAGGAATAGTGCCTCGGAAAGGTGATCCTCGTATCCCAAAAGGAAATCCTGTCGTTACCATAGAAACGTTACTCGATTTAGATGGAGAAGTTATAGAACCCATAGTAATTCATGCCGACGCAATTTCGCTGTTTATTCGACAATGTGAGGGAGCGAGGGATGCAGTAAAGAACTGATAGTGCATCGGAAAGGAGGTACTCGCATCATAAAAGAAAATCCTTTCGTTTCCATAGAAACGTTACTCGATTTAGAAGGAGAAGTGATAGAACACCTAGTATTTCATAGCGATGTAATTTCTGTAATAATTCGTCAATGTGTGGGAGCGAGGGATGCAGTAAGGAGGGAATAGTGCATCGGAAAGGAGATACTCGTATACCAAAAGAAAATCCTTTCGTTTCAATAGAAACGTTACTCGATTTAGAAGTAGAAGTGATAGAACACCTAGTATTTCATAGCGATGTAATTTCTGTGTTAATTCGTCAATGTGAGGTAGCGAGGGATGCAGTAAAGAAGGAATAGTGCCTCGGAAAGGTGATACTCGTATCCCAAAAGAAAATCCTGTCGTTACCATAGAAACGTTACTCGATTTAGATGGAGAAGTTATAGAACCCATAGTATTCCATGGCGACGCAATGTCTCTGCTTATTCGTCAATGTGAGGCAGCGAGGGATGCAGTAACGAACTAATAGTGCATCGGAAAGGAGGTACTCGCATCATAAAAGAAAATCCTTTCGTTTCCACAGAAACGTTACTCGATTTAGAAGGAGAAGTGATAGAACACCTAGTATTTCATATCGATGCAATTTCTGTGTTAATTCGTCAATGTGAGGGAGCGAGGGATGCAGTAAGGAGGGAATAGTGCATCGGAAAGGAGATACTCGTATACCAAAAGAAAATCCAGTCGTTTCCATTGAAACGTTACTCGATTTAGAAGGAGAAGTCATAGAACCCATAGTATTTCATAGCGACGCAATTTCTGTGTTAATTCGTCAATGTGAGGTAGCGAGGGTTGCAGTAAAGAAGGAATAGTGCCTCGGAAAGGTGATACTCGTATCCCAAAAGAAAATCCTGTCGTTACCATAGAAACGTTACTCGATTTAGAAGGAAGTCATAGAACACATAGTATTCCATGGAGTCGCAATTTCTGTGTTAATTCGTGAGTGTGAGGGAGCCAGGGATGCAGTAAAGAAGGACTAGTGCATCGGAAAGGAGATAGACGTATCCCAAAAGAAAATCCTGTCGTTTCCATAGGAACGTTACTCGATTCAGAAGGAGAAGTGATAGAACACCTAGCATTTCACAGCGATGCAATTTCTGTGTTAATTCGTCAATGTGAGGTAGCGAGGGATGCAGTAAAGAAGGAATAGTGCCTCGGAAAGGAGATACTCGTATCCCAAAAGAAAATCCTGTCGTTAGCATAGAAACGTTACTCGATTTAGATGGAGAAGTTATAGAACCCATAGTATTTCATGGCGACGCAATTTCTCTGCTTATTCGTCAATGTGAGGGAGCGAGGGATGCAGTAAAGAACTAATAGTGCATCGGAAAGGAGGTACTCGCATCATAAAAGAAAATCCTTTCGTTTCCACAGAAACGTTACTCGATTTTGAAGGAGAAGTGATAGAACACCTAGTATTTCATAGCGATGCAATTTCTGTGTTAAATCGTCAATGTGAGGGAGCGAGGGATGCAGTAAAGAGGGAATAGTATATCGGAAAGGAGATACTCGTATACCAAAAGAAAATTCTGTCGTTTAGATTGAAACGTTACTTGATTTAGAAGGAGAAGTCATAGAACCCATAGTATTTCATAGCGACACAATTTCTGTGTTAATTCGTCAATGTGAGGGAGCGAGGGATGCAGTAAAGAATTAATAGTGCATCGGAAAGGAGGTACTCGCATCATAATAGAAAATCCTGTCGTTTCCACAGAAACGTTAATCGATTTATATGGAGAAGTTATAGAACCCATAGTATTTCATGGCGACGCCATTTCTCTGCTTATTCGACAATGTGAGGGAGCGAGGGATGCAGTAAAGAACTAATAGAGCGTCGGAAAGGAGGTACTCGCATCATAAAAGAAAATCCTTTCGTTTCCACAGAAACGTTACTCGATTTAGAAGGAGAAGTTATGGAACATATAGTATTTCATAGCGACGCAACCTCTGTGTTAATTCGTCAATGTGAGGGTGCGTGTGATGCAATAAAGAAGGAATAGTGCATCCGAAAGGAGATACTCGGATCCGAAAAGAAATTCCTGTCCTTTCCATAGAAACGTTACTCGATTTAGAAGTAGAAGTCATAGAGCACATAGCATTCCATAGCGTCGCATTTTCTGTGTTGATTCGTCAATGTGATGGAGCCAGGGATGGAGTAAGGAAGGAATAGTGCATCGGAAAGGAGATACTCGTCTCCCAAACGAAAATCCTGTTGTTTCCATAGAAACGTTACTCGATTTAGAAGGAGAAGTCATAGAATCCATCGGATTTCATAGCGACGCAATTTCTGATCTTATTCGTCAATGTGAGGGAGCGAGGGATGCAGTATAGAAGAAATAATGCATCGGAAAGGAGATACTCGTATCCCAAAAGAAAAACCTGTCGTTTCAATAGAAACGTTACTCGATTTAGATGGAGAAGTCATAGAACACATAGTAATTCATAGCGACGCATTTTCTGTGTTAATTCGTCAATGTGTGGGAGCGAGAGATGCAGTAAAGAAGGAATAGTGCATCGGAAAGGAGATATTCCTATCGCAAAAGAAAATCCAGTCGTTTCCATTGAAACGTTACTCGATTTAGAAGGAGGAGTCATAAAACCCTGTGAAATTCATAGCGACGCAATTACTGCGTTAATTCGACAATGTGAGGGAGCGAGGGATGAAGTAAAGAAGGAATAGTGCTTCGGAAAGGAGATAGTTGTATCCCGAAACGAAATCCTGTCGTTTCCATAGAAACGTTACTCGATTTAGAAGCAGAAGTTATAGAACCCATAGCAAATCAGGGCGACGCAATTTCTCTGCTTATTCGTCAATCTGAGGGGGCGAGGGATGTAGTAAATAACTAATAGTGCATCGGAAAGGAGGTACTCGTATCATAAAAGAAAATCCAGTTGTTTTCATAGAGACGTTACTCGATTTAGATGGACAATCATAGAATACATAGTATATCATAGCGACGCAATTTCTCTGTTAATTCGTCAATGTGAAGGAGCGAGGGATGCAGTAAAGAAGGAATAGTGCAACGGAAAGGGGATACTCGTATCGAAAAAAAATCCTGTTGTTTCCATAGAACTGTTATTCGATTTAAAAGTAGAAGTCATTGAACACATGGTATTTCATTGCGACGCAATTTCTGTGTTAATTCGTCAGTGTGATTCATCGAGGGATGCAGTAAAGAAGGAATAGTGCATCGGAAAGGAGATACCCGTATCGAAAAAAAATCCTGTTGTTTCCATGGAAACGTTACTCGATTTAGAAGGAGATGTCTTAGAACCAATGGTATTTCATAGAGACGCAATTTCTGTATTAATTTGCCTATGTGACGGAGCGAGGGATGCAGTTAAGAGGGAATAGTGCATCGGAAAGGAGATACACGTATCCCAATAGAAAATCCGCACGTTTCCATAGAAACGTTACTCGATTTAGAAGGAGAAGTCGTAGAACCCATAGTATTTCGTAACGACGCAATTTCTGTGTTAATTCGTCAATGTGAGCTAGCGAGGGAAGCAGTAAAGAAGGAATACTGCATCGGAAAGGAGATAGTCGTAACCAAAAAGAAAATCCTTTCGTTTCAATAGAAACGTCACTCGATTTAGAAGGAGATGTCTTAGAACCAATGGTATTTCATAGCGACGCAATTTCTGTATTAATTTGCCTATGTGAGGGAGCGAGGCATTCAGTTAAGAGGGTATAGTGCATCGGAAAGGAGATACACGTATCCCAATAGAAAATCCGCATGTTTCTATAGAAACGTTACTCGATTTAGAAGGAGATGTCATAGAACCCATAGTATCTCATAGCGACCCAATTTCTGTGTTAATTCGTCAATGTGAGCTAGCGAGGGAAGCAGTAAAGAAGGAATAGTGCGTCGGAAAGGAAATACTCCTATACCAAAAGAAAATCCTGTCGTTTCCATAGAAACTTTACTCGATTTAGAAGGAGAAGTCATAGAACTCATAGTATTTCCATGCGACGCAATTTCTGTGTTAATTCGTCAATGTGAGGGAGCGAGGGATGCAATTAAGAAGGAATAGTGCATCGGAAAGGAGATACTCGTATCCCAAAAGAAAATCCTGTCGTTCCCATAGAAACGTTTCTCGATTTAGAAGGAGAAGTCACAGAACAGATAGTATTCCATAGCGTCGCAATTTTTGTGTTAATTCGTCAATGTGAGGGAGCGAGGGATGCAGTAAAGAAGAAATAGTGCATTGGAAAGGAGATACTCGCATCCCAAAAGAAAATCCTGTCGTTTCCATAGAAAAGTTACTCGATTAAGAAGGAGAAGTCATAGAACCCATAGTATTTCATAGCGAACTATTTCTGTGTTAATTCGTCAATGTGGGGGAGCGAGGGATGCAATTAAGAAGGAATAGTGCATCGGAAAGGAGATAGTCGTATCCCAAATGAAAATCCTGTCGTTTCCATAGAAACGTTACTCGATTTAGAAGAAGAAGTCATTGAACCCATAGTATTTGATAGCGACGCAATTTCTGTGCTTATTCGTCAATGTGAGGGAGCGAGGGATGCAGTAAAGTAGGAATAGTGCATCAGAAAGATGATACTCGTATCCCAAAAATATATCCTGTCGATTGCATAGAGAGGTCACTCGATTTCGAAGGAGAAGTCACACAACGAATAGTATTTCATAGCGACGCAATTTCTGTGTTATTTCGGCAATGTGAGGGAGCGGGGGATGCAGTAAAGATGGAATAGTGCATCGGAAAGGAGATACTCGTATCCCATGAGAAAATCCTGTCGTTTCCATAGAAACGTTACTCGATTTAGAATGAGAAGTCATAGAACACATAGTATTCCATAGAATCGCAAATCTGTGTTAATTCGTCAATGTGAGGGAGCCAGGGATGCAGTAAAGAAGCAATAGTGCATCGGATAGGAGATACTCGTATCCCAAAAGAAAATCCAGTCGTTTCCATAGAAACGGCACTCGCTTTAGAAGGAGAAGTCGTGGAACCCGTAGTATTTCATAGCGACGCAATTTCTGTGTAAATTCGTCAATGTGAGGGAGCGAGGGATGCAGTAATGAAGGAATAGTGCATCGGAATGGATATACTCTTATACCAAAAGAAAATCCTGTCGTTTCCATAGAAACGTTACTCGATTTAGAAGGAGACGTCATATAACCCATAGTATGTCATAGCGACGCAATTTCTGTGATAATTCGTCAAAGTGAGGGAGCGAGGGACGCTGTAAAGAAGGAATAGTGCATCGGAAAGGAGATACTCGTATACCAAAAGAAAATCCTGTCGTTTCCATAGAAACGTTACTCGATTTAGAAGGAGAAGTCGTAGAACCCATAGTATCTCATAGTGACGGCATTTCGGTGTTTATTCGTCAATGTGTGGGAGCGAGGGATGCAGTATAGATGGAATACTGCATCGGAATGGAGATACTCGTATCCCAAAAGAAAATCCTGTCGTTACCATAGAAACGTTACCCGATTTAGAAATAGAACTCATAGAACACTTAGTATTTCATAGCGACGCAATTTCTGCGTTAATTCGTGAAAGTGAGGGAGCGAGGGAAGCAGTAAAGAAGGAATAGTGCATCGGAGAGGAGATACTCGTATACCAAAAGAAAATCCTATCGTATCCTGAGAAACGTTACTTGATTTAGAAGGAGAAGTCATAGGACCCATAGGATTTCATAGCGACGCAATATCTGTGCTTATTCGTCAATGTGAGGGAACGAGGGATGCAGTAAAGTACGAATAGTTCATCAGAAAGATGATACTCGTATCCCAAAAATATATCCTGTCGTTTGCATAGAAAGGACACTCGATTTAGAAGGAGAAGACATAGAACCCATAGTATTTTATAGCGACGCAAATTCTGTGTTAATTCGTCAATGTGAGGGATCGAGAGATGCAGTAAAGGAGGAATAGTGCATCGGAAAGGAGATTGTCGTATCACAAAAGAACATCCTGTCGTTTCCATAGAAACGTTACCCGATTTTGAAGGAGAAGTCATAGAACACATAGTAGTTCATAGCGATGCAATTTCTGTGTTAATTCGTCAATGTGAGGGAGCGAGGGATGCAGTAAAGAAGGAATAGTTCATCGGAAAGGAGATACTCGTATCCCATAAGAAAATCCTGTCGTTTCCATAGAAACGTTACTCGATTTAGAAGGAAAAGTCATAGAGCACATAGTATTCCATAGTGTCGCACATCTGTGTTAAATCGTCAATGTTAGGGGGCCAGGGATGCAGCAAAGAAGGAATAGTGCATCGGAAAGGAGATACTCGTATCCAAAAAGAAAATCCTGTCGTTTCCATAGAAACGTTACTCGATTTAGAAGGAGAAGTCATGGAACACAGAGTATTTCATAGGGACGCAATTTCTGTGTTAATTCCACAATGTGCGGGAGCGAGAGATGAAGTAAAGAGGGAATAGTGCATCGGAAAGGAGATACTCGTATCCCAAAAGAAAATCCTGTCGTTTCCATTGAAACGTTACTCGATTTAGAAGGAGAAGTTGTAGAACCCATAGTATATCATAGCGACGCAATTTCTGTGTTAATCAGTCAATATGAGGGGGCGAGGGATGCAGTAATGAAGAAATAGTGAATCGGTAAGGAGATACTCGTATCCCAAAAGAAAATCCTGTCGTTTCAATAGAAACGTAACTCGATTTAGAAAGAGAAGTTATAGAACCCATAGTATTTCATTTCGACGCAATTTCTGGGTTAATTCGTCAATGTGATAGTGCGAGGGATGCAATAAAGAAGGAATAGTGCATCGGAAAGGAAATAGACGTATCCCAAAAGAAAATCCTCTCGTTTCCATAGAAACGTAACTCGATTTAGAAGGAGAAGTCATAGAACACATAGTATTCCATGGAGTCGCTATTTCTGTGATAATTCGTGAATGTGAGGGAGCCAGGGATGCAGTAAAGAAGGAATAGTGCATCGGAAAGGAGATACTCGTATACCAAAAGAAAATCCTGTCGTTTCCATTGAAACGTAACTCGATTTAGAAGGAGAAGTCATAGAACCCATAGTATTTCATAGCGACGCAATTTCTGTGTTAATTCGTCAATGTGAGGTAGCGAGGGATGCAGTAAAGAAGGAATAGTGCCTCGGAAAGGTGATACTCGTATCCCAATGGAAAATCCTGTCGTTACCTTAGAAACGTCACTCGATTTAGATGGAGAAGTTATAGAACCCATAGTATTTCATGGCGACGCAATTTCTCTGCATATTCGTCAATATGAGGGAGCGAGGGATGCAGTAAAGATTTAATAGTGCATCGGAAAGGAGGTACTCGCATCATAAAAGAAAATCCTGTCGTTTCCACAGAAACGTTACTCGATTTATATGGAGAAGTTATAGAATCCATAGTATTTCATGGCGACGCAATTTCTCTGCTTATTCGACAATGTGAAGGAGCGAGGGATGCAGTAAAGAACTAATAGTGCATCGGATAGGAGGTACTCGCATCATGAAAGAAAATCCTTTCGTTTCCACAGAAACGTTACTCGATTTAGAAGGAGAAGTTATAGAACATATTGTATTTCATAGCGACGCAACCTCTGTGTCAATTCGTCAATGTGAGGGTGCGAGTGATGCAATATAGAAGGAATAGTGCATCCGAAAGGAGATACTCGGATCCGAAAAGAAAATCCTGTCCTTTCCATAGAAACGTTACTCGATTTAGAAGGAGAAGTCATAGAGCACATAGTATTCCATAGCGTCGCATTTTCTGTGTTGATTCGTCAATGTGATGGAGCCAGGGATGGAGTAAGGAAGGAATAGTGCATCGGAAAGGAGATACTCGTCTCCCAAACGAAAATCCTGTCGTTTCCATAGAAACGTTACTCGATTTAGAAGGAGGAGTCATAGAATCCATCGGATTTCATAGCGACGCAATTTCTGAGCTTATTCGTCTATGTGAGGGAGCGAGGGATGCAGTAAAGCAGAAATAATGCATCGGAAAGGAGATACTCGTATCCCAAAAGAAAAACCTGTCGTTTCAATAGAAACGTTACTCGATTTAGAAGGAGAAGTTATAGAAGCCATAGTATTTGATAGCGACGCAATATCAGTGTTAATTCGTCAATGTGAAGGAGCGAGGCATGCAGTAGAGGAGGAATAGTGCATCGGAAAGGAGATACTCGTAACCCAAAAGAAAATCCTGTCGTTTCCTTAGAAACGTTACTCGATTTAGAAGGGAAGTCATAGAACACAGTATTCCATGGAGTCGCAATTTCTGTGTTAATTCGTGAGTGTGCGGGAGACATGGATGCAGTAAAGAAGGACTAGTGCATCGGAAAGGAGATAGACGTATCCCAAGAGAAAATCCTGTCGTTTCCATAGGAACGTTACTCGATTTAGAAGGAGAAGTCATAGAACACCTAGTTATTCATAGCGACGCAATTTCTGTGCTAATTCCTCATTGTGAGGGAGCGAGGGATGCAGTAAAGATGGAATAGTGCATCGGAAAGGAGATACACTTATACCAAAAGAAAATCCTATCGTTTCCATAGAAACGTTACTCGATTTAGAAGGAGAAGTCATAGAACCCATAGTATTTCATAGCGACGCAATTTCTGTGTTAATTCGTCAATGTGCGGGAGCGAGAGATGCAGTAAAAAGGGAATAGTGCATCGGAAAGGAGATACTCGTATCCCAAAAGAAAATCCTTTCGTTTCCAATGAAACGTTACTCGATTTAGAAGGAGAAGTCGTAGAACACATAGTATATCATAGCGACGCAATTTCTCGGCTTATTCGTCAATGTGAGGGAGCGAGGGATGCAGTAAATAACTAATATTGCATCGGAGAGGAGGTACTCGCATCATAAAAGAAAATCCTGTCGTTTCCACAGAAACGTTACTCGATTTAGATGGGGTAGTTATAGAACCAATAGTATTTCATGGCGACGCAATTTCACTGCTTATTCGTCAATGTGAGGGAGCGAGGGACGCAGTAAAGAACTAATAGTGCATCGGAATGGAGGTACTCGCATCATAAAATAAAATCCTTTCGTTTCCACAGAAACGTTACTCGATTTAGAAGGACAAGTGATAGAACACCTAGTATTTCATAGCGATGCAATTTCTGTGTTAAATCGACAATGTGAGGGAGCGAGGGATGCAGTAAAGAGGGAATAGTGCATCGGAAAGTAATATACTCGTAACCCAAAAGAAAATCCTGTCGTTTCCTTAGAAACGTTACTCGATTTAGAAAGAGAAGTCATAGAACACATAGTATTCCATGGAGTCGCAATTTCTGTGTTAATTCGTGAATGTGAGGGAGCCAGGGATGCAGTAAAGACGGACTAGTGCATCGGAAAGGAGATAGACGTATCCCAAGAGAAAATCCAGTCGTTTCCATAGGATCGTTACTCGATTTAGAAACAGAAGTCATAGAACACATAGTATTTCATAGCGACGCAATTTCTGTGTTAATTCGTCAGTGTGAGGGATCGAGGGATGCAGTAAAGAAGGAATAGTGCATCGGAAAGGAGATACTATTATACCAAAAGAAAATCCTGTCGTTTCAATAGAAACGTTACTCGATTTAGAAGGAGAAGTCATAGAACCCATAGTATTTCATAGCGACGCAATTTCTCTGCTTATTCGTCAATGTGAGGGAGCGAGGGATGCAGTAAAGAAGTAATATTGCATCGGAGAGGAGGTACTCGTATCATAAAAGAAAATTCTGTCGTTTCCATAGAAACGTTACTCGTTTTAGAAAGAGAAGTCATGGAAAACATAGTATTTCATTGCGACTCAATTTCTATGTTAATTCGTCAATGTGCGGGAGCGAGAGATGCAGTAAAGAGGGAATAGTGCATCGGAAAGGAGATACTCGTATCCCAAAAGAAAATCCTGTCGTTTCCATTGAAACGTTACTCGATTAAGAAGGAGAAGTCGTAGAACCCATAGTATCTCATAGCGACGCAATTTCTGTGTTAATTAGTCAATATGAGGGAGCGAGGGATCCAGTAATGAAGAAATAGTGCATCGGAAAGTAGATACACGTATCCCAAAAGAAAATCCTGTCGTATCAATAGAAACGTAACTCGATTTAGAAAAAGAAGTTATAGAACCCATAGTATTTCATTTTGACGCAATCTCTGGGTTAATTGGTCAATGTGAGAGTGCGAGGGATGCAATAAAGAAGGAATAGTGCATCGTAAAGGAGATAGACGTATCCCAAAAGAAAATCCTCTCGTTTCCATACAAACGAAAATCGATTTAGAAGGAGAAGTCATAGAATCCATAGTATTTCATAGAGACGCAATTTCATTGTTAATTCGTCAATGTGAGGGAGCGAGGGATGCAGTAAAGAAGAAATAATGCATCGGAAAGGAGCTACTCGTATCCCAAAAAAGAGACCTGTCGTTTCAATAGAAACGTTACCCGATTTAGAAGGAGAAGTTATAGAACACATAGTATTTCATAGCGACGCAATATAAGTGTTAATTCGTCAATGTGTGGGAGCGAGGGATGCAGTAAAGAAGGAATAGTACATCGGAAAGGAGATACTCGTATCCCATAAGAAAATCCTGTCGTTTCCTTAGAAACGTTACTCGATTTAGAAGGAGAAGTCATAGAGCACATAGTATTCCATGGAGTCGCAATTTCTGTGTCAATTCGTAAATGTGAGGGGGCCAGGGATGCAGTAAAGAAGGACTAGTGCATCGGAAAGGAGATAGACGTATCCCAAAAGAAAATCCTGTCGTTTGCATAGGATCGTTACTCGATTTAGAAGGAGAAGTCATAGAACACATAGTATTTCATAGCGTCGCAATTTATGTGTTAATTCGTCAATGTGAGGGAGCGAGGGATGCAGGATAGAGGAATAGTGCATCGGAACGGAGATACTCGTATACCAGTATACCAAAAGAAAATCCTGTCGTTTCCTTAGAAACGTTACTCGATTTAGAAGGAGAAGTCATAGAGCACATAGTATTCCATGGAGTCGCAATTTCTGTGTTAATTCGTAAATGTGAGGCGGCCAGGGATGGAGTAAGGAAAGAATAGTGCATCGGAAAGGAGATAGTCGTATCCCAAAAGAAAATCCTGTCGTTTCCATAGAAACTTTACTCGATTTAAAAGGAGAAGTCATAGAACCCATAGGATTTCATAGCGACGCTTTTTCTGTGCTTATTCGTCAATGTTAGGGATCGAGGCAATCAGTAAAGTAGGAATAGTGCATCGGTAAGGAGATTCTCGTATCTCAAAGTAAAATCCTGACGTTTACATTGAAACGTTACTCGATTTAGAAGAAGAAGTCATAGAACACATAGTATTTCATAAAGACGCAATTTCATTGTTAATTCGTCAATGTGAGGGATCGAGGAATGCGGTAGTGGACGAATAGTGCATCGGAAAGGAGATACTCGTATCCCAAAAGAAAATTCTGTCGTTTCCATTGAAACGTAACTCGATTAATAAGGAGAAATCATAGAACACATAGTATTTCATAGCGACGCAATCTCAGTGTTAATTCGTCAATGTGAGGGTGCGAGGGATGCAGTAAAGAAGGAATAGTGCATCGGAAAGGAGATACCGGGATCCAATAAGAAAATCCTGCCCTTTCCATAGAATCGATATTCGATTAAGAAGGAGAAGTCATAGGGCTCATAGTATTCCATAGCGTCGCAATTTCTGTTTTAATTCGTCAATGTGATGGAGACAGGGATGGCGTCAGGAAGGAATAGTGCATCAGAAAGGAGATAGTCGTATCCCTAAAGAAAATCCTGTCGTTTCCATAGAAACGTTACTCGATTTAGAAGGAGAAGTCATAGAGCCCATAGGATTTCATAGCGACGCATATTCTGTGCTTATTCGACAATGTTATGGAACGAGGCAATCAGTAACGTAGGAATAGTGCATCGGAAAGGAGATAGTCGTATCCCAAAAGAAAATCCTGTCGTTTCCATAGAAACGTTACTCGATTTAGAAGGAGAAGTCATAGAACCCATAGTATTTCATAGAGACGCAATTTCATTGTTAATTCGTCAATGTGAGGGAGCGAGGAATGCAGTAAAGAAGTTATAGTGCATCGGAAAGGAGATACTCGTATGCCAAATAAATAACCTGTCGTTTCAATAGAAATGTTACGCGATTTAGAAGGAGCAGTTATAGAACACATAGTATTTCATAGCGACGAAGTTTCAGTGTTAATTCGTGAATGTGAGGGATCGAGGGATGCAGTAGAGGAGGAATAGTGCATCGGAAAGGAGATACTCGTATCCCAAAAGAAAATTCTGTCGTTTCCATAGAAACGTAACTCGATTTTTAAGGGGAAGTCATAGAACCCATAGTATTTAATACTGACGCAATTTCTGTGTTAATTCGTCAATGTGAGAGAGCGAGGGATGCAGGATAGAGGGAATAATGCATCGGAAAGGAGATACTCGTATCCCAAACGAAAATCCTGTCGGTTCCATAGAAACGTTACTCGATTTAGAAGGAGAAGTCATAGAACACATAGTATTTCATAGCGACGCAATTTCTGTGTTAATTCGTCAATGTGAGGGAGCGAGGGATGCAGTAAAGAAGAAATAATGCATCGTAAAGGAGATACTCGTATCCCAAAAAAAAAAACCTGTCGTTTCAATAGCAATGTTACCCGATTTAGAAGGAGAAGTTATAGAACAAATAGTATTTCATAGCGGCGCAATATAAGTGTTAATTCGTCTATGTGAGGGAGCGAGGGATGCAGTAAAGAAGGAATAGTGCAGCGGAGTGGAGATACTCGTATCCCAAAAGAAAATCCTTTTGTTTCCATTGAAACGTTACTCGATGTAGAAGGAGGTGTCATTGAACCAATGGTATTTCAGAGCGACGCAATTTCTGAGTTAATTTGTCAATGTGAGGGAGCAAGGGATACAGTTAAGAGGGAATAGTGCATCGGAAAGGAGATACTCGTATCCCATAACAAAATCCTGTCGTTTCCTTAGAAACGTTACTCGATTTAGAAGGAGAAGTCATAGAACACATAGTATTCCATGGAGTCGCTATTTTGTGTTAATTCGTGAATGTGAGGGAGCCAGGGATGCAGTAAAGAAGGACTAGTGCATCGGATAGGAGAAGGACGTATCCCAAAAGAAAATCCTGTCGTTTCCATAGGAACGTTACTCGATTTAGAAGGAGAAGTCACAGAACACATAGTATTTCATAGCGACGCAATTTATGTGTTAATTCGTCAAGGTGAGGAAACGAGGGATGCAGGATAGAAGGAATAGTACATCTGAAAGGAAATACTCGTATACCAGTTTACCAAAAGATAATCCTTTTGTTTCCATAGAAACGTTACTCGATTTAGAAGGAGAAGTCATAGAACCCATAGTATTTCATAGCGACGCAATTTCTGTGTTAATTCGTCAATGTGAGGTAGCGAGGGATGCAGTAAATAAGGAATAGTGCATCGGAAAGGAGATACTCGTATCCCAAAAGAAAAACCTGTCGTTTCAATAGAAACGTTACTCGATTTAGAAGGAGAAGTTATAGAACACATAGTATTTCAAAGCGACGAAGTATCAGTGTTAATTCGTCAATGTGAGGGAGCGAGGGATGCAGTAGAGTAGGAAAAGTGCATCGGAAAGGAGATACTCGTATCCCATAAGAAAATCCTTTCGTTTCCTTAGAAACGTTACTCGATTTAGAAGGAGAAGTCACAGAACACATAGTATTCCATCGAATCGCAATTTCTGTGATAATTCGTGAATGTGAGGGAGCCAGGGATGCAGTAAAGAAGGACTAGTGCGTCGGAAAGGAGACAGACGTACCCCAAGAGAAAATCCTGTCACTTCCATAGGAACGTTACTCGATTTAGAAAGAGAAGTTATAGAACCCATAGTATTTCATTTCGACGCAATCTCTGGGTTAATTCGTCAATGTGAGAGTGCGAGGGATGCAATAAAGAAGGAATAGTGCATCGTAAAGGAGATAGACGTATCCCATAAGAAAATCACCTCGATTCCATAAAAACGTAACTCGATTTAATAGGAGAAGTCATAGAACACATAGTATTCCATGGAGTCGCAATTTCTGTGTTAATTAGTGAATGTGAGGGTGCCAGGGATGCAGTAAAGAAGGACTAGTGCATCGGAAAGGAGATAGACGTATCCCAAACGAAAATCCTGTCGTTTCCATAGTAACGTTACTCGATTTAGAAGGAGAAGACATAGAATCCATCGGATTTCATAGCGACGCAATTTCTGAGCTTATTCGTCAATGTTAGGGAACGAGGGATGCAGTAAAGTAGCAATAGTGCATCGGAAAGTAGATACCCGTATCTCAAAGGAAAATCCTGTCGTTTCCATAGAAACGTTACTCGATTTAGTAGGAGAAGTCATAGAATCCATAGTATATCGTAGAGACGCAATTTCATTGTTAATTCGTCAATGTGAGGGAGCGAGGGATGCAGTAAAGAAGAAATAATGCATCGGAAAGGAGATACTCGTATCCCAGAGGAAAAAACTGTCATTTCAATAGAAACGTTAATCGATTTAGAAGGAGAAGTTATAGAACACATAGTATTTCATAGCGACGCGATATCAGTGTTAATTCGTCAATGTGAGGGAGCGAGGGATGCAGTAAAGAAGGAATAGTGCATCGGAGATACTCGTATCCCATACGAAAATCCTGTCGTTTCCTTAGAAACGTTACTCGATTTAGAAGGAATAGTCATAGAGCACATAGTATTCCATGGAGTCGCAATTTCTGTGTTACTTCGTGAATGTGAGGGGGCCAGGTATGCAGTAAAGAAGGACTAGTGAATCGGAAAGGAGATGGACGTATCCCAAAAGAAAATCCTGTCGTTTGCATAGAAACGTTACTCGATTTAAAAGGAGAAGTCATAGAACACATAGTATTTCATAGAGACGCAATTTCATTGTTAATTCGTCAATGTGAGGGATCGAGGGATGCAGTAGAGGAGGAATAGTGCAACGGAAAGGAGATACTCGTATCCCAAAAGAAAATTCTGTCGTTTCCATAGAAACGTTACTCGATTTAGAAGGAGAAGTCATAGATCCCATAGTATTTCATAGAGACGTAATTTCATTGTTTATTCGTCAATGTGAGGGAGCTAGGGATGCAGTAAAGAAGGTATAGTGCATCGGAAAGGAGAGACTCGTATACGAAAAGAATAACCTGTCGTTTCAATAGAAACGTTACTCGATTTAGAAGCAGAAGTCATAGAACACATAGTATTTCATAGCGACGCCATTTCTGTGTTAATTCGTCAATGTGAGGGAGCGAGGGATGCAGTAAAGAAGGAATAGTGCATCGGAGATACTCGTATGCCATAAGAAAATCCTATCGTTTCCTTAGAAACGTTACTCGATTTAGAAGGAGAAGTCATAGAGCACATAGTATTATATGGAGTCGCAATTTCTGTGTTAATTGGTGAAAGTGAGGGAGCCAGGGATGCAGTAAAGAAGGACTAGTGCATCGGAAAGGAGATAGACGTATCCCAAAAGAAAATCCTGTCGTTTGCATAGGAACGTTACTCGATTTAGAAGGAGAAGTCATGGAACCCATAGTATTTCATAGCTACGCAATTTCTGTGTTAATTCGTCAATGTGAGTGAGCGAGAGATGCAGTAAAGAGGGAATAGTGCATCGGAAAAGAGATACTCGTATTCCATAAGAAAATTCTGTCGTTTCAATAGAAACGTTACTCGATTTAGATAGAGAAGTAATAGAACCCATAGTATTTCATAGCGACGCAATCGCTGTGTTAATTCGTCAATATGAGGGTGCGAGGGATGCAATAAAGAAGGAATAGTGCTTCGGCAAGGAGATACTCGGATCCGATAAGAATATCCTTTCCCTTCCATAGAATCGATATTCGATTTAGAAGGAGATGTCATAGAGCACATAGTATTCCATAGCGTCGCAATCTCTGTGTTGATTCGTCAATGTGATTGAGCCAGGGATGGAGTAAGGAAGGAATACAGCATCGGAAAGGAGATAGTCGTATCCCAAAAGAAAATCATGTCGTTTCCATAGAAATGTTACTCAATTTAGAAGGAGAAGTCATAAAACCCGTAGTGATTTCATAGCGACTCATTTTCTGTGCTTATTAGTCAATGTTAGGGAACGAGGCAATCAGTAAAGTGGGAATAGTGCATCGGTAAGGAGATACTCGTATCTCAAAGTAAAATCCTGTCGTTTCCATTGAAACGTTTCTCGATTTAGAAGGAGAAGTCATAGAACCCATAGTATTTCATTGCGACGCAATTTCTGTGTTAATTCGTCAAAGTGAGGGAGCGAGGGACGCTTTAAGGAAGGAATAGTGCATCGGAAAGGAGATACTCGTTTCCCAAAAGAAAATCCTCTCCTTTGCATAGAAACGTTACTCGATTTAGAAGGAGAAGTCATTGAACCCATAGTATTTCATAGCGACGCAATTTCTGTGTTAATTCGTCAATGTGAGGTAGCGAGGGATGCAGTAAAGAAGGAATTATGCATCGGAAAGGAGATACTCGTATCCCAAAAGAAAATCCTGTCGTTTCCATTGAAACGTTACTCGATTTAGATGGAGAAGTCATGGTACACATAGTAATTCATAGCGACGCAAATTCTGTGTTAATTCTTCAATGTGTGGGAGCGAGGGATGCAGTAATGAAGGAATAGTGCATCGGAATGGAGATACCCGTATACCAAAAGAAAATCCTATCGTTTCCATAGAAACGTTACTCGATGTAGAAGGAGAAGTCATGGAACCCATAGTATTTCCTAGCGACGCCATTTCTGTGTTTATTCGTCAATGTGAGGTACCGAGGAATGCAGTAAAGAAGGAATAGTGCATCGGAAAGGAGATACTCGTATACCAGTATCCCAAAAGAGAATCCTTTCGTTTCCATAGAAACGTTACTCGATTCAGAATGAGCAGTCGTTGAACCCATAGTATTTCATAGCGACGCAATTTCTGTGTTAATTCGTCAATGTGAGGTAGCGAGAGATGCAGTAAAGAAGGAATTATGCATCGGAAAGGAGATACTCGTATCCCAAAATGAAAATCCTGTCGTCACCGTAGAAACGTTACTCGATTTAGAGGGAGAAATCATAGAACCCATAGTATTTCATAGCGACGCAATTTCAGTGTTAATTCGTCAATGTGTGGGAGCGAGGGATGCAGTAATGAAGGAATAGTGCATCGGAATGGAGATACCCGTATACCAAAAGAAAATCCTATCGTTTCCATAGAAACGTTACTCGATGTAGAAGGAGAAGTCATGGAACCCATAGTATTTCCTAGCGACGCCATTTCTGTGTTTATTCGTCAATGTGAGGTACCGAGGAATGCAGTAAAGAAGGAATAGTGCATCGGAAAGGAGATACTCGTATACCAGTATCCCAAAAGAGAATCCTTTCGTTTCCATAGAAACGTTACTCGATTCAGAATGAGAAGTCGTTGAACCCATAGTATTTCATAGCGACGCAATTTCTGTGTTAATTCGTCAATCTGAGGGAGCGAGGGATGCAGTAAATAAGGAATATTGCATCGGAAAGGAGATACTCGTATCCCAGAAGAAAATCCTGTTGATTCCATAGAAACGTTATTCGATTTAGAAGGAGATCTCATAGAACCAATGGTATTTCAGAGCGACGCAATTTCTGTGTTATATTGCCAATGTGAGGGAGCTAGGGATGCAGTTAAGAGGGAATAGTGCATCGGAATGGAGACACTCGTATCGCAAAAAAAAAATCCTGACGTTTCCATAAAAACGTTACTCGTTTTAGAAGGAGAAGTCATAGAAACCATAGTATTTCACAGCGACGCAATGTCTGTGTTAATTAATCAATGTGAGGGAGCGAGGGACGCAGTAATGATGGAATAGTGCATCGGAAATATGATACACGTATCTCAATAGGAAATCTGGTCGTTTGCATTGAAACGTTACTCGATTTAGAAGGAGGAGTCATAGAACCCATAGTATCATAGCGACGCAATATCTGTGTTAATTCATCAATGTGAGGGAGCGAGGGTGCAGTACAGAAGGAATAGTGCACCGGAAAGGAGATACTCCTATACCATAAGTAAATCCTATCGTTTCCATAGAAACGTTAGTCGATTTAGAGGGAGAAGTCATGGGACACATAGTATTTCATAGCGACGCAATTTCTGTGTTAATTCCTCAATGTGAGGGAGCGAGTGATGCAGTAAAGAAGGAATAGTGCATCGGAAAGGAGATCGTCGTGTCCCAAAAAAAAAACCTGTCCTTTCCATAGAAACGTTACTCGATTTAGAAGGACAAGTCATAGAACCCATAGGATTTCATAGCGACGCAATTTCTGTGCTTATTCGCCAATTTGAGGGAAAGAGGGATGCAGTAAAGTAGGAATAGCGCATCGGAAAGTAGATACTCGTTTCCCAAAGGAATATCCTGTCGTTTCTATAGAAACGTTACTCGATTTAGAAGGAGATGTCATAGAACCAATGGTATTTCATAGCGACGCAATTTCTGTGTTAATTTGTGAAAGTGAGGGAGCGAGGGATGCAGTGAAACAGGAATAGTGCATCGGAAAGTAGATACTCGTATCCCAAAAGAAAATCCTGTCGTTTCCATGGAAACGTTACTCGATTTAGAAGGAGAAGTCATAGAACTAATAGTATTTCTTAGCGACGCCATTTCTGTGTTAATTTGTCAATGTGGGGGAGCGAGGGCTGCAGTAAAAAAGGAATAGTGCATCGGAAAGGAGATACTCGTATCCCAAAAGAAAATCCTGTCTTTTCCATAGGAACGTTACTCGATTTAGAAGGAGAAGTCATAGAACCCAGAGTATTTCATAGCGCCGCAATTTCTGTGTTAATTCGTCAATGTGATCGAGCGAGGGATGCAGTAAAGAAGGAATAGTGCATCGGAAAGGAGATACTCGTATCCCAAAAGAAAATCCTGTCGTTTCCATGGAAACGTTACACGATTTAAAAGGAGAAGTCATAGAACCCATAGTAATTCGTAGCGACGCAATCTCTGCGTTAATTCGTCAATGCGAGGGAGCGAGGGATGAAGTTAAGAAGGAATTGTGCATCGGAAAGGAGATAGACGTAGCCCAAAAGAAAATCCTGTCGCTTCCATAGAAACGTTACTCGATTTAGAAGGAGCGGTCAAAGAATCCATAGTATTTCATAGCGACGCCATTTCTGTGTTAATTCGTCAATGTGAGGGAGCGAGAGACGCAGTAAAGAAGGAATAGTGCATCGGAAAGGACATACTCGTATCCCAAAATAAAATCCTTTCGTTTCTATAGAAACTTTACTTGATTTAGAAGGGGAAGTCATAGAACACATAGTATTTCATAGCGACGCAATTTCTGTGTTAATTCGTCACTCTGAGGGAGCGAGAGATGCAGTAAAGAAGGAATAGTGAATCGGAATGGAGATACTCGTATCCCAAAAGAGAATCCTATCGTTTCCATAGAAACGTTACTCGATTTAGAAGGAGAGATAATAGAACCCATAGTACTTCATAGCGACGCCATTTCTGTGTTAATTTGTCAATGTGGGGGAGCGAGGGATGCAGTAAAAAAGGAATAGTGCATCGGAAAGGAGATACTCGTATCCCAAAAGAAAATCCTGTCTTTTCCATAGGAACGTTACTCGATTTAGAAGGAGAAGTCATAGAACCCAGAGAATTTCATAGCGCCGCAATTTCTGTGTTAATTCGTCAATGTGATCGAGCGAGGGATGCAGTAAAGAAGGAATAGTGCATCGGAAAGGAGATACTCGTATCCCAAAAGAAAATCCTGTCGTTACCATGGAAACGTTACACGATTTAGAAGGAGAAGTCATAGAACCCATAGTAATTCGTAGCGACGCAATCTCTGCCTTAATTCGTCAATGTGAGGGAGCGAGGGATGAAGTTAAGAAGGAATAGTGCATCGGAAAGGCGATAGATGTATCCCAAAACGAAATCCTGTCGTTTCCATAGAAACGTTACTCTATTTAAAACGAGAAGTTATAGAACAGATAGTATTTCATGGTGAAGCAGTGTCTCAGCTAATTCGTCAATGTGAGGGAGCGAGGGATGCAGTAAAGAAGTAATAGTGCATCGGAAAGGAGATACTCGTATCATAAAAGAAAATCCTGTCATATCCATAGAAACTCTACTCGATTTAGAAGGAGAAGTCTTGAAACCCATAGTATTTCATAGCGACGCAATTTCTGTGTTAATTCGTCAATGTGAGGGAGCGAGAGATGCAGTAAAGAGGGAATAGTGCATTGGTAAGGAGATAGTCGTATCCCAAAAGAAAATCCTGTCGTTTCCATAGAAGCGTTACACGATTTAGGAGGAGAAGACATAGAACACATGGTATTTAATAGCGACGCAATTTCTGTGTTAATTCGTCGATGTGAGGGAGCGAGGGATGCATTACAGATGGAATAGTGCATCGGAAAGGAGATACTCGTATGCCAGAAGAAAAACCTGTCGTTTCCATAGAAACGTTACTCGATTTAGAAGGAGATGTCGTAGAACCCATAGTATCTGATAGCGACGCAATTTCTGTGTTAATTCGTCAATGTGAGGGAGCGAGAGACGCTGTAAAGAAGGAACAGTGCATCGAAAAGGAGATACTCGTATCCCAAAAGTAAATCCTGCCCTTTCCATAGAAACGTTACTTGATTTAGAATTAGAAGTCATAGAATCCATAGTATTTCATAGCGACGCAATTTCCGCGTTATTTCGTCAATGAGAGGGAGCGAGGGATGCAGTGAAGACTGAATAGTGCATAGGAAAGGAGATACTCGTATCCAAAAGGAAATTACTGTCGTTTCCACAGAAACGTTACTCGATTTAGAAGGAGAAGTCATAGAACCCATAGCATTTCATAGCGACGCAATTTCTGTGTTAATTCGTCAATGTGAGGGAGCGAGTGATGCGCTAAAGAAGGAACAGTGCATCGGAAAGGAGATACTCGTTTGCCAAAAGAAAATCCTGTCTTTTCCATGGAAACGGTACTCGATTTAGAGGGAGAAGTCATAGAAACCATAATAACTCATACCGACACAATTTCTGCGTTAATTCGTCAATGTGAGGGAGCGAAGGATGCAGTTAAGAAGGAATAGTGCATCGGAAAGGAGATACTCCTATACCAAAAGAAAATCCAGTCGTTTCCAAAGAAACGTTACTCGATTTAGATGGAGAAGTCATAAAACCCATAGTATTTCAAAGCGACGCAATTTCTGTGTTAATTCGTCAATGTGAGAGAGCGAGGGATGCAGTAAAGAAGGAATAGTGCATCTTAATGGAGATACTCGTATACCAAAAGAAAATCCTGTCGTTTCCATAGAAACGTTACTCGATTTAGAAGGAGAAGTCATAGAACCCATAGTATTTCATAGAGACGCAATCTCTGTTTTAATTCGTTAATGTGAGGTAGCGGGGGATGCAGCAAAGACGGAATGGTGCATCGGAAAGGAGATACTCGTATACCAAAAGAAAATCCAGTCTTTTCCATAGGAACGTTACTCGATTTAGAAGGAGAAGTCATAGAACCCATAGTATTTCATAGCGACGCAATTTTTGTGTTAATTCGTCAATATGAGATAGCGAGGGATGCAGCAAAGAAGGAATAGTGCATCGGAATGGAGATACTCGTATCCCAAAAGGGAATCCTATCGTTTCCATGGAAACTTTGCTCGATTTAGAAGGAGAGATAATAGAACCCATAGTATTTAATAGCCACGCAATTTCTGTCTTAATTCGTCAATGCCAGGGGGCGAGGGATGCAGTAAAGAAGGAATAGTGCAGCGGAAAGGAGATACTCGTATCCCAAAAGAAAATCCTGTCGTTTCAATAGAAACGTAACTGGACTTTGAAGGGGGAGTCATAGAACGCATTTTATTTCGAAGCGACGCAATATCGGTGTTAATTCGTCAATGTGAGGGAGCGAGGGATAATGTACAGAAGGAATACTGCATCGGAAATGAGATACTCGTATCCCAAAGAAAATCCTGTCGTTTCAATAGAAACATTACTCGATTTAGGAGGAGAAGCCATAGATCCCATAGTATATCATAGCCACGTGATTTCAGTGTTAATTCGCCCATGTGAGGGAGCGAGGGATGCAGTACAGAAGGAATAGTGCATCGGAAGGAGATAGTCGTATCCCAAAAGAAATTCCTGTCGTTTCCATATAAACGTTACTCGATTTAGAAGGAGAAGTCTTAGAATCCATAGTATTTCATAGCGACGCAATTTCTGTGTTAATTTGTCATTCTGAGGGAGCGAGGGATGCAGTGAAGAAAAAATAGTGCATCGGAAGGGAGCTACTCGTATACCAGAAGAAAACCCTGTCGTTACCATAGAAACGTTACTCGATTTAGATGGAGAAGTCATAGAACCCATAGTATTTCATAGCCACGCAATTTCAGTGCACATTCGTCAATGTGAAAGAACGAGGGATGCAGTAAAGAACTAATAGTGCATCGGAAAGGAGATACTCGTATCATAAAAGAAAGTCCTGTTGTTTCCATAGAAACGTTACTCGATTTAGAAATAGAAGTCATGGAACCCATAGTATTTCATAGCGACGCATCTTCTGTGTTGATTCGTCAATGTGAGGGAGCGAGGGATGCAGTAAAGAAGGAATAGTGCATCGGAATGGAGATACTCGTATCCCAAAAGAGAATCCTATCGTTTCCATAGAAACGTTACTCGATTTAGAAGGAGAGATAGTAGAACCCATAGTATTTAATAGCCACGCAATTTCTGTCTTAATTCGTCAATGCCAGGGAGCGAGGGATGCAGTGAAGAAGAAATAGTGCATCGGAAAGGAGCTACTCGTATACCAGAAAAAAACCCTGTCGTTACCATAGAAACGTTACTCGATTTAGATGGAGAAGTCATAGAACCCATAGTATTTCGTAGCCACGCAATTTCAGTGCACATTCGTCAATGTGAAAGAACGAGGGATGCAGTAAAGAACTAATAGTGCATCGGAAAGGAGATACTCGTATCATAAAAGAAAGTCCTGTTGTTTCCATAGAAACGTTACTCGATTTAGAAATAGAAGTCATGGAACCCATAGTATTTCATAGCGACGCATCTTCTGTGTTGATTCGTCAATGTGAGGGAGCGAGGGATGCAGTAAAGAAGGAATAGTGCATTGGAAAGGAGATACTCTTATCCCAAAAGAAAATCCTGTCGTTTCCATGGAAACGTTACACGATTTAGAAGGAGAAGTCATAGAACCCATAGTAATTCGTAGCGACGCAATCTCTGCGTTAATTCGTCAATGTGAGGGAGCGAGGGATGACGTTAAGAAGGAATAGTGCATCGGAAAGGCGATAGATGTATCCCAAAACGAAATCCTGTCGTTTCCATAGTGACGTTACTTTATTTAAAAGGAGAAGTTATAGAACAGATAGTATTTCATGGCGAAGCAGTGTCTCAGCTAATTCGTCAAAGTGAGGGAGCGAGGGATGCAGTAAAGAAGTAATAGTGCATCGGAAAGGAGATACTCGTATCATAAAAGAAAATCCTGTCGTATCCATAGAAACTTTACTCGATTTAGAAGGAGAAGTCTTGAAACCCATAGTATTTCATAGCGACGCAATTTGTGTGTTAATTCGTCAATGTGAGGGAGCGAAAGATGCAGTAAAGAGGGAATAGTGCATTGGTAAGGAGATAGTCGTATCCCAAAAGAAAATCCTGTCGTTTCCATAGAAACGTTACACGATTTAGGAGGAGAAGTCATAGAACACATAGTATTTAATAGCGACGCAATTTCTGTGTTAATTCGTCGATGTGAGGGAGCGAGGGATGCATTAGAGATGGAATAGTGCATCGGAAAGGAGATACTCGTATGCCAGAAGAAAAACCTGTCGTTTCCATAGAAACGTTACTCGATTTAGAAGGAGATGTCATAGAACCCATAGTATCTGATAGCGACGCAATTTCTGTGTTAATTCGTCAATGTGACGGAGCGAGAGACGCTGTAAAGAAGGAATAGTGCATCGAAAAGGAGATACTCGTATCCCAAAAGAAAATCCTGTCCTTTCCATAGAAACGTTACTTGATTTAGAAGGAGAAGTCTTAGAATCCATAGTATTTCATAGCGACGCAATTTCCGCGTTATTTCGTCAATGAGAGGGATCGAGGGATGCAGTGAAGTGGGAATAGTGCATAGGAAAGGAGATACTCGTATCCCAAAGGAAATTACTGTCGTTTCCACAGAAACGTTACTCGATTTAGAAGGAGAAGTCATAGCACCCATAGCATTTCATAGCGACGCAATTTCTGTGTTAAATCGTCAATGCGAGGGAGCGAGTGATGCGCTAAAGAAGGAACAGTGCATCGGAAAGGAGATACTCGTTTGCCAAAAGAAATCCTGTCTTTTCCATGGAAACGATACTCGATTTAGAGGGAGAAGTCATAGAACCCATAGTACTTCAAAGCGACGCAATTTCTGTGTTAATTCGTCAATGTGAGAGAGCGAGGGATGCAGTAAAGAAGGAATAGTGCATCGGAAGGGAGATACTCGTATACCACAAGAAAATCCTGTCGTTTCATTAGAAACGTTACTCGAATTTGAAGGGGGAGTCATAGAACGCATTTTATTTCGAAGCGACGCAATATCGGTGTTAATTCGTCAATGTGAGGGAGCGAGGGATAAAGTACAGAAGGAATAGTTCATCGGAAATGAGATACTCGTATCCCAAAGAAAATCCTGTCGTTTCAATAGAAACATTACTCGATTTAGGAGGAGAAGCCATAGATCCCATAGTATATCATAGCCACGTGATTTCTGTGTTAATTCGCCCATGTGAGGGAGCGAGGGATGCAGTACAGAAGGAATAGTGCATCGGAAGGAGATAGTCGTATCCTAAAAGCAATTCCTGTCGTTTCCATACAAACGTTACTCGATTTAGAAGGATAAGTCTTAGAATCCATAGTATTTCATAGCGACGCAATTTCTGTGTTAATTTGTCATTCTGAGGGAGCGAGGGATGCAGTGAAGAAGAAATAGTGCATCGGAAAGGAGCTACTCGTATATTAGAAGAAAACCCTGTCGTTACCATAGAAACGTTACTCGACTTAGATGGAGAAGTCATAGAACCCATAGTATTTCATAGCCACGCAATTTCAGTCCACATTCGTCAATGTGAAAGAACGAGGGATGCAGTAAAGAACTAAAAGTGCATCGGAAAGGAGATACTCGTATCATAAAAGAAAATCCTGTTGTTTCCATAGAAACGTTACTCGATTTAGAAATAGAAGTCATGGAGCCCATAGTATATCATAGCGACTCATCCTCTGTGTTAATTCGTCAACGTGAGGGAGCGAGGGATGCAGTAAAGAAGGAATAGTGCATCGGAATGGAGATACTCGTATCCCAAAAGAGAATCCTATCGTTTCCATAGAAACGTTACTCGATTTAGAAGGAGAGATAATAGAACCCATAGTATTTAATAGCCACGCAATTTCTGTCTTAATTCGTCAATGCCAGGGGGCGAGGGATGGAGTAAAGAAGGAATAGTGCAGCGGAAAGGAGATTCTCGTATTCCAAAAGAAAATCCTGTCGTTTCCATAGAAACGTTACTCGATTTAGAAGGAGAAGTCATGGTGCCCAAAGTATTTCATAGCGACGCAATTTCTGTGTTATTTCGTCAATGTGAGGGAGCGAGGGATGCAGTAAAGAAGGAATAGTGCATCGGAAAGGAGATACTCGTTCCAAAAGAAAATCTTGTCGTTTCCATTGAAACGTTACTCGATTTAGAAGGAGAAGTCGTTGAACACATAGTATTCCATGGCGATGCAATTTCTGTGATAATTCGTCAATCGGAGGGAGCCAGGGATGTAGTAAAGCAGGAATAGTGCATCGGAAAGGAGATACTCGTATCCCAAAACGAAATCCTGTCGTTTCAATAGAGACGTTACTCGATTTAGGAGGAGAAGTCATAGAACCCATAGTATTTCTTAGCGACGTAATTTCTGCGTTAATTCGTGAATGTGAGGGAGCGAGAGATGCAGTAAAGAAGGAATCGTGCATCGGAAATGAGATATTCGTATCCCAAAAGAAAATCCTGTCGTTTCCATCGAAACGTTCCTCGATTTAGAAGGAGAAGTTATAGAACCCATACTTTTTCATAGCGACGCAATTTCTGTGTTAATTCGTCAATGTGAGGAAGCGAGGGATGCAGTAATAGACTAATAGTGCAGGGGAAAGGAGATACTCGTATCCCAAAAGAAAATTCTGTCGTTTCAATAGAAACGTTACTCGGTTTAGAAGGAGAAGTCATAGAACCCATAGTATTTTATAAACCACGCAATTTCTGTGTTAATTCGTGAATGTGAGGGAGCGAGGGATGCAGTAAAGATGGAATAGTGCATCGGAAAGGACATACTCGTATCCCAAAAGAAAATCCTGTCGTTTCCATAGAAACGTTACTCGATTTGATAGGAGAAGTAATAGAACTCATAGTATATCACAGCGACGCAATTTCTGTGCTTATTCTTCAATATGAGGGAGCGAGGGATGCAGTAATGACGGAATAGTGCATCGGAAAGGAGAAACTCACATCCCAAAAGAAAATTTCGTCGTTTCAATAGAAACGTTACTCGGTTTTGGAAGGAGAAGTCATAGAACTCATAGTATTTGATAGCGACGCAATTTCTGTGTTAATTCGTGAAAGTGAGGGAGCGAGGGATGCAGTAAAGAAGGAATAGAGCTTCGGAAAGGAGATACTCGTACCCCTAAAGGAAATCCTGTCGTTTCCATTGAAACGTTTTCCATTTAGATGGAGGTGTCCTACAACGAATAGTATATCATAGCGACGCAATTTCTGTGTTAATTCGTCAATGAGAGGGACCGAGGGATGCAGTAAGGACGGAATAGTGAATCGAAAAGGAGAGACTCCTATCCCAAAAGAAACTCCTGTCGTTACCATAGAAACGTTACCCGATTTAGAAGGACAAGGCACAGAACCCATAGAATTTCATAGCGACGCAATTTCTGTATTAATTCGTCAATGTGAGGGAGCGAGGGATGCAGTAAAGAAGGCATAGTGCATCGGAAAGGAGATGGTCGTATCCCAAAGGAAAATCCTGTCGTTTCCATAGAGACGTTACTCGATTTAGAAGGAGGCGTCATGGAACCCATAATATTTCATAGCGACGATATCTCTGTGTTAATTCGGCAATGTGAGGGAAGCGAGGGATGCAGTAAAGAAGGAAAAAGTCCATCGGAAAGGAGATACTCGCATCCCAAAAGGAAATCCTGTCGCTTCCATTGTAACGTTACTCCATTTAGAAGGAGGTGTCCTAGAACGAATAGTATTTCATAGCGACGCAATTTCTGTGTTAATTCGTCAATGAGAGGGAGCGAGGAATGCAGTAAGGACGGAATAGTGCATCGGAAAGGAGAGACTCGTATCCCAAAACAAAATCCTGTCGTTTCAATAGAAACGTTACTCGGTTTAGATGGAGAAGTCATAGAACCCATTGTATTTCATATCCACGAAATTTCTGTGTTAATTCCAGAATGTGAGGGAGCGAGGGATGCAGTAAAGAAGGAATAGTGCATCGGAAAGGAGATACTCGTATCCCAAAAGAAAATCCAGTCGTTTCCATAGAAACGTTACTCGATTTGAAAGGAGAAGTTACCGAACACATAGTATTTCACAGCGACGCAATTTCTGTGCTTATTCTTCAATGCGATGGAGCGAGGGATGCAGTAAAGAACTAATAGTGCATCGGAAAGGAGATACTCGTATCCCAAAAGAAAATCCTGTCGTTTCCATGAAAACGTTACTTGAATTAGAAGGAGAAGTCATGGAACCCATTGTATTTCATAGCGAATCAATATCTGTGTTATTTGGTCAATGTGAGGGAGCGAGGGATGCAGTAAAGACGGAATAGTGCATCGGAAAGGAGATACTCGTGTCCCAAAAGCAAACCCTGTCGTTTCAACAGAAACGTTACTCGATTTAGAAGGAGAAGTCATAGAACCCATAGTATTTCATAGCGACGCAATTTCCGTGTTAATTCGCCAATGAGAGGGAGCGAGGTGTGCAGTACAGACGGCATAGTGCATCGGAAAGGAGGTAGTCGTATCCCAAAAGAAAATCCTGTCGTTTCTATAGAAACGTTACTCGATTTAGAAGGAGAAGTCATAGAACCCATAGTATTCAATAGCCACGCAATTTCTGTGTTAATTCGTCAACGTGAGTGAGCAAGGGATGCAGTAAAGAAGGAATAGTGCAGCGGAAAGGAGATACTCGAATCCCAAAAGAAAATCCTGTCGTTTCCATAGAAACGTTACTCGATTTAGAAGGAGAAATCATAGAACACATAGTATTTCATAGCGACGCAATATCTGTGTTAATTCGTCAATGTGAGGGAGCGAGGAATGCAGTAAAGTCGGGATAGTGCTTCGGGAAGGAGTTACTCGTATCCCAAAAGAAAATCTAGTCGTGTCCGTAGAAACGTTGCTCGATTGTGAAGGAGAAGTTATAGAGCACATAGGATCTCACAGTGACGCAATTTCAACGCTTATTCGTCAATGTGAGGGAGCGAGGGATGCAGTAAAGAACTAATAGTGCATCAGAATGGAGATACTCGTATCCCAAAAGAAAATTCTTTCGTTTCCATTGAAACGTTACTCGATTTAGAAGGAGAAGTGATTGAACACATAGTATTCCATAGCGATGCAATTTCTGTGATAATTCGTCAATGTGAGGGAGCCAGTTAGGCAGTAAAGAAGGAATAGTGCATCGGAAAGGAGATACTCGTATACCAAAACAAAATCCTTCGTTTCAATAGGAACGTTGCACGATTTAGAAGGAGAAGTCATAGAACCCATAGTATTTCATAGCGACGCATTTTCTGCCTTAATTCGTCAATGTGAGGGAGTGACAGATGCAGTAAAGAAGGAGTCGTGCATCGGAAGTGAGATACTCATATCCCAAACGAAAATCCTGTCGTTTCCATAGAAACGTTACTCGATTTAGAAGGGGATGTCATAGAACCCATAGTACTTCATATCGACGCAATTTCTGTGTTAATTCGTCAATGTGAGGGAGCCAGGGGCGCAGTAATGACGGAATAGTGCATCGGAAAGGAGAGTCACCTATCCCAAAAGAAAATCCTGTCGTTTCGATGGAAAAGTTTCTCGATTTGAAAGGAGAAGTTAAAGAACCCATAGTATTTCATAGCGACGCGATTTCTGTGATGATTTGTCAATGTGAGGGAGCCAGGGAGGCAGTAAAGAAGGAATAGTGCACCGGAAAGGAGATACTCGTATGCCAAAACAAAATCCTTCGTTTCAATAGGAACGTTGCTCGATTTAGAAGGAGAAGTCATACAACCCATAGTATTTCATAGCGACGCATTTTCTGCCTTAATTCGTCAATGTGAGGGAGCGAGAGATGCAGTAAAGAAGGAGTCGTGAATCGGAAGTGAGATACTCATATCCCAAAAGAAAATCCTGTCGTTTCCATAGAAACGTTACTCGATTTAGACGAAGAGGTTATAGAACCCATACTATTTCGTAGCGACGTAATTTCTGTGTTTATTCTTCAATGGGACGGAGCGAGGGATGCAGTAAAGAACTAATAGTGCATCGGAAATGAGATACTAGTATCCCAGAAGGAAATCCTGTCGTTTCCATAGAAACGTTACTCGATTTAGAAGGAGAAGTCATGGAACTCATACTATTTCATAGCGACGCAATTTCTGTGTTATTTCGTCAATGTGAGGGAGCGAGGGATGCAGTAAAGACGGAATAGTGCATCGGAAAAGAGATACTCGTATCCCAAAAGAAAATCCTGTCGTTCCAATAGAAACGTTACTCGATTTAGAAGGAGAAGTCATAGAACCCATAGTATTTCATAGCGACGCAATTTCTATGTTAATTCACCAATGTGAGGGAGCGAGGGATGCAGTAAAGACGGAATAGTGCATCGGAAAGGAGATACTCGTATCCCAAAAGAAAATCCTTTCGTTTGAATAGAAACGATACTCGATTTAGAAGGAGGTGTACTAGAACCTATAGTTTTTTATAGCGACGCAATTTCTGTGTTAATTCGTCAATGAGAGGGAGCGAGGGATGCAGTAAGGACGGAATAGTGCATCGAAAAGGAGAGACTCCTATCCCAAAAGAAAATCCTGTCGCTTCCATAGAAACGTTACTCGATTTAGAAGGAGGCGTCATGGAACCCGTAATATTTCATAGCGACGATATCTCTGTGTTAATTCGGCAATGTGAGGGAAGCGAGGGATGCAGTAAAGAAGGAATAGTCCATCAGAAATTAGATACTCGTATTCCAAAAGAAAAACCTGTCGTTTCTATAGAAACGTTACTCGATTTAGAAGGAGATGTCATAGAACCGATAGTATTTCATAGCGACGCAATTTCAGTGTTAATTCGTCAATGTGAGGGAGCGAAGGATGCAGTAAAGAGGGAATAGTGCATCAGAAAGGGGATACTCGTATCCCAAAAGAAAATCCTGTCGTTTCTGTAGAAACGTTACTCGCTTTAGAAGGAGAAGTCATCGAAGCCATAGTATTTAATAGCCACGCAATTTCAGTGTTAATTCGTCAACGTGAGTGAGCGAGGGATGCAGTAGAGAAGGAATAGTTCAGCGGAAAGGAGATACTCGAATCCCAAAAGAAAATCCTCTCGTTTCCATAGAAACGTTACTCGATTTAGAGGGAGAAGTCATAGATCACATAGTATTTCATAGCGACGCAACTTCTATGTTACTTCGTCAATGTGAGGGAGCGAGGAATGCAGTAATGTCGGGATAGTGCTTCGGGAAGGAGATACTCGTATCCCAAAAGAAAATCTAGTCGTGTCCGTAGAAACGTTGCTCGATTGTAAAGAAGATGTTATGGAGCACATAGGATCTCACAGTGACGCAATTTCTACGCTTATTCGTCAATGTGAGGGAGCGAGGGATGCAGTAAAGAACTAATAGTGCATCAGAAAGGAGATACTCCTATCCCAAAAGAAAATCCTGTCGTTTCCATTGAAACGTTACTCGATTTAGAAGGAGAAGTGATTGAACACATAGTAATTCATAGCGACTCAATTTCTGTGTTAATTCGCCAAAGTGAGGAAGCGAAGGATGCAGTACAGAAGGAATAGTGCATCGGAAAGGCGATAGTCTTATCCCAAAAGAAAATCCCGTCGTCTCCATAGAAACGTTACCCGACTTAGAAGGAGAAGTCATAGAACACATAGTAATTCATAGCGACTCAATTTCTGTGTTAATTCGCCAAAGTGAGGAAGCGAAGGATGCAGTACAGAAGGAATAGTGCATCGGAAAGGCGATAGTCGTATCCCAAAAGAAAATCCCGTCGTCTCCATAGAAACGTTACCCGACTTAGAAGGAGAAGTCATAGAACACATAGTAATTCATAGCGACTCAATTTCTGTGTTAATTTGTCAATGTGAGGGAGCGAGGGTTGCAGTAAAAAAGGAATAGTGCATCGGGAAGGAGATACTCCTATCCCAAAAGAAAATTCTGTCGTTTCAACAGAAACGTTACTCGTTTTAGAAGGAGAAGTCATATAACCCATAGTATTTCATAGCCACGCAATTTCTGTGTTAATTCGTTAATGTGAGGGAGGGAGGGATGCAGTAAAGGAGGAATAGTGCATCGGAACGGAGGTACTCGTATACCAAAAGAAAATCCTCTCGTTTCCATAGAAATGTTACTCGATTTAGAAGGATGAGCCATAGAACCCACAGTATTTCATAGCGACGCAATCTCTGTGTTAATTCGTCAATGTGAGGGAGCGAGGGATGCAGTAAAGAAGGAATTGTGCAACGGAAAGGTGATACTAGTTGGCCAAAAGCAAATCCTGTCGTTTCCCTTGAAACGTTACTCGATTAAGAAGGAGAAGTCATTGAAAACATAGTATTCCATAGCGATGCAATTTATGTGATAATTCGTCAATGTGAGGGAGCCAGGGTGGCACTAAAAAAGGAATAGTGCATCGGAAAGGAGATACTCGTATACCAAAACAAAATCCTTTCGTTTCAATGGAAACGTTACTCGATTTAGAAGGAGAAGTAATAGAACCCATAGTATTTCATAGCGACGCAATTTCTACATTAATTCGTCAATGAGAGGGAGCGAGAGATGCAGTAAAGAAGGAATCGTGAATCGGAAATGAGATACTCATATCCCAAAAGAAAATCCTGTCGTTTCCATAGAAACGTTACTCGATTGAGAAGGAGAGGTTATAGAACCCATACTATTTCGTAGCGACGCAATTTCTGTGTTTATTCGTCAATGTGGGGGAGCGAGGGATGCAGTAATGAACTAATAGTGCATTGGAAAGGAGATAGTAGTATCCCAAAAGATAATCCTCTCGTTTCCATAGAAACGTAACTCGATTTAGAAGGAGGCGTCATGGAAGCCATAATATTTCATAGCGACGCAATTGCTGTGTTAATTCGTCAATGTGAGGGAGCGAGGGATGCAGTAGAGAAGGAACAGTGCATCGGAAAGGAGATAGTCGTATCCCAAAAGAAAATCCTGTCGTTTCAACAGAAACGTTACTCGATTTAGAAGGAGAAGTAATGGAACCCATAGTATTTCATAGCGACTCAATATCTGTGTTATTTGGTCAATGTGAGGGAGCGAGGGATGCAGTAAAGACATAATAGTGCATCGGAATGGAGATACTCGTGTCCCAAAAGAAAATCCTATCGTTTCAACAGAAACGTTACTCGATTTAGAAGGAGAAGTCATAGAACCCATAGTATTTTATAGCGACGCAATTTCCGTGTTAATTCGCCAATGAGAGGGAGCGAGGGGTGCAGTACAGAAAGCATAGTGCATCGGAAAGGGGATACTCGTATCCCAAAAGAAAATCCTGTCGTTTCCATAGAAACGTTACTCGATTTAGAAGGAGAAGTCATAGAACACATAGTATATCATAGCGACGCAATTTATGTGTTAATTCGTCAATGTGAGGGAGCGAGGAATGCAGTAAAGTAGGAATAGTGCTTCGGGAAGGAGATACTCGTATCCCAAAAGAAAATCTAGTCGTGTCCGTAGAAACGCTGCTCGATTTTAAAGGAGAAGTTATAAAGCACATAGTATCTCAAAGTGACGCAATTTCTACGCTTATTCGTCAATGTGAGGGAGCAAGGGATGCAGTAAAGAGCTAATAGTGCATCAGAAAAGAGATACTCGTATCCCAAAAGATAATCCTGTCGTTTCCATATAAACGTTACTCGATTTAGAAGGAGAAGTCATGGAACCCATAGTTTTTCATAGGGGCGAAATTTCTGTGTTATTTCGTCAATGTGAGGGAGCGAGGGATGCAGTAAAGACGGAATAGTGCATCGGAAAGGAGAGACTCCTATCCCAAAAGAAAATCCTGTCGTTTCCATAGAAACCATTCTCAAATTGAAAAGAGAAGTTAAAGAACCCATAGTATTTCACAGCGACGCGATTTCTGTGCTTATTCTTCAATGTGAGGGAGCGAGGGATGCAGTAAAGAAGTAATAGTGCATCGGAAAGGAGATACTCGTATCCCAACAGAAAATCCCGTCGTTTCCATAGAAATGTTACCCGATTTAGAAGGAGAAGTCATAGAACCCATAGCATTTCATAGCGACGCAATTTCTGTGTTAATTCGTCAAAGTGAGGGAGCGAGGGATGCAGTAAAGAAGGAATAGTGCGTCGGAATGGAGATACTCGTATACCAAAAGAAAATCCTCACGTTTCCATAGAAACGTTACTCGATTTAGAAGGATGAGCCATAGAACCCACAGTATTTAATAACGACGCAATCTCTGTGTTACTTCGTCAATGTGAGGGAGCGAGGGATGCTGTATAGAAGGAATTGTGCAACGGAAAGGAGATACTCGTATCCCAAAAGAAAATCGTGTCGTTTCCATAGAAACGTTACTCGATTTAGAAGGAGAAGTCATAGAACACATAGTATATCATAGCGACGCAATTTATGTGTTAATTCGGCAATGTGAGGGAGCGAGGGATGCAGTAAAGAAGGAATAGTGCGTCGGAAAGGATATACTCGTATACCAAAAGAAAATCCTCACGTTTCCATAGAAACGTTACTCGATTTAGAAGGATGAGCCATAGAACCCACAGTATTTAATAACGACGCAATCTCTGTGTTACTTCGTCAATGTGAGGGAGCGAGGGATGCAGTATAGAAGGAATTGTGCATCGGAAAGGAGATACTCGTATACCAAAACAAAATCCTTTGGTTTCAATAGAAACGTTACTCGATTTAGAAGGAGAAGTCATAGAACCCATACTATTTCATAGCGACGCAATTTCTGCGTTAATTCGTCAATGTGAGGGAGCGAGAGATGCAGTAAAGAAGGAATCGTGCATCGGATATGAGATACTCATATCCCAAAAGAAAATCCTGTCGTTTCCATAGAAACGTTACTCGATTTGGAAGGAGAAGTAATAGAACCCATACTATTTCATAGGGACGCAATTACTGTGTTTATTCGTCAATGTGAGGGAGCGAGGAATGCAGTAATGAACTAATAGTGCGTCGGAAAGGAGATAGTCGTATCCCAAAAGATAATCCTCTAGTTTCCACAGAAATATAATTCGATTTAGAAGGAGAATTCATGGAACCCATAGTATTTCGTAGCGACGCGATTTCTGTGTTAATTCGTCAATGTGAGGGAGCGAGGGATGCAGTAAAGACGGAATAGTGCTTCGGAAAGGAGATACTCGTATCCCAAAAGAAAATCCTGTCGTTTCCATAGAAACATTACTCGATTTAGAAATGGATGTCATAGAACCCATAGTATTTCATAGCGACGCAATTTCTATGTTAATTCGTCAATGTGAGGGAGCGAGGGGCGCAGTAAAGACGGAATAGTGCATCGGAAAGGAGAGACTCCTATCCCAAAAGAAAATCCTGTCGTATCCATAGAAACGTTTCTCGATTTGAGAGGAGAAGTTAAAGAACCCATAGTATTTCACAGCGACGCGATTTCTGTGCTTATTCTTCAATAGGAGGGAGCGGGGGGGTATGCAGTAAAGAACTAATAGTGCATGGGAAAGGAGATACTCGTATCCGAAAAGAAAATCCTGTCGTTTCCATTGAAACGTTACTCGATTTAGAAGGAGTAGTCATGGAACACATAGTATTTCATAGCGGCGCAATTTCTATGTTGTTTCGTCAATGTGAAGAAGCGAGGGATGCAGTATAGACGGAATAGTGCATCGGAAAAGAGATACTCGTATCCCAAAAGAAAATCCTGTCGTTTCAATAGAAACGTTACTCGATTTGGAAGGAGATGTCATAGAACCCATAGTATTTCATAGCGACGCAATTTCTGTGTTAATTCGTCAATGTGAGGCAGCGAGGGATGCAGGAAAGAAGGAATAGTGCATCGGAAAGGGGATACTCGTATCCCAAAAGAAATTCCTTTCGTTTCAATAGAAACATTACTCGATTTAGAAGGAGAAGTCATAGAACACATAGTATTTAATAGCCACGCAATTTCTGTGTCAATTCGTCAACGTGAGTGAGCGAGGGATGCAGGAAAGAAGGAATAGTGCAGCGGAAAGGAGATACTCGAATCCCAAAAGAGAATCCTGTCGTTTCCATGGAAACGTTACTCGATTTAGAAGGAGAAGTCATAGAACACATAGTATATCATAGCGACGCAACTAATGTGTTAATTCGTCAATGTGAGGGAGCGAGGAATGCAGTAAAGTCGGAATAGTGCTTCGGGAAGGAGATACTCGTATCCCAAATGAAAATCCTGTCGTTTCCAGAGAAACGATACTCGATTTAGAAGGAGAATCATAGAACCCATAGTATTTCATAGCGACGCAGTTTCTGCGTTAATTTGTCAATGTGAGGGAGCGAGGGATGCACTAAAGAAGGAATAGTGCATCGGAAAGGAAATACTCGTATCCGAAAAGAAAATCCTGTCGTTTCCATTGAAACGTTACTCGATTTAGAAGGAGTAGTCATGGAACACATAGTATTTCATAGCGGCGCAATTTCTGTGCTTATTCGTCAATGTGAGGGAGCGAGGGATGCAGTAAAGACGGAATTGTGCATCGGAAATTAGAAACTCGAAACCTAAAAGAAAATTCTGTCGTTTCAATAGAAACGTTACTCAGTTTGGAAGGAGAAGTCATAGAACCCAAAGTATTACATAGCCACGCAATTTCTGTGTTAACTCTTGAATTTGAGAGAGCGAGGGATGCAGTAAAGAAGGAATAGTCCATCGGAAAGGAGATACCCGTATCCCAAAAGAAAATCCTATCGTCTCCATAGAAACGTTACTCGATATGGAAGGAGAAGTCATAGAACCCATGGTATTTCATCGCGACGCAATTTCTGTGTTAATTCGTCAATGTGAGGGAGTGAGAGATGCAGCAAAGACGGAATAGTGCTTCGGAAAGGAGATACTCGTATCCCAAAAGAAAATCCTCTCGTTTCCATAGAAACGTTACTCGATTTGAAAAGAGAAGTTATAGAACGCATAGTATTTCACAGCGGCGCAATTTCTGTGCTTATTCTTCAATGTGAGGAAGCGAGGGATGCAGTACAGAACTAATAGTGCATCGGAAAGGAGATACTCGTATCCCAAAACAAAATCCTGTCGTTTCCATAGAAACGTTATTCGATGTAAAAGGAGAACTCATGGAACCCATAGTATTTCATGGCGACGCAATTTCTGTGTTATTTCGTCAATATGAGGGAGCGAGGGATGCAGTAAAGACGGAATAGTGCATCGCAAGGAGGTACTCGTAACCCAAAAGAAAATCCTGTCGTTTCAATAGAAACGTTTCTCGATTTACAAAGAGAAGTCATAGAACCCATAGTATTTCATAGCGACGCAATTTTCGTGTTAAGTCGCCAATGTGAGGGAGCGAGGGATGCAGTACAGAAGGCATAGTGCATCGGAAAGAAGATAGTCGTATCCCAAAAGAAAATCCTGTCCTTTCCATAAAAACGTTACTCGATGTAGAAGGAGAAGTCATGGAACCCAAATTATTTCATAGCGACGCAATTTCTGTGTTAATTCGTTAATATGATTGAGCGAGTGATGCAGTAAAGAAGGAATAGTTCATCGGAAAGGAGATACTCGTATACCAAAAGAAAATCCTGTCGTTTCCATTGAAACGTTACTCGATTTAGATGGATAAGTCATAGAGCCCACAGTATATCATAGCGACGCAATCTCTGTGTTAATTCGTTAATGTGATTGAGCGAGTGATGCAGTACAGAAGGAATAGTGCAACGGAAAGGAGATACTCGTATCCCAAAAGAAAATCCTGTCGTTTCAAAAGAAACGTTACCCGATTTAGAAGGAGAAGTCATAGAACCCATAGAATTTCATAGCGACGCAATTTCTGTGTTAATTCGTCAATGTGAGGCAGCGAGGGATGCAGTAAAGAAGGAATAGTGCGTCGGAAAGGATATCCTCGTATACCAAAAGAAAATCCTCACGTTTCCATAGAGACGTTACTCGATTTAGAAGGCTGAGCCATAGAACCCACAGTATTTAATAACGACGCAATCTCTGTGTTACTTCGTCAATGTGAGGGAGCGAGGGATGCAGTATAGAAGGAATTGTGCATCGGAAAGGAGATACTCGTATACCAAAACAAAATCCTTTCGTTTCAATAGAAACGTTACTCGATTTAGAAGGAGAAGTCATAGAACCCATACTATTTCATTGCGACGCAATTTCTGCGTTAATTCGTCAATGTGAGGGAGCGAGAGGTGCAGTAAAGAAGGAATCGTGCATCGGAAATGAGATACTTATATCCCAAAAGAAAATCCTGTCGTTTCCATAGAAACGTTACTCGATTTAGAAGGAGAAGTAATAGAACCCATACTATTTCATAGCGACGCAATTACTGTGTTTATTCGTCAATGTGAGGGAGCGAGGAATGCAGTAATGAACTAATAGTGCATCGGAAAGGAGATACTCGTATCCCAAAAGAAAATCCTGTCGTTTCCATAGAAACATTACTCGATTTAGAAATGGATGTCACAGAACCCATAGTATTTCATAGCGACGCAATTTCTATGTTAATTCGTCAATGTGAGGGAGCGAGGGGCGCAGTAAAGACGGAATAGTGCATCGGAAAGGAGAGACTCCTATCCCAAAAGAAAATCCTGTCGTATCCATAGAAACGTTTCTAGATTTGAGAGGAGAAGTTAAAGAACCCATAGGTTTTCACAGCGACGCGATTTCTGTGCTTATTCTTCAATAGGAGGGAACGGGGGGTATGCAGTAAAGAAGTAATAGTTCATGGGAAAGGAGATACTCGTATCCGAAAAGAGAATCCTGTCATTTCCATTGAAACGTTACTCGATTTAGAAGGAGAAGTCATGGAACACATAGTATTTCACAGCGGCGCAAGTTCTATGTTGTTTCGTCAATGTGAAGAAGCGAGGGATGCAGTATAGACGGAATAGTGCATCGGAAAGAGATACTCGTATCCCAAAAGAAAATCCTGTCGTTTCAATAGAAACGTTACTCTATTTAGAAGGAGATGTCATAGAACCCATAGTATTTCATAGCGACGCAATTTCTGTGTTAATTCGTCAATGTGTGGGAGCGAGGGATGCAGGAAAAAAGGAATAGTGCATCGGAAAGGGGATACTCGTATCCCAAAAGAAATTCCTGTCGTTTCCATAGAAACATTACTCGATTTAGAAGGAGAAGTCATAGAACACATAGTATACCATAGCGACGCAATTAATGTGTTAATTCGTCAATGTGAGGGAGCGAGGAATGCAGTAAAGTCGGAATAGTGCTTCGGGAAGGAGATACTCGTATCCCAAATGAAAATCTAGTCGTGTCCGTAGAAACGTTGCTCGATTTTAAATAGAAGTTATGAAGCACATAGTATCTCAAAGTGACAATTTCTACGCTTATTCGTCAATGTGTGGGAGCGAGGGATACAGTAAAGAGCTAATACTGCATCAGAAAAGAGATACTCGTATCCCAAAAGATAATCCTGTCGTTTCCATATAAACGTTACTCGATTTAGAAGGAGAAGTCATGGAACCCATAGTATTTCATAGGGACGAAATTTCTGTGTTATCTCGTCAATGTCAGGGAGCGAGGGATGCACTAAAGACGGAATAGTGCATCGGACAGGAGAGACTCCTATCATAAAAGAAAATCCTGTCGTTTCCATAGAAACTATTCTCGATTTGAAAAGAGAAGATAAAGAACCCATAGTATATCACAGCGACGCGATGTCTGTGCTTATTCTTCAATGGGAGGGAGCGACGGATGCAGTAAAGAACTAATAGTGCATCGGAAAGGAGATACTCGTATCCCAAAAGAAAATCCTGTCGTTTCTATATAAACGTTACTCGATTTAGAAGGAGAAGTCATGGAACCCATAGTATTTCATATGGACGAAATTTCTGTGTTATTTCGTCAATGTGAGGGAGCGAGGGATGCAGTATAGACGGAATAGTGCATCGGAAAAGAGATACTCGTATCCCAAAGGAAAATCACGTCGTTTCAATAAAAACGTTACTCGATTTAGAAGGAGAAGTCATAGAACCCATGGTATTTCATAGCGACGCAATTTCTTTGTTAATTCACCAATGTGAGGGAGCGAGGGATGCAGTAAAGACGGAATAGTGCATCGGAAAGGAGATACTCGTATCCCAAAAGAAAATCCTGTAGTTTCAATAGAAACGTTACTCGATTTAGAAGGAGAAGTCATAGAACCCACAGTATTTCATTGCGACGCAATCTCTGTGTTGATTCGTCAATGTGAGGGAGCGAGGATGCAGTAAAGAAGGAATAGTGCATCGGAAAGGAGATACTCGTATCCCAAAAGAAAATTCTGTCGTTTCCATAGAAACGTTACTCGATTTAGAAGGAGAAGACATAGAACCCATAGAAATTCATAGCGACGCAATTTCTGTGATAATGCGTCAATGTGAGGGAGCGAGGGATGCAGTAAAGAAGGCATAGTGCTTCGGAAAGGAGATAGTCGTATCCCAAAAGAAAATCTTGCCGTTTCCATAGAAACGTTACTCGATTTAGAAGGAGGCGTCATGGAACCCATAATATTTCATAGCGACGCAATTGCTGTGTTAATTCGTCAATGTGAGGGAGCGAGGGATGCAGAAAAATGACGGAATAGTGCTTCAGAAATGAGATACTCGTATCCCAAAAGAAAATCCTGTCGTTTCCATAGAAACGTTACTCGATTTAGAAGGAGAATCATAGAACCCATAGTAATTCATAGCGACGCAGTTTCTGCGTTAATTTGTCAATGTGAGGGAGCGAGGGATCCACTAAAGAAGGAATAGTGCATCGGAAAGGAAATACTCGTATCCCAAAATAAAATCCTGTGGTTTCCATAGAAACGTTATTTGATTTAGAAGGAGAAGTTATAGAACCCATAGTATTTCACAGCGACGCAATGTCTGTGCTTATTCGTCAATGTGAGGGAGCGAGGGATGCAGTAAAGACGGAATTGTGCATCGGAAATTAGAAACTCGAATCCCAAAAGAAAATCCTATCGTCTCCATAGAAACGTTACTCGATATGGAAGGTGAAGTCATAGAACCCATAGTATTTCATCGCGACGCAATTTCTGTGTTAATTCGTCAATGTGAGGGAGTGAGAGATGCAGTAAAGAAGGAATAGTGCATCGGAAAGAAGATAGTCGTATCCCAAAAGAAAATCCTGTCGTTTCAAAAGAAGCGTTACTCGATTTAGATGGATAAGTCATAGAGCCCACAGTATATCATAGCGACGCAATCTCTGTGTTAATTCGATAATGTGATTGAGCGAGTGATGCAGTAAAGAAGGAATAGTGCAACGGAAAGGAGGTACTCGTATCCCAAGAGAAAATCCTGTCGTTTCAAAAGAAACGTTACTCCATTTAGAAGGAGAAGTCATTGAACACATAGTATTTCATAGCGACGCAATTTCTGTGTTAATTCACCAATGTGAGGAAGCGAGGGATGCAGTACAGAAGGAATAGTGCATCGGAAAGGCGATAGTGGTACCCCAAAATATAATCCTCTCGTTTCCATAGAAATATTACTCGATTTAGAAGGACAATTCATGGAAACCATAGTATTTCGTAGCGACGCAATTTCTGTGTTAATTCGTCAATTTGAGGGAGCGAGGGATGCAGTAAAGACGGAATAGTGCATCGGAAAGGAGAGACTCCTATCCCAAAAGAAAATTTTGTCGTTTCAATAGAAACGTTACTCGGTTTACAAGGAGAAGTCATAGAACCCATAGAATTTCATAGCCACGCAATTTCTGTGTTAATTCGTGAATGTGAGGGAGGGAAGGATGCAGTAAAGGAGGAATAGTGCATCGGAAAGGAGATACTCGTATTCCAAAAGAAAATTCTGTCGTTTCCATAGAAACGTTACTCGATATAGAAGGAGAAGTCATAGAATCAATAGTATTTCATCGCGACGCAATTTCTTTGTTAATTAGTCAATGTGAGGGAGCGAGAGATGCATCAAAGACGGAATAGTGCTTCGGAAAGGAGATACTCGTATCCCAAAAGAAAACCCTGTCGTTTCCATAGAAAAGTTACTCGATTTAGAAGGGGATGTCATAGAACCCATAGTATTTCATAGCGACGCAATTTCTGTGTTAATTCGTCAATGTGAGGGAGCGAGATGCGCAGTAAAGACGGAATAGTGCATCGGAAAGGAGAGTCTCCTATCCCAAAAGGAAATCCTGTCGCTTCCATAGAAACGTTTCTCGAATTGAAAGGAGAAGTTAAAGAACCCATAGTATTTCACAGCGACGCGATTTCTTTGCTTATTCTTCAATGGGAGGGAGCGAGGGATGCAGTGAAGAACTAATAGTGCATCGGAAAGGAGATACTCGTATCCCAAAAGAAAATCCTGTCGTTTCCATAGAAATGTTACTCGATTTAGAAGGAGAAGTCATGGAACCCATAGTATTTCATAGCGACGCAATTTCTGTATTATATCGTCAATGTGAGGGAGTGAGGGATGCAGTAAAGAACTAATAGTGCATCAGAAAGGAGATACTCGTATCCCAAAAGAAAATCCTGTCGTTTCCATGGAAACGTTACTCGATTTAGAAGGAGATGTCATGGAACCCATAGTATTGCATAGCGACGCAATTTCTCTATTATTTCGTCAATGTGAGGCAGCGAGGGATGCAGTAAGGACGCAACAGTGCATCGGAAAGGAGATACTCGTATCCCAAAAGAAAATCCTGTCGTTTCAATTGAAACGTTACTCGATTTAGAAGGAGAAGTCATAGAACACAAAGTACTTCATAGCGACGCAATTTCTGTGTTAATTCGCCAATGTGAGGAAGCGAGGGATGCAGTAAAGAAGGAGTCGTGCATCGGAAATGAGATACTCATATCCCAAAAGAAAGTCCTGTCGTTTCCATAGAAACGTTACTCGATTTAGAAGGAGAAGTAACAGAACCCATACTATTTCATAGCGACGTAATTTCTGTGTTCATTCGTCAATGTGAGGGTGCGAGGGATGCAGTAAAGAAGGAATAGTCCATCGGAAAGGAGATACTCGTATCCCAAAAGAAAATCCTGTCGTTTCCATAGAAACGTTACTCGATTTAGGAGGAGAAGTCATAGAACCTATAGTATTTCATAGCGACGCAATTTCCGCGTTAATTCGTCAATGTGAGGGAGCGAGGGATGCAGTAAAGAAGGAATAGTGCATCGGAAAGGAGATACACGTACCCCAAAAGAAAATGCTGTCGTTTCCATAAAAACGTTACTCGATTTGAAAGGACAATTTATAGAACACATAGTATTTCACAGCGCGAAATTTCTGTGCTTATTCATCAATGTGAGGAAGCGAGGGATGCAGTAAAGAACTAATAGTGCATCGGAAAGGAGATACTCGCATCCCAAAAGATAATCCTGTCGTTTCCATAGAAACGTTATTTGATTTAGAAGGATAAGTTATAGAAACCATAGTATTTCACAGCGACGCAATGTCTGTGCTTATTCGTCAATGTGAGGGAGCGAGGGATGCAGTAAAAAACTAATAGTGCATCGGAAAGGAGATTCTCGTAACCCAAAAGAAAATCCTGTCGTTTCAATCGAAACGTTACTCGATTTAGAAGGAGAAGACATAGAACCCATAGAATTTCCTAGCGACGCAATTTCTGTGTTAATTCGTCAATGTGAGGCAGCGAGGGATGCAGTAAAGAAGGAGTAGGGCGTCGAAAAGGAGATACACGTATCCCAAAAGAAAATTCCTTCGTTTCCGTAGAAACGTTACTCGATTTAGAAGGAGAAGTATTTGAACCCATAGTTTTTCATAGCCACACAATTTCTGTGTTAATTCGACAATGCGAGGGAGCGAGGGATGCAGTAAAGAAGGAATAGTGCAGCGGAAAGGAGATACTCGTATCCCAAAAGAAAATCCTGTCGTTTCCATAGAATAGTTTCTCGATTTAGAAGGAGAAGTCATAGAACCCATAGTATTTCATCACGACGCAATTTCTGTGTTAATTCGTCAATGTGAGGGAGCGAGGGATGCAGTAAAGACGGTATAGTGCATCGAAAGGAGATACTCGTATCCCAAAAGAAAATCCTGTCGTTTCCATAGAAACGTTACTCGATTTGAAAGGAGAAGTTATAGAAACCTTAGTATTTCACAGCGGCGCAATTTCTGAGCTTATCCTTCAGTGTGAGGAAGCGAGGGATGCAGTAAAGAACTAATAGTGCATCGGAATGGAGATACTCGTATACCAAAAGAAAATCCTGTCGTTCCATAGAAACGTTACTCGATTTAGAAGGATAAGTCATAGAGCCCACAGTATATCATAGCGACGCAATCTCTGTGTTAATTCGTCAATGTGAGGGAGCGAGGGATGCAGTAAAGAAGGAGTAGTGCATCGGAAAGGAGATACTCGTATACCAAAAGAAAATCCTCTCGTTTCCATAGAAACGTTACTCGATATAGAAGGAGAAGTCATAGAGCATACAGTATATCATAGCGACGCAAGCTCTGTGTTAATTCGTCAATGTGAGGGAGCGAGGGATGCAGTAAAGAAGGAATAGTGCATCGGAAAGGAGATACTCGTATCCCAAAAGAAAATCCTGTCGATTCCATAGTAACGTTATTTGACTTAGAAGGATAAGTTATAGAAACCATAGTATTTCACAGCGACGCAATGTCTGTGCTTATTCGTCAATGTGAGGGAGCGAGGGATGCAGTAAAAAACTAATAGTGCATCGGAAAGGAGATTCTCGTAACCCAAAAGAAAATCCTGTCGTTTCCCTAGAAACGTTATTCGATTTAGAAGGAGAGGTCATAGAACCCATAGTATTTCATAGCGACGCAATTTCTGCGGTAATTCGTCAATGTGAGGGAGCGAGGGATGCAGTAAAGACGGAATTGTGCATCGGAAATTAGAAACTCGTATCCAAAAAGAAAATCCTGTCGTTTCCATAGAAACGTTACTCGATTTAGAAGGAGAAGTCATAGAACCCATAGTATTTCATAGCGACGCAATTTCTGCGGTAATTCGGCAATGTGAGGTAGCGAGGGATGCAGTAAAGAAGGAATAGTGCATCGGAAAGGAGATTCTCGTAACCCAAAAGGAAATCCTGTCGTTTCCCTAGAGACGTTACTCGATTTAGAAGGAGAGGTCATAGAACCCATAGTATTTCATAGCGACGCAATTTCTGTGTTAATTCGTTAATGTGATTGAGCGAGTGATGCAGTAAAGAAGGAATAGTTCATTAGAAAGGAGATACTCGTATACCAAAAGAAAATCCTGTCGTTTCCATAGAAACGTTACTCGATTTAGAAGGAGAAGTCATGGAACCCATAGTATTTCGTAGCGACGCAATTTCTGCGTTATTTCGTAAATGTGAGGGAGCGAGCGATGCAGTAAAGAAGGAATAGTGCATCGGAAATAAGATAGTCGTATCCCAAAAGAAAATCCTGTCGTTTCAATCGAAACGTTACTCGATTTAGAAGGAGAAGACATAGAACCCATAGAATTTCCTAGCGACGCAATTTCTGTGTTAATTCGTCAATGTGAGGCAGCGAGGGATGCAGTAAAGAAGGAGTAGGGCGTCGAAAAGGAGATACACGCATCCCAAAAGAAAATTCCTTCGTTTCCGTAGAAACGTTACTCGATTTAGAAGGAGAAGTATTTGAACCCATAGTTTTTCATAGCCACGCAATTTCTGTGTTAATTCGTCAATGCGAGGGAGCGAGGGATGCAGTAAAGAAGGAATAGTGCAGCGGAAAGGAGATACTCGTATCCCAAAAGAAAATTCTGTCGTTTCCATAGAATCGTTTCTCGATTTAGAAGGAGAAGTCATAGAACCCATAGTATTTCATCGCGACGCAATTTCTGTGTCAATTCGTCAATGTGAGGGAGCGAGAGATGCAGTAAAGACGGTATAATGCATCGAAAGGAGATACTCGTATCCCAAAAGAAAGTCCTGTCGTTTCCATAGAAACGTTACTCGATTTGAAAGGAGAAGTTATAGAAACCTTAGTATTTCACAGCGGCGCAATTTCTGAGCTTATTCTTCAGTGTGAGGAAGCGAGGGATGCAGTAAAGAACTAATAGTGGATCGGAATGGAGATACTCGTATACCAAAAGAAAATCCTGTCGTTTCCATAGAAACGTTACTCGATTTAGAAGGATAAGTCATAGAGCCCACAGTATATCATAGCGACGCAATCTCTGTGTTAATTCGTCAATGTGAGGGAGCGAGGGATGCAGTAAAGAAGGAATAGTGCATCGGAAAGGAGATACTCGTATACCAAAAGAAAATCTTCTCGTTTCCATAGAAACGTTACTCGATATAGAAGGAGAAGTCATAGAGCATACAGTATATCATAGCGACGCAAGCTCTGTGTTAATTCGTCAATGTGAGGGAGCGAGGGATGCAGTAAAGAAGGAACAGTGCATCGGAAAGGAGTGTAACGGAACTGAAATGATGGTGGGCTGACAGTAATTTGGAGCCCGCGCGTCGGAAACGGGCGCGCTGGTGTGAGACTGCCAGGGAGTGCACCCTGATGCCATCTATTGGCGAAAATGGGAATTAGCGCTGTCTCAGACAATGCACAGAGCTCTCGGAGTCAAATGTATTCTTTTTCTTGGTAATTATAAGCTATTACTGTATGATTTAATGTTATAAAGCGCTAGTAGTAAATTATTATGACTGGTATGAACTCCAGGGTAATAAATATAAATATTCTTAAATACTAAATGATTTCGGTAAAAAGGTGGTAGGGGAACGCCCCCACTCTTGGTGATACGAGCATAGCTAGAGGTAGCTGGAGACACAGGGACTGAACAATGGAATGGCCTGGGGAGTGTTGACGTGAGCGGACGTGCATAACTGTGCTCACGCAAAAGTGACTGTGCAACAGCGAAAAGGAGAATATCGTCGCCGTTTGTGGAGTGGAACGCGACGAATGGTTGTCGAAGCCGTCTCTATGCCACTGGGGCTGATTGTAAGAGTTCCTGCGCCCAGATTTTATGGCGGACGCGCAGTAGCTTATACGAGTGCTACAGCTCGTAGTTCCAGCCGCCATTAAGGGCACGAGGCGTGAAGAGGAAGAGCTGCGTTAGCCACCTGCATCCCACCACCAGCACCGACACGTCTACCCAAGACAAGACTGCTTGAAATTGTTAAGTCGAACTTTCTATACATGTAAAAGGAGAATACCAGTTTTATTTTGTGCAAGTGCAGAGGACAGAATATAGTAATGAGCAAAATTACGACGCATGTTGTTCATTGTAAAGTGTAGTAACCTGAAACATAGTGTAGTGAAATCAGACTGAGGCCACCATCGCCTCTTCCATTTACAATTCTTTTGGGTGTAGAATACTTTAGCGTATAAGAACCAGAAAAGAGCAATGGGCACACCAGAATGAGTCGCCTATTTATAGTTACTTAAATATTTCTGAGTAACCTTTCAAGTAAAGTCACTTAACTAAATCTATAGCAATTGTCCAAAGAGTAATATCCCAAAATCATTAAATAAGTTGAAGGGTAGAAGTTTGTTAACCTAAGTTGCTTAAATTGCCTTGGTGGTAACTACCAAGCCAACTCACAGAAATTGAGAGAGTATTTGCTTTGTAGAATCACCTAGAATGATCAGAAATAGTAATATTCAGAATTAAGTTTAAAATTCAACTCAAGCCGTTTCACTTTGAAACGAGCCAAAAAATTGATTTATTCTTTTGCTCCTTCAGAGCTGGCGACCGTAGTTATAAGTATTTTCAGGAGGATTCGACGGTAAGTCTGCTGCTCTCGTCGTGCTGATAGGATTATCTACTGCTGCTAGCAGTGGTGATTGGATACATAAGCTCACTACCAAGTTAAGTGGCTCAGGTAGTCAGTGTTACCGTGTGAACTGTAGGGCACTGTAGGCCGTGGATCGAACCCGTTCAATCATCACAGCTCTTTGAGAAATAGTCCGGTTAGGAGTGTACTAATCCAATAGATAAATACTGGCGAGTAACGGTCAAAAATGTATACGCAAGTGAATTTAGCAAGGTCCATGTAGCACCTAGTTAATGTGGTGTAATGGCGAGGGTAGGAGTAGAGTAAAAGTGAGCTGAGCTTGTGGCAGCTGTGCTGTCTTCAAAGATTAATAACGCCAGAATTCACTACTAACTCTTACCATTAGGGCTGAGCTATTTACAGTTAAAATACGTAGCAGTAAGCGCAAAGGCGTGACAGCTACAAGTCCGTATTGGCTTTATACATACGGAAGTAGGAAGCGGGTCATTCTGTCAGTGGAGGGGTTAAAACATCGGAGTCACTTGAGAACATACCCCATTTACTGATGGAAAGATTCGGCGGTTCGGTCGCAGGAGATACTCGTATACCAAAAGAAAATCCTGTCGTTTCCATATAAACGTTACTCGATTTAGAAGGAGGAGTCATAGAACACATAGTATTCCATAGCGTCACAATTTCTGTGTTAATTCGTCAATGTGAGGGGGCCAGGGATGCAGTAAAGAAATAATACTGCATGGGAAAGGAGAAATTCGTATCCCAAAAGAAAATCCTGTCTTTTCCATAGAAACTTGACTCGATTTAGAAGGAGAAGTCATAGTACCCATAGTATTTCATAACGACGCAATTTCTGTGTTATTTCGTCAATGTGAGGGAGCGAGGGAAGCAGTATAGCAGGAATAGTGCATTGGAAAGGAGATACTCGAATACCAAAAGAAAGTCCTGTCGTTTCCATAGAAACGTTACACGATTTAGAAGGAGAAGTCATAGAACCCATAGTATTTCATAGCGACGAAATTTCTGTGTTAATTCGTCAATGTGAGCGAGCGAGGAACACAGTAAAGAAGGAATTGTGCATTGGAAAGGAGATACTCGTATCCAAAAAGAAAATCCTGTTTTTTCCATAGACGTGTTCCTCGACTTGGAAGGGGATGTCATAGAACCAATAGTATTTCATAGCGACGCAATTTCTGTGATAATTTGTCAATTTGAGGGAGCGAGGGATGCAGTAAAGAAGGAATATTGCATCGGACGGGAGATATTCGTATCCCAAAATGAAATCCTGTCGTTTCCATAGAAACGTTACTCGATTTAGAAGGAGCAGTTATAGAACCAATAGTATATCGTTGCGACGCAATTTCTATGCTTATTCGTCAATGTGATGGAGCGAGGGATGCAGTAAAGAAGGAATAGTGCATCGGGAAGGAAATACTCGTATCCCAAAAGAAAATCCTGTCGTTTCCATAGAAAAGTTACTCAATTTAGTAGGATAAGTCACAGAACCCATAGTATTTCATAGCGACGCAATTTCTGTGTTAATTCGTCAATGTGAGGGAGCGAGAGATGCAGTAAAGAAGGAATAGTGCATCGGAAATAAGATAGTCGTATCCCAAAAGAAAATCCTGTCGTTTCAATCGAAACGTTACTCGATTTAGAAGGAGAAGACATAGAACCCATAGAATTTCCTAGCGACGCAATTTCTGTGTTAATTCGTCAATGTGAGGCAGCGAGGGATGCAGTAAAGAAGGAGTAGGGCGTCGAAAAGGAGATACACGTATCCCAAAAGAAAATTCCTTCGTATCCGTAGAAACGTTACTCGATTTAGAAGGAGAAGTATTGGAACCCATAGTTTTTCATAGCCACGCAATTTCTGTGTTAATTCGTCAATGCGAGGGAGCGAGGGATGCAGTAAAGAAGGAATAGTGCAGCGGAAAGGAGATACTCGTATCCCAAAAGAAAATCCTGTCAATTCCATAGAATCGTTTCTCGATTTAGAGGGAGAAGTCATAGAACCCATAGTATTTCATCGCGACGCAATTTCTGTGTTAATTCGTCAATGTGAGGGAGCGAGAGATGCAGTAAAGACGGTATAGTGCATCGGAAGGAGATACTCGTATCCCAAAAGAAAATCCTGTCGTTTCCATAGAAACGTTACTCGATTTGAAAGGAGAAGTTATAGAAACCTTAGTATTTCACAGCGGTGCAATTTCTGAGCTTTTCCTTCAGTGCGAGGAAGCGAGGGATGCAGTAAAGAACTAATAGTGCATCGGAATGGAGATACTCGTATACCAAAAGAAAATCCTGTCGTTTCCATAGAAACGTTACTCGATTTAGAAGGATATGTCATAGAGCCCACAGTATATCATAGCGACGCAATCTCTGTGTTAATTCGTCAATGTGAGGGAGCGAGGGATGCAGTAAAGAAGGAATAGTGCATCGGAAAGGAGATACTCGTATACCAAAAGAAAATCCTCTCGTTTCCATAGAAACGTTACTCGATATAGAAGGAGAAGTCATAGAGCATACAGTATATCATAGCGACGCAAGCTCTGTGTTAATTCGTCAATGTGAGGGAGCGAGGGATGCAGTAAAGAAGGAATAGTGCATCGGAAAGGAGATACTCGTATACCAAAAGAAAATCCTGTCGTTTCCATATAAACGTTACTCGGTTTAGAAGGAGGAGTCATAGAACACATAGTATTCCATAGCGTCACAATTTCTGTGTTAATTCGTCAATGTGAGGGGGCCAGGGATGCAGTAAAGAAGTAATAGTGCATGGGAAAGGAGAAATTCGTATCCCAAAAGAAAATCCTGTCTTTTCCATAGAAACTTGACTCGATTTAGAAGGAGAAGTCATAGTACCCATAGTATTTCATAGCGACGCAATTTCTGTGTTATTTCGTCAATGTGAGGGAGCGAGGGAAGCAGTATAGCAGGAATAGTGCATTGGAAAGGAGATACTCGAATACCAAAAGAAAGTCCTGTCGTTTCCATAGAAACGTTACACGAATTAGAAGGAGAAGTCATAGAACCCATAGTATTTCATTGCGACGAAATTTCTGTGTTAATTCGTCACAGTGAGCGAGCGAGGAACACAGTAAAGAAGGAATTGTGCATTGGAAAGGAGATACTCGTTTCCAAAAAGAAAATCCTGTTTTTTCCATAGAAGTGTTCCTCGACTTGGAAGGGGATGTCATAGAACCAATAGTATTTCATAGCGACGCAATTTCTGTGTTAATTTGTCAATTTGAGGGAGCGAGGGATGCAGTAAAGACGGAATATTGCATCGGAAGGGAGATATTCGTATCCCAAAAGGAAATCCTGTCGTTTCCATAGAAACGTTACTCGATTTAGAAGGAGCAGTTATAGAACCAATAGTATTTCGTAGCGACGCAATTTCTGTGCTTATTCGTCAATGTGATGGAGCGAGGGATGCAGTAAAAACGGAATAGTGCATCGGAAAGGAGATACTCGTATCCCAAAGGAAAATCATGTCGTTTCAATAGAATCGTTACTCGATTTAGAAGAAGAAGTCATAGAACCCATAGCTTTTTATAGCTACGCAATTTCTGTGTTAATTCGTCAATGTGAGGGAGCGAGAGATGCAGTAAAGAAGGATTAGTGCATCGGAAAGGAGATACTCGCATCAAAAAGAAAATCCTGTCGTTTCAGTAGAAACGTTACTCGATTTAGAAGGAGAAGTCATAGAACCCATAGTATTTCATAGCGACGCAATTTCTGTGTTAATTCGCCAACGTGAGGGAGCGTGGGATGCAGTGCAGATGGAATAGTGCATCGGAAGGGAAATACTCGTATTACAAAAGAACATCCTGTCGTTTCCATAGAAAAGTTACTCGATTTAGAAGGAGAAGTCATTGAACCCATAGAATTCCATAGCAACGCAATTTCTGTGTTAATTCGCCAATGTGAGGGAGCGAGGGATGCAGTACAGAAGGAATAGTGCAGCGGAAAGAAGATGCTCGTATCCCAAAAGACAATTCTGTCTTTTCCATAGAAACGTTACTCGATTTAGAAGGAGAAGTCATAGAACCCATAGAATTACATAGCGACGCCATTTCTGTGTTAATTCGTCAATGTGAGGGAACGAGGGATGCAGTAAAGAAGGAATAGTGCATCGGAAAGGAGATACTCGTATCCCAAAAGAAAATCCTAATGTTTCCATAGAAACGTTAATCGATTTATAAGGATATGTCATAGAACCGATAGTATTTCATAGCGACGCAATTTCTGTGTTAATTTGCCATTTTGAGGGAGCGAGGGATGCAGTAAAGAAGGAATTGTACATCGGAAAGGAGATACCCGTATCGCAAAAGAAAATCCTGATGTTACCATAGAAACGTTACTGGATTAAGATGGAGAAGTCATAGAACCCTTAGTATATCGTGGCGACGCCATTTCTGTGTTAATTCGTCAATGTGGTGGAGCGAGGGATGCAGTAAAGAAGGAATAGGGCATCGGAAAGGAGGTACTCGGATCCCAAAAGGAAATACCGTCGTTTCCATAGAAACGTTACTCGAATTAGAAGGAGAAGCCATAGAACCCATAGTATTTCATAGCGACGCATTTTCTGCGTTATATTGTTAATGTGAGCGTGCGAGGGATGCAGTAAAAAAGGAATAGTGCATCGGAAAGGAGATAGTCGTATCCCAAAAGAAAATCCTGTCGTTTCCATAGAAACGTTACTCGATTTAGAAGGAGAAGTCATTGAACCCATAGAATTCCATAGCAACGCAATTTCTGTGTTAATTCGCCAATGTGAGGGAGCGAGGGATGCAGTACAGAAGGAATAGTGCAGCGGAAAGAAGATGCTCGTATCCCAAAAGACAATTCTGTCTTTTCCATAGAAACGTTACTCGATTTAGAAGGAGAAGTCATAGAACCCATAGAATTACATAGCGACGCCATTTCTGTGTTAATTCGTCAATGTGAGGGAACGAGGGATGCAGTAAAGAAGGAATAGTGCATCGGAAAGGAGATACTCGTATCCCAAAAGAAAATCCTAATGTTTCCATAGAAACGTTAATCGATTTATAAGGATATGTCATAGAACCGATAGTATTTCATAGCGACGCAATTTCTGTGTTAATTTGCCATTTTGAGGGAGCGAGGGATGCAGTAAAGAAGGAATTGTACATCGGAAAGGAGATACTCGTATCGCAAAAGAAAATCCTGATGTTACCATAGAAACGTTACTGGATTAAGATGGAGAAGTCATAGAACCCTTAGTATATCGTGGCGACGCCATTTCTGTGTTAATTCGTCAATGTGGTGGAGCGAGGGATGCAGTAAAGAAGGAATAGTGCTTCGGAAAGGAGGTACTCGTATCCCAAAAGGAAATACCGTCGTTTCCATAGAAACGGTACTCGAATTAGAAGGAGAAGCCATAGAACACATAGTATTTCATAGCGACGCAATTTCTGGGTTAATTCGTCAATCTGAGGGAGCGAGGGATGCAGTAAAGAAGGAATAGTGCATCGGAATTGAGATACTCGTATACCAAAAGAAAATCCTTTCGTTTCCGTAGAAACGTTACTCGATATAGAGGGAGAAGTCATAGAACCCATAGCTTTTTATAGCGGCGCAATTTCTGTGTTAATTCGTCAATGTGAGGGAGCGAGGGATGCAGTAAAGAAAAAATAGTGCATCGTAAAGGAGATACTCGTATTCCCAAAGAAAATCCTCTCTTTTCCATAGAAACGTTCCTCGATTTAGAAGGTGTAGTCATTGAACACATAGTATAGCATAGCGACGCAATTTCTGTGATAATTCGTCAATGTGAGGGAGCCAGGGATGCAGTAAAGATGGAATAATGCATCGGATAGGAGATATTCGTATCCGAAAAGAAAATCCTGACGTTTCCATAAAAACGGTACTCGATTAAGATGGAGAAGTCATAGGTCACATAGTACTCCATAGCGACGCCATTTCTGTGTTAATTCGTAATTGTTAGGGAGCGAGGGATGCAGTAAAGAAGGAGAAGTGCATCGGAAAGTAGATACTCGTTTCCCAAAAGAAAATCCTGTCGTTTTCGTGGTAACGTTAATCGAATTAGTAGTAGAAGTTATAGAACACATAGTATTTCATGGCGACGCAATATCTGTGTTAATTCGTCATTGTGAGGGAGCGAGGGATGCAGAAAGAAGGGATTGTGCATCGAAAAGGAAATACTCGTACCCCAAAAGAAAATCCTTTCGTTTCCGTAGAAATGGTACTCGATTTAGAAAGAGAAGTCATTGAACCCATAGTATTTCATAGCGACGCAATTTCTGTGATAAATCGTCAATGTGAGGGAGCGAGGGATGCAGTAAAGAAGGAATAGTGCATCGGAAAGGAGATACTCGTGTTTCAAAAGAACATCCTGTCGTTTCCATAGAAACGTTACTCGATTTAGAAGGAGAAGTTATAGAACCCATAGTAATTCATAGCAACGCAATGTCTGTGCTTATTCGTCAATGTGAGGGAGCGAGGGATGCAGTAAAGAAGGAATAGCGCATCGGAAAGGAGATACTCGTATCCCAAAAGAAGTTCCTGTTGTTTCCATAGAAACGTTACTCGATTTAGAAGGAGAAGTCATAGAACCCATAGTATTTCATTGCGATGCCATTTATGTGTTAATTCGTCAATGTGAGGGAGCGAGGGATGCAGTAAAGAAGGAATAGTGCATCAGAAAGGAGATACTCGTATCCCAAAAGAAAATAATGTCGTTTCCATTGAAACGTTACTTGATTTAGAAGGATAAGTCATAGAACCCATGGTATTTCATAGCGACGCAATTTCTGTGCTTATTCCTCAATGTGAGGGAACGATGGGACTCAGTAAAAAAGGAATAGTGCATCGGAAAGGAGATGGTCGTATATCAAAAGAAAATCCTGGCGCCTCCATAGAAACGTTACTGGATTTAGGAAATGTCATGGAACCCATAGTATTTCATAGCGACGCAATTTCATTGTTAATTCGTCAATGTGAGGGAGCGAGGGATGCAGTAAAGAAGGAATAGTGCATCAGGAGGGAGATACTCGTATCCCAAAATAAGATCCTGTCGTTTCAATAGAAACGTTTTTCGCTTTAGCTGGAGAACTTATAGATTACATAGTACTTCATAGCGACGCATTTTCTGTGTTAATTCGTCAATATGAGGGAGCGAGAGATGCAGTCAGGAAGGAATGGTGCATCGGAAAGGAGATCCTCGTATCATAAAAGAAACTACTGTCGTTTCCATAGAAACGTTACTCGATTTGGAAGGAGAAGTCACAGAACACATATTATTTCATAGCGACGCAATTTGTGCGTTAATTCGTCAATGTGAGGGAGCGAGTGATGCAGTAAAGAAATAATAGTGCAACGGAAAGGAGATAGTCGTATCAAAAACAAAATCCCGTCGTATCAATAGAAACGATACTCGATGTAGAAGGAGAAATTTTAGAACCCATAGTATTTCATAGCGACGCAATTTCTGTGAATATTCGTCGATGTGACGGAGCTAGGAATGCAGTAAAGATCTAATAGAGCATCGGAAAGGAGATACTCGTATCCCAAAAGAAAATCCTGTCGTTTCCATAGAAACGTTACTCGATTTAAAAGGAGAAGTCATGGAACCCATAGTATTTGATAGCGAAGTAATTTCTGTGTTATTTCGTCAATGTGATCGAGCTAGGGATGCAGTAAAGAGGGAATAGTGCATCGGAATGGAGATACTCGTATCCCAAAAGAAAATCCTGTCGTTTCCATAGAAACGTTACTCGATTTAGAAGGAGAAGTCATAGAAATCATAGTATTTCATAGGGACGCAATTTCAGTTTTAATTCGTCAATGTGACTGAGCCAGGGATGTGGTAAAGAAGGAATAGTGCATCGATAATGAGATACTCGTATCCCAAAAGAAAATCCTGTCGTTTCAATAGCAACGTTACTCGATTTAGTAAGAGATGTCATAGAACGCTTAGTATTTCAAGGCGATGCAATTTCTGTGTTAATTCCTCAATGTGAGGGAGCGAGGGATGCAGTACAGAAGGAATAGTGCATCGGAAAGAAGATAGTCGTATTCCAAAAGAAAATCCTGTCGTTTCCGTGGAAATGTTACTCGATTTAGAAGGAGAAGTCATAGAACACATAGTATGTCATAGCGACGCAAGTTCTGAGGTAATTCCTCAATGTAAGGGAGCGAGGGATGCAGTAAAGAAGGAATAGTGCATCGGAAAGGAGATACTCGTATCCCAAAAGAAAATCCTGTCGTTTTAATAGAAACGTTACTCGATTTAGAAAGAGATGTAATAGAACGCATAGTATTTCAAGCGACGCAATTTCTGTGTCAATTCGTCAATGTGAGGCAGCGAGGGATGCAGTAAAGAAGGAATAGTGCATCGGAAATGAGATATTCGTATCCCAAAAAGAAAATCTTGTCGTTTCCACAGAAACGATACTCGATTCAGAAGGAAAAGTCATAGAACACATAGTATTCCATAGCGTCCCAGTTTCTGTGTTGATACGTCAATGTGAGGGAGCCAGGGATGCTGTAAAGAAGGAATTGCGCGTCGGAAAGGAGATAGTCGTATCCAAAAAGAAAATCCTATCGCCTCCATAGAAACGTTACTCGATTTAGAAGGAGAAGTCATAGAACCCATAGTATTTGATAGCGACGAAATTTCTGCGATAATTCGTCAATGTGAGGGAGCGAGGGATGCAGTAAAGAAGGGATAGTGCATCGGAAAGGAGATACTCGTATACCAAAAGAAAATCCTGTCGTTTTAATAGAAACGTTACTCGATTTAGAAAGAGATGTCATAGAACGCATAGTACTTCAAGGCGACGCAATTTCTGTGTTAATTCGTCAATGTGAGGGAGCTAGGGATGCATTAAAGAAGTAATAGAGCATCGGAAAGGAAATACTCGCATACCAAAAGTAAATCCTGTCGTTTTAATAGAAACATTACTCGATTTTGAAAGAGATGTCGTAGACCGCATAGTATTTCAAGGCGACGCAATTTCTGTGTTAATTCGTCAATGTGAGGGAGCGAGGGAAGCAGTACAGAAGGAATACCGCAGCGGAAAAGAGATAGTCGTATCCCACAAGAAAAACCTGTCGTTTCCATGGAAATGTTACTCGATTTAGAAGGAGAAGTCATAGAACGCATACTATTCCATAGCGACGCAATTTCTGTGTTAATTCGTCAATGTGAGTCAGCCAGGGATGCAGTAAAGAAGGAATAGTGCATCGGAAAGGAGGTACTCGTATCCCACAAGAAAATCCTGTCGTTTCTATAGTAATGTTGCTCGATTTAGAGGGAGAAGTCATAGAACACATAGTATTTCATAGCGACGAAATTTCTGCGTTAATTCGTCAATGGGAGGGAGCGAGGGATGCAGTAAAGAAGGAATAGTGAATGTGAAAGGATATAGTCGTATCCCAAAAGAAAATCCAGTCGTTTCCAAAGAAACGTTACTCGATTCAGAATGAGAAGTCAATGAAACCATAGTATTCCATAGCGACGCAATTGCTGTGACAATTCGTCCATGTGAGAGAGCCAGGGTAGCAGTAAAGAAGGAATAGTGCATCGGAAAGGAGAAACTCGTATCCCAAAAGAAAATCCTGTCGTTTCAATAGAAACGTTACTCGATTTAGAAGGAGAAGGCATAGAACCCATAGTATTTCATAGCGACGCAATTTCTGTGTTAATTTGTCAATGTAATGGAACGAGGGATGCAGTAAAGATGGAATAGTGCATCGGAAAGGAGTTACTCATATCCCAAAAGGAAATCCGGACGTTTTAATAGGAACGTTACTCGATTAAGAAGGAGATGTCATAGAACACACAGGATTTCATAGCGACGCCATTTCTGTGTTAATTTGTCAATGTGAGGGATCGAGGGATGCAGTAAAGAGGGAATAGTGCATCGGAAATTAGATAATCGTATCCCAAAAGAAAATCCTGTCGTTTTAATAGAAATGTTACTCGAATTAGAAGGAGAAGTCATAGAACCCACAATATTTCATAGCGACGCATTTTCTGTGTCAATTCGTCAACGTGAGGGAGCGAGGGATGCAGTAAAGAAGGAATAGTGCATCGGAAAGGAGATACACGTATCCCATAAGAAAATCCTGTCGTTTCCATTGACAAGTTACTCGATTTAGAAGGGGAAGTCATGGAACACATAGTATTAAATAGCGACGCAATTTCTGTGTTAATTCGTCAGTGTGAGGTAGCCATGGATGCATTAAAGAAGGAATAGGGCATCGCAAAGGAGATACTCGTATCCCAAAAGAAAACCCTGTCGTTTCCATAGAAACGTTTCTCGACTTAGAAGGAGAGGTCATAGAACCAATAGTATTTCATAGCGACGCAATTTCTGTGTCAATTCGTCAATGTGAGGGAGCGAGGGATGCAGTAAAGTATTAATAGTGCATCGGAAAGCAGAAACTCGTATCCCAAAAGAAAATCCTGTCATTTCCATACAAACGTTACTCGATTTAGACGGAGAAGTCATAGAACCCATAGTATTTCATAGCGACGCAATTTCTGTGTTAATTCGTCAATGTGAGGGGGCGCGGGATGCAGTAAAGAAGGGATAGTGCATCGGAAAGGGGATAGTCAGTCGTATCCCAAAAGAAAACCCCTTCGTATCCATAGAAATGTTACTCGATTCAGAAGGAGAAGTTTTAGAACCCATAGTATTTCATAGCGTCCCAGTTTCTGTGTTGATACGTCAATGTGAGGGAGCCAGGGATGCTGTAAAGAAGGAATTGCGCGTCGGAAAGGAGATAGTCGTATCCAAAAAGAAAATCCTATCGCCTCCATAGAAACGTTACTCGATTTAGAAGGAGAAGTCATAGAACCCATAGTATTTGATAGCGACGAAATTTCTGCGATAATTCGTCAATGTGAGGGAGCGAGGGATGCAGTAAAGAAGGAATAGTGCATCGGAAAGGAGATACTCGTATACCAAAAGAAAATCCTGTCGTTTTAATAGAAACGTTACTCGATTTAGAAAGAGATGTCATAGAACGCATAGTACTTCAAGGCGACGCAATTTCTGTGTTAATTCGTCAATGTGAGGGAGCTAGGGATGCATTAAAGAAGTAATAGAGCATCGGAAAGGAAATACTCGCATACCAAAAGTAAATCCTGTCGTTTTAATAGAAACATTACTCGATTTTGAAAGAGATGTCATAGACCGCATAGTATTTCAAGGCGACGCAATTTCTGTGTTAATTCGTCAATGTGAGGGAGCGAGGGAAGCAGTACAGAAGGAATACCGCAGCGGAAAAGAGATAGTCGTATCCCACAAGAAAAACCTGTCGTTTCCATGGAAATGTTACTCGATTTAGAAGGAGAAGTCATAGAACGCATACTATTCAATAGCGACGCAATTTCTGTGTTAATTCGTCAATGTGAGTCAGCCAGGGATGCAGTAAAGAAGGAATAGTGCATCGGAAAGGAGGTACTCGTATCCCACAAGAAAATCCTGTCGTTTCTATAGTAATGTTGCTCGATTTAGAGGGAGAAGTCATAGAACACATAGTATTTCATAGCGACGAAATTTCTGCGTTAATTCGTCAATGGGAGGGAGCGAGGGATGCAGTAAAGAAGGAATAGTGAATGTGAAAGGATATAGTCGTATCCCAAAAGAAAATCCAGTCGTTTCCAAAGAAACGTTACTCGATTTAGAATGAGAAGTCAATGAAACCATAGTATTCCATAGCGACGCAATTGCTGTGACAATTCGTCCATGTGAGAGAGCCAGGGTAGCAGTAAAGAAGGAATAGTGCATCGGAAAGGAGAAACTCGTATCCCAAAAGAAAATCCTGTCGTTTCAATAGAAACGTTACTCGATTTAGAAGGAGAAGGCATAGAACCCATAGTATTTCATAGCGACGCAATTTCTGTGTTAATTTGTCAATGTAATGGAACGAGGGATGCAGTAAAGATGGAATAGTGCATCGGAAAGGAGTTACTCATATCCCAAATAGAAATCCGGACGTTTTAATAGGAACGTTACTCGATTAAGAAGGAGATGTCATAGAACACACAGGATTTCATAGCGATGCCATTTCTGTGTTAATTTGTCAATGTGAGGGATCGAGGGATGCAGTAAAGAGGGAATAGTGCATCGGAAATTAGATAATCGTATCCCAAAAGAAAATCCTGTCGTTTTAATAGAAATGTTACTCGAATTAGAAGGAGAAGTCATAGAACCCACAATATTTCATAGCGACGCATTTTCTGTGTCAATTCGTCAACGTGAGGGAGCGAGGGATGCAGTAAAGAAGGAATAGTGCATCGGAAAGGAGATACACGTATCCCATAAGAAAATCCTGTCGTTTCCATTGACAAGTTACTCGATTTAGAAGGGGAAGTCATGGAACACATAGTATTAAATAGCGACGCAATTTCTGTGTTAATTCGTCAGTGTGAGGTAGCCATGGATGCATTAAAGAAGGAATAGGGCATCGCAAAGGAGATACTCGTATCCCAAAAGAAAACCCTGTCGTTTCCATAGAAACGTTTCTCGACTTAGAAGGAGAGGTCATAGAACCAATAGTATTTCATAGCGACGCAATTTCTGTGTCAATTCGTCAATGTGAGGGAGCGAGGGATGCAGTAAAGTATTAATAGTGCATCGGAAAGCAGAAACTCGTATCCCAAAAGAAAATCCTGTCATTTCCATACAAACGTTACTCGATTTAGACGGAGAAGTCATAGAACCCATAGTATTTCATAGCGACGCAATTTCTGTGTTAATTCGTCAATGTGAGGGGGCGCGGGATGCAGTAAAGAAGGGATAGTGCATCGGAAAGGGGATAGTCAGTCGTATCCCAAAAGAAAACCCCTTCGTATCCATAGAAATGTTACTCGATTCAGAAGGAGAAGTTTTAGAACCCATAGTATTTCATAGCGAAGCAATTTCTGTGTGTATTCCTCAATGTGAGATAGCTAGGGATGCATTAAATAAGTAATAGACCATCGGAAAGGAGATACTCTTACCCCAAAAGAAAATCGTGTCGTTTCCATAGAAACGTTACTCGATTTATAAGGAGAGGTCATGGAACCCATAGTATTTAATAGCGACGTAATTTCTGTAATAATTCGTCAATGTGAGGGAGCTAGGGATGCAGTAAAGAAGGAATAGTGCATCGGAATGGAGATAGTGTTATCCAAAATGAAAATCCAGTAGTTTGGATAGAAACGTTACTCGATTTAGAAGGAGAAGTTATAGAACCCATAGTATTTCATAGCGACGCAATTTCTGTGTCAATTCGTCAATGTGAGGTAGCCAGTAATTCATTAAAGAAGGAATAGTGCATCGGAAAGGAGATACTCGTATCCCAAATGAAAACCCTGTCGTTTCTATAGAAACGTTACTCGATTTAGAAGGAGAAGTCATAGAACCCATAGTAATCCATAGGGACGCAATTTCAGTGTTAATTCGTCAATGTGACTGAGCCCGGGATGCAGTATAGAAGGAATAGTGCATCGGTAATGAGATACTCGTATGCCAAAAGAAAATCCTGTCGTTTGAAAAGAAACGTTACTCGATTTAGAAAGAGGTGTCATAGAAGGCATAGTATTTCAAGGCGACGCAATTTCTGTGTTAATTCGTCAATGTGAGGGAGCGAGGGATGCAGTACAGAAGGAATAGTGCATCGGAAAGGAGATAGTCGTATTCCAAAAGAAAAACCCGTCGTTTCCGTGGAAATGTTACTCGATTTGGAAGGAGAAGTCATAGAACTCATAGTATTTCATAACGACGCTATTTCTGTGTTAATTTGTCAATGTAATGGAGCGAGGGATGCAGTAAAGATGGAATAGTGCATCGGAAAGGAGATACTCACATCCCAAAAGAAAATCCTGACGTTTGAATAGGAACGTTACTCGATTTAGAAGGAGATGTCATAGAACACACAGGATTTCATAGCGACACCATTTCTGTGTTAATTTGTCAATGTTAGGCATCGAGGTATGCAGTAAAGAAGGAATAGTGCATCGGAAAGGAGATAATCGTATACCAAAAGCAAATCCTTTCGTTTCAATAGAAACGTTACTCGATTTAGAAGGAGAAGTGATAGAACCCATAGTATTTCATAGCGATGAAATATCTGCGTTAATTCGTCAATGTGAGGGAGCGAGGGATGCAATAAAGAACTAATATTGCACCGGAAAGGAGATACTCGTATACCAAAAGAAAATCCTCCCGTTTCCACAGAAACGTTACTCGATTTATAAGGAGAAGTTATTGAACCCATAGTATATAATGGCGACGCAATTTCTGTGCTAATTCGACAATGTGAGGGGGCGAGGAATGTAGTAAAGAAGGAATAGTGCATCGGAAAGGAGATACACGTATCCCAAAAGAAAATCCTGTCGTTTCCATTGACAAGGTACTCGATTTAGAAGGAGAAGTCATGGAACACATAGTATTCCATAGCGTCGCTATTTCTGTGTTAATTTGTCAATGTGAGGGAGCCAGGGATGCAGTAAAGAAGGAATAGTGCATCGGAGAGGAGATAGTCGTATCCCAAAAGAAAATCCTGTCGTTTCCATAGAAACGTTACTCGATTTAGAAGGAGAAGTCATGGAACCCATAGAATTTCATAGCGACGCAATTTCTGTGTCAATTCGTCAATGTGAGGGAGCGAGGGATGCAGTAAAGAAGGAATGGTGCATCGGAAAGGAGATACTCGTATACCAAAAGAAATTCCTGTCGTTACCATAGATACGTTACTCGATTTAGAAAGAGAAGTCATAGAACCCATAGTATACCATAGCGACGCAATTTCTCTGTTAATTCGTCAATGTGAGGTAGCCAGGAATGCATTAAAGAAGGAATAGTGCATCGGAAAGGAGATATTCGTATCCCAAAGAAAATCCAGTTGTTTCCGTAGAAACGTTACTCGATTTTGCGGGAGATGTCATAGAACCAATAGTATTTCATAGCGACGCAATTTCTGTGATAATTTGTCAATGTAATGGAGCGATGGATGCAGTAAAGATGGAATAATGCATCGGACAGGAGTTACTCATATCCCATAAGAAAACCCTAACGTTTCCATAGAAACGTTACTCGATTTAGAAGGAGAAGTCGCAGAACGCATAGTATTTCATAGCGACGCAATTTCTGCGATAATTCGTCATTGTGAGGGAGCGAGGGATGCAGTAAAGAAGGAATGGTGCATCGGAAAGGAGATACTCGTATCCCAAAAGAAAATCCTGTCGTTTCCATAGAAACGTTACTCGATTTAGAAGTAAAAGTCGTAGAACCCATAGTATTTCATAGCGACGCAATTTCTGTGCTTATTCGTCAATGTGAGGGGACGATGGATGCAGTAAAGAGGGAATAGTGCATCGGAAAGGAGATACTCGTATCCGAAAAGAAAATCCTGTCGTTTCCATAGGAACGTTACTCGATTTAGAAGGAGAAGTAATTGAACCCATAGTATTCCACAGGGACGCAATTTCAGTGTTAATTCGTCAATGTGACTGAGCCAGGGATACAGTAAAGAAGGAATAGTGCATCGGAAATGAGATACCCGTAATCCAAAAGAAAATCCTCTCGTTTCCATAGAAACGTTACTCGATTTAGAAGGAGAAGTCATAGAACCCATAGTATTTCATTGCGACGCAATTTCTATGTTAATTCGTCAATGTGAGGGAGTGAGGGATGCATTAAAGAAGGAATAGTGCATCGGAAAGGAGATATCGTAACCCAAAAGAAAATCCTGTCGTTTCCATTGAAACTTTACTCGATTTAGAAGGAGAAGTCATAGAACACATAGTACTCCATAGCGTCGCAATTTCTGTGTTAATTCGTCAATATGAGGGAGCGAGGGATGCAGTACAGAGGGAATACCGCATCGGAAAGGAGATAATCGTATCCCAAAAGAAAATCCTAGCGTTTCCATGGAAATGTTACTCGATTTAGAAGGAGAAGTTATAGAACCCATAGTATTTCATAGCGACGCAAGTTCGGTGGTAATTCGTCAATGTAAGGGAGTGAGGGATGCAGTAAAGAAATAATAGTGCATCGGAAAGGAGATACTCCCATAAAAAAAGAAAATCCTGTCGTATCCATTGAAACGTTACTCGATTTAGAAGGAGAAGAAATAGAACCATAGTACATCATAGGGACGCAATTTCAGTGTTAATTCGTCAATGTGACTGAGTCAGGGATACAGTAAAGAAGGAATAGTGGATCGGAAATGAGATACTCGTATCCCAAAAGAAATTCATGTCGTTTTAATAGAAACGTTACTCGATTTAGAAAGAGATGTCATAGAACGCATAGCATATCAAGGCGACGCAATTTCTGTGTTAATTCGTCAATGTGAGGGAGCGAAGAATGCAGTAAAGAGGGAATAGTGCATCGGAAAGGAGATACTCGTATCCCAAAAGAAAATCCTGTCGGTTCCATTGAAACGTTACTCGATTAAGAAGGAGAAGTCGTAGAACCCATAGTATATCATAGCGACGCAATTTCTGTGTTAATTAGTCAATATGAGGGAGCGAGGGATGCAGTAAAGAAGAAATAGTGCATCGGAAAGTAGTTACTCGTATCCCAAAAGAAAATCCTGTCGTTTCAACAGAAACGTTACCCGATTTAGAAGGAGAAGTTATAGAACACATAGTATTTCATAGCGACGCAATATAAGTGTTAATTCGTCAATGTGAGGGAGCGAGGGATGCAGTGAAGAAGGAATAGTACATCGGAAAGGAGATACTCGTATCCCATAAGAAAATCCTTTCGTTTCCTTAGAAACGTTACTCGATTTAGAAGGAGAAGTCACAGAACACATAGTATTCCATGGAGTCGCAATTTCTGTGTTAATTCGTGAATGTGAGGGAGCCAGGGATGCAGTAAAGAAGGACTAGTGCATCGGAAAGGAGATAGACGTATCCCAAAAGAAAATCCTGTCGTTTCCATAGAAACGTTACTCGATTTAGAAGGAGAAGTCATAGAACACATAGTATTTCATAGCGTCGCAATTTATTTGTTAATTCCTCAATGTGTGGGAGCGAGGGATGCACTAAAGAAGGAATAGCGCCTCGGAAAGGAGATACTCGTATCCCGAATGAAAAACCTGTCGTTTCCATAGAAATGTTTCTCGATATAGAAGGGGAAGTCATAGAACCCATAGTAAGTCATAGCGACGCAAAATCTGTGCTAACTCGTCAATCTGAGGGAGCGAGGGATGCAGTAAAGAAGAAATAGTGCAGCGGAGTGGAGATAATCGTATCCCAAAAGAAAATCCTTTTGTTTCCATTGAAACGTTACTCGATGTAGAAGGAGATGTCATTGAACCAATGGTATTCCAGAGTGACGCTATTTCTGAGTTAATTTGTCAATGTGAGGGAGCAAGGGATACAGTTAAGAGGGAATAGTGCATCGGAAAGGAGATACTCGTATCCCAAAACAAAATCCTGTCGTTTCCTTAGAAACGTTACTCGATTTAGAAGGAGAAGTCATAGAACACATAGTATTCCATGGAGTCGCAATTTTGTGTTAATTCGTGAATGTGAGGGAGCCAGGGATGCAGTAAAGAAGGACTAGTGCATCGAATAGGAGATAGACGTATCCCAAAAGAATATCCTGTCGTTTCCATAGGAACGTTACTCGATTTAGAAGGAGAAGTCACAGAACACATAGTATATCATAGCGACGCAATTTTTGTGTTAATTCGTCAATGTGAGGGAGCGGGGGATGCAGGATAGAAGGAATAGTGCATCGGAAAGGAAATACTCGTATACCAGTATACCAAAAGAAAATCCTGTTGTTTCCGTGGAAACATTACTCGATTTAGAAGGAGAAGTCATAGAACCCATAGTATTTCATAGCGACGCAATTTCTGTGTTCATTCGTCAATGTGAGGTAGCGAGGGATGCAGTAAATAAGGAATAGTGCATCGGAAAGGAGATACTCGTATCCCAAAAGAAAAACCTGTCGTTTCAATAGAAACGTCACTCGATTTAGAATGAGAAGTTATAGAATACATAGTATTTCAAAGCGACGCAGTATCAGTGTTAATTCGTCAATATGAGGGAGCGAGGGATGCAGTAGAGTAGGAAAAGTGCATCGGAAAGGAGATACTCGTATCCCATAAGAAAATCCTTTCGTTTCCTTAGAAACGTTACTCGATTTAGAAGGAGAAGTCACAGAACACATAGTATTCCATGGAGTCGCAATTTCTGTGTTAATTCGTGAATGTGAGGGAGCCAGGGATGCAGTAAAGAAGGACTAGTGCATCGTAAAGGAGATAGACGTATCCCATACGAAAATCCTCTCGTTTCCATACAAACGTAACTCGATTTAGAAGGAGAAGTTATAGAACACATAGTATTTCATAGCGACGCAATATCAGTGTTAATTCGTCAATGTGAGGGAGCGAGGGATGCAGTAAAGAAGGAATAGTGCATCGGAGATACTCGTATCCCATAAGAAAATCCTGTCGTTTCCTTAGAAACGTTACTCGATTTAGAAGGAGAAGTCATAGAGCACATAGTATTCCATGGAGTCGCAATTTCTGTGTTAATTCGTAAATGTGAGGTTCCAGGGATGCAGTAAAGAAGGACTAGTGCATCGGAAAGGAGATAGACGTATCCCAAAAGAAAATCCTGTCGTTTGCATAGGAACGTTACTCGTTTTAGAAGGAGAAGTCATAGAACACATAGTATTTCATAGCGTCGCAATTTATGTGTTAATTCGTCAATGTGAGGGAGCGAGGGATGCAGGATAGAGGAATAGTGCATCGGAAAGGAGATACTCGTATACCAGTATACCAAAAGAAAATCCTGTCGTGTCCATAGAAACGTTACTCGATTTAGAAGGAGAAGTCATGGAACCCATAGTATTTCATAGCGACGCAATTTCTGTGTTATTTCGTCAATGTGAGTGAGCGGGAGATGCAGTAAAGAGGGAATAGTGCATCGGAAAAGAGGTACTCGTATCCCAAAATAAAATCCTGCCCTTTCCATAGAATCGATATTCGATTTAGAAGGAGAAGTCATAGGGCACATGGTATTCCATAGCGTCGCAATTTCTGTTTTAATTCGTCAATGTGATGGAGACAGGGATGGCGTGAGGAAGGAATGGTGCATCAGAAAGGAGATAGTCGTATCCCTAAAGAAAATCCTGTCGTTTCCATAGAAACGTTACTGGATTTAGAAGGAGAAGTCATAGAACCCATAGGATTTCATAGCGACGCATTTTCTGTGCTTATTCGTCAATGTTATGGAACGAGGCAATCAGTAACGTAGGGATAGTGCATCGGAAAGGAGATAGTCGTACCCCAAAAGAAAATCCTGTCGTTTCCATAGAAACGTTACTCGATTTAGAAGGAGAAGCCATAGAACCCATAGTATTTCATAGAGACGCAATTTCATTGTTAATTCGTCAATGTGAGGGAGCGAGGAATGCAGTAAAGAAGTTATAGTGCATCGGAAAGGAGATACTCGTATCCCAAACGAATAACCTGTCGTTTCAATAGAAACGTTACTCGATTTAGAAGGAGCAGCTATAGAACACATAGTATTTCATAGCGACGAAATTTCAGTGTTAATTCGTGAATGTGAGGGATCGAGGGATGCAGTAGAGGAGGAATAGTGCATCGGAAAGGAGATACTCGTATCCCAAAAGAAAATTCTGTCGTTTCCATAGGAACGTTACTCGATTTAGAAGGAGAAGACATAGAATCCATCGGATTTCATAGCGACGCAATTTCTGAGCATATTCGACAATGTTAGGGAACGAGGGATGCAGTAAAGTAGGAATAGTGCATCGGAAAGGAGATACCCGTATTTCAAAGGAAAATCCTGTCGTATCCATAGAAACGTTACTCGATTTAGTAGGGGAAGTCATAGAACACATAGTATTTAATACTGACGCAATTTCTGTGTTCATTCGTCAATGTGAGAGAGCGAGGGATGCAGGATAGAAGGAATAATGCATCGGAAAGGAGATACTCGTATCCCAAACGAAAATCCTGTCGATTCCATAGAAACGTAACTCGATTTAGAAGGAGAAGTCATAGAACCCATAGTAATTCATAGCGACGCAAAATCTGTGCTAATTCGTCAATCTGTGGGAGCGAGGGATGCAGTAAAGAAGGAATAGTGCAGCGGAGTGGAGATACTCGTATCCCAAAAGAAAATCCTTTTGTTTCCATTGAAACCTTACTCGATGTAGAAGGAGGTGTCATTGAACCAATCGTATTTCAGAGCGACGCAATTTCTGAGTTAATTTGTCAATGTGAGGGAGCAAGGGATACAGTTAAGAGGGAATAGTGCATCGGAAAGGAGATACTCGTATCCCATAACAAAATCCTGTCGTTTCCTTAGAAACGTTACTCGATTTAGAAGGAGAAGTCACAGAACACACAGTATTCCATGGAATCGCAATTTCTGTGTTAATTCGTGAATGTGAGGGAGCCAGGGGTGCAGTAAAGAAGGACTAGTGCGTCGGAAAGGAGACAGACGTATCCCAAGAGAAAATCCTGTCGCTTCCACAGGAACGTTACTCGATTTAGAAGGAGAAGCCATGGATCACATAGTATTTCATTGCGTCGCAATTTCTGTGTTAATTCGTCAATGTGCGGGAGCGAGAGAAGCAGTAAAGAGGGAATAGTGCATCGGAAAGGAGATACTCGTATCCCGAAAGAAAATCCTGTCGTTTCCATTGAAACGTTACTCGATTTAGAAGGAGAAATCGTAGAACCCATAGTATATCATAGCGACGCAATATCTGTGTTAATTAGTTAATATGAGGGATCGAGTGATGCAGTAAAGAAGAAATAGTGCATCGGAAAGGAGATACTCGTATCGCAAAAAAAAATCCTGTCGTTTCAATAGAAACGTAACTCGATTTAGAAAGAGAAGTTATAGAACCCATAGTATTTCATTTCGACGCTATCTCTGGGTTAATTCGTCAATGTGAGAGTGCGAGGGATGCAATAAAGAAGGAATAGTGCATCGTAAAGGAGATAGACGCATCCCATAAGAAAATCCTCTCGTTTCCATACAAACGTAACTCGATTTAGAAGGAGAAGTCATAGAACACATAGTATTCCATGGAGTCGCAATTTCTGTGTTAATTCGTAAATGTGAGCAAGCCAGGTACGCAGTAAAGAAGGAATAGTGCATCGGAAAGGAGATAGTCGTATGCCAAACGAAAATCCTGCCGTTTCCATAGAAACGTTACTCGAGTTAGAAGGAGAAGACATAGAATGCATCGGACTTCATAGCGACGCAATTTCTGAGCTTATTCGTCAATGTTAGGGAACGAGGGATGCAGTAAAGTAGGAATAGTGCATCGGAAAGGAGATACCCGTATCTCAAAGAAAAATCCTGTCGTTTCCATAGAAACGTTACTCGATTTAGAAGGAGAAGTCATAGAACCCATAGTGTTTCATAGAGACGCAATTTCATTGTTAATTCGTCAATGTGAGGGAGCGAGGAAAGCAGTAAAGAAGTTATGGTGCATCGGAAAGGAGATACTCGTATCCCAAATGAATAACCTGTCGTTTCAATAGAAACGTTACTCGATTTAGAAGGAGCAGTTATAGAACACATAGTATTTCATAGCGACGCAATTTCAGTGTTAATTCGTGAATGTGAGGGATCGAGGGATGCAGTAGAGAAGGAATAGTGCATCGGAAAAGAGGTACTCGTATCCCAACAGAAAATTCTATCGACTCCATAGAAACGTGACTCGATTTTTAAGGACAAGTCATAGAACCCATAGTATTTCATACTGACGCAATTTCTGTGTTAATTCGGCAATGTGAGAGAGCGAGGGCTGCAGGATAGAGGGAATAATGCATCGGAAAGGAGATACTCGTATCCAAAACGAAAATCCTGTCGTTTCCATAGAAACGTTACTCGATTTAGAAGGAGAAGTCATAGAACACATAGTATTTCATAGCGACGCAATTTCTGTGTTAATTCGTCAATGTGATGGAGCGTGTGATGCAGGATAGAAGGAATAGTGCATCGGAAAGGAGAGACTCGTATCCCAAACGAAAATCCAGTCGTTTCCATAGAAACGTTACTCGATTTAGATGGAGAAGTCATAGAACACATATTTTACCTTAGCGTCACAATACCTGTGTTAATTCGTCAATGTGAGGGAGCCAGGGATGCAGTAAAGAAGGAATAGCGCATCGGAAAGGAGATACACGTATCCCGAAAGAAAAACCTGTCGTTTCCATAGAAACGTTTCTCGATATAGAAGGAGAAGTCATAGAACCCATAGTAATTCATAGCGACGCAATATCTGTGTTAATTCGTCAATCTGAGGGAGCGAATGATGCAGTGAAGAAGGACTAGTGCATCGGAAAGGAGATAGACGTATGCCAAACGAAAATCCTGTCGTTTCCTTAGAAACGTTACTCGATTTAGAAGGAGAAGTCATAGAACACATAGTATTCCATGGAGTCGCAATTTCTGTGTTAATTCGTGAATGTGAGGGAGCTAAGGATGCAGTAAAGAAGGACTAGTGCATCGGAAAGGAGATACACGTATCCCGAAAGAAAAACCTGTCGTTTCCATAGAAACGTTTCTCGATATAGAAGGAGAAGTCATAGAACCCATAGTAATTCATAGCGACGCAATATATGTGTTAATTCGTCAATCTGAGGGAGCGAATGATGCAGTAAAGAAGGAATAGTGCAGCGGAGTGGAGATACTCGTATTCCAAAAGAAAATCCATTTGTTTCCATTGAAACGTTACTCGATTTAGAAGGAGATGGCCTAGAACCAATGGTATTTAAGAGCGACGCAATTTCTGAGTTAATTTGTCAATGTGAGGGAGCAAGGGATACAGTTAAGAGGGAATAGTGCATCGGAAAGGAGATTCTCGTATCCCATAAGAAAATCCTGTCGTTTCCTTAGAAACGTTACTCGATTTAGAAGGAGAAGTCATAGAACACATAGTACTCCATGGACTCGCAATTTCTGTGTTAATTCGTGAATGTGAGGGGGCCAGGGATGCAGTAAAGAAAGACTAGTGCATCGGAAAGGAGATCGACGTATCCCAAAAGATAATCCTGTCGTTTGCATAGGAACGTTACTCGATTTGGGAGGAGAAGTCATAGAACACATAGTATTTCATAGCGACGCAATTTATGTGTTAATTCGTCACTACGAGGGTGCGAGGGATGCAGGATAGAAGGAATAGTGCATCGGAATTGAGATACTCGTATACCAGTATGCCAAAAGAAAATCCTGTCGCTTCCATAGAAACGTTACTCGATTTAGAACGAGAAGTCATAGAACCCATAGTATTTCATAGCGACGCAATTTCTGTGTTAATTCGTCAATGTGAGGTAGCGAGGGAATCATTAAAGAAGGAATAGTGCATCGGAAAGGAGATACTCGTATCCCAAGTGAATAACCTGTCGTTTCATTAGAAACGTTACTCGATTTAGAAGGAGCAGTTATAGAACACATAGTATTTCATAGCGACGCAATTTCAGTGTTAATTCGTGAATGTGAGGGATCGAGGGATGCAGTAGAGGAGGAATGGTGCATCGGAAAGGACATACTCGTATCCCAACAGCAAATTCTGTCGTTTCCATAGAAACGTGACTCGATTTTTAAGGACAAGTCATAGAACCCATAGTATTTCATACTGACGCAATTTCTGTGTTAATTCGTCAAAGTGAGAGAGCGAGGGCTGCAGGATAGAGGTAATAATGCATCGGAAAGGAGATACTCGTATCCAAAACGAAAATCCTGTCGTTTCCATAGAAACGTTACTCGATTTAGAAGGAGAAGTCATAGAACACATAGTATTTCATAGCGACGCAATTTCTGTGTTAATTCGTCAATGTGAGGGAGCGTGTGATGCAGGATAGAAGGAATAGTGCATCGGAAAGGAGATACTCGTATCCCAAACGAAAATCCAGTCGTTTCCATAGAAACGTTACTCGATTTAGATGGAGAAGTCATAGAACACATATTTTACCATAGCGTCACAATACCTGTGTTAATTCGTCAATGTGAGGGAGCCAGGGATGCAGTAAAGAAGGAATAGCGCATCGGAAAGGAGATACACGTATCCCGAAAGAAAAACCTGTCGTTTCCATAGAAACGTTTCTCGATATATAAGGAGAAGTCATAGAACCCATAGTAATTCATAGCGACGCAGTATCTGTGATAATTCGTCAATCTGAGGGAGCGAATGATGCAGTGAAGAAGGACTAGTGCATCGGAAAGGAGATAGACGTATCCCAAAAGAAATTCCTGTCGTTTCCTTAGAAACGTTACTCGATTTAGAAGGATAAGTCATAGAACACATAGTATTCCATGGAGTCGCAATTTCTGTGTTAATTCGTGAATGTGAGGGAGCCAAGGATGCAGTAAAGAAGGAATAGTGCATCGGAAAGGAGATAGACGTATCCCAAAAGAAAATCCTGTCGTTACCATAGAAACGTTACTCGATTTAGAAGGATATGTCATAGAACCCATAGTATTTCATAGCGACGCAATTTCTGAGTTAATTCGTCAATGTGAGGTAGCGAGGGATGCATTAAAGAAGGAATAGTGCATCGGAAAGGAGATACTCGTATCCCAAAAGAAAATCCTGTCGTTACCATAGAAACGTCACTCGATTCAGAAGGAAAAGTCATAGAACCCGTAGTAATTCCTAGAGAGGCAATTTCTGTGTTAATTCGTCAATGTGAGGGAGCGAGGGATGAAGTAAAGAATGAATAGTGCATCGGGAAGGAGATAGTTGTATCCCGAAACGAAATCCTGTCGTTTAGATAGAATTGTTTCTCGTTTTTGAAGGAGAAGTTATAGAACCCATAGTATTACATGGCGACGCAATTTCTCTGCTTATTCGTCAATGTGAGGGAGCGAGGGATGCAGTAAGGAACTAATTGTGCATCGGAAAGGAGGTACTTGTAACATAAAAGAAAATCCTGTCGTTTCCATAGAAACGTTACTCAATTTAGAAGGAGAAGTCATGGAACACATAGTATTTCATAGCGACGCAATTTCTGTGTTAATTCGTCAATGTGAGTAAGCGAGGGATGCAGCAAAGAGGGAATAGTGCATCGGAAAGGAGATACTCGTATCCCAAAAGAAAATCCTGTCGTTTCAATAGAAACGTTACTCGATTTAGAAAGGGAAGTTATAGAACCCATAGTATTTCGTAGCGACGCAATCTCTGTGTTAATTCGTCAATGTGAGCTAGCGAGGAATGCAATAAAGAATGGATAGTCCATCGGAAAGGAGGTACTCGGATCCGATAAGCAAATCCTGTCCTTTCCATAGAATCGATATTCGATTTAGATGGAGAAGTCATAGAGCACGTAGTATTCCATAGCGTCGCAATTTCTGTGTTAATTCGTCAATGTGATGGAGCCAGGGATGGAGTAAGGAAGGAATAGTGCATCGGAAAGGAGATAGTCGTATCCCATGGAAAATCTTGTCGTTTCCATAGAGACGTTACTCGATTTAGAAGGAGAAGTCATAGAATCCATACGATTTCATAGCGACGCTTTTTTTGTGCTTATTCGTCAATGTTAGAGAACGAGGCAATCAGTAAAGTTGGAATAGTGCATCGGTAAGGAGATACTCGTATCTCAAAGTAAAATCCTGTCGCTTCCATAGAAACGTTACTCGATTTAGAAGGAGAAGGCATAGAACACATAGTATTTCATAGGGACGCAATTTCATTGTTAACTCGTTAATGTGAGGGATCGAGGGATGCAGTAGAGGAGGAATAGTGCATCGGAAAGGAGATACTCGTATCCCAAAAGAAAATTCTGTGGTTTCCATAGAAACGTTACTCGATTTAGAAGGAGAAGTCATAGATCCCATAGTATTTCATAGAGACGCAATTTCATTGTTTATTCGTCAATGTGAGGGAGCTAGGGATGCAGTAAAGAAGGTATAGTGCATCGGAAAGGAGAGACTCGTATACCAAAGAATAACCTGTTGTTTCAATAGAAACGTTACTCGATTTAGAAGGAGAAGTCATGGAACACATAGTATTTCATAGCGACACCATTTCTGTGTTAATTCGTCAGTCTGAGGGAGCGAGGTATGCAGTAAAGAAGGAATAGTGCAGCGGAGTGGAGATACTCGTATCCCAAAAGAAAATCCTTTTGTTTCCGTTGAAACGTTACTCGATTTAGAGGGAGATGTCATAGAACCAATGGTATTTCAGAGCGACACAATTTCTGAGTTAATTTGTCAATGTGAGGGAGCAAGGGATACAGTTAAGAGGGAATAGTGCATCGGAAGGGAGATTCTCGTATCCCATAAGAAAATCCTGTCGTTTCCTTAGAAACGTTACTCGATTTAGAAGGAGAAGCCATTGAACACGTAGTATTCAGTGGAGTCGCAATTTCTGTGTTATTTCAGGAATGTGAGGGAGCCAGGGATACAGTAAAGAAGGACTAGTGCATCGGAAAGGAGATAGATGTATCCCAAAAGATAATCTTATCGTTTCCATAGGAATGTTGCTCGATTTAGAAGGAGAAGTGATAGAACACATAGTATTTCATAGCGACGCAATTTCTGTGTTAATTCGGCAATGTGAGGTAGCGAGGGATGCATTAACGAAGGAATAGTGCATCGGAAAGGAGATACTCGTATCCCAAAAGAAAATCCTGTCGTTACCATAGAAACGTTACTCGATTTAGGGGGAGAAATCATAGAACCCATAGTATTTCATAGCGACTCATTTTCTGTATTAATTCGTCAATGTGAGGGAGCGAGGGAGGCAGTAAAGAAGGAATAGTGCATCGGAAAGTAGATACTCGTATCCCAAAAGAAAATCCAGTCGTCTCCATGGAAACGTTACTCGATTTAGAAGGAGAAGTCATAGAACCCGTAGTAATTCCTAGAGAGGCAATATCTGTGTTAATTCGTCAATGTGAGGGAGCGAGAGATGAAGTAAAGAAGGAATAGTGCATCGGAAAGGAGATAGTTGTATCCCGAAACGAAATCCTGTCGTTTCCATAAAATTGTTACTCGATTTAGAAGGAGAAGTTATAGAACCCATAGTATTACATGGCGACGCAATTTCTCTGCTTATTCGTCAATGTGAGGGAGCGAGGGATGCAGTAAAGAACTAATATTGCATCGGAGAGGAGGTAGTCGTATCATAAAAGAAAATCCTGTCGTTCCCATAGAAACGTTACTCGATTTAGAAGGAGAAGTCATGGAACACATAGTATTTCATTCCGACGCAATTTCTGTGTTAATTCGTCAATGTGTGGGAGCGAGAGATGCCGTAAAGAGGGAATAGTGCATCGGAAAGGAGATACTCGTATACCAGTAAACCAAAAGAAAATCCTGTCGTTTCCATAGAAACGTTACTCGATTTAGAAGGAGAAGTCATGGAACACATAGTATATCATAGCTACGCAATTTCTGTGTTAATTCGTCAATGTGAGTGAGCGAGAGATGCAGTAAAGAGGGAATAGTGCATCGGAAAAGAGATACTCGTATCCCAAAAGAAAATTCTGTCGTTTCAATAGAAACGTTACTCGATTTAGATAGAGAAGTAATAGAACCCATAGTATTTCATAGCGACGCAATTTCAGTGTTAATTCGTGAATGTGAGGGATCGAGGGATGCAGTAGAGGAGGAATAGTGCATCGGATAGGAGATACTCGTATCCCAAAAGAAAATTCTGTCGTTTCCATAGAAACGTAACTCGATTTTTAAGGAGAAATCAAGGAGCCCATAGTATTTCATAGCGACGCAAAATCTATGTTAATTCAACAATGTGAAGGAGCGAGGGATGCAGTAAAGAAGGAATAGTGCATCGGAAAGGAGATACTCGTATCCCAAAAGAAAATCCTGTCGTTACCATGGAAACGTTACTCGATTTAGAGGGAGAAATCACAGAACCCATAGTATTTCATAGCGACAGTTTAACTGTGTTAATTCGTCAATGTGTGGGAGCGAGGGATGCAGTAAAGAAGGAATAGTGCATCGGAAAGGAGATACTCGTATCCCAAAAGAAAATCCAGTCGTCTCCATGGAAACGTTACTCGATTTAGAAGGAGATGTCATAGAACCCGTAGTAATTCCTAGAGAGGCAATTTCTGTGTTAATTCATCAATGTGAGGGAGCGAGGGATGAAGTAAAGAAGGAATAGTGCATCGGAAAGGAGATAGTTGTATCCCGAAACGAAATCCTGTCGGTTCCATAGAATTGTTACACGATTTAGAAGGAGAAGTTATAGAACCCATAGTATGACATGGCGACGCAATTTCTCTGCTTATTCGTCAATGTGAGGGAGCGAGGGATGCAGTAAAGAACTAATAGTGCATCGGAAAGGAGGTACTCGTAAACATAAAAGAAAATCCTGTCGTTTCCATAGAAACGTTACACGATTTGGAATGAGAAGTCATGGAACCCATAGTATTTCATAGCGACGCAATTTCTGTGTTAATTCGTCAATGTGAGTGAGCGCGAGATGCAGTAACGAGGGAATAGTGCATCGGAAAGGAGATACTCGTATCCCATAAGAAAATCCTGTCTTTTCAATAGAAACGTTACTCGATTTAGAAAGAGAAGTTATAGAACCCATAGTATTTCATAGGGACGCAATTTATGTGTTAATTCGCCAATGTGATGGTGCGAGGGATGCAATAAAGAAGGAATAGTGCATCGGAAAGGAGAAACTCGGATCCAATAAGAAAATCCTGTCCTTTCCATACAATCGATATTCGATTTAGAAGGAGATGTCATAGAGCACATAGTATTCCATAGCGTCGCAATTTCTGTGTTAATTCGTCAATGTGATGGAGACAGGGATGGAGTCAGGAAGGAATAGTGCATCGGAAAGGAGATAGTCGTATCCCAAAAGAAAATCCTGTCGTTTCCATAGAAACGTTACTCGATTTAGAAGGAGAAGTCATAGAACACATAGTATTTCATAGCGACGCAATTTCTGTGTTAATTCGTCAATGTGAGGGAGCGTGTGATGCAGGATAGAAGGAATAGTGCATCGGAAAGGAGAGACTCGTATCCCAAACGAAAATCCAGTCGTTTCCATAGAAACGTTACTCGATCTAGATGGAGAAGTCATAGAACACATATTTTACCATAGCGACACAATACCTGTGTTAATTCATCAATGTGAGGGAGCCAGGGATGCAGTAAAGAAGGAATAGCGCATCGGAAAGGAGATACACGTATCCCGAAAGAAAAACCTGTCGTTTCCATAGAAACGTTTCTCGATATAGAAGGAGAAGTCATAGAACCCATAGTAATTCATAGCGACGCAATATCTGTGTTAATTCGTCAATCTGAGGGAGCGAATGATGCAGTGAAGAAGGACTAGTGCATCGGAAAGGAGATAGACGTATCCCAAAAGAAAATCCTGTCGTTTCCTTAGAAACATTACTCGATTTAGAAGGAGAAGTCATAGAACACATAGTATTCCATGGAGTCGCAATTTCTGTGTTAATTCGTGAATGTGAGGGAGCTAAGGATGCAGTAAAGAAGGACTAGTGCATCGGAAAGGAGATACACGTATCCCGAAAGAAAAACCTGTCGTTTCCATAGAAACGTTTCTCGATATAGAAGGAGAAGTCATAGAACCCATAGTAATTCATAGCGACGCATTATATGTGTTAATTCGTCAATCTGAGGGAGCGAATGATGCAGTAAAGAAGGAATAGTGCAGCGGAGTGGAGATACTCGTATTCCAAAAGAAAATCCATTTGTTTCCATTGAAACGTTACTCGATTTAGAAGGAGATGGCCTAGAACCAATGGTATTTAAGAGCGACGCAATTTCTGAGTTAATTTGTCAATGTGAGGGAGCAAGGGATACAGTTAAGAGGGAATAGTGCATCGGAAAGGAGATTCTCGTATCCCATAAGAAAATCCTGTCGTTTCGTTAGAAACGTTACTCGATTTAGAAGGAGAAGTCATAGAACACATAGTACTCCATGGAGTCGCAATTTCTGTGTTAATTCGTGAATGTGAGGGGGCCAGGGATGCAGTAAAGAAAGACTAGTGCATCGGAAAGGAGATCGACGTATCCCAAAAGATAATCCTGTCGTTTGCATAGGAACGTTACTCGATTTGGAAGGAGAAGTCATAGAACCCATAGTATTTCATAGCGACGCAATTTCTGTGTTAATTCGTCAATGTGAGGTAGCGAGGGAATCATTAAAGAAGGAATAGTGCATCGGAAAGGAGATACTCGTATCCCAAGTGAATAACCTGTCGTTTCATTAGAAACGTTACTCGATTTAGAAGGAGCAGTTATAGAACACATAGTATTTCATAGCGACGCAATTTCAGTGTTAATTCGTGAATGTGAGGGATCGAGGGATGCAGTAGAGGAGGAATGGTGCATCGGAAAGGACATACTCGTATCCCAACAGCAAATTCTGTCGTTTCCATAGAAACGTGACTCGATTTTTAAGGACAAGTCATAGAACCCATAGTATTTCATACTGACGCAATTTCTGTGTTAATTCGTCAAAGTGAGAGAGCGAGGGCTGCAGGATAGAGGTAATAATGCATCGGAAAGGAGATACTCGTATCCAAAACGAAAATCCTGTCGTTTCCATAGAAACGTTACTCGATTTAGATGGAGAAGTCATAGAACACATAGTATTTCATAGCGACGCAATTTCTGTGTTAATTCGTCAATGTGAGGGAGCGTGTGATGCAGGATAGAAGGAATAGTGCATCGGAAAGGAGATACTCGTATCCTAAACGAAAATCCAGTCGTTTCCATAGAAACGTTACTCGATTTAGATGGAGAAGTCATAGAACACATATTTTACCATAGCGTCACAATACCTGTGTTAATTCGTCAATGTGAGGGAGCCAGGGATGCAGTAAAGAAGGAATAGCGCATCGGAAAGGAGATACACGTATCCCGAAAGAAAAACCTGTCGTTTCCATAGAAACGTTTCTCGATATAGAAGGAGAAGTCATAGAACCCATAGTAATTCATAGCGACGCAATATCTGTGATAATTCGTCAATCTGAGGGAGCGAATGATGCAGTGAAGAAGGACTAGTGCATCGGAAAGGAGATAGACGTATCCCAAAAGAAATTCCTGTCGTTTCCTTAGAAACGTTACTCGATTTAGAAGGAGAAGTCATAGAACACATAGTATTCCATGGAGTCGCAATTTCTGTGTTAATTCGTGAATGTGAGGGAGCCAAGGATGCAGTAAAGAAGGACTAGTGCATCGGAAAGGAGATAGACGTATCCCAAAAGAAAATCCTGTCGTTACCATAGAAACGTTACTCGATTTGGAAGGATATGTCATAGAACCCATAGTATTTCATAGCGACGCAATTTCTGTGTTAATTCGTCAATGTGAGGTAGCGAGGGATGCATTAAAGCAGGAATAGTGCATCGGAAAGGAGATACTCGTATCCCAAAAGAAAATCCTGTCGTTACCATAGAAACGTCACTCGATTCAGAAGGAAAAGTCATAGAACCCGTAGTAATTCCTAGAGAGGCAATTTCTGTGTTAATTCGTCAATGTGAGGGAGCGAGGGATGAAGTAAAGAATGAATAGTGCATCGGGAAGGAGATAGTTGTATCCCGAAACGAAATCCTGTCGTTTAGATAGAATTGTTTCTCGTTTTTGAAGGAGAAGTTATAGAACCCATAGTATTACATGGCGACGCAATTTCTCTGCTTATTCGTCAATGTGAGGGAGCGAGGGATGCAGTAAGGAACTAATTGTGCATCGGAAAGGAGGTACTTGTAACATAAAAGAAAATCCTGTCGTTTCCATAGAAACGTTACTCAATTTAGAAGGAGAAGTCATGGAACACATAGTATTTCATAGCGACGCAATTTCTGTGTTAATTCGTCAATGTGAGTAAGCGAGGGATGCAGCAAAGAGGGAATAGTGCATCGGAAAGGAGATACTCGTATCCCAAAAGAAAATCCTGTCGTTTCAATAGAAACGTTACTCGATTTAGAAAGGGAAGTTATAGAACCCATAGTATTTCGTAGCGACGCAATCTCTGTGTTAATTCGTCAATGTGAGCTAGCGAGGAATGCAATAAAGAATGGATAGTCCATCGGAAAGGAGGTACTCGGATCCGATAAGCAAATCCTGTCCTTTCCATAGAATCGATATTCGATTTAGATGGAGAAGTCATAGAGCACGTAGTATTCCATAGCGTCGCAATTTCTGTGTTAATTCGTCAATGTGATGGAGCCAGGGATGGAGTAAGGAAGGAATAGTGCATCGGAAAGGAGATAGTCGTATCCCATGGAAAATCTTGTCGTTTCCATAGAGACGTTACTCGATTTAGAAGGAGAAGTCATAGAATCCATACGATTTCATAGCGACGCTTTTTTTGTGCTTATTCGTCAATGTTAGGGAACGAGGCAATCAGTAAAGTTGGAATAGTGCATCGGTAAGGAGATACTCGTATCTCAAAGTAAAATCTTGTCGCTTCCATAGAAACGTTACTCGATTTAGAAGGAGAAGGCATAGAACACATAGTATTTCATAGGGACGCAATTTCATTGTTAACTCGTTAATGTGAGGGATCGAGGGATGCAGTAGAGGAGGAATAGTGCATCGGAAAGGAGATACTCGTATCCCAAAAGAAAATTCTGTGGTTTCCATAGAAACGTTACTCGATTTAGAAGGAGAAGTCATAGATCCCATAGTATTTCATAGAGACGCAATTTCATTGTTTATTCGTCAATGTGAGGGAGCTAGGGATGCAGTAAAGAAGGTATAGTGCATCGGAAAGGAGAGACTCGTATACCAATGAATAACCTGTTGTTTCAATAGAAACGTTACTCGATTTAGAAGGAGAAATCATAGAACACATAGTATTTCATAGCGACGCCATTTCTGTGTTAATTCGTCAGTCTGAGTGAGCGAGGTATGCAGTAAAGAAGGAATAGTGCAGCGGAGTGGAGATACTCGTATCCCAAAAGAAAATCCTGTAGTTTCAATAGAAACGTTACTCGATTTAGAAGGAGAAGTCATAGAACCCACAGTATTTCATTGCGACGCAATCTCTGTGTTGATTCGTCAATGTGAGGGAGCGAGGATGCAGTAAAGAAGGAATAGTGCATCGGAAAGGAGATACTCGTATCCCAAAAGAAAATTCTGTCGTTTCCATAGAAACGTTACTCGATTTAGAAGGAGAAGACATAGAACCCATAGAAATTCATAGCGACGCAATTTCTGTGATAATGCGTCAATGTGAGGGAGCGAGGGATGCAGTAAAGAAGGCATAGTGCTTCGGAAAGGAGATAGTCGTATCCCAAAAGAAAATCTTGCCGTTTCCATAGAAACGTTACTCGATTTAGAAGGAGGCGTCTTGGAACCCATAATATTTCATAGCGACGCAATTGCTGTGTTAATTCGTCAATGTGAGGGAGCGAGGGATGCAGAAAAATGACGGAATAGTGCTTCAGAAATGAGATACTCGTATCCCAAAAGAAAATCCTGTCGTTTCCATAGAAACGTTACTCGATTTAGAAGGAGAATCATAGAACCCATAGTAATTCATAGCGACGCAGTTTCTGCGTTAATTTGTTAATGTGAGGGAGCGAGGGATGCACTAAAGAAGGAATAGTGCATCGGAAAGGAAATACTCGTATCCCAAAATAAAATCCTGTGGTTTCCATAGAAACGTTATTTGATTTAGAAGGAGAAGTTATAGAACCCATAGTATTTCACAGCGACGCAATGTCTGTGCTTATTCGTCAATGTGAGGGAGCGAGGGATGCAGTAAAGACGGAATTGTGCATCGGAAATTAGAAACTCGAATCCCAAAAGAAAATTCTGTCGTTGCAATAGAAACGTTACTCAGTTTGGAAGGAGAAGTCATAGAATCCAAAGTATATCATAGCCACGCAATTTCTGTGTTAACTCTTGAATGTGAGAGAGCGAGGGATGCAGTAAAGAAGGAATAGTCCATCGGAAATGAGATACTCGTATCCCAAAAGAAAATCCTATCGTCTCCATAGAAACGTTACTCGATATGGAAGGTGAAGTCATAGAACCCATAGTATTTCATCGCGACGCAATTTCTGTGTTAATTCGTCAATGTGAGGGAGTGAGAGATGCAGTAAAGAAGGAATAGTGCATCGGAAAGAAGATAGTCGTATCCCAAAAGAAAATCCTGTCGTTTCAAAAGAAGCGTTACTCGATTTAGATGGATAAGTCATAGAGCCCACAGTATATCATAGCGACGCAATCTCTGTGTTAATTCGATAATGTGATTGAGCGAGTGATGCAGTAAAGAAGGAATAGTGCAACGGAAAGGAGGTACTCGTATCCCAAGAGAAAATCCTGTCGTTTCAAAAGAAACGTTACTCCATTTAGAAGGAGAAGTCATTGAACACATAGTATTTCATAGCGACGCAATTTCTGTGTTAATTCACCAATGTGAGGAAGCGAGGGATGCAGTACAGAAGGAATAGTGCATCGGAAAGGCGATAGTGGTACCCCAAAATATAATCCTCTCGTTTCCATAGAAATATTACTCGATTTAGAAGGACAATTCATGGAAACCATAGTATTTCGTAGCGACGCAATTTCTGTGTTAATTCGTCAATTTGAGGGAGCGAGGGATGCAGTAAAGACGGAATAGTGCATCGGAAAGGAGAGACTCCTATCCCAAAAGAAAATTTTGTCGTTTCAATAGAAACGTTACTCGGTTTACAAGGAGAAGTCATAGAACCCATAGAATTTCATAGCCACGCAATTTCTGTGTTAATTCGTGAATGTGAGGGAGGGAAGGATGCAGTAAAGGAGGAATAGTGCATCGGAAAGGAGATACTCGTATTCCAAAAGAAAATTCTGTCGTTTCCATAGAAACGTTACTCGATATAGAAGGAGAAGTCATAGAATCAATAGTATTTCATCGCGACGCAATTTCTTTGTTAATTAGTCAATGTGAGGGAGCGAGAGATGCATCAAAGACGGAATAGTGCTTCGGAAAGGAGATACTCGTATCCCAAAAGAAAACCCTGTCGTTTCCATAGAAAAGTTACTCGATTTAGAAGGGGATGTCATAGAACCCATAGTATTTCATAGCGACGCAATTTCTGTGTTAATTCGTCAATGTGAGGGAGCGAGATGCGCAGTAAAGACGGAATAGTGCATCGGAAAGGAGAGTCTCCTATCCCAAAAGGAAATCCTGTCGCTTCCATAGAAACGTTTCTCGAATTGAAAGGAGAAGTTAAAGAACCCATAGTATTTCACAGCGACGCGATTTCTTTGCTTATTCTTCAATGGGAGGGAGCGAGGGATGCAGTGAAGAACTAATAGTGCATCGGAAAGGAGATACTCGTATCCCAAAAGAAAATCCTGTCGTTTCCATAGAAATGTTACTCGATTTAGAAGGAGAAGTCATGGAACCCATAGTATTTCATAGCGACGCAATTTCTGTATTATATCGTCAATGTGAGGGAGTGAGGGATGCAGTAAAGAACTAATAGTGCATCAGAAAGGAGATACTCGTATCCCAAAAGAAAATCCTGTCGTTTCCATGGAAACGTTACTCGATTTAGAAGGAGATGTCATGGAACCCATAGTATTGCATAGCGACGCAATTTCTCTATTATTTCGTCAATGTGAGGCAGCGAGGGATGCAGTAAGGACGCAACAGTGCATCGGAAAGGAGATACTCGTATCCCAAAAGAAAATCCTGTCGTTTCAATTGAAACGTTACTCGATTTAGAAGGAGAAGTCATAGAACACAAAGTACTTCATAGCGACGCAATTTCTGTGTTAATTCGCCAATGTGAGGAAGCGAAAGATGCAGTACAGAAGGAATAGTGCATCGGAAAGGCGATAGTCGTATCCCAAAAGAAAATCCCGTCGTTTCCATAGAAACGTTACTCGATTTAGAAGGAGAAGTCATTGAACACATAGTATTCCATAGCGATGCAATTTCTGTGATAATTCGTCAATGTGAGGGAGCCAGGGAGGCAGTAAAGAAGGAATAGTGCATCGGAAAGGAGAAACTCGTACACCAAAACAAAATCCTTTCGTTTCAATAGAAACGTTACTCGATTTAGAAGGAGAAGTCATAGAACCTATAGTATTTCATAGCGTCGCAATTTCGGCGTTAATTCGTCAATGTGAGGGAGCGAGAGATGCAGTAAAGAAGGAGTCGTGCATCGGAAATGAGATACTCATATCCCAAAAGAAAGTCCTGTCATTTCCATAGAAACGTTACTCGATTTAGAAGGAGAAGTAATAGAACCCATACTATTTCATAGCGACGTAATTTCTGTGTTCATTCGTCAATGTGAGGGTGCGAGGGATGCAGTAAAGAAGGAATAGTCCATCGGAAAGGAGATACTCGTATCCCAAAAGAAAATCCTGTCGTTTCCATAGAAATGTTACTCGATTTAGGAGGAGAAGTCATAGAACCTATAGTATTTCATAGCGACGCAATTTCCGCGTTAATTCGTCAATGTGAGGGAGCGAGGGATGCAGTAAAGAAGGAATAGTGCATCGGAAAGGAGATACACGTATCCCAAAAGAAAATCCTGTCGTTTCCATAAAAACGTTACACGATTTGAAAGGACAATTTATAGAACACATAGTATTTCACAGCGCGAAATTTCTGTGCTTATTCATCAATGTGAGGAAGCGAGGGATGCAGTAAAGAACTAATAGTGCATCGGAAAGGAGATACTCGCATCCCAAAAGATAATCCTGTCGTTTCCATAGAAACGTTACTCGATGTAAAAGTAGAAGTCATGGAACCCATAGTATTTCATAGCGACTCAATTTCTGTGTTAATTCGTCAATGTGAGGGAGCGAGGGATGCAGTAAAGAAGGAATTGTGCAACGGAAAGGAGATACTCGTACCTCAAAAGAAAATCCTGTCGTTTCCATTGAAACGTTACTCGATTAAGAAGGAGAAGTCATTGAACACATAGTATTTCATAGCGACGCAATTTCTGTGTTAATTCGACAATGTGAGGGAGCGAGGGGCGCAGTAAAGACGGAATTGTGCATCGGAAAGGAGAGACTCCAATCCCAAAAGAAAATCCTGTCGTTTCCATAGATACGTATCTCGATTTGAAAGGAGAAGTTAAAGAACCCATAGTATTTCACAGCGACGCGATTTCTGTGCTTATTCTTCAATGGGAGGGAGCGAGGTGTGCATTAAAGAATTAGTAGTGCATCGGAAAGGAGATACTCGTATCCCAAAAGGGTATCCTGTCGTTTCCATTGAAACGTTACTCGATTTAGACGGAGGTGTTCTAGAACCAATAGTTTTTCATAGCGACGCAATTTCTGTGTTAATTCGTCAATGTGAGGGAGCGAGGGATGCAGTAAAGAAGGAATAGTCCATCGGAAAGGAGATACTCGTATCCCAAAAGGAAATCCTGTCGTTTCCATAGAAACGTTACTCGATTTAGAAGGAGAAGTCATAGAACCCATAGTATTTCATAGCGACGCAATTTCCGCGTTAATTCGTCAATGTGAGGGAGCGAGGGATGCAGTAAAGAAGGAATAGTGCATCGGAAAGGATTTACACGTATCCCAAAAGAAAATCCTGTCGTTTCCATAGAAACGTTACTCGATTTGAAAGGACAATTTATAGAACACATAGTATTTCACAGCGCGCAATTTCTGTGCTTATTCATCAATGTGAGGAAGCGAGGGATGCAGTAAAGAACTATTAGTGCATCGGAAAGGTGATACTCGTATCCCAAAAGGTAATCCTGTCGTTTCCATAGAAACGTTGCTCGATGTAAAAGGAGAAGTCATGGAACCCATAGTATTTCATAGCGACGCAATTTCTGTGTTCATTCGTCAATGTGAGGGTGCGAGGGATGCAGTAAAGAAGGAATAGTCCATCGGAAAGGAGATACTCGTATCCCAAAAGAAAATCCTGTCGTTTCCATAGAAACGTTACTCGATTTAGATGGAGAAGTCTTAGAACACATATTTTACCATAGCGTCACAATACCTGTGTTAATTCATCAATGTGAGGGAGCCAGGGATGCAGTAAAGAAGGAATAGCGCATCGGAAAGGAGATACACGTATCCCGAAAGAAAAACATGTCGTTTCCATAGAAACGTTTCTCGATATAGAAGGAGAAGTCATAGAACCCATAGTAATTCATAGCGACGCAATATCTGTGTTAATTCGTCAATCTGAGGGAGCGAATGATGCAGTGAAGAAGGACTAGTGCATCGGAAAGGAGATAGACGTATCCCAAAAGAAAATCCTGTCGTTTCCTTAGAAACATTACTCGATTTAGAAGGAGAAGTCATAGAACACATAGTATTCCATGGAGTCGCAATTTCTGTGTTAATTCGTGAATGTGAGGGAGCTAAGGATGCAGTAAAGAAGGACTAGTGCATCGGAAAGGAGATACACGTATCCCGAAAGAAAAACCTGTCGTTTCCATAGAAACGTTTCTCGATATAGAAGGAGAAGTCATAGAACCCATAGTAATTCATAGCGACGCATTATATGTGTTAATTCGTCAATCTGAGGGAGCGAATGATGCAGTAAAGAAGGAATAGTGCAGCGTAGTGGAGATACTCGTATTCCAAAAGAAAATCCATTTGTTTCCATTGAAACGTTACTCGATTTAGAAGGAGATGGCCTAGAACCAATGGTATTTAAGAGCGACGCAATTTCTGAGTTAATTTGTCAATGTGAGGGAGCAAGGGATACAGTTAAGAGGGAATAGTGCATCGGAAAGGAGATTCTCGTATCCCATAAGAAAATCCTGTCGTTTCGTTAGAAACGTTACTCGATTTAGAAGGAGAAGTCATAGAACACATAGTACTCCATGGAGTCGCAATTTCTGTGTTAATTCGTGAATGTGAGGGGGCCAGGGATGCAGTAAAGAAAGACTAGTGCATCGGAAAGGAGATCGACGTATCCCAAAAGATAATCCTGTCGTTTGCATAGGAACGTTACTCGATTTGGAAGGAGAAGTCATAGAACCCATAGTATTTCATAGCGACGCAATTTCTGTGTTAATTCGTCAATGTGAGGTAGCGAGGGAATCATTAAAGAAGGAATAGTGCATCGGAAAGGAGATACTCGTATCCCAAGTGAATAACCTGTCGTTTCATTAGAAACGTTACTCGATTTAGAAGGAGCAGTTATAGAACACATAGTATTTCATAGCGACGCAATTTCAGTGTTAATTCGTGAATGTGAGGGATCGAGGGATGCAGTAGAGGAGGAATGGTGCATCGGAAAGGACATACTCGTATCCCAACAGCAAATTCTGTCGTTTCGATAGAAACGTGACTCGATTTTTAAGGACAAGTCATAGAACCCATAGTATTTCATACTGACGCAATTTCTGTGTTAATTCGTCAAAGTGAGAGAGCGAGGGCTGCAGGATAGAGGTAATAATGCATCGGAAAGGAGATACTCGTATCCAAAACGAAAATCCTGTCGTTTCCATAGAAACGTTACTCGATTTAGAAGGAGAAGTCATAGAACACATAGTATTTCATAGCGACGCAATTTCTGTGTTAATTCGTCAATGTGAGGGAGCGTGTGATGCAGGATAGAAGGAATAGTGCATCGGAAAGGAGATACTCGTATCCCAAACGAAAATCCAGTCGTTTCCATAGAAACGTTACTCGATTTAGATGGAGAAGTCATAGAACACATATTTTACCATAGCGTCACAATACCTGTGTTAATTCGTCAATGTGAGGGAGCCAGGGATGCAGTAAAGAAGGAATAGCGCATCTGAAAGGAGATACACGTATCCCGAAAGAAAAACCTGTCGTTTCCATAGAAACGTTTCTCGATATAGAAGGAGAAGTCATAGAACCCATAGTAATTCATAGCGACGCAATATCTGTGATAATTCGTCAATCTGAGGGAGCGAATGATGCAGTGAAGAAGGACTAGTGCATCGGAGAGGAGATAGACGTATCCCAAAAGAAATTCCTGTCGTTTCCTTAGAAACGTTACTCGATTTAGAAGGAGAAGTCATAGAACACATAGTATTCCATGGAGTCGCAATTTCTGTGTTAATTCGTGAATGTGAGGGAGCCAAGGATGCAGTAAAGAAGGACTAGTGCATCGGAAAGGAGATAGACGTATCCCAAAAGAAAATCCTGTCGTTACCATAGAAACGTTACTCGATTTGGAAGGATATGTCATAGAACCCATAGTATTTCATAGCGACGCAATTTCTGTGTTAATTCGTCAATGTGAGGGAGCGAGGGATGAAGTAAAGAATGAATAGTGCATCGGGAAGGAGATAGTTGTATCCCGAAACGAAATCCTGTCGTTTAGATAGAATTGTTTCTCGTTTTTGAAGGAGAAGTTATAGAACCCATAGTATTACATGGCGACGCAATTTCTCTGCTTATTCGTCAATGTGAGGGAGCGAGGGATGCAGTAAGGAACTAATTGTGCATCGGAAAGGAGGTACTTGTAACATAAAAGAAAATCCTGTCGTTTCCATAGAAACGTTACTCAATTTAGAAGGAGAAGTCATGGAACACATAGTATTTCATAGGGACGCAATTTCTGTGTTAATTCGTCAATGTGAGTAAGCGAGGGATGCAGCAAAGAGGGAATAGTGCATCGGAAAGGAGATACTCGTATCCCAAAAGAAAATCCTGTCGTTTCAATAGAAACGTTACTCGATTTAGAAAGGGAAGTTATAGAACCCATAGTATTTCGTAGCGACGCAATCTCTGTGTTAATTCGTCAATGTGAGCTAGCGAGGAATGCAATAAAGAATGGATAGTCCATCGGAAAGGAGGTACTCGGATCCGATAAGCAAATCCTGTCCTTTCCATAGAATCGATATTCGATTTAGATGGAGAAGTCATAGAGCACGTAGTATTCCATAGCGTCGCAATTTCTGTGTTAATTCGTCAATGTGATGGAGCCAGGGATGGAGTAAGGAAGGAATAGTGCATCGGAAAGGAGATAGTCGTATCCCATGGAAAATCTTGTCGTTTCCATAGAGACGTTACTCGATTTAGAAGGAGAAGTCATAGAATCCATACGATTTCATAGCGACGCTTTTTTTGTGCTTATTCGTCAATGTTAGGGAACGAGGCAATCAGTAAAGTTGGAATAGTGCATCGGTAAGGAGATACTCGTATCTCAAAGTAAAATCTTGTCGCTTCCATAGAAACGTTACTCGATTTAGAAGGAGAAGGCATAGAACACATAGTATTTCATAGGGACGCAATTTCATTGTTAACTCGTTAATGTGAGGGATCGAGGGATGCAGTAGAGGAGGAATAGTGCATCGGAAAGGAGATACTCGTATCCCAAAAGAAAATTCTGTGGTTTCCATAGAAACGTTACTCGATTTAGAAGGAGAAGTCATAGATCCCATAGTATTTCATAGAGACGCAATTTCATTGTTTATTCGTCAATGTGAGGGAGCTAGGGATGCAGTAAAGAAGGTATAGTGCATCGGAAAGGAGAGACTCGTATACCAATGAATAACCTGTTGTTTCAATAGAAACGTTACTCGATTTAGAAGGAGAAGTCATAGAATACATAGTATTTCATAGCGACGCCATTTCTGTGTTAATTCGTCAGTCTGAGGGAGCGAGGTATGCAGTAAAGAAGGAATAGTGCAGCGGAGTGGAGATACTCGTATCCCAAAAGAAAATCCTTTTGTTTCCGTTGAAACGTTACTCGATTTAGAGGGAGATGTCATAGAACCAATGGTATTTCAGAGCGACACAATTTCTGAGTTAATTTGTCAATGTGAGGGAGCAAGGGATACAGTTAAGAGGGAATAGTGCATCGGAAGGGAGATTCTCGTATCCCATAAGAAAATCCTGTCGTTTCCTTAGAAACGTTACTCGATTTAGAAGGAGAAGCCATAGAACACGTAGTATTCAGTGGAGTCGCAATTTCTGTGTTATTTCGGGAATGTGAGGGAGCCAGGGATACAGTAAAGAAGGACTAGTGCATCGGAAAGGAGATAGACGTATCCCAAAAGATAATCTTATCGTTTCCATAGGAATGTTGCTCGATTTAGAAGGAGAAGTGATAGAACACATAGTATTTCATAGCGACGCAATTTCTGTGTTAATTCGGCAATGTGAGGTAGCGAGGGATGCATTAACGAAGGAATAGTGCATCGGAAAGGAGATACTCGTATCCCAAAAGAAAATCCTGTCGTTACCATAGAAACGTTACTCGATTTAGGGGGAGAAATCATAGAACCCATAGTATTTCATAGCGACTCAATTTCTGTATTAATTCGTCAATGTGAGGGAGCGAGGGAGGCAGTAAAGAAGGAATAGTGCATCGGAAAGTAGATACTCGTATCCCAAAAGAAAATCCAGTCGTCTCCATGGAAACGTTACTCGATTTAGAAGGAAAAGTCATAGAACCCGTAGTAATTCCTAGAGAGGCAATATCTGTGTTAATTCGTCAATGTGAGGGAGCGAGAGATGAAGTAAAGAAGGAATAGTGCGTCGGAAAGGAGATAGTTGTATCCCGAAACGAAATCCTGTCGTTTCCATAGAATTGTTACTCGATTTAGAAGGAGAAGTTATAGAACCCATAGTATTACATGGCGACGCAATTTCTCAGCTTATTCGTCAATGTGAGGGAGCGAGGGATGCAGTAAAGAACTAATATTGCATCGGAGAGGAGGTAGTCGTATCATAAAAGAAAATCCTGTCGTTCCCATAGAAACGTTACTCGATTTAGAAGGAGAAGTCATGGAACACATAGTATTTCATTGCGACGCAATTTCTGTGTTAATTCGTCAATGTGTGGGAGCGAGAGATGCAGTAAAGAGGGAATAGTGCATCGGAAAGGAGATTCTCGTATACCAGTATACCAAAAGAAAATCCTGTCGTTTCCATAGAAACGTTACTCGATTTAGAAGGAGAAGTCATGGAACACATAGTATTTCATAGCTACGCAATTTCTGTATTAATTCGTCAATGTGAGTGAGCGAGAGATGCAGTAAAGAGGGAATAGTGCATCGGAAAAGAGATACTCGTATCCCAAAAGAAAATTCTGTCGTTTCAATAGAAACGTTACTCGATTTAGATAGAGAAGTAATAGAACCCATAGTATTTCATAGCGACGCAATTTCAGTGTTAATTCGTGAATGTGAGGGGTCGAGGGATGCAGTAGAGGAGGAATAGTGCATCGGATAGGAGATACTCGTATCCCAAAAGAAAATTCTGTCGTTTCCATAGAAACGTAACTCGATTTTTAAGGAGAAATCAAGGAGCCCATAGTATTTCATAGCGACGCAAAATCTATGTTAATTCAACAATGTGAAGGAGCGAGGGATGCAGTAAAGAAGGAATAGTGCATCGGAAAGGAGATACTCGTATCCCAAAAGAAAATCCTGTCGTTACCATGGAAACGTTACTCGATTTAGAGGGAGAAATCACAGAACCCATAGTATTTCATAGCGACAGTTTAACTGTGTTAATTCGTCAATGTGAGGGAGCGAGGGATGCAGTAAAGAAGGAATAGTGCATCGGAAAGGAGATACTCGTATCCCAAAAGAAAATCCAGTCGTCTCCATGGAAACGTTACTCGATTTAGAAGGAGATGTCATAGAACCCGTAGTAATTCCTAGAGAGGCAATTTCTGTGTTAATTCATCAATGTGAGGGAGCGAGGGATGAAGTAAAGAAGGAATAGTGCATCGGAAAGGAGATAGTTGTATCCCGAAACGAAATCCTGTCGGTTCCATAGAATTGTTACACGATTTAGAAGGAGAAGTTATAGAACCCATAGTATGACATGGCGACGCAATTTCTCTGCTTATTCGTCAATGTGAGGGAGCGAGGGATGCAGTAAAGAACTAATAGTGCATCGGAAAGGAGGTACTCGTAAACATAAAAGAAAATCCTGTCGTTTCCATAGAAACGTTACTCGATTTGGAATGAGAAGTCATGGAACCCATAGTATTTCATAGCGACGCAATTTCTGTGTTAATTCGTCAATGTGAGTGAGCGCGAGATGCAGTAACGAGGGAATAGTGCATCGGAAAGGAGATACTCGTATCCCATAAGAAAATCCTGTCTTTTCAATAGAAACGTTACTCGATTTAGAAAGAGAAGTTATAGCACCCATAGTATTTCATAGGGACGCAATCTCTGTGTTAATTCGCCAATGTGATGGTGCGAGGGATGCAATAAAGAAGGAATAGTGCATCGGAAAGGAGAAACTCGGATCCAATAAGAAAATCCTGTCCTTTCCATACAATCGATATTCGATTTAGAAGGAGATGTCATAGAGCACATAGTATTCCATAGCGTCGCAATTTCTGTGTTAATTCGTCAATGTGATGGAGACAGGGATGGAGTCAGGAAGGAATAGTGCATCGGAAAGGAGATAGTCGTATCCCAAAAGAAAATCCTGTCGTTTCCATAGAAACGTTACTCGATTTAGAAGGAGAAGCCATAGAACCCATAGTATTTCATAGAGACGCAATTTCATTGTTAATTCGTCAGTGTGAGGGAGCGAGGGATGCAGTAAAGAAGGTATAGTGCATCGGAAAGGAGATACTCGTATCCCAAAAGAATAACCTGTCGTTTCAATAGAAACGTTACTCGATTTAGAAGGAGCAGTTATAGAACACATAGTATTTCATAGCGACGCAATTTTAGTGTTAATTCGTGAATGTGAGGGATCGAGGGATGCCGTAGAGGAGGAATAGTGCATCGGAAAGGAGATACTCGTATCCCAAAAGAAAATTCTGTCGTTTCCATAGAAACGTAACTCGATTTTTAAGGAGAAATCATAGAACCCATAGTATTTCATAGCGACGCAAATTCTATGTTAATTCAACAATGTGAATGAGCGAGGGATGCAGTAAAGAGGGTATAGTTCATCGGAAAGGAGATACTCGTATCCCATGAGAAAATCCTGTCGTTTCCTTAGAAACGTTACTCGATTTAGAAGGAGAAGTCATAGAACACATAGTATTGCATGGAGTCGCAATTACTGTGTTTATTCGTGAATGTGAGGGAGCCAGGGATGCAGTAAAGAAGGACTAGTGCATAGGAAAGGAGATAGACGTATCCCAAAAGAAAATCCTGTCGTTTCCATGGAAACGTTACTCGATTTAGAAGGAGAAGTCATAGAACACATATTGTACCATAGCGTCACAATATCTGTGTTAATTCGTCAATGTGAGGGAGCCAGGGATGCAGTAAAGAAGGAATAGCGCATCGGAAAGGAGATACTCGTATCCCGAAAGAAAAACCTGTCGTTTCCATAGAAACGTATCTCGATATAGAAGGAGAAGTCATAGAACCCATAGTAATTCATAGCGACGCAATATCTGTGTTAATTCGTCAATCTGAGGGAGCGAGGGATGCAGTAAAGAAGGAATAGTGCAACGGAGTGGAGATACTCGTATCCCAAAAGAAAATACTACGGTATGTTGATGATTTTCACTTATGGACCGTCTGACAGCAACTGAATAAAACACAATTTTAGTGCCATACGCGTTTCGCCTTTATTTTCTGCAAGGCATCATCAGTGGCCTGTAATATGTACATATGTTAGCTATTTTATTTACATTTTTTGTCACTGTGCCTATAGGTTATAAACAGTTCTGGTGGTTGGTATTTCCTATTAAGTAGTAATGTTTTGAACTGTACTTACAGGTTGCGTAGACAGTTTCTTACATATTACGCTCCTGTTGCATTTTTGGGCTTGTTCTTCTTCCTATGAGCGCCAATTTGCTGTTCTTTCTGCATTCCACAGCTCTATGCACTGAACGCTTTTTTTAATGCAATGTTTTGGTTTCTGTTGCCGACTGTCAAATGTTTTTGCCAAAGATCGAATATTACTGCCAAACTTAAGAGTGTAACTATCGAAGTATCAGTGGTCTGTTCGTGTATGCATTTGTGTGTGCGCTTGTGTGTGTGTGTGTGTGTGTGTGTGTGTGTGTGTTTTTTGGTGTCATATTATTTTATTTTATTTTATTGTATTTAATTATTTATTTTTGTTTATGTCCTGTGTATGTGTGTGTGTGTTTTGGTGTGATATATATATATATATATATATATATATATATATATATATATATATATATATATTTGTGCTGTGTATGTGTGTCTGTCTGTATTTTGGTGTTATATACTTTTTTTTATGTCATCATTTCCTTTAATCTATGTAACATGTGCCTTAGTGCTGCAAATTTCTGGCTTTGGGGGTGGTTGGATGTGGAATGTATTATTGTGTCCGTGGCTGTTGGTTTTCTAAAGATGTTAAATGTATGTTTTCCATTTTCTTTTTTAATTGTAATGTCAAGAAAATTTATTTGATTTTCTTTTTCTTTTTCAAGTGTGAATTTTATGTTCTTATGAGCTTTGGTTATTTCTGAATGGAGTTCATCTATTTTTTCACTTGGCTCGTCTACCAAACATGTTACATAGATTAAACAGAATCCCACTCAGTAAGAGAAACTATGAACAAGAAATGAACACGATCATACAAATAGCTAGGAACAACGGGTGTGACACACATGTGGTACACAGGCTCAATCAAAAAATAAAAACACAAATAAAAAACAAACACAACATTTCCACAATACAAAAGAACTCACAAACTGAAAACTAACAAACACACTCAACAAACACACACAATGACAACACCACACAGAAAAGAACCAGATGGTACACCAAGACCTACACACATAAACTAACACACAGAGTTGCAAACATCCTAAAGAGACAGGGCTTCAAAATAGCATATAAGCCTGGGCAAACCCTTCAATCACACCTAAGCCAGCCAGCTACCAAGAGGGACAAATTCCAACAATCAGGAATATATAAACTTGAATGTCAAAGTCGTGATGCAGTATACATAGGCATGACATGCAGGAATTTTGAAACAAGGTACAAAGAACATATCAGATGTTGGAAGTATGAAACAAACCATTCCACATTTGCAGAGCATTTAAAACACTACAACCATCATCCTACAAACATGGAACAAGAAATGAAAATAATGAGAATAAGCAACCATGACAAACATCTTATACAAATGCAAGAGAACTTCCACATCCAGAAAGCCATAGCAGAAAACAAACATGTGATAAATGAACAAACACACATCAGCACAGGCTCCTTACTACACTTAATAAAGGAAATGATGACATAAAAAAGTATATAACACCAAAATACACACACACACACACACACACACACACACACACACACACCCTCCCAAAAAAAAAAAAAAAAAAAAAAAATTGCATAACACCAAAACACAGACAGACACACATACACAGCACAAATATATATATATATATATCACACCAAAACACACACACACATACACAGGACATAAACAAAAATAAATAATTAAATACAATAAAATAAAATAATATGACACCAAAACACACACACACACACACACACACACACACACACAAGCGCACACACAAATGCATACACGAACAGACCACTGATACTTCGATAGTTACACTCGTAAGTTTGGCAGTAATATTCGATCTTTGGCAAAAACATTTGACAGTCGGCAACAGAAACCAAAACATTGCATTAAAAAAAGCGTTCAGTGCATAGTGCTGTGGAATGCAGAAAAAACAGCAAATTGGCGCACATAGGAAGAAGAACAAGACCAAAAATGCAACAGGAGCGTAATATGTAAGAAACTGTCTACGCAACCTGTAAGTACAGTTCAAAACATTACTACTTAATAGGAAATACCAACCACCAGAACTGTTTATAACCTACAGGCACAGTGACAAAAAATGTAAATAAAATAGCTAACATATGTACATATTACAGGCCACTGATGATGCCTTGCAGAAAATAAAGGCGAAACGCGTATGGCACTAAAATTGTGTTTTATTCAGTTGCTGTCAGACGGTCCATAAGTGAATATCATCAACATACCGTAGTATTACGCGCAAATGAGGAGGACAGGACCAAAAAATTGAAGATGTCAAAAGAAAATCCTTTGGTTTCCATTGACACGTTACTCGATTTAGAAGGAGATGTCATAGAACCAATGGTATTTTAGAGCGACGCAATTTCTGAGTTAATTTGTCAATGTGAGGGAGCAAGGGATACAGTTAAGAGGGAATAGTGCATCGGAAAGGAGATTCTCGTATCCCATAAGACAATCCTGTCGTTTCCTTAGAAACGTTACTCGATTTAGAAGGAGAAGTCATAGAACACATAGTATTCCATGGAGTCGCAATTTCTGTGTTAATTCGTGAATGTGAGGGAGCGAGGGATGAAGTAAAGAAGGAATAGTGCATCGGAAAGGAGATAGTTGTATCACGAAACGAAATCCTGTCGGTTCCATAGAATTGTTACACGATTTAGAAGGAGAAGTTATAGAACCCATAGTATGACATGGCGACGCAATTTCTCTGCTTATTCGTCAATGTGAGGGAGCGAGGGATGCAGTAAAGAACTAATAGTGCATCGGAAAGGAGGTACTCGTAACATAAAAGAAAATCCTGTCGTTTCCATAGAAACGTTACTCGATTTAGAATGAGAAGTCATGGAACCCATAGTATTTCATAGCGACGCAATTTCTGTGTTAATTCGTCAATGTGAGTGAGCGCGAGATGCAGTAACGAGGGAATAGTGCATCGGAAAGGAGATACTCGTATCCCATAAGAAAATCCTGTCTTTTCAATAGAAACGTTACTCGATTTAGAAAGAGAAGTTATAGAACCCATAGTATTTCATAGGGACGCAATCTCTGTGTTAATTCGCCAATGTGATGGTGCGAGGGATGCAATAAAGAAGGAATAGTGCATCGGAAAGGAGAAACTCGGATCCAATAAGAAAATCCTGTCCTTTCCATAGAATCGATATTCGATTTAGAAGGAGATGTCATAGAGCACATAGTATTCCATAGCGTCGCAATTTCTGTGTTAATTCGTCAATGTGATGGATTTTTAAGGAGAAATCATAGAACCCATAGTATTTCATAGCGACGCAAATTCTATGTTAATTCAGCAATGTGAAGGAGCGAGGGATGCAGTAAAGAGGGAATAGTTCATCGGAAAGGAGATACTCGTATCCCATGAGAAAATCCTGTCGTTTCCTTAGAAACGTTACTCGATTTAGAAGGAGAAATCATAGAACACATAGTATTGCATGGAGTCGCAATTACTGTGTTTATTCGTGAATGTGAGGGAGCCAGGGATGCAGTAATGAAGGACTAGTGCATAGGAAAGGAGATAGACGTATCCCAAAAGAAAATCCTGTCGTTTCCATGGAAACGTTACTCGATTTAGAAGGAGAAGTCATAGAACACATATTATACCATAGCGTCACAATATCTGTGTTAATTCGTCAATGTGAGGGAGCCAGGGATGCAGTAAAGAAGGAATAGCGCATCGGAAAGGAGATACTCGTATCCCGAAAGAAAAACCTGTCGTTTCCATAGAAACGTATCTCGATATAGAAGGAGAAGTCATAGAACCCATAGTAATTCATAGCGACGCAATATCTGTGTTAATTCGTCAATCTGAGGGAGCGAGGGATGCAGTAAAGAAGGAATAGTGCAACGGAGTGGAGATACTCGTATCCCAAAAGAAAATACTACGGTATGTTGATGATTTTCACTTATGGACCGTCTGACAGCAACTGAATAAAACACAATTTTAGTGCCATACGCGTTTCGCCTTTATTTTCTGCAAGGCATCATCAGTTGCCTGTAATATGTACCTATGTTAGCTATTTTATTTACATTTTTTGTCACTGTGCCTATAGGTTATAAACAGTTCTGGTGTTTGGTATTTCCTATTAAGTAGTAATGTTTTGAACTGTACTTACAGGTTGCGTAGACAGTTTCTTACATATTACGCTCCTGTTGCATTTTTGGGCTTGTTCTTCTTCCTATGAGCGCCAATTTGCTGTTCTTTCTGCATTCCACAGCTCTATGCACTGAACGCTTTTTTTAATGCAATGTTTTGGTTTCTGTTGCCGACTGTCAAATGTTTTTGCCAAAGATCGAATATTACTGCCAAACTTACGAGTGTAACTATCGAAGTATCAGTGGTCTGTTCGTGTATGCATTTGTGTGTGCGCTTGTGTGTGTGTGTGTGTGTGTGTGTGTGTGTGTGTGTGTGTGTGTTTTTTGGTGTCATATTATTTTATTTTATTTTATTGTATTTAATTATTTATTTTTGTTTATGTCCTGTGTATGTGTGTGTGTGTTTTGGTGTGATATATATATATATATATATATATATATATATATATATATATATATATATATATATATATATATATATATATATTTGTGCTGTGTATGTGTGTCTGTCTGTATTTTGGTGTTATGCAATTTTTTTTATTTTTTTTTTTTGGGAGGGTTTGTGTGTGTGTGTGTGTGTATTTTGGTGTTATATACTTTTTTTTATGTCATCATTTCCTTTATGTAGTGTAGTAAGGAGCCTGTGCTGATGTGTGTTTGTTCATTTATCACATGTTTGTTTTCTGCTATGGCTTTCTGGATGTGGAAGTTCTCTTGCATTTGTATAAGATGTTTGTCATGGTTGCTTATTCTCATTATTTTCATTTCTTGTTCCATGTTTGTAGGATGATGGTTGTAGTGTTTTAAATGCTCTGCAAATGTGGAATGGTTTGTTTCATACTTCCAACATCTGATATGTTCTTTGTACCTTGTTTCAAAATTCCTGCATGTCATGCCTATGTATACTGCATCACAACTTTGACATTCAAGTTTATATATTCCTGATTGTTGGAATTTGTCCCTCTTGGTAGCTGGCTGGCTTAGGTGTGATTGAAGGAAAGAACCAGATGGTACACCAAGACCTACACACATAAACTAACACACAGAGTTGCAAACATCCTAAAGAGACAGGGCTTCAAAATAGCATATAAGCCTGGGCAAACCCTTCAATCACACCTAAGCCAGCCAGCTACCAAGAGGGACAAATTCCAACAATCAGGAATATATAAACTTGAATGTCAAAGTTGTGATGCAGTATACATAGGCATGACATGCAGGAATTTTGAAACAAGGTACAAAGAACATATCAGATGTTGGAAGTATGAAACAAACCATTCCACATTTGCAGAGCATTTAAAACACTACAACCATCATCCTACAAACATGGAACAAGAAATGAAAATAATGAGAATAAGCAACCATGACAAACATCTTATACAAATGCAAGAGAACTTCCACATCCAGAAAGCCATAGCAGAAAACAAACATGTGATAAATGAACAAACACACATCAGCACAGGCTCCTTACTACACTTAATAAAGGAAATGATGACATAAAAAAAAGTATATAACACCAAAATACACACACACACACACACACACACACACACACACACACCTTCCCAAAAAAAAAAAAAAAAAAAAAAAATTGCATAACACCAAAATACAGACAGACACACATACACAGCACAAATATATATATATATATATATATATCACACCAAAACACACACACACATACACAGGACATAAACAAAAATAAATAATTAAATACAATAAAATAAAATAATATGACACCAAAACACACACACACACACACACACACACACACACACACACAAGCGCACACACAAATGCATACACGAACAGACCACTGATACTTCGATAGTTACACTCGTAAGTTTGGCAGTAATATTCGATCTTTGGCAAAAACATTTGACAGTCGGCAACAGAAACCAAAACATTGCATTAAAAAAAGCGTTCAGTGCATAGTGCTGTGGAATGCAGAAAAAACAGCAAATTGGCGCTCATAGGAAGAAGAACAAGACCAAAAATGCAACAGGAGCGTAATATGTAAGAAACTGTCTACGCAACCTGTAAGTACAGTTCAAAACATTACTACTTAATAGGAAATACCAACCACCAGAACTGTTTATAACCTACAGGCACAGTGACAAAAAATGTAAATAAAATAGCTAACATATGTACATATTACAGGCCACTGATGATGCCTTGCAGAAAATAAAGGCGAAACGCGTATGGCACTAAAATTGTGTTTTATTCAGTTGCTGTCAGACGGTCCATAAGTGAATATCATCAACATACCGTAGTATTACGCGCAAATGAGGAGGACAGGACCAAAAAATTGAAGATGTCAAAAGAAAATCCTTTGGTTTCCATTGACACGTTACTCGATTTAGAAGGAGATGTCATAGAACCAATGATATTTTAGAGCGACGCAATTTCTGAGTTAATTTGTCAATGTGAGGGAGCAAGGGATACAGTTAAGAGGGAATAGTGCATCGGAAAGGAGATTCTCGTATCCCATAAGACAATCCTGTCGTTTCCTTAGAAACGTTACTCGATTTAGAAGGAGAAGTCATAGAACACATAGTATTCCATGGAGTCGCAATTTCTGTGTTAATTCGTGAATGTGAGGGAGCGAGGGATGAAGTAAAGAAGGAATAGTGCATCGGAAAGGAGATAGTTGTATCACGAAACGAAATCCTGTCGGTCCCATAGAATTGTTACACGATTTAGAAGGAGAAGTTATAGAACCCATAGTATGACATGGCGACGCAATTTCTCTGCTTATTCGTCAATGTGAGGGAGCGAGGGATGCAGTAAAGAACTAATAGTGCATCGGAAAGGAGGTACTCGTAACATAAAAGAAAATCCTGTCGTTTCCATAGAAACGTTACTCGATTTAGAATGAGAAGTCATGGAACCCGTAGTATTTCATAGCGACGCAATTTCTGTGTTAATTCGTCAATGTGAGTGAGCGCGAGATGCAGTAACGAGGGAATAGTGCATCGGAAAGGAGATACTCGTATCCCATAAGAAAATCCTGTCTTTTCAATAGAAACGTTACTCGATTTAGAAAGAGAAGTTATAGAACCCATAGTATTTCATAGGGACGCAATCTCTGTGTTAATTCGCCAATGTGATGGTGCGAGGGATGCAATAAAGAAGGAATAGTGCATCGGAAAGGAGAAACTCGGATCCAATAAGAAAATCCTGTCCTTTCCATAGAATCGATATTCGATTTAGAAGGAGATGTCATAGAGCACATAGTATTCCATAGCGTCGCAATTTCTGTGTTAATTCGTCAATGTGATGGATTTTTAAGGAGAAATCATAGAACCCATAGTATTTCATAGCGACGCAAATTCTATGTTAATTCAGCAATGTGAAGGAGCGAGGGATGCAGTAAAGAGGGAATAGTTCATCGGAAAGGAGATACTCGTATCCCATGAGAAAATCCTGTCGTTTCCTTAGAAACGTTACTCGATTTAGAAGGAGAAATCATAGAACACATAGTATTGCATGGAGTCGCAATTACTGTGTTTATTCGTGAATGTGAGGGAGCCAGGGATGCAGTAATGAAGGACTAGTGCATAGGAAAGGAGATAGACGTATCCCAAAAGAAAATCCTGTCGTTTCCATGGAAACGTTACTCGATTTAGAAGGAGAAGTCATAGAACACATATTATACCATAGCGTCACAATATCTGTGTTAATTCGTCAATGTGAGGGAGCCAGGGATGCAGTAAAGAAGGAATAGCGCATCGGAAAGGAGATACTCGTATCCCGAAAGAAAAACCTGTCGTTTCCATAGAAACGTATCTCGATATAGAAGGAGAAGTCATAGAACCCATAGTAATTCATAGCGACGCAATATCTGTGTTAATTCGTCAATCTGAGGGAGCGAGGGATGCAGTAAAGAAGGAATAGTGCAACGGAGTGGAGATACTCGTATCCCAAAAGAAAATACTACGGTATGTTGATGATTTTCACTTATGGACCGTCTGACAGCAACTGAATAAAACACAATTTTAGTGCCATACGCGTTTCGCCTTTATTTTCTGCAAGGCATCATCAGTTGCCTGTAATATGTACCTATGTTAGCTATTTTATTTACATTTTTTGTCACTGTGCCTATAGGTTATAAACAGTTCTGGTGTTTGGTATTTCCTATTAAGTAGTAATGTTTTGAACTGTACTTACAGGTTGCGTAGACAGTTTCTTACATATTACGCTCCTGTTGCATTTTTGGGCTTGTTCTTCTTCCTATGAGCGCCAATTTGCTGTTCTTTCTGCATTCCACAGCTCTACGCACTGAACGCTTTTTTTAATGCAATGTTTTGGTTTCTGTTGCCGACTGTCAAATTTTTTTGCCAAAGATCGAATATTACTGCCAAACTTACGAGTGTAACTATCGAAGTATCAGTGGTCTGTTCGTGTATGCATTTGTGTGTGCGCTTGTGTGTGTGTGTGTGTGTGTGTGTGTGTGTGTGTGTGTGTGTTTTTTGGTGTCATATTATTTTATTTTATTTTATTGTATTTAATTATTTATTTTTGTTTATGTCCTGTGTATGTGTGTGTGTGTTTTGGTGTGATATATATATATATATATATATATATATATATATATATATATATATATATATATATATTTGTGCTGTGTATGTGTGTCTGTCTGTATTTTGGTGTTATGCAATTTTTTTTATTTTTTTTTTTTGGGAGGGTTTGTGTGTGTGTGTGTGTGTGTGTGTGTGTGTGTGTGTGTGTGTGTGTGTATTTTGGTGTTATATACTTTTTTTTATGTCATCATTTCCTTTATGTAGTGTAGTAAGGAGCCTGTGCTGATGTGTGTTTGTTCATTTATCACATGTTTGTTTTCTGCTATGGCTTTCTGGATGTGGAAGTTCTCTTGCATTTGTATAAGATGTTTGTCATGGTTGCTTATTCTCATTATTTTCATTTCTTGTTCCATGTTTGTAGGATGATGGTTGTAGTGTTTTAAATGCTCTGCAAATGTGGAATGGTTTGTTTCATACTTCCAACATCTGATATGTTCTTTGTACCTTGTTTCAAAATTCCTGCATGTCATGCCTATGTATACTGCATCACAACTTTGACATTCAAGTTTATATATTCCTGATTGTTGGAATTTGTCCCTCTTGGTAGCTGGCTGGCTTAGGTGTGATTGAAGGAAAGAACCAGATGGTACACCAAGACCTACACACATAAACTAACACACAGAGTTGCAAACATCCTAAAGAGACAGGGCTTCAAAATAGCATATAAGCCTGGGCAAACCCTTCAATCACACCTAAGCCAGCCAGCTACCAAGAGGGACAAATTCCAACAATCAGGAATATATAAACTTGAATGTCAAAGTTGTGATGCAGTATACATAGGCATGACATGCAGGAATTTTGAAACAAGGTACAAAGAACATATCAGATGTTGGAAGTATGAAACAAACCATTCCACATTTGCAGAGCATTTAAAACACTACAACCATCATCCTACAAACATGGAACAAGAAATGAAAATAATGAGAATAAGCAACCATGACAAACATCTTATACAAATGCAAGAGAACTTCCACATCCAGAAAGCCATAGCAGAAAACAAACATGTGATAAATGAACAAACACACATCAGCACAGGCTCCTTACTACACTTAATAAAGGAAATGATGACATAAAAAAAAGTATATAACACCAAAATACACACACACACACACACACACACACACACACACACACACACCTTCCCAAAAAAAAAAAAAAAAAAAAAAAATTGCATAACACCAAAATACAGACAGACACACATACACAGCACAAATATATATATATATATATATCACACCAAAACACACACACACATACACAGGACATAAACAAAAATAAATAATTAAATACAATAAAATAAAATAATATGACACCAAAACACACACACACACACACACACACACACACACACACACACACACAAGCGCACACACAAATGCATACACGAACAGACCACTGATACTTCGATAGTTACACTCGTAAGTTTGGCAGTAATATTCGATCTTTGGCAAAAACATTTGACAGTCGGCAACAGAAACCAAAACATTGCATTAAAAAAAGCGTTCAGTGCATAGTGCTGTGGAATGCAGAAAAAACAGCAAATTGGCGCTCATAGGAAGAAGAACAAGACCAAAAATGCAACAGGAGCGTAATATGTAAGAAACTGTCTACGCAACCTGTAAGTACAGTTCAAAACATTACTACTTAATAGGAAATACCAACCACCAGAACTGTTTATAACCTACAGGCACAGTGACAAAAAATGTAAATAAAATAGCTAACATATGTACATATTACAGGCCACTGATGATGCCTTGCAGAAAATAAAGGCGAAACGCGTATGGCACTAAAATTGTGTTTTATTCAGTTGCTGTCAGACGGTCCATAAGTGAATATCATCAACATACCGTAGTATTACGCGCAAATGAGGAGGACAGGACCAAAAAATTGAAGATGTCAAAAGAAAATCCTTTGGTTTCCATTGAAACGTTACTCGATTTAGAAGGAGATGTCATAGAACCAATGGTATTTTAGAGCGACGCAATTTCTGAGTTAATTTGTCAATGTGAGGGAGCAAGGGATACAGTTAAGAGGGAATAGTGCATCGGAAAGGAGATTCTCGTATCCCATAAGACAATCCTGTCGTTTCCTTAGAAACGTTACTCGATTTAGAAGGAGAAGTCATAGAACACATAGTATTCCATGGAGTCGCAATTTCTGTGTTAATTCGTGAATGTGAGGGAGCCAGGGATGCAGTAAAGAAGGACTAGTGCATCGGAAAGGAGATAGACGTATCCCAAAAGATAATCCTGTCGTTTCCATAAAAACGTTACTCGATTTAGAAGGAGAAGTCATAGAACACATAGTATTTCATAGCGACGCAATTTATGTGTTAATTCGTCAATGTGAGGGAGCGAGCGATTCAGTAGAGGAGGAATAGTGCTTCGGAAAGGAGATACTCGGAATCGACAAGAAAATCCTGTCCTTTCCATAGAATCGATATTCGATTTAGAAGGAGAAGTCGTAGAGCACATAGTATTCCATAGCGTCGCAATTTCTGTGTTAATTCGTCGATGTGATGGAGCAATGGATGGAGTCAGAAAGGGATAGTGCATCGGAAAGGAGATAGTCTTATTCCAAAAGAAAATCCTGTCGTTTCCATAGAAACGTTACTCGATTTAGAAGGAGAAGTCATAGAACACATAGTATTCCATGGAGTCGCAATTACTGTGTTATTTCGTGAATGTGAGGTAGCCAGGGATGCAGTAAAGATGGACTAGTGCATAGGAAAGGAGATAGACGTATCCCAAAAGAAAATCCTGTCGTTTCCATAGAAACGTAACTCGATTTAAGAGGGAAGTTATAGAACTCATAGTATTTCATACTGACGCAATTTCTGTGTTAATTCGTCAATGTGAGGGAGCGAGGGATGCGGGATAGAAGGAATAGTGCATCGGAAAGGTGATACTCGTACACCAGTATACCAAAAGAAAATCCTGTCGTTTCCATAGAAACGTTACTCGATTTAGAAGGAGAAGTCATAGAACCCATAGGATTTCATAGCGACGAATTTACTGTGCTTATTCGTCAATGTTAGGGAACGAGGCAATCAGTAAAGTAGGAATAGTGCATCGGTAAGGACATACTCGTATCTCAAAGTAATATCCTGTCGTTTCCATTGAAACGTTACTCGATTGAGAAGGAGAAGTCATAGAACACATAGTATTTCATAGAGACGCAATTTCATTGTTAATTCGTCAATGTGAGGGATCGAGGGATGCAGTAGAGGAGGAATAGTGCATCGGAAAGGAGATACTCGTATCCCAAAAGAATATTCTGTCGTTTCCATAGAAACGTAACTCGATTTTTAGGAGAAATCATAGAACCCATAGTATTTCATAGCGACGCAATCTCTGTGTTAATTCGTCAATGTGAGGGTGCGAGGGATGCAATAAAGAAGGAATAGTGCTTCGGAAAGAAGATACTCGGAATCGACAAGAAAATTCTGTCCTTTCCATAGAATCGATATTCGATTTAGAAGGAGAAGTCATAGAGCACATAGTATTCCATAGCGTCGCAATTTCTGTGTTAATTCGTCGATGTGATGGAGCCATGGATGGAGTCAGAAAGGGAAAGTGCATCGGAAAGGAGATAGTCGTATTCCAAAAGACAATCCTGTCGTTTCCATAGAAACGTTACTTGATTTAGAAGGAGAAGTCATAGAACCCATAGGATTTCATAGCGACGCATTTTCTGTGCTTATTCGTCAATGTTAGGGAACGAGGCAATCAGTAAAGTAGGAATAGTGCATCGGAAAGGAGATAGTCGTATTCCAAAAGACAATCCTGTCGTTTCCATAGAAACGTTACTTGATTTAGAAGGAGAAGTCATAGAACTCGTAGTATTTCATACTGACGCAATTTCTGTGTTAATTCGTCAATGTGAGGGAGCGAGGGATGCAGGATAGAAGGAATAGTGCATCGGAAAGGAGATACTCGTATCCCAAACGAAAATCCTGTCGTTTCCATAGAAACGTAACTTGATTTTTAAGGAGAAATCATAGAACCCATAGTATTTCATAGCGACGCAAATTCTATGTTAATTCAACATTGTGAAGGAGCGGCGGATGCAGTAAAGAAGGAATAGTGCATCGGAAAGGAGATACTCGTATCCCATGAGAAAATACTGTCGTTTCCATAGAAGCATGTCTCGATTTTGAAGGAGAAATCATTGAACCCATAGTATTTCATAGCGACGCAATTTCTGTGTTAATTCAACAATGTGAGGGAGCGAGGGGTGCAGAAAAGAAGCAATAGTGCATCGGAAAGGAGATACTCGTATCCCATAAGAAAATCCTGTCGTTTCCTTAGAAACGTTACTCGATTTAGAAGGAGAAGTCATAGAACACATAGTATTCCATGGAGTCGCAATTTCTGTGTTAATTCGTGAATGTGAGGGAGCCAGGGATGCAGTAAAGAAGGACTGGTGCATCGGAAAGGAGATAGACGTATCCCAAAAGAAAATCCTGTCGTTTCCATTTGAACGTTACTCGATTTAGAAGAAGAAGTCATAGAACACATAGTATTTCATAGCGACGCAATTTATGTGGTAATTCGTCAATGTGAGGGAGCGAGGGATGCAGGATAGAATTAATAGTGCATCGGAAAGGAGATACTCGTATACCAGTATACCAAAAGAAAATCTTGTCGTTTCCATAGAATCGTTACTCGATTTAGAAGGAGAAGTCATTGTTCCCATAGTATTTCATAGCGACGCAATTTCTGTGTTAATTCGTCAATGTGAGGTAGCGAGGGATTCAGTAAAGAAGGAATAGAGCATCGGAAAGCAGATACTTGTATCCCAAAAGAAAATCCAGTCGTCTCCATGGAAACGTTACTCGATTTAGAAGGAGAAGTCATTGAACCCATAGTAATTCCTAGAGACGCAAATTCTGTGTTAATTCGTCAATGTGAGGGAGCGAGGGATGAAGTAAAGAAGGAATAGTGCACCGGAAAGGAGATAGTTGTATCCCGAAACGAAATCCTGTCGTTTCCATAGAAACGTTACTCGATTTAGAAGGAGTAGTTATAGAACCCATAGTATTACATGGCGACGCAATTTCTCTGCTTATTCGTCAATGTGAGGGAGCGAGGGATGCAGTGAAGAACTAATAGTGCATCGGAAAGGAGGTACTCGTATCATAAAAGAAAATCTTGTCGTTTCCATAGAAACGTTACTCGATTAAGAAGGAGAAGTCATGGAACCCATAGTATTTCGTAGCGACGCAATTTCTGTGTTAATTCGTCAATGTGAGTGAGCGAGAGATGCAGTAAAGAGGGAATAGAGCATCGGAAAGGAGATACTCGTGTCCCAAAAGAAAATCCTGCCGTTTCCATAGACACGTTACTCGATTTAGAAAGAGAAGTTATAGAACCAATAGTATTTCATAGCGACTGCAATCTCTGTGTTAATTCGTCAATATGAGGGTGCGAGGGATGCAATAAAGAAGGAATAGTGCATCGGCAAGGAGATACTCGGATCCGATAAGAATATCCTTTCCCTTCCATAGAATTGATATTCGATTTAGAAGGAGATGTCATAGAGCACATAGTATTCCATAGCGTCGCAATTTCTGTGTTGATTCGTCAATGTGATGGAGCCAGGGATGGAGTAAGGAAGGAATACTGCATCGGAAAGGAGATAGTCGTATCCCAAAAGAAAATCATGTCGTTTCCATAGAAAAGTTACTCAATTTAGAAGGAGAAGTCATAGAACCCATAGGATTTCATAGCGACTCATTTTCTGTGCTTATTAGTCAATGTTAGGGAACGAGGCAATCAGTAAAGTGGGAATAGTGCATCGGTAAGGAGATACTCGTATCTCAAAGTAAAATCCTGTCGTTTCCATTGAAACGTTACTCGATTTAGAAGGAGAAGTCATAGAACCCATAGTATTTCATAGAAACGCAATGTCATTGTTAATTCGTCAATGTGAGGGAGCGAGGGATGCAGTAGAGAAGGTATATGCATCGGAAAGGAGATACTCGTATCCCAAAAGAATAACCTGTCGTTTCAATAGAAACGTTACTCGGTTTAGAAAGAGCAGTTATAGAACACATAGTATTTCATAGCGACGCAATTTCTGTGTTAATTCGTGAATGTGAGGGATCGAGGGATGCTGTAGAGGAGGAATAGTGCATCGGAAAGGAGATACTCGTATCCCAAAGGAAAATTCTGTCGTTTCCATAGAAACGTAACTCGATTTTTAAGGAGAAATCATAGAACCCATAGTATTTCATAGCGGCGCAAATTCAGTGTTAATTCGTCAATGTGGAGGAGCGAGGGATGCAGTAAAGAGGGAATAGTGCATCGGAAAGGAGATACTCGTATCCCATGAGAAAATCCTGTCGTTTCCTTAGTAACGTTACTCGATTTAGAAGGAGAAGTCATAGAACACATAGTATTCCATGGAGTCGCAATTACTGTGTTAATTCATGAATGTGAGGGAGGCAGGGATGCAGTAAAGAAGGAGTAGTGCATAGGAAAGGAGATAGACGTATCCCAAAAGAAAATCCTGTCTTCTCCATAGAAACGTAACTCGTTTTAAAAAGATATGTCATAGAACCCATAGTATTTCATACATACGCAATTGCTGTGTTAATTCGTCAATGTGAGGGAGCGAGGGATGCAGGACAGAAGGAATAGTGCATCGGAAAGGAGATACTCGTATCCCAACGGTGATCCTGTCGTTTCCATGGAAACGTTACTCGATCTAGAAGGAGAAGTCATACAACACATATCATACCATAGCGTCACAATATCTGTGTTAATTCGTCAATCTGAGGGAGCGAGAGATGCAGTAAAGAAGGAATAGTGCAGCGGAGTGGAGATACTCGTATCCCAAAAGAAAATCCTTTTGTTTCCATTGAAACGTTACTCGATTTAGAAGGACATGTCATCGAACCAATGGTATTTTAGAGCGACGCAATTTCTGAGTTAATTTGTCAATGTGAGGGAGCAAGGGATACAGTTAAGAGGGAATAGTGCATAGGAAAGGATATTCTCGTATCCCATAAGAAAATCCTGTCGTTTCCTTAGAAACGTTACTCGATTTAGAAGGAGAAGTCATAGAACACATAGTATATCATAGAGACGCAATTTCTGTGTTAATTCGTCAATGTGAGGGAGCGAGGGATGAAGTAAAGAAGGAATAGTGCACCGGAAAGGAGATACTCGTATCCCAAAAGAATAACCTGTCGTTTCAATAGAAACGTTACTCGATTTAGAAGGAGCAGTTATAGAACACATAGTATTTCATAGCGACGCAATTTCAGTGTTAATTCGTCAATGTGAGGGATCGAGGGATGCAGTAGAGGAGGAATAGTGCATCGGAAAACAGATACTCGTATCCCAAAAGAAAATTCTGTCGTTTCTATAGAAATGTAACTCGAATTTTAAGGAGAAATCATAGAACCCATAGTATTTCATAGCGACGCAAATTCTATGTTAATTCAACAATGTGAGGGAGCGAGGGATGCAGTAAAGAAGGAATAGTGCATCGGAAAGGAGATACTCGTATCCCATGAGAAAATCCTGTCGTTTCCTTATAAACTTTACTCGATTTAGAAGGAGAAGTCATAGAACACATAGTATTCCATGGAGACGCAATTACTGTGTTAATTCGTGAATGTGAGGTAGCCAGGGATGCAGTAAAGACGGACTAGTGCATAGGAAAGGAGATAGACGTATTCCAAAAGAAAATCCTGTCGTTTCCATAGAAACGAAACTCGATTTAAGAGGGAAGTTATAGAACTCATAGTAATTCATACTGACGCAATATCTGTGTTAATTCGTCAATGTGAGGGTGCGAGGGATGCGGGATAGAAGAAATAGTGCATCGGAAAGGTGATACTCGTATACCAGTATACCAAAAGAAAATCCTGTCGTTTCCTTTGAAAAGTTATTCGATTTAGAAGGAGAAGTCATAGAACCCATAGGATTTCATAGCGACGCATTTTCTGTGCTTATTCGTCAATGTTAGGGAACGAGGCAATCAGTAAAGTAGGAATAGTGCATCGGTATGGAGATACTCGTTTCTCAAAGTAAAATCCTGTCGTTTCCACTGAAACGTTACTCGATTTAGAAGGAGAAGTTATAGAACCCATAATATTACATGGCGACGCAATTTCCCTGCTTATTCGTCAATGTGAGGGAGCGAGGGATGCAGTGAAGAACTAATAGTGCATCGGAAAGGAGGTACTCGTATCATAAAAGAAAATCCTGTCGTTTCCATAGAAACGTTACTCGATTTAGACGGAGAAGTCATGGAACCCATAGTATTTCATAGCGACGCAATTTCTGTGTTAATTCGTCAATGTGAGTGAGCGAGAGATGCAGTAAAGAGGGAATAGTGCATCGGAAAGGAGATACTCGTGTCCCAAAAGAAAATCCGGTCGTTTCCATGGACACGTTACTCGATTTAGAAAGAGAAGTTATAGAACCCATAGTATTTCATAGCGACGCAATCTCTGTGTTAATTCGTCAATATGAGGGTGCGAGGGATGCAATAAAAAAGGAAAAGTGCATCGGAAAGGACATACTCGGATTCGATAAGAAAATCCTTTCCTTTCCATAGAATCTATATTCGATTTAGAAGGAGAAGTCATAGAGCACATAGTAATCCATAGCGTCGCAATTTCTGTGTTAATTCGGCAATGTGATGGAGCCAGTGATGGAGTCAGGAAGGAATAGTGCATCGGAAAGGAGATAGTCTTATCCCAAAAGAAACTCCTGTCGTTTCCATAGAAAAGTTACTAGATTTAGAAGGAGAAGTCATAGAACCCATAGGATTTCATAGCGACGCATTTTCTGTGCTTATTCGTCAATGTTAGGGACGAGGCAATCAGTAAAGTAGGAATAGTGCATCGGAAAGGAGATAGTCGTATCCCAAAAGAAAATCCTGTCGTTTCCATAGAAACGTTACTTGATTTAGAAGGAGAAGTTATGGAACCCATAGTATTTCATAGCGACGCAATTTCTATGTTAATTAAACAATGCGAGGGAGTGAGGGATGCAGTCAAGAAGGAATAGTGCATCGGAAAGGAGATACTCGTATCCCATGAGAAAATCCTGTCGTTTCCTTAGAAACGTTTCTCGATTTAGAAGGAGGAGTCATAGAACACATAGTATTCCATGGAGTCGCAATTACTGTGTTAATTCGTGAATGTGAGGGAGCCAGGGATGCAGTAAAGAAGGACTAGTGCATTGGAAAGGAGATAGACGTATCCCAAAAGAAAGTCCTGTCGTTTTCATAGAAACGTAACTCGTTTTAAAAGGTGAAGTCACAGAACACATATCATACCATAGCGTCACAATATCTGTGTTAATTCGTCAGTGTGAGGGAGCCAGGGATGCAGTACAGAAGGAATAGTGCATCGGAAAGGAGATACTCGTATCCCGAAAGAAAAACCTGTAGTTCCCATAGAAACGTTTCTCAATATAGAAGGAGAAGTCATAGAACCCATAGTAATTCATAGCGACGCAATATCTGTGTTAATTCGTCATTCTGAGGGAGCGACGGAATCAGTAAAGAAGGAATAGTGCAGAGGAGTGGAGATACTCGTAACCCAAAAGAAAATCCTTTTGTTTCCATTGAACGTTACTCGATTTAGAAGGAGATGTCATAGAGCCAATAGTATTTCAGAGCGAGGCAATTTCTGAGTTAATTTGTCAATGTGAGGGAGCAAGGGATACAGTTAAGAGGGAATAGTGCATCGGAATGGAGATACTCGTATCGCAAAAGAAAATCCTGACGTTTCCACAGAAACGTTACTCGATTTAGACGAAGAAGTCATGGAACCCATAGTATTTCATAGCGACGCAATTTCTGTGTTAATTCGTCAATGTGAGGGAGCGAGGGATGCAGGAAAGAAGGAATAGTGCATCGGAAAGGAGAAACTCGTATCCCATAAGAAAATCCTGTCGTTTCCATAGAAACGTTACTCGATTTAGAAGGAGAAGCCATAGAACACATAGTATTCCATCCAGTCGCAATTTCTGTATTAATTCGTCAATGTGAGGGAGCCAGGGATGCAGTAAAGAAGGAATAGTGGATCGGAAAGGAGATACACGTATCACAAAAGAAAATCCTGCCGTTTCCATAGAAACGTTACTCGATTTAGAAGAAGAAGTCGTGGAACCCATAGTATTTCATTGCGACGCAATTTCTGTGTTAATTCGTCAAAGTGAGGGAGCGAGGGACGCTTTAAGGAAGGAATAGTGCATCGGAAAGGAGATACTCGTTTCTCAAAAGAAAATCCTGTCCTTTGCATAGAAACGTTACTCGATTTAGAAGGAGAAGTCATAGAACCCATTGGATCTCATAGCGACGCAATGTCTGTGCTTATTCGTCAATGTTTGGGAACGAGGGATGCAGTAAAGTAGGAATAGTGCATCGGAAAGGAGATACTCGTATCCCAAAAGAAAATCCTGTCGTTTCTATAGAAACGTTACTCGATTTAGAAGCAGAAGTCATAGAACACATAGTATTCCATAGAGTCGCAATTTCTGCGTTCATTCGTCAATGTGAGGGAGCCAGGGATGCAGTAAAGAAGGAATAATTCATCGGAAAAGAGATACTCGTATCCCAAAAGAAAATCCTGTCGTTTCCACTGAAACGTTACTCGATTTAGATGGAGAAGTCATGGTACCCATAGTAATTCATAGCGACGCAAATTCTGTGTTAATTCTTCAATGTGTGGGAGCGAGGGATGCAGTAAAGAAGGAATAGTGCGTCGGAAAGGAGATACTCGTATACCAAAAGAAAATCCTATCGTTTCCATAGAAACGTTACTCGATGTAGAAGGAGAAGTCATGGAACCCATAGTATTTCATAGCGACGCCATTTCTGTGTTTATTCGTCAATGTGAGGTAGCGAGGAATGCAGTAAAGAAGGAATAGTGCATGGGAAAGGAGATACTCGGATACCAGTATCCCAAAAGAGAATCATTTCGTTTCCATAGAAACAGTTACTCGATTTAGAAGGAGAAGTCATTGAACCCATAGTGTTTCATAGCGACGCAATTTCTGTTTTAATTCGTCAATGTGAGGTAGCGAGGGATGCAGTAAAGAAGGAATTATGCATCGGAAAGGAGATACTCGTATCCCAAAAGAAAATCCTGTCGTCACCATAGAAACGTTACTCGATTTAGAGGGAGAAATCATAGAACCCATAGTATTTCATAGCGACGCAATTTCTGCGTTAATTCGTCAATGAGAGGGAGCGAGGGATGCAGTAAAGAAGGAATAGTGCATCGGAAAGGAGATACTCGTATACCAAAAGAAAATCCTGTCGTTTCCATAGGAACGTTACTCGATTTAGAAGGAGAAGTCATAGAACACGTAGTATTTCATAGCGACGCAATTTCTGTGTTAATTCGTCAATGTGAGGGATTGAGGGGTGCAGGATAGAAAGAATAGTGCATCGGAAAGGAGTTACTCGTATCCCAAACGAAAATCCTGTCGTTTCCATAGAAACGTTGTTCGATGTAGAAGGAGAAGTCATAGAACACATATTATTCCATAGCGTCGCAATGTCTGTGTTAATTCGTCAATGTGAGGGAGCCAGGGTGTAGTAAAGAAGGAATAGTGCAGCGGATAGGAAATACTCGTATCCCAAAAGAAAAACCTGTTGTTACCATTGAAACGTTACTCAATTTAGAAGGAGATGTCATAGAACCAATGGTATTTCAGAGCGACGCAATTTCTGAGTTAATTTGTCAATGTGAGGGAGCAAGGGATGCAGTTAAGAGGGAAAAGTGCATCGGAATGGAGATACTCGTATCGCAAAAGAAAATCCTGACGTTTCCATAGTAATGTTACTCGATTTAGAAGGAGAAGTCATAGAACCCATAGTATTTTATAGCGACGCCATTTCTGTGTTAATTCGTCAATGTGAGGGAGCGAGGGATGCAGTTAAGGAGGAATGTCGCATCGGAAAGGAGATACTCGTATACCAAAAGAAAATCCTTTCGTTTCCATAGAAACGTTAATCGATTTAGAAGGAGAAGTCATGGAACCCATAGTATTTCATAGCGACGCCATATCTGTGTTAAATCGTCAATGTGAGGTAGCGAGGAATGTAGTAAAGAAGGAATAGTGCATCGGAAAGGAGATATTCGTACCCAAAAAGAATTTCCAGTCGTTTCCATGGAAACGTTACACGATTTAGAAGGAGAAGTTATAGAACAGAGTAGTTTATCATGGCGACGCAATTTCTGTGCTTATTCCTCGATGTGAGGGAGCGAGGGATGCAGTAAAGAACTAATAGTGCATCGGAAAAGTGGTACTGGTATCATAAAAGAAAATCCTGTCATTTCCATAGAAACGTTACTCGATTTAGAAGGAGAAGTCATGGAACCCATAGTATTTCATAGCGACGCAATATCTGTGTTAATTCGTCATTGGGAGGGAGCGTGAGATGCAGTAAAGAGGGAATAGTGCATCGGAAAGGAGATACTCGTATCCCAAAAGAAAATCCTGTCGTTCCAATAGAAACGTTACTCGATTTAGAAAGAGAAGTCTTAGCGCACATTGTAAACCATAGCCTCGCTATTTCTGTGTTAATTCGTCAATGTGATGGAGCCAGGGATGCAGTAAGGGAGGAATATTGCATCGGAAAGGAGATAGTCGTATCCCAAAAGAAAATCCTGTCGTTTCCATAGAAACGTTACTCGATTTAGAAAGAGAAATCATAGAACCCATAGGATTTCATAGCGACGCAATTTCTGTGCTTATTCGTCAGTGTGAGGGAACGAGGGATGCAATAATGTAGGAATAGTGCATCGGAAAGGAGATACTCGTATCCCAAAATAAAATACTGTCGTCTGCATAGAAACGCCACTCGATTTAGAAGGAGAAGTCATAGAACCCATAGTATTCCATAGCGACGAAATTTCATTGTTAATTCGTCAATGTGAGGGAGCGAGGGATGCAGTAAAGAAGGAATAGTGCATCGGAAAGGAGATACTCGTATCCCAAAAGAATATCCTGTCGTTTCCATAGAAACGTTACTCGATTTAGAAGAAGAAGTAAATGGAACCCATAGTATTTCATTGCGACGCAATTTCTGTGTTAATTCGTCAATGTGAGGGAGCGAGGGATGCTTTAGAGACGGAATAGTGCATCGGAAAGGAGATACTCGTTTCCCAAAAGAAAATCCTGTCCTTTGCATAGAAACGTTACTCGATTTAGAAGGAGAAGTCATAGAACACATAGGATTTCATAGCGACGCAATGTCTGTGCTTATTCGTCAATGTTAGGGAACGAGGGATGCAGTAAAGTAGGAATAGTGCATCGGAAAGGAGATACTCGTATCCCAAAAGAAAATCCTGTCGTTTCCATAGAAACGATACTCGATTTAGAAGGAGATGTCATGGAACCTATAGTATTTCATAGCTACGCAATTTGTGTGTTAATTCGTCAATGTGAGGGAGCCAGGGACGCAGTAAAGAAGGAATAGTGCATCGGAAAGGAAATACTCGTATCCCGAAAGAAAAACCTGTCGTTTCCATAGAGACGTTTCTCGATTTAGAAGGAGAAGTCATAGAACCCATAGTACTTCATAGCGACGCAATTTCTGTGTTAATTCGTCAATGTGGGGGAGTAAGGGATGCAGTAAAGAAGGAATAGTGCATCGGAAAGGAGATACTCGTACCCCAAAAGAAAATCCTGTCTTTTCCATAGAAAAGTTACTCGATTTAGAAGGAGAGGTCATAGAAGCGATAGTATTTAATAGCGACGCAATTTCAAAGTTAATTCGTCAATGTGAGGGAGGGAGGGATGCAATAAAGAAGGAATAGTGCATCGGAAAGGCGATACTCGTATCCCAAAAGAAAATCCTGTCGTTTCCATGGGAACATTACTCGATTTAGAAGGAGAAGTCATAGAACCCACAGTATTTCATAGCGACGCAATTTCTGTGTTAATTCGTCAATGTGAGGGATCGAGGGATGCAGTAGAGGAGGAATAGTGCATCGGAAAGGAGATACTCGTATCCTAAAAGAAAATCCTTTCGTTTCCATATAAACATAACTCGATTTAGCAGGAGAACTCATAGAACCCAATGTATTTCATAGCGACGCAAAAAATGGTTCAAATGGCTTTGAGCACTATGGGACTCAACTGCTGATGTCATTAGTCCCCTAGAACTTAGAACTAGTTAAACCTAACTAACCTAAGGACATCACAAACATCCATGCCCGAGGCAGGATTCGAACCTGCAACCGTAGCGGTCTTGCGGTTCCAGACTGCAGCGCCTTTAACCGCACGGCCACTTGGGCCAGCATAGCGACGCAATTTCTGTGTTAATTCGTCAATGTGAGGGAGCGACGGACGCAGTAAAAAAGGAATAGTGCATCGGAAAGGAGATACTCGTATACCAAAAGAAAATCCTGTCGTTTCCATAGAAACGTTACTCGATTTAGACGGAGAAGTCATGGAAGCCATAGTATTTCATAGCGACGGAATTTCTGAGTTAATTCGTCAATGTGAGGGAGCGCGGGATGCAGTAAAGAGGGAATAGGGCATCGGAAAGGAGATAGTCGTATCCCAAAAGATGATCCTGTCGTTTCCACAGAATCGTTACTCGAGTTAGAAGAATAAGTCATAGAACACATAGTATTTCAGTGCGACGCAATTTCTGTGTTAATTCGTCAATGTGAGGGAGCGAGGGATGCAGTAAAGAAGGAATAGTGCATCGGAAAGGAGATACTCGTATCCCAAAAGAAAATCCTGTCGTTTCCATGGAAACGTTACTCGATTAAGAAGGAGAAGTCGTAGAACCCATAGTATCTCATAGCGACGCAATTTCTGTGTTAATTAGTCAATATGAGGGAGCGAGGGATCCAGTAATGAAGAAATAGTGCATCGGAAAGTAGATACACGTATCCCAAAAGATTATCCTGTCGTTTCCACAGAATCGTTACTCGAGTTAGAAGAATAAGTCATAGAACTCATAGTATTTCATGGCGACGCAATTTCTGTGTTATTTCGTCAATGTGAGGGAGCGAGGGATGCAGTAAAGAAGGAATAGTGCATCGGAAAGGAGATACTCGTATCCCAAAAGAAAATCCTGTCGTTTCCACGGAAACGTTACACGATTTATAAGGAGAAGCCATAGAACCCATAGTAATTCATAGCGACGCAATCTCTGCGTTAATTCATCAATGTGCGGGAGCAAGGGATGAAGTAAAGAAGGAAAAGTGCATCGGAAGGGAGATAGATGTATCCCAAAACGAAATCATGTCTTTTCCACAGAAACGTTACTCGATTTAGAAGGAGAAGTTATAGAACACATAGTATTTCATGGCGAAGCAATTTCTCTGCTTATTCGTCAATGTGAGGGAGCGAGGGATGCAGTAAAGAACTAATAGTGCATCGGAAAGGAGATACTCGTATCATAAACGAAAATCCTGTCGTTTTCATAGAAACTTTACTCGATTTACAAGGTGAAGTCATGAAACTCATAGTATTTCATAGCGACGCAATTTCTGTGTTAATTCGTCGATGTGAGGGAGCGAGGGATGCAGTAGAGAAGGAATAGTGCATCGGAAAGGAGATACTCGAATACCAGAAGAAGAACCAGTCGTTTCCATAGAAACGTTACTCGATTTAGAAGGAGAAGTCATAGAACCCATAGTATTTCATAGCGACGCAATTTCTGTGTTAATTCGTCAATGACAGGGAGCGAGAGACGCAGTAAAGAAGGAATAGTGCATCGGAAAGGAGATACTCGTATCCCAAAAGAAAATCCTATCGTTTCCATAGAAATGTTACTTGATTTGGAAGGAGAAGTCATAGAACCCATAGTATTTCATAGCGACGCAATTTCCGCGTTAATTTGTCAATGAGAGGGAGCGAGGGATGCAGTAAAGAGGGAATAGTGCTTCGGAAAGGAGATACTAGTATCCCAAAGGAAATTAATGTCGTTTCGATAGGAATGTTACTCGATTTAGAAGGAGAAGTCATAGAACCTATAGCATTTCATAGCGTCGCAATTTCTGTGTTAATTCGTCAATGTGAGGTAGCGAGGAATGCAGTAAAGAAGGAATAGTGCATCGGAAAGAAGACAGTCGTATCCCAACAGAAAACCCTGTCGTTTCTATAGAAACGTTACTCGATTTAGAAGGAGAAGTCAGAGAACCCATAGTATTTCATAGCAACGCAATTTCTGTGTTAATTAGTCAATGTGAGGGAGCGAGGGATGATGAAAAGAGGGAATAGTGCATCGGAAAGGAGATAGTCGTATCCCAAAAGAAAATCTTGTCGTTTCCTTAGAAACGTTACTCGATTTAGAAGGAAAAGTCATAGAACCCACAGTATTTCATAGCCACGCAATTTCTGTGTTAATTCGTCAAAGTGAGGGGGCGAGGGATGCAGTACTTAAGGAATAGTGCATCGGAAATAAGTCAGTCGTATTCCAAAGAAAAATCCTGTCGTTTCCGTAGAAACGTTACACGATTTAGAAGGAGAAGTCATAGAACCCATAGTATTTCATAGCGACGTAATTTCTGCGTTAATTCGTCAGTGTAAGGGAGCGAGGGATGCAGTAAAGAAGGAATAGTGCATCGGAGAGGAGATACTCGTATACCAAAAGAAAATCTTGTCGTTTCCATAGAAACGTTACTCGATTTAGAAGGATGAGTCATAGAACCCACAGTATTTCATAGCCACGCAATTTCTGTGTTAATTCGTCAATGTGAGGTAGCGAGGAATGCAGTAAAGAAGGAATAGTGCATCGGAAAGGAGACACTCGTATCCCAAATGAAATTTCTGTCGTTTCCATAAAAACGTTACTCGATTTAGAAGGAGAAGTCATAGAACCAATAGTATTTCATACCGTCGCAATTTCTGTGTTAATTCGTCAATGTGAGGTAGCGAGGGATGCAGTAAAGAAGGAATAGTGCATCGGAAAGAAGACAGTCGTATCCCAACAGAAAACACAGTCGTTTCTACTGAAACGTTACTCGATTTAGAAGGAGAAGTCAGAGAACCCATAGTATTTCATAGCAACGCAATTTCTGTGTTAATTAGTCAATGTGAGGGAGCGAGGGATGAAGTAAAGAAGGAATAGTGCATCGGAAAGGAGATAGTTGTATCCCAAAACGAAATCCTGTCGTTTCCATAGAAACGTTACTCGATTTAGGAAGAGAAGTAATAGAACCTATAGTACTTCATGGCGACGCTTTTTCTCTGCTTATTCGTCAATGTGAGGGAGCGAGGGATGCAGTAAAGAACTAATAGTGCATCGGAGAGGAGATACTCCTATCGTAAGAGAAAATCCTGTCGTTTTCATAGAAACTGTACTCGATTTAGAAGTAGAAGTCATAGAACCCATAGTATTTCATAGCGACGCAACTTCTGTGCTTATTCGTCAATGTGAGGGAGCCGGGGATGCAGTAAAGAACTAGTAGTACATCGGAAAGGAGATACTCGCATCATAATAGAATATCCTGTCGTTTCCGTAGAAACGTGACTCGATTTAGAAGGAGAAGTAATGGAACCCATAGTATTTCATAGCGACACAATATCTGTGTTAATTCCTCAATGTCAGGGAGCGGGGGATGCAGTAAGGAAGGAATAGTGCATCGGAGAGGAGATACTCGTATCCCAAAAGAAAATCCTGTCATGTCAATAGAAACGCTAGTCGATTTAATAGGAGAAGACATAACACCCATAGTATTTCATAGCGATGCAATTTCTGTGTTAATTCGTCAATGTGAGGGAGCGAGAGACGCAGTAAAGAAGGAATAGTGCATCAAAACGGACATACGCGTATCACAAAAGAAAATCCTGTCGCTTCCATAGAAACGTTACTCGATTTAGAGGGTGAAGTCATAGAACCCATAGTATATCGTAGAGACCCAATTTCCGCGTTAGTTCGTCAATGTGAAGGACCGAGGGATGCAGTAAAGAAGGAATAGTGCATCGGAAAGGGCATACTCGTATCCCAAAATAAAATCCTTTCGTTTCTATAGAAACTTTACTTGATTTAGAAGGAGAAGTCATAGATCACATAGTATTTCATAGCGACGCAATTTTTGTGTTAATTCATCAATGTGAGATAGCGAGGGATGCAGCAAAGAAGGAATAGTGCATCGGAAAGGAGAAACTCGTATACCAGAAGAAAATCCTGTCGTTTCCATAGAAACGTTACTCGATTTTGAAGGAGAAGTCATAGAATCCATAGTATTTAATAGCCACGCAATTTCTGTCTTAATTCGTCAATGCCAGGGGGCGAGGGATGCAGTAAAGAAGGAATAGTGCAGCGGAAAGGAGATACTCGTATCCCAAAAGAAAATCCTGTCGTTTCAATAGAAACGTTACTCGATTTTGAAGGGGGAGTCATAGAACGCATTTTGTTTCGAAGCGACGCAATATCGGTGTTAATTCGTCAATGTGAGGGAGCGAGGGATAAAGTACAGAAGGAATAGTGCATCGGAAATGAGATACTCGTATCCCAAAGAAAATCCTGTCGTTTCAATAGAAACATTACTCGATTTAGGAGGAGAAGCCATAGATCCCATAGTATATCATAGCCACGTGATTTCTGTGTTAATTCGCCCATGTGAGGGAGCGAGGGATGCAGTACAGAAGGAATAGTGCATCGGAAGGAGATACTCGTATCCCAAAAGCAATTCCTGTCGTTTCCATATAAACGTTGCTCGATTTAGAAGGAGAAGTCTTAGAACCCATAGTATTTCATAGCGACGCAATTTCTGTGTCAATTCGTCAGTGTGAGGGAGCGAGAGATGCAGTAAAGAGAGAAAAGTGCATTGGTAAGGAGATAGTCGTATCCCAAAAGAAAATCCTGTCGTTTCCATAGAAACGTTACACGATTTAGGAGGAGAAGTCATAGAACACATAGTATTTAATAGCGACGCAATTTCTGTGTTAATTCGTCGATGTGAGGGAGCGAGGGATGCATTAGAGATGGAATGGTGCATCGGAAAGGAGATACTCGTATGCCAGAAGAAAAACCTGTCGTTTCCATAGAAACGTTACTCGATTTAGAAGGAGATGTCATAGAACCCATAGTATCTGATAGCGACGCAATTTCTGTGTTAATTCGTCAAAGTGAGGGAGCGAGAGACGCTGTAAAGAAGGAATAGTGCATCGAAAAGGAGATACTCGTATCCCAAAAGAAAATCCTGCCCTTTCCATAGAAACGTGACTTGATTTAGAAGGAGAAGTCATAGAATCCATGGTACTTCATAGCGACGCAATTTCCGCGTTATTTCGTCAATGAGAGGGAGCGAGGGATGCAGTGAAGAGGGAATAGTGCATAGGAAAGGAGATACTCGTATCCAAAAGGAAATTACTGTCGTTTCCACAGAAACGTTACTCGATTTAGAAGGAGAAGTCATAGAACCCATAGCATTTCATAGCGACGCAATTTCTGTTTTAATTCGTCAATGTGAGGGAGCGAGTGATGCGCTAAAGAAGGAACAGTGCATCGGAAAGGAGATACTCGTTTGCCAAAAGAAAATCCTGTTTTTTCCATGGAAACGATACTCCATTTAGAGGGAGAAGTCATAGAAACCATAATAACTCATAGCGACACAATTTCTACGTTAATTCGTCAATGTGAGGGAGCGAAGGATGCAGTTAAGAAGGAATAGTGCATCGGAAAGGAGATACTCCTTTACCAAAAGAAAATCCAGTCGTTTCCAAAGAAACGTTACTCGATTTAGATGGAAAAGTCATAGAACCCATAGTATTTCAAAGCGACGCAATTTCTGTGTTAATTCGTCAATGTGAGAGAGCGAGGGATGCAGTAAAGAAGGAATAGTGCATCGGAATGGAGATACTCGTATACCAAAAGAAAAACCGGTCGTTTCCATAGAAACGTTACTCGATTTAGAAGGAGAAGTCATAGAACCCCTAGTATTTCATAGAGACGCAATTTCTGTTTTAATTCGTTAATGTGAGGTAGAGGGGGATGCAGCAAAGACTGAATGGTGCATCGGAAAGGAGATACTCGTATACCAAATGAAAATCCAGTCTTTTCCATAGGAACGTTACTCGATTTAGAAGGAAAAGTCATAGAACCCATAGTATTTCATAGCGACGCAATTTTTGTGTTAATTCGTCAATGTGAGATAGCGAGGGATGCAGCAGAGAAGGAATAGTGGATCGGAAAGGAGATACTCGTATACCAGAAGAAAATCCTGTCGTTTCCATAGAAACGTTACTCGATTTTGAAGGAGAAGTCATAGAATCCATAGTATTTTATAGCGACGCAATTCCTGTGTTAATTCGTCTTTCTGAGGGAGCGAGGGATGCAGTAAAGAAGGAATAGTGCATCGGAATGGAGATACTCGTATCCCAAAAGAGAATCCTATCGTTTCCATAGAAACGTTACTCGATTTAGAAGGAGAGATAATAGAACCCATAGTATTTAATAGCCACGCAATTTCTGTGTTAATTCGTCAATGCCAGGGGGCGAGGGATGCAGTAAAGAAGGAATAGTGCAGCGGAAAGGAGATACTCGTATCCCAAAAGAAAATCCTGTCGTTTCAATAGAAACGTTACTCGACTTTGAAGGGGGAGTCATAGAACGCATTTTATTTCGAAGCGACGCAATATCGGTGTTAATTCGTCAATGCGAGGGAGCGAGGGATAATGTACAGAAGGAATAGTGCATCGGAAATGAGATACTCGTATCCCAAAGAAATTCCTGTCGTTTCAATAGAAACCATACTCGATTTAGGAGGAGAAGCCATAGATCCCATAGTATATCATAGCCACGTGATTTCTGTGTTAATTCGCCCATGTGAGGGAGCGAGGGATGCAGTACAGAAGGAATAGTGCATCGGAAGGAGATAGTCGTATCCCAAAGCAATTCCTGTCGTTTCCATATAAACGTTACTCGATTTAGAAGGAGAAGTCATAGAACCCAGAGAATTTCATAGCGCCGCAATTTCTGTGTTAATTCGTCAATGTGATCGAGCGAGGGATGCAGTAAAGAAGGAATAGTGCATCGGAAAGGAGATACTCGTATCCCAAAAGAAAATCCTGTCGTTTCCACGGAAACGTTACACGATTTAGAAGGAGAAGTCATAGAACCCATAGTAATTCGTAGCGACGCAATCTCTGCGTTAATTCGTCAATGTGAGGGAGCGAGGGATGCAGAAAAAAGACGGAATAGTGCTTCAGAAAGGAGATACTCGTAATCCAAATAAAAATCCTGTCGTTTCCAAGAAACGTTACTCGATTTAGAAGGAGAATCATAGAACCCATAGTATTTTATAGCGACGCAATTTCTGTGTTAATTTTGTCAATGAGAGGGAGCGAGGGATGCTGTAAGGACGGAATAGTGCATCGGAAAGGAGAGACTCCTATCCCAATAGAAAATACTGTCGTTTCAATAGAAACGTTACTCGGTTTGGAAGGAGAAGTAATGGAACCCATAGTATTTCATAGCGACTCAATATCTGTGTTATTTGGTCAATGTGAGGGAGCGAGGGATCCAGTAAAGACGGAATAATGCATCGCAAAGGAGATGCTTGTGTCCCAAAAGAAAATCCTGTCGTTTCCATAGAAACGTTACTCGATTTAGAGGGAGAAGTCATAGATCACATAGTATTTCATAGCGACGCAATTTCTGTGTTAATTCGTCAATGTGAGGGAGCGAGGAATGCAGTAAAGTCGGGATAGTGCTTCGGGAAGGAGATACTCGTATCCCAAAAGGAAATCCTGTCGTTTCCATAGAAACGTTATTCGATTTAGAGGGAGAAGTCATAGATCACATAGTATTTCATAGCGACGCAATTTCTGTGTTAATTCGTCAATGTGAGGGAGCGAGGAATGCGGTAAAGTCGGGATAGTGCTTCGGGAAGGAGATACTCGTATCCCAAAAGAAAATCTAGTCGTGTCCGTAGAAACGTTGCTCGATTGTAAAGAAGATGTTATAGAGCACATAGGATCTCCAGTGACGCAATTTCAACGCTTATTCGTCAATGTGAGGGAGCGAGGGATGCAGTAAAGAACTAATAGTGCATCAGAAAGGAGATACTCCTATCCCAAAAGAAAATCCTGTCGTTTCCATTGAAACGTTACTCGATTTAGAAGGAGAAGTGATTGAATACATAGTATTCCATAGCGATGCAATTTCTGTGATAAGTCGTCAATGTGAGGGACCCAGGGAGGCAGTAAAGAAGGAATAGTGCATCGGAAAGGAGATACTCGTATACCTAAACAAAATCCCTCGTTTCAATAGAAACGTTGCTCGATATACAAGGAGAAGTCATAGAACCCATAGTATTTCATAGCGACGCATTTTCTGCGTTAATTCGACAATGTGAGGGAGCGAGAGCTGCAGTAAAGAAGGAGTCGTGCATCGGAAGTGAGATACTCATATCCCAAATGAAAATCCTGTCGTTTCCATAGAAACGTTACTCGATTGAGAAGGAGAAGTATTTGAACTCGTACTATTTCATAGCGACGCAATTTCTATGTTTATTCGTCAATGTGAGGGAGCGAGGGATGCAATAATGAACTAATAGTGCGTCGGAAAGGAGAAACTCGTATCCCAAAAGCTAATCCTCTCGTTTCCATAGAAATATTACTCGATTTAGAAGGAGAATTCATGGAACCCATAGTATTTCGTAGCGACGCTATTTCTGTGTTAATTCGTCAATGTGAGGGAGCGAGGTATGCAGTAAAGACGGAATAGTGCATCGGAAAGGAGAGACTCCTATCCCAAAAGAAAATCCTGTCGTTTCAACAGAAACGTTACTCGGTTTAGAATGAGAAGTCATAGAACCCATTGCATTTCATAGCCACGCAATTTCTAGGTTAATTCGTGAATGTGAGGGAGGGAGGGATGCAGTAAAGGAGGAATAGTGCATCGGAAAGGAGATACTCGTATCCCAAAAGAAAATCCTGTCGTTTCCATAGAAACGTTACTCCATATAGAAGGAGAAGTCATAGAACCAATAGTATTTCATCGCGACGCAATTTCTGTGTTAATTCGTCAATGTGAGAGAGCGAGAGATGCAGCAAAGACGGAATAGTGCTTCGCAAAGGAGATGCTCTTATCAGAAAAGAAAATGCTGTCGATTCCATAGAAACGCTACTTGATTTAGAAGGGGATGTCATGGAACCCATAGTATTTCATAGCGACGCAATTTCTGTGTTAATTCGTCAATGTGAGGGAGCGAGGGGCGCAGTAAAGACGGAGTAGTCCATCGGAAAGGAGAGACGCCAATGCCAAAAGAAAATCCTGTCGTTTCCATAGAAACGTTTCTCGATTTGAAAAGAAAAGTTAAAGAACCCATAGTATTTCATAGCGACGCGATTTCTGTGCTTATACCTCAATGGGATGCAGTAAAGAACTAATAGTGCATCGGAAAGGAGATACTCGTATCCCAAAAGAAAATCCTGTCGTTTCCATTGAAACGTTATTCGATTTAGAAGGAGAAGTAATGGAATCCAAAGTATTTCATAGCGAAGTAATTTCGGTGTTATTTCGCCAATGTGAGGGAGTGAGGGATGCAGTAAAGAACTAATAGTGCATCAGAAAGGAGATACTCGTATCCCAAAAGAAAATCCTGCCGTTTCCATAGAAATGTTACTCGATTTGGAAGGAGATGTCATGGAACCCATAGTATTTCGTAGCGACGCAATCTCTGTGTTATTTCGTCAAAGTGAATGAGCGAGGGATGCAGTAAAGACGGAATAGTGCATCGGAAAGGAGATACTCGTATCCGAAAAAAAAAAATCCTGTCGTTTCAATTGAAACGTTACTCGTTTTAGAAGGAGAAGTCATATAACCCATAGTATTTCATAGCCACGCAATTTCTGTGTTAATTCGTTAATGTGAGGGTGCGAGGGTTGCAGTAAAGAAGGAATAGTGCATCGGAAAGGAGATACTCCTATCCCAAAAGAAAATTCTGTCGTTTCAACGGAAACGTTACTCGGTTTAGAAGGAGAAGTCATATAACCCATAGTATTTCATAGCCACGCAATTTCTGTGTTAATTCGTTAATGTGAGGGAGGGAGGGATGCAGTAAAGGAGGAATAGTGCATCGGAAAGGAGATACTAGTATACCAAAAGAAAATCCTTTCGTTTCCATAGAAACGTTACTCGATTTGGAAGGATGAGCCATAGAACCCACAGTATTTCATAGCGACGCAATCTCTGTGTTAATTCGTCAATGTGAGGGAGCGAGGGATGCAGTAGAGAAGGAATTGTGCAACGGAAAGGTGATACTAGTATGCCAAAAGCAAATCCTGTCGTTTCCATTGAAACGTTACTCGATTTAGAAGGAGAAGTCATTGAAAACATAGTATTCCATAGCGATGCAATTTCTGTGATAATTCGTCAATGTGAGGGAGTCAGGGTGGCAGTAAAGAAGGAATAGTGCATCGGAAAGGAGATACTCGTATACCAAAACAAAATCCTTTCGTTTCAATAGAAACGTTACTCGATTTAGAAGGAGAAGTAATAGAACCCATAGTATTTCATAGCGACGCAATTTCTACATTAATTCGTCAATGAGAGGGAGCGAGAGATGCAGTAAAGAAGGAATCGTGAATCGCAAATGGGATACTCATATCCCAAAAGAAAATCCTGTCGTTTCCATAGAAACGTTACTCGATTTAGAAGGAGAGGTTATAGAACCCATACTATTTCGTAGCGACGCAATTTCTGTGTTTATTCGTCAATGTGAGGGAGCGAGGGATGCAGTAATGAAGTAATAGTGCATTGGAAAGGAGATAGTAGTATCCCAAAAGATAATCCTCTCGTTTCCATAGAAACGTAACTCGATTTAGAAGGAGGCGTCATGGAGCCCATAATATTTCATAGCGACGCAATTGCTGTGTTAATTCGTCAATGTGAGGGAGCGAGGGATGCAGTAGAGAAGGAACAGTGCATCGGAAAGAAGATAGTCGTATCCCAAAAGAAAATCCTGTCGTTTCCGTTGAAACGTTACTCCATTTAGAAGGACAAGACATAGAACGCATAGAATTTCATAGCGACGCAATTTCTGTGTTAATTCGTCAATGTGAGGAAGCGAGGGATGCAGTAAAGAAGGCATAGTGCATCGGAAAGTAGATAGTCGTATCCCAAAAGAAAATCCTGTCGTTCCCATAGAAACGTAACTCGATTTAGAAGGAGGCGTCATGGAACCCATAATATTTCATAGACGCGCAATTTCTGTGTTAATTCGTGAATGTGAGGGAGCGAGGGATGCAGAAAATAGACGGAATAGTGCTTCAGAAAGGAGATACTCGTATCCCAAAAGAAAATCCTGTCGTTTCAATACAAACGTTACTCGATTTAAAAGGAGAAATCATAGAACACATAGTATATCATAGCGACGCAATTAATGTGTTACTTCGTCAATGTGAGGGAGCGAGGAATGCAGTAAAGTCGGAATAGTGCTTCGGGAAGGAGATACTCGTATCCCAAATGAAAATCTAGTCGTGTCCGTAGAAACGTTACTCGATTTAAAAGGAGAAGTCATGGAACCCATAGTATTTCATAGGGACGAAATTTCTGTGTTATTTCGTCAATGTGAGGGTGCGAGGGATGCAGTAAAGACGGAATAGTGCATCGGAAAAGAGATACTCGTATCCCAAAAGAAAATCCCGTCGTTTCCATAGAAACGTTACCCGATTTAGAAGGAGAAGTCATAGAACCCATAGAATTCCATAGGGACGAAATTTCTGTGTTATTTCGTCAATGTGAGGGAGCGAGGGATGCAGTAAAGACGGAACAGTGCATCGGAAAGGAGAGACTCCTATCCCAAAAGAAAATCCTGTCGTTTCCATTGAAACTATTCTCGATTTGAAAAGAGAAGATAAAGAACCCATAGTATTTCACAGCGACGCGATTTCTGTGCTTATTCTTCAATGGGAGGGAGCGACGGATGCAGTAAAGAACTAATAGTGCATCGGAAAGGAGATACTCGGATCCCAAAAGAAAATCCTGTCGTTTCCATATAAACGTTACTCGATTTAAAAGGAGAAGTCATGGAACCCATAGTATGTCATAGGGACGAAATTTCTGTGTTATTTCGTCAATGTGAGGGTGCGAGGGATGCAGTAAAGACGGAACAGTGCATCGGAAAGGAGAGACTCCTATCCCAAAAGAAAATCCTGTCGTTTCCATAGAAACTATTCTCGATTTGAAAAGAGAAGTTAAAGAACCTATAGTATTTCACAGCGAAGCGATTTCTGTGCTTATTCTTCAATGTGAGGGAGCGAGGGATGCAATATAGAACTAATAGTGCATCGGAAAGGAGATACTCGTATCCCTAAAGAAAATCCCGTCGTTTCCATAGAAACGTTACCCGATTTAGAAGGAGAAGTCATAGAACCCATAGAATTTGATAGCGACGCAATTTCTGTGTTAATTCGTCAATGTGAGGGAGCGAGGGATGCAGTAAAGAAGGAATAGTGCGTCGGAAAGGAGATACTAGTATACGAAAAGAAAATCCTCACGTTTCCATAGAAACGTTACTCCATTTAGAAGGATGAGCCATAGAACACACAGTATTTAATAACGACGCAATCTCTGTGTTACTTCGCCAATGTGAGGGAGCGAGGGATGCAGTATAGAAGGAATTGTGCAACGGAAAGGAGATACTCGTATCCCAAAAGAGAATCCTGTCGTTTCCATTGAAACATTACTCGATTTAGAAGGAGAAGTGATTGAACACATAGTATTCCATAGCGATACAATTTCTGTGTTTGTTCGTCAATGTGAGGGAGCGAGGAATGCAGTAATGAACTAATAGTGCATCGGAAAGGAGATAGTCGTATCACAAAACATAATCCTCTAGTTTCCACAGAAATATTACTCGATTTAGAAGGAGAATTCATGGAACCCATAGTATATCGTAGCGACGCGATTTCTGTGTTAATTCGTCAAATGGGAGGGAGCGAAATATGCAGTAAAGACGGAATAGTGTATCGGAAAGGAGAGAATCCTATCCCAAAAGTAAATCTTGTCGTATCTATGGAAACGTTACTTGGTTTAGAAGGAGAAGTCATAGAACCCATAGTATTTCAAGCGCCGCGATTTCTGTGTTATTTCGTCAATGTGAGGCAGCGAGAGATGCAGCAAAGACGGAATAGTCCTTGGGAAAGGAGATACTCGTATCCCAAAAAAAAATCCTGTCGTTTCCATAGAAACATTAGTCGATTTAGAAATGGATGTCATAAATCCCATAGTATTTCATAGCGACGCAATTTCTAAGTTAATTCGTCAATGTGAGGGAGCGAGTGGCGCAGTAAAGACGGAATAGTGCATCGGAAAGGAGAGACTCCTATCCCAAAAGAAAATCCTGTCGTATCCATAGAAACGTTTCTCGATTTGAGAGGAGAAGTTAAAGAACCCATAGTATTTCACAGCGACGCGATTTCTGTGCTTATTCTTCAATGGGAGGGAGCGAGGGATGCAGTAGAGAACTAATAGTGCATACGAAAGGAGATACTCGTATCCGAAAAGAAATTCCTGTCGTTTCCATTGAAACGTTACTCGATTTAGAAGGAGAAGTCATGGAACACATAGTATTTCATAGCGACGCAATTTCTATGTTGTTTCGTCAATGTGAAAGAGCGAGGGATGCAGTATAGACGGAATAGTGCATCGGAAAAGAGATACTCGTATCCCAAAAGAAAATCCTGTCGTTTCAATAGAAACGTTACTCGACTTAGAAGGAGAAGTCATAGAACCCATGGTATTTCATGGCGACGCAATTTCTATGTTAATTCACCAATGAGAGGGAGCGAGGGATGCAGTAAAAACGGAATAGTGCATCGGAAAGGAGATACTCGTATCCCAAAAGAAAATCCTGTAGTTTCAATAGAAACGTTACTCGATTTAGAAGGAGAAGTCATAGAACCCACAGTGTTTCATAGCGACGCAATCTCTGTGTTGATTCGTCAATGTGAGGGAGCGAGGATGCAGTAAAGAAGGAATAGTGCATCGGAAAGGAGATACTCGTATCCCAAAAGAAAATCCTGTGGTTTCCATAGAAACGTTATTTGATTTAGAAGGAGAAGTTATAGAATCCATAGTATTTCACAGCGACGCAATGTCTGTGCTTATTCGTCAATGTGTGGGAGCGAAGGATGCAGTAAAGACGGAATTGTGCATCGGAAATTAGAAACTCGAATCCCAAAAGAAATTTCTGTCGTTTCAATAGAAACGTTACTCAGTTTGGAAGGAGAAGTCATAGAACCCATAGTATTTCATAGCCACGCAATTTCTGTGTTAACACTTGAATGTGAGAGAGCGAGGGATGCAGAAAAGAAGGAATAGTCCATCGGAAAGGAGATACTCGTATCCCAAAAGGAAATCCTATCGTCTCCATAGAAACGTTACTCGATATGGAAGGAGAAGTCATAGAACCCATAGTATTTCATCGCGACGCAATTTCTGTGTTAATTCGTCAATGTGAGGGAGTGAGAGATGCAGCAAAGACGGAATAGTGCTTCGGAAAGGAGATACTCGTATCCCAAAAGAAAATCCTCTCGTTTGCATAGAAACGTTTCTCGATTTAGAAGGAGAGGTCATAGAACCCATAGTATTTCATAGCGACGCAATTTCTGCGTTAATTCGACAATGTGAGGGAGCGAGGGATGCAGTAAAGAAGGAATAGTTCGTCGGAAAGGAGATACTCGTATCCCAAAAGGAAATTCTGTCGATTCCATAGAAACGTTACTCGATTTGAAAAGAGAAGTTATAGAACGCATAGTATTTCACAGCGGCGCAATTTCTGTGCTTATTCTTCAATGTGAGGAAGCGAGGGATGCAGTACAGAACTAATAGTGCATCGGAAAGGAGATACTCGTATCCCAAAACAAAATCCTGTCGTTTCCATAGAAACGTTACTCGATGTAAAAGGAGAAGTCATGGAACCCATAGTATTTCATGGTGACGCAAGTTCTGTGTTATTTCGTCAATATGACGGAGCGAGGGATGCAGTAAAGACGGAATAGTGCATCGGAAGGAGGTACTCGTATCCCAAAAGAAAATCCTGTCGTTTCAATAGAAACGTTACTCGATTTACAAAGAGAAGTCATAGAACCCATAGAATTTCACAGCCACGCAATTTCTGTGTTAATTCGTGAATGTGAGGGAGGGAAGGATGCAGTAAAGGAGGAATAGTGCATCGGAAAGGAGAGACTCGTATTCCAAAAGAAAATCCTGACGTTTCCATAGAAAAGTTACTCGATTTAGATGGGGATGTCATAGAACCCATAGTATTTCATAGCGACGCAATTTCTGTGTTAATTCGTCAATGTGAGGGAGCGAGATGCGCAGTAAAGTCGGAATAGTGCATCGGAAAGGAGAGACTCCTATGCCAATAGAAAATCCTTTCGTTTCCATAGAAACGTCTCTCGATTTGAAAGGAGAAGTTAAAGAACCCATAGTATTTCACAGCGACGCGATTTTTGTGCTTATTCTTCAATGGGAGGGAGCGAGGGGTGCATTAAAGAACTAATAGTGCTTCGGAAAAGAGATACACGTATCCCAAAAGTAAATCCTGTCGTTTCAATAGAAACGTTACTCGATTTAGAAGGAGAAGTCATAGTTCCCACGGTATATCATAGCGACGCAATTTCTATGTTAATTCACCAATGTGAGGGACCGAGGGATGCAGTAAAGACGGAATAGTGCAACGGAAAGGAGATACTCGTATCCCAAAAAAAATTCTGTCGTTTAAATAAAAACGTTACTCGATTTAGAAGGAGAAGTCATAGAACCCACAGTATTTCATAGCGACGCAATTTCTGTGTTAACTCGTGAATGTGAGGGGGCGAGGGATGCAGTAAAGAAGGAATAATCCATCGGAAAGGAGATACTCGTATCTTAAAAGAAAATCCTGTCGTTTCCATAGAAACGTAACTCGATGTAGAAGGAGAAGCCATGGAACCCATAGTATTTCATAGCGACGCAATTTCTGTGTTAATTCGTCAATGTGAGGGAGCGAGGGATGCAGTAAAGAAGGAATTGTGCAACGGAAAGGAGATACTCGTATCCCAAAAGAAAATCCTGTAGTTTCTATAGAAGCGTCACTCGATTTAGAAGGAGGCGTCATGGAACCCATAATATATCATAGCGACGCAATTGCTGTGTTAATTCGTTAATGTGAGGGAGCGAGGGATGCAGAAAAAAGACGGAATAGTGCTTCAGAAAGGTGATACTCGTATCCCAAAAGAAAATCCTGTCGTTTCCATAGAAACGTTACTCGATTTAGAAGGAGAATAATAGAACCCATACTATTTCATAGCGACGCAGTTTCTGCGTTAATTTGTCAATGTGACGGGGCGAGGGATGCACTAAAGAAGGAATATGCATCGGAAAGGAGATACTCGTATCATAAAAGAAAATCCTGTCGTTTCCATAGAAACGTTACTTGATTTAGAAGGATAAGTTATAGAACCCATAGTATTTCCCAGCGACGCAATGTCTGTGCTTATTCGTCAATGTGAGGGAGCGAGGGATGCAGTAAAGAACTAATAGTGCATCGGAAAGGAGATACTCGTAACCCAAAAGAAAATCCTGTCGTTTCCCTAGAAACGTAACTCGATTTAGTAGGAGAAGTCATGGAACCCATAGTATTTCATAGCGACGCAATTTCTATGTTAATTCGTCAATGTGAGGGAGCGAGGGATGCAGTAGAGAAGGAATAGTCCATCGGAAAGGAGATACTCGTATACCAAAAGAAAATCCTGTCGTTTCCATAGAAACGTTACTCGATTTGAAAGGACAATTTATAGAACACATAGTATTTCACAGCGCGCAATTTCTGTGCTTATTCATCAATGTGAGGAAGCGAGGGATGTAGTAAAGAACTAATAGTGCAACGGAAAGGAGATACTAGTACCTCAAAAGAAAATCCTGTCGTTTCCATTGAAACGTTACTCGATTAAGATGGAGAAGTCATTGAACACATAGTATTTCATAGCGACGCAATTTCTGTGTTAATTCGTCAATGTGAGGGAGCGAGGGGCGCAGTAAAGACGGAATTGTGCATCGGAAAAGAGAGACTCCTATCCCAAAAGAAAATCCTGTCGTTTCCATGGAAATGTTACTCGATTTAGAAGGAGAAGTCATAGAACACATTGTATTCCGTAGCGACGCAAGTTCTGTGGTAATTCGTCAATGTGAGGGAGCGAGGGATGCAGTAAAGAAGGCATAGTGCATCGGAAAGGAGATAGTCGTATCCCAAAAGAAAATCCTGTCGTTTCCATAGAAACGTTACTCGATTTAAAAGGAGGCGTCATGGAACCCATAATATTTCATAGCGACGCAATTGCTGTGTTAAATCGTCAATGTGAGGGAGCGAGGGATGCAGAAAAAAGACGGAATAGTGCTTCAGAAAGGTGATACTCGTATCACAAAAGAAAATCCTGTCGTTTCCATAGAAACATTAGTCGTTTTAGAAATGGATGTCATAGAACCCATAGTATTTCATAGCGACGCAATTTCTAAGTTAATTCGTCAATGTGAAAGAGCGAGGGATGCAGTATAGACGGAATAGTGCATCGGAAAAGAGATACTCGTATCCCAAAAGAAAATCCTGTCGTTTCCATAGAAACGTTACTCGATTTAGAAGGAGAACAATAGAACCCATAGTATTTCATAGCGACGCAGTTTCTGCGTTAATTTGTCAATGTGAGGGAGAGAGGGATGCACTAAAGAATGCATAGTGCATCGGAAAGGAAATACTTGTATCCCAAAAGAAAATCCTGTGGTTTCCATAGAAACGTTATTTGATTTAGAAGGAGAAGTTATAGAATCCATAGTATTTCACAGCGACGCAATGTCTGTGCTTATTCGTCAATGTGAGGGAGCGAAGGATGCAGTAATGACGGAATTGTGCATCGGAAATTAGAAACTCGAATCCCAAAAGAAAAATCTGTCGTTTCAATACAAACGTTACTTAGTTTGGAAGGAGAAGTCATAGAACCCATAGTATTTCATAGCCACGCAATTTCTGTGTTAACACTTGAATGTGAGAGAGCGAGGGATGCAGTAAAGAAGGAATAGTCCATCGGAAAGGAGATAGTCGTATCCCAAAAGAAAATCCTATCGTCTCATTAGAATCGTTACTCGATATGGAAGGAGAAGTCATAGAACCCATAGTATTTCATCGCGACGCAATTTCTGTGTCAATTCGTCAATGTGAGGGAGTGAGAGATGCAGCAAAGACGGAATAGTGCATCGGAATGGAGAGACTCCTATGCCAATAGAAAATCCTGTCGTTTCCATAGAAACGTCTCTCGATTTGAAAGGAGAAGTTGAAGAACCCATAGTATTTCACAGCGACGCGATTTCTGTGCTTATTCTTCAATGGGAGGGAGCGAGGGGTGCATTAAAGAACTAATAGTGCTTCGGAAAAGAGATACACGTATCCCAAAAGAAAATCCTGTCGTTTCAATAGAAACGTTACTCGATTTAGAAGGAGAAGTCATAGTTCCCACGGTATATCATAGCGACGCAATTTCTATGTTAATTCACCAATGTGAGGGACCGAGGGATGCAGTAAAGACGGAATAGTGCAACGGAAAGGAGATACTCGAATCCCAAAAAAAATTCTGTAGTTTCTATAGAAGCGTTACTCGATTTAGAAGGAGGCGTCATGGAACCCATAATATTTCTTAGCGACGCAATTGCTGTGTTAATTCGTTAATGTGAAGGAGCGAGGGATGCAGAAAAAAGACGGAATAGTGCTTCAGAAAGGTGATACTCGTATCCCAAAAGAAAATCCTGTCGTTTCCATAGAAACGTTACTCGATTTAGAAGGAGAATCATAGGACCCATACTATTTCATAGCGACGCAGTTTCTGCGTTAATTTGTCAATGTGACGGGGCGAGGGATGCACTAAAGAAGGAATATGCATCGGAAAGGAGATACTCGTATCCCAAAAGAAAATCCTGTCGTTTCCATAGAAACGTTACTTGATTTAGAAGGATAAGTTATAGAACCCATAGTATTTCCCAGCGACGCAATGTCTGTGCTTATTCGTCAGTGTGAGGGAGCGAGGGATGCAGTAAAGAACTAATAGTGCATCGGACAGGAGATACTCGTAACCCAAAAGAAAATCCTGTCGTTTCCCTAGAAACGTAACTCGATTTAGTAGGAGAAGTCATGGAACACATAGTATTTCATAGCGACGCAATTTCTATGTTAATTCGACAATGTGAGGGAGCGAGGGATGCAGTAAAGAAGGAATAGTCCATCGGAAAGGAGATACTCGTATACCAAAAGAAAATCCTGTCGTTTCCATAGAAACGTTACTCGATTTGAAAGGACAATTTATAGAACACATACTATTTCACAGCGCGCAATTTCTGTGCTTATTCATCAATGTGAGGAAGCGAGGGATGTAGTAAAGAACTAATAGTGCAACGGAAAGGAGATACTCGTACCTCAAAAGGAAATCCTGTCGTTTCCATAGAAACGATACTTGATTTAGAAGGAGAAGTCATTGAACCCATTGTATTTCATAGCGAAACAATTTCATTGTTAATTCGTCATTGTGAGGGAACGAGGGATGCAGTAACGAAGATAGAGCATCGGAAAGGATATAGTCCTAACTCAAAAGAAAATCCTGTCGTTTCCATAGAAACGCTACTCGATTTAGAAGGAGAAGTCATAGAACCCATAGTATATCATAGCGACGCAATTTCTATGTTAATTCGCCAATGTGAGAGAGCGAGGGATGCAGTACAGAAGGAATAGTGCATCGGAAAGGAGATAGCTGTATCCCAAAAGAAAATCCCGTCGTCTCCATAGAAACGTTACTCGATCTAGAAAGAGAAGTCATAGAACCAATAATATATCATAGCCACGCAATTTCTGTGTTAATTCGCCAATGTAAGGGAGCGAAGGATGCAGTAGAGAAGGAATAGTGCACCGGAAAGGAGATAGTCGTATCTTAAAAGAAAATCCTGTCGTTTCCATAGAAACGTTACTCGATTTAGAAGGAGAAGTCGTAGAACCCATAGTATTTCATAGCGACGCAATTTCTGTGGTTATCCGTCAAAGTGAGGGAGCGAGGGATGCAGTAAAAACGGAATAGTGCATCGGAAACCAGATACTCGTATCCCAAAAGAAAATCCTGTCGTTTCTATAGAATCGCTACTCGATTTAGAAGGAGAAGTCATAGAACCCATAGTATTTCATGGCGACGCAATTTCTCTGTTAATTCGTCATTGTGAGGGAGCGAGGGATGCAGTAAAGAAGGAATAGTGCATCGGAAAGGAGATACACGTATCCCAAAAGATAATCCTGTCGTTTCAATAGAAACGTAACTCGATTTGGAAGGAGAGGTCATAGAACCCATAGTATTTCATAACGACGCAATGTCTGTGTTAATTCGCCAATGTGAGGGAGCGAGGGATGCAGTACAGATGGAATAGTGCATCGGAAAGGAGATACTCATATTTCAAAAGAACAGCCTGTCGTTTCCATAGAAACGTTATTTCATTTAGAAGGAGAAGACATAGAACCCATAGTATATCATAGCGACGCAATTTCTATGTTAATTCGCCATGTGAGGGAGCGAGGGATGGAGTAACGAACAAACAGTGCATCGGAAAGGAGATACTCGTATCCCAAAGGATAATCCTGTCGTTTCCATAGAAACGTTACTCGATTTAGAAGGAGAAGTCATTGAACCCATAGTATTTCTTAGCGTCGCAATTTCATTGTTAATTCGTCATTGTGTGGGAGCGAGGGATGCAGTAAAGAAGGAATACTGCATCGGAAAGGAGATAGTCGTATCCCAAAAGAAAATGCTGTCGTTTCCATAGAAACGTAACTTGATTTAGGAAGAGAAGACACAGAGCACATAGTATTCGATAGCGACGCAATTTCTGTGATAATTCGTCAATGTGAGAGAGCGTGAGATGCAGTAAAGAAGGAATAGTGCATCGGAAAGGAGATACTCGTATCCTAGAAGAAAATCCTGTCGTTTCAATGGAAATATTACTCGATTTAGAAGGAGAAGTCATAGAACCCGAAGTATCTCATAGCGACGCATTATCAGTGTCAATTCGCCAATGTGAGGGAGCGAGGAATGCAGTAAAGAAGGAATAGTGCATCGGGAAGGAAATACTCGTATCCCAAAAGAAAATCCTGTCGTTACAATAGATACGTTACTCGATTTAGAAGGAGAAGTCATAGAACCCGAAGTATCTCATAGCGACGCAATATCAGTGTCAATTCGCCAATGTGAGGGAGCGAGGAATGCAGTAAAGAAGGAATAGTGCATCGGGATGGAAATACTCGTATCACAAAAGAAAATCCTGTCGTTTTCATAGAAAAGTTACTCAATTTAGTAGGATAAGTCATAGAACCCATAGTATTTCATAGCGACGAAATTCTGTGTTAATTCGTCAATGTGAGGGAGCGAGAGATGCAGTAAAGACGGAAAATTGCATCGGAAGGAGATACTCGTTTCCCAAAAGGAAATCCTGTCGTTTCCATAGAAACGTTACTCGATTTAGAAGGAGCAGTTATAGAACCAATAGTATTTCGTAGCGACGCAATTGCTGTGCTTATTCGTCAATGTGATGGAGCGAGGGATGCAGTAAAAACGGAATAGTGCATCGGAAAGGAGATACTCGTATCCCAAAGGAAACTCTTGTCGTTTCAAGAGAATCGTTACTCGATTTAGATGGAGAAGTCATAGAACCCATAGATTTTTATAGCTACGCAATTTCTGTGTTAATTCTTCAATGAGAGGGAGCGAGGGATGCAGTAAAGAAGAAATAGTGCATCGCAAAGGAGATACTCGTATACTAAAAGAAAAGCCTCTCGTTTCCATAGAAACGTTGCTCGATTTAGAAGGAGAAGTCATTGAACCCATAGTATTTCTTAGCGTCGCAATTTCATTGGTAATTCGTCATTGTGTGGGAGCGAGGGATGCAGTAAAGAAGGAATACTGCATCGGAAAGGAGATAGTCGTATCCCAAAAGAAAATGCTGTCGTTTCCATAGAAACGTAACTTGATTTAGGAAGAGAAGACACAGAGCACATAGTATTCGATAGCGACGCAATTTCTGTGATAAATCGTCAATGTGAGAGAGCGTGAGATGCAGTAAAGAAGGAATAGTGCATCGGAAAGGAGATACTCGTATCCCAGAAAGAAATCCTGTCGTTTCAATGGAAACATTACTCGATTTAGAAGGAGAAGTCATAGAACCCGAAGAATCTCATAGCGACGCAATTTCAGTGTCAATTCGCCAATGTGAGGGAGCGAGGTATGCAGTAAAAACGGAATAGTGCATCGGAAAGGAGATACTCGTATCCCAAAAGAAAATCCTCCCTTTTCCATAGAAACGTTACTCGATTTAGAAGGAGAAGTTCTAGTATGTATAGTATTTCATAGCGACGCAATTTCTGTGTTAATTCGTCAATGTGAGGGAGCGAGGGATGCAGTAAGGTCGTAATAGTGCTTTGGAAAGGAGATACCCGTATACCAAAAGAAAATCCTTTCGTTTCCATAGAAAAGTTACACGATTTAGAAGGAGAAGTCATAGAACCCATAGTAATTCATAGCGACGAATTTTCTATGTTAATTCGTCAATGTGAGGGAGCGAGCGATGCAGTAAAGAAGGAATAGTGCATCAAGAAGGAGATACTCGCATCCCAAAAGCAAATCCTGCCGTTTCCATAGAAACGTTACTCGATTTAGAAGGAGAAGTCATAGAACCCATAGTATTTCATAGCGACGCAATTTCTGCGTTAATTTGTTAATGTGAGCGTGCGAGGGATGCAGTAAAGAAGGAATAGTGCATCGGAAAGGAGATAGTCGTATCCCAAAAGAAAATCCTGTCGTTTCCATAGAAACGTTGCTCGATTTAGAAGGAGAAGTCATTGAACCCATAGAATTCCATTGCGACGCAATTTCTGTGTTAATTCGCCAATGTGAGGGAGCGAGGGATGCAGTACAGAAGGAATAGTGCAGCGGAAAGAAGATGCTCGTATCCCAAAAGACAAATCTGTCTTTTCCATAGAAACGTTACTCGATTTAGAAGGAGAAGTCATAGAACCCATAGAATTACATAGCAACGCCATTTCTGTGTTAATTCGTCAATGTGGTGGAGCGAGGGATGCAGTAAAGAAGGAATAGTGCATCGGAAAGGAGGTACTCGTATCCCGAAAGGAAATACCGTCGTTTCCATAGAAACGTTACTCGAATTAGAAGGAGAAGCCATAGAACACATAGTATTTCATAGCGACTCAATTTCTGGGTTAATTCGTCAATGTGAGGGAGCGAGGGATGCAGTAAAGAAAGAATAGCGCATCGGAATTGAGATACTCGTATACCAAAGGAAAAACCTTTCGTTTCCGTAGAAACGTTACTCGATTTAGAGGGAGAAGTCATAGAACCCATAGCATTTCATAGAGACAGAATTTCTGTGTTAGTTCGGCAATGTGAGGGAGCGAGGGATGCAGTAAAGAAGGAATAGTGCATCGGAAAGGAGAAACTCGTATCCGAAAAGAAAATCCTGACGATTCCATTGAAACGTTACTCGATTTAGAAGGATAAGACATAGAACCCATAATATTTCATAGAGCCACAATTTCATTGTTGATTCGTCAATGTGAGGCAGCGAGGGATGCAGTAAAGAAGGAGTAGTGCATCGGAAAGGAGATGCCCGTATCCCAAAAGAAAATCCTGTCGTTTCCATAGAAACGTTACTCGATTTTGAAGGAGAATCAATAGAACCAATAGTATTTAATAGCGACGCAATTTCTGTGCTTATTCCTCAAGGTGAGGGAACGAGTTTGCAGTAAAGAAGGAATAGTGCATCAAAAAGTAGATACTCGTATCCCAAAAGAAAATCCTGTCGTTTCCGTAGAAACGTTACTCGATTTAGAAGGAGAAGTCATAGAACCCATAGTATTTCGTAGCGATGCCATTTCTGTGTTAATTCGTCAATGTGAGGGAGCGAGGGATGCAGTAAAGAAGGAGTAGTGCATCGGGAAGGAGATACTCGTATCCCAAAAGAAAATCCTGTCGTTTCAATAGAATCGTTACTCGATTTAGAAGGAGAAGTCATAGAACCCATGGCTTTTTATAGCGGCGCAATTTCTGTGTTAATTCGTCAATGTGAGGGAGCGAGGGATGCAGTAAAGAAAAAATAGTGCATCGTAAAGGAGATACTCGTATTCCCAAAGAAAATCCTCTCGTTTCCATAGAAACGATACTCGATTTAGAAGGAGAAGTCATTGAACACATAGTATAGCATAGCGACGCAATTTCTGTGATAATTCGTCAATGTGAGGAAGCCAGGGATGCAGTAAAGATGGAATAATGCATCGGATAGGAGATATTCGTATCCGAAAAGAAAATCCTGACGTTTCCATAGAAACGGTACTCGATTAAGATGGAGAAGTCATAGGTCACATAGTACTCCATAGCGACGCCATTTCTGTGTTAATTCGTCAATGTTAGGGAGCGAGGGATGCAGTAAAGAAGGAATAGTGCATCGGAAAGGAGATACTCGTTTCCCAAAAGAAAATCCTGTCGTTTCCGTGGTAACGTTACTCGAATTAGTAGGAGAAGTTATAGAACACATAGTATTTCATGGCGACGCAATTTCTGTGTTAATTCGTCATTGTGAGGGAGCGAGGGATGCAGAAAGAAGGAATTGTGCATCGGAAAGGAAATACTCGTACCCCAAAAGAAAATCCTTTCGTTTTCGTAGAAATGTTACTCGATTTAGAAAGAGAAGTCATTGAACCCATTGTATTCCATAGCGACGCAATTTCTGTGATAAATCGTCAATGTGAGGGAGCGAGAGATGCAGTAAAGAAGGAATAGTGCACCGGATAGGAGATACTCGTGTTCCAAAAGAAACGTAATCCAAAAGAAAATCCTGTCGTTCCATAGAAACGTTACTCGATATAGAAGGAGAAGTCATAGAACCCATAGTATTTCATAGCGACGCAATTTCTGTGTTAATTCGCCAATGTGAGGGAGCGAGGGATGCGGCACAGATGGAATTGTGCATCGGAAAGGAGATACTCGTGTTTCAAAAGAACATCCTGTCCTTTCCATAGAAACGTTACTCGATTTAGAAGGAGAAGTTATAGAACCCATAGTAATTCATAGCGACGCAATGTCTGTGCTTATTTGTCTATGTGAGGGAGCGAGGGATGCAGTAAAGAAGGAATAGCGCATCGGAAAGGAGATACTCGTATCCCAAAAGAAGTTCCTGTTGTTTCCATAGAAACGTTACTCGATTTAGAAGGAGAAGTCATAGAACCCATAGTATTTCATTGCGATGCCATTTATGTGTTAATTCGTCAATGTGAGGGAGCGAGGGTGCAGTAAAGAAGGAATAGTGCATCAGAAAGGAGATACTCGTATCCCAAAAGAAAATAATGTCGTTTCCATTGAAACGTTACTCGATTTAGAAGGATAAGTCATAGAACCCATGGAATTTCAAAGCGACGCAATTTCTGTGCTTATTCCTCAATGTGAGGGAACGATGGGATGCAGTAAAAAAGGAATAGTGCATCGGAAAGGAGATGGTCGTATCTCAAAAGAAAATCCTGGCGCCTCCATAGAAACGTTACTCGATTTAGGAAATGTCATAGAACCCATAGTATTTCATAGCGACGCAATTTCATTGTTAATTCGTCAATGTGAGGGAGCGAGGGATGCAATAAAGAAGGAATAGTGCATCAGAAAGGAGACACTTGTATCCCAAAACAAAATCCTGTCGTTTCAATAGAAACGTTTTTCGCTTTAGCTGGAGGACTTATAGATTACATAGTACTTCATAGCGACGCATTTTCTGTGTTAATTCGTCAATATGAGGGAGCGAGAGATGCAGTCAGGAAGGAATGGTGCATCGGAAAGGAGATCCTCGTATCATAAATGAAACTACTGTCGTTTCCATAGAAACGTTACTCGATTTAGAAGGAGAAGTCACAGAAAACATATTATTTCATTGCGACGCAATTTGAGCGTTAATTCGTCAGTGTGAGGGAGCGAGTGATGCAGTAAAGAAATAATAGTGCAACGGAAAGGATATAGTCGTATCAAAAAGAAAATCCCGTCGTATCAATAGAAACGTTACTCGATTTAGAAGGAGAAGTCGTAGAACCCATAGTATTTCATAGCGACGCAATTTCTGTGCTTATCCGTCAAAGTGAGGGAGCGAGGGATGCAGTAAAAACGGAATAGTGCATCGGAAACCAGATACTCGTTTCCCAAAAGAAAATCCTGTCGATTCTATAGAATCGCTACTCGATTTAGAAGGAGAAGTCATAGAACCCATAGTATTTCATGGCGACGCAATTTCTGTGTTAATTCTTCATTGTGAGGGAGCGAGGGATGCAGTAAAGAAGGAATAGTGCATCGGAAAGGAGATACACGTATCCCAATTGATAATCCTGTCGTTTCAATAGAAACGTAACTCGATTTGGAAGGAGAGGTCATAGAACCCATAGTATTTCATAACGACGGAATTTCTGTGTTAATTCGCCAGCGTGAGGGAGCGAGGGATGCAGTACAGATGGAATAGTGCATCGGAAAGGAGATACTCATATTTCAAAAGAACAGCCTGTCGTTTCCATAGAAACGTTATTTCATTTAGAAGGAGAAGACATAGAACCCGTAGTATATCATAGCGACGCAATTTCTATGTTAATTCGCCAATGTGAGGGAGCGAGGGATGCAGTAAAGAAGAAATAGTGCATCGGAAAGGAGATACTCGTATCCCAAAAGATTATCCTGTCGTTTCCATAGAAACGTTACTCGATTTAGAAGGAGAAGTTATTGAACCCATAGTATTTCTTAGCGACGCAATTTCATTGTTAATTCGTCATTGTGTGGGAGCGAGGGATGCAGTAAAGAAGGAATACTGCATCGGAAAGGAGATAGTCGTATCCCAAAAGAAAATGCTGTCGTTTCCATAGAAACGTAACTTGATTTAGGAAGAGAAGACACAGAGCACATAGTATTCGATAGCGACGCAATTTCTGTGATAATTCGTCAATGTGAGAGAGCGTGAGATGCAGTAAAGAAGGAATAGTGCATCGGAAAGGAGATACTCGTATCCCAGAAGAAAATCCTGTCGTTTCAATGGAAACATTACTCGATTTAGAAGGAGAAGTCATAGAACCCGAAGTATCTCATAGCGACGCAATATCAGTGTCAATTCGCCAATGTGAGGGAGCGAGGAATTCAGTAAAGAAGGAATAGTGCATCGGGAAGGAAATACTCGTATCCCAAAAGAAAATCCTGTCGTTTCAATAGATACGTTACTCGATTTAGAAGGGGAAGTCATTGAACCAATAGTATTTCATAGAGACGCAATTCCTGTGTTAATTCGTCAATGTGAGGGAGCGAGGGATGCAGTAAAGAAGGAATAGTGCATCGGAAAGGTGATAGTTGTATCTTAAAAGAAAATCCTCTCTTTTCTATAGAAACGTTACACGATTTAGAAGGAGAAGTCATAGAACCCATAGTAATTCATAGCGACGAATTTTCTATGTTAATTCGTCAATGTGAGGGAGCGAGCGATGCAGTAAAGAAGGAATAGTGCATTAAGAAGGAGATACTCGCATCCCAAAAGCAAATCCTGCCGTTTCCATAGAAACGTTACTCGATTTAGAAGGAGAAGTCATAGAACCCATAGTATTTCATAGCGACGCAATTTCTGCGTTAATTTGTTAATGTGAGCGTGCGAGGGATGCAGTAAAGAAGGAAGAGTGCATCGGAAAGGAGATAGTCGTATGCCAAAAGAAAATCCTGTCGTTTCCATAGAAACGTTTCTCGATTTAGAAGGAGAAGTCATTGAACCCATAGAATTCCATAGCGACGCAATATCTGCGTTAATTCGCCAATGTGAGGGAGCGAGGGATGCAGTACAGAAGGAATAGCGCAGCGGAAAGAAGATGCTCGTATCCCAAAAGACAATTCTGTCTTTTCCATAGAAACGTTACTCGATTTAGAAGGAGAAGTCATAGAACAAATAGAATTACATAGCGACGCCATTTCTGTGTTAATTCGTCAATGTGAGGGAACGAGGGATGCAGTATAGAAGGAATAGTGCATCGGAATGGAGATACTCGTATCCCAAAAGAAAATCCTTTTGTTTCCATAGAAACGTTAAACGATTTATAAGGGGATGTCATAGAACCGATAGTATTTCATAGCGACGCAATTTCTGTGGTAATTTATCATCTTGAGGGAGCGAGGGATGCAGTAAAGAAGGAATTGTACATCGGAAAGGAGATACTCGTATCCCAAAAGAAAATCCTGATGTTACCATAGAAACGTTACTCGATTAAGATGGAGAAGTCATAGAACCCTTAGTATTTCATGGCGACGCCATTTCTGTGTTAATTCGTCAATGTGGTGGAGCGTGGGATGCAGTAAAGAAGGAATAGTGCATCGGAAAGGAGGTACTCGTATCCCGAAAGGAAATACCGTCGTTTCCATAGAAACGTTACTCGAATTAGAAGGAGAAGCCATAGACCACATAGTATTTCATAGCGACTCAATTTCTGGGTTAATTCGTCAATGTGAGGGAGCGAGGGATGCAGTAAAGAAAGAATAGTGCATCGGAATTGAGATCCTCGTATACCAAAGGAAAATCCTTTCGTTTCCGTAGAAACGTTACTCGATTTAGAGGGAGAAGTCATAGAACCCATAGTATTTCATAGCGACAGAATTTCTGTGTTAGTTCGTCAATGTGAGGGAGCGAGGGATGCAGTAAAGAAGTAATAGTGCATCGGAAAGGAGATACTCGTATCCCAAAAGAAAATCCTGACGATTCCATAGAAACGTTACTCGATTTAGAAGGATAAGACATAGAACCCATAGTATTTCATAGAGCCACAATTTCATTGTTGATTCGTCAATGTGAGGGAGCGAGGGATGCAGTAAAGAAGGAGTAGTGCATCGGAAAGGAGATGCTCGTATCCCAAAAGAAAATCCTGTCGTTTCCATAGAAACGTTACTCGATTTAGAAGGAGAATCAATAGAACCAATAGTATTTAATAGCGACGCAATTTATGTGCTTATTCCTCAACGTGAGGGAACGAGGGGTGCCGTAAAGAAGGAATAGTGCATCAAAAAGTAGATACTCGTATCCCAAAAGAAAATCCTGTCGTTTCCGAAGAAACGTTACTCGATTTAGAAGGAGAAGTCATAGAACCCATAGTATTTCGTAGCGATGCCATTTCTGTGCTAATTCGTCAATGTGAGGGGGCGAGGGATGCAGTAAAGAAGGAGTAGTGCATCGGGAAGGAGATACTCGTATCCCAAATGAAAATAATGTCGTTTCCATTGAAACGTTACTCGATTTAGAAGGATAAGTCATAGAACCCATAGTATTTCATAGCGACGGAATTTCTGTGCTTATTCCTCAATGTGAGGGAACGATGGGATGCCTTAAAGAAGGAATAGTGCATCGGAAAGGAGATACTCGTATCCCAAAAGAAAATCCTGTCGTTTCAATAGAATCGTTACTCGATTTAGAAGGAGAAGTCATAGAACCCATAGCTTTTTATAGCGGCGCAATTTCTGTGTTAATTCGTCAATGTGAGGGAGCGAGGGATGCAGTAAAGAAAAAATAGTGCATCGTAAAGGAGATACTCGTATTCCCAAAGAAAATCCTCTCGTTTCCATAGAAACATTACTCGATTTAGAAGGAGAAGTCATTGAACACATAGTATAGCATAGCGACGCAATTTCTGTGATAATTCGTCAATGTGAGGGAGCCAGGGATGCAGTAAAGATGGAATAATGCATCGGATAGGAGATATTCGTATCCGAAAAGAAAAATCCTGACGTTTCCATAGAAACGGCACTCGATTAAGATGGAGAAGTCATAGGTCACATAGTACTCCATAGCGACGCCATTTCTGTGATAATTCGTCAATGTTAGGGAGCGAGGGATGCAGTAAAGAAGGAATAGTGCATCGGAAAGGAGATACTCGTTTCCCAAAAGAAAATCCTGTCGTTTCCGTGGTAACGTTATTCGAATTGGTAGGAGAAGTTATAGAACACATAGTATTTCATGGCGACGCAATTTCTGTGTTAATTCGTCATTGTGAGGGAGCGAGGGATGCAGAAAGAAGGAATTGTGCATCGGAAAGGAAATACTCGTACCCCAAAAGAAAATCCTTTCGTTTCCGTAGAAATGTTACTCGATTTAGAAAGAGAAGTCATTGAACCCATAGTATTCCATAGCGACGCAATTTCTGTGATAAATCGTCAATGTGAGGGAGCGAGAGATGCAGTAAAGAAGGAATAGTGCACCGGATAGGAGATACTCGTGTTCCAAAAGAAACGTAATCCAAAAGAAAATACTGTCGTTCCATAGAAACGTTACTCGATATAGAAGGAGAAGTCATATAACCCATAATATTTCATAGCGACGCAATTTCTGTGTTAATTCGCCAATGTGAGGGAGCGAGGGATGCGGCACAGATGGAATTGTGCATCGGAAAGGAGATACTCGTGTTTCAAAAGAAAATCCTTTCGTTTCCGTAGAAATGTTACTCGATTTAGAAAGAGAAGTCATTGAACCCATAGTATTCCATAGCGACACAATGTCTGTGCTTATTCGTCAATGTGAGGGAGCGAGGGATGCAGTAAAGAAGGAATAGCGCATCGGAAAGGAGATACTCGTATCCCAAAAGAAGTACCTGTTGTTTCCATAGAAACGTTACTCGATTTAGAAGGAGAAGTCATAGAACCCATAGTATTTCTTTGCGATGCCATTTATGTGTTAATTCGTCAATGTGAGGGAGCGAGGGATGCAGTAAAGAAGGAATAGTGCATCAGAAAGGAGATACTCGTATCCCAAAACAAAATAGTGTCGTTTCCATTGAAACGTTACTCGATTTAGAAGGATAAGTCATAGAACCCATGGAATTTCATAGCGACGCAATTTCTGTGCTTATTCCTCAATGTGAGGGAACGATGGGATGCAGTAAAAAAGGAATAGTGCATCGGAAAGGAGATGGTCGTATCTCAAAAGAAAATCCTGGCGCCTCCATAGAAACGTTACTCGATTTAGGAAATGTCATAGAACCCATAGTATTTCATAGCGACGCAATTTCATTGTTAATTCGTCAATGTGAGGGAGCGAGGGATGCAGTAAAGAAGGAATAGTGCATCAGAAAGGAGACACTTGTATCCCAAAATAAAATCCTGTCGTTTCAATAGAAACGTTTTTCGCTTTAGCTGTAGAACTTATAGATTACATAGTACTTCATAGCGACGCATTTTCTGTGTTAATTCGTCAATATGAGGGAGCGAGAGATGCAGTCAGGAAGGAATGGTGCATCGGAAAGGAGATCCTCGTATCATAAATGAAACTACTGTCGTTTCCATAGAAACGTTACTCGATTTAGATGGAGAAGTCACAGAACACATATTATTTCATAGCGACGCAATTTGTGCGTTAATTCGTCAGTGTGAGGGAGCGAGTGATGCAGTAAAGAAATAATAGTGTAACGGAAAGGAGATAGTCGTATCAAAAAGAAAATCCCGTCGTATCAATAGAAACGATACTCGATGTAGAAGGAGAAATTTTAGAACCCATAGTATTCCAGAGCAACGCAATTTCTGAGAATATTCGTCGATGTGACGGAGCTAGGGATGCAGTAAAGAACTAATAGAGCATCGGAAAGGAGATACTCGTATCCCAAAATAAAATCCTGTCGTTTCCATAGAAACGTTACTTGATTTTAAAGGAGAAGTCATGGAACCCATAGTATTTATTAGCGAAGTAATTTCTGTGTTAATTCGTCAATGTGATCGAACTAGGGATGCAGTAAAGAGGGAATAGTGCATCGGAATGGAGATACTCGTCTCCCAAAAGAAAGTCCTGTCGTTTCAACAGAAACGTTACTCGTTTTAGAAGGAGAAGTCATAGAACCCTTAGTATTTCATAGCGACGCAATTTCTGTGTTAATTCGCGAATGTGAGGGAGCGAGGGATGCAGTACAGAAGGAGTAGTGCATTGGAAAGGAGATAGTCGTATCCCAAAAGAAAATTCTGTCGTGTCCATAGAAACGTTACTCGATTTAGAAGGAGAAGTCATGGAACACATAGTATGTCATAGCGACGCAAGTTCTGAGGTAATTCCTCAATGTAAGGGAGCGAGGGATGCAGTAAAGAAGGAATAGTGCATCGGAAAGGAGGTACTCGTATACCAAAAGAAAACCCTGTCGATTCCATTCAAACGTTACTCGATTTAGAAGGAGATGTCATAGAACCCATAGTATTCCATAGCGACGCAATTTCTGTGTTAATTCGTCAATGTGAGGGAGCCAGGAATGCAGTAAAGAAGGTATAGTGCATCGGAAAGGAGATACTCGTATCCCAAAAGAAAATCCTGTCGTTTCTATAGAAACGTTTCTCGATTTAGAAGGAGAAGTCATAGAACACATAGTATTCCTTAGGAACTCAATTTCAGTGTTCATTCTTCAATGTGACTGAGCCAGGGATACAGTAAAGAAGGAATAGTGCATCGGAAATGAGATACTCGTATCCCAAAAGAAAATCCTTTCGTTTTAACAGAAACGTTACTCGATTTAGAAAGAGATGTCATAGAACGCATAGTATTTCAAGACAACGCTATTTCTGTGTTAATTCGTCAATGTGAGGGCGCGAGGGATGCAGTAAAAAAGGAATAGTGAATCTGAAAGGAGATAGTCGTATCCCAAAGGAAAATCCAGTCGTTTCCAAAGAAACGTTACTCGATTTAGAAGGAGAAGTCAATGTACCCATAGTATTCCATAGCGACGCAACTGCTGTGGCAATTCGTCCAAGTGAGAGAGCCAAGGATGCAGTAAAGAAAGAATAGTGCATCGGAAAGGAGATAGTGTTATCCAAAATGAAAATCTAGTAGTTTCCATAGAAACGTTACTCGATTTAGAAGGAGAAGTTATAGAACCCATAGTATTTCATAGCGACGCAATTTCTGTGTTAATTCGCCAATGTGAGGGAGCGAGGGATGCAGTACAGAAGGAATAGTGCATCGGAAAGGAGATAGTCGTATCCCAAAAGAAAATTCTGTTGTTTCCATAGAAACGTTACTCGATTTAGAAGGAGAAGTCATAGAACCCATAGTATTTGTTAGCGACGCAATTTCTGTGTTAATTCGTCAATGTGAGGGAGCGAGGGATGCAGTAAAGAAGGATTAGTGCATCGGAAAGGAGATAGTGTTATCCAAAATGAAAATCCAGTAGTTTCCATAGAAACGTTACTCGCTTTAGAAGGAGAAGTTATAGAACACATAGTATTTCATAGCGACGCAATTTCTGTGTTTATTCGGCAATGTGAGAGAGCGAGGGATGCAGTAGAGAAGGAATAGTACATCGGAAAGGAGATACTCGTATCCGAAAAGATAATCCTGTCGTTTCCATGGAAACGTTACTCGATTTAGAAGGAGAAGTCATTGAACCCATAGTATTCCATAGGGACGCAATGCCAGTGTTGATTCGGCAATGTGAGTGAGCCAGGAATACAGTAAAGAAGGAATAGTGCATCGGAAAAAGATACTCGTATCCCAAAAGAAAATCCTGTCGTTTTAGTAGAAACGTTACTCGATTTAGAACGAAAGGTCATAGAACACATAGTATTTCGTAGCGACGAAATATCTGCGTTATTTCGTCAATGTGAGGGAGCGAGGGATGCAGTAAAGAAGGAATAGTGAATCTGACAGATGATAGTCGTATCTCAAAAGAAAATCCAGTCGTTTCCAAAGAAACGTTACTCGATTTAGAAGGAGAAGTCAATGAACCCATAGTATTCCATAGCGACGCAACTGCTGTGACAATTCGTCCAAGTGAGAGAGCCAGGGATGCAGTAAAGAAGGAATAGTGCATCGGAAAGGAGATACTGTTATCCAAAATGAAAATCCAGTAGTTTCAATAGAAACGTTACTCGATTTATAAGGAGGAGTCATAGAACGCATAGTATTTCATAGCGACGCAATTTTTGTGTTAATTCGTCAATGTGAGGGAGCGAGAGATGCAGTAATGAAGGAATAGTGCAGCGGAAAGGAGATACTCGTATACCAAAAGAAAATCCTCTCGTTTCCACAGAAACGTTACTCGATTTATAAGGACAAGTTATTGAACCCATGGCATATAATGGCGACGCAATTTCTGTGCTAATTCGACAATGTGAGGGGGCGAGGAATGTAGTAAAGAAGGAGTAGTGCATCGGAAAGGAGATACACGAATCCCAAAAGAAAATCCTGTCGTTTCCACTGACAAGGTACTCGATTTAGAAGGAGAAGTCATGGAACACATAGTATTCCATAGCGTCGATATTTCTGTGTTAATTTGTCAATGTGAGGGAGCCAGGGATGCAGTAAAGAAGGAATAGTGCATCGGAAAGGAGATAGTAGTATCCCAAAAGAAAATCCTGTCGTTTCCATAGAAACGTTACTCGATTTAGAAGGAGAAGTCATGGAACCCATAGAATTTCATAGCGACGCAATTTCTGTGTCAATTCGTCAATGTGAGGGAGCGAGGGATGCAGTAAAGAAGGAATGGTGCATCGGAAAGGCGATACTCGTGTACCAAAAGAAATTCCTGTCATTTCCATAGATACGTTATTCGATTTAGAAAGAGAAGTCATAGAACCCAAAGTATACCATAGCGACGCAATTTCTCTGTTAATTCGTCAATGTGAGGTAGCCAGGAATGCATTAAAGAAGGAATAGTGCATCGGAAAGGAGATATTCGTATCCCAAAGAAAATCCAGTTGTTTCCGTAGAAACGTTACTCGATTTTGCGGGAGATGTCATAGAACCAATAGTATTTCATAGCGACGCAATTTCTGTGATAATTTGTGAATGTAATGGAGCGATGGATGCAGTAAAGACGGAATAATGCATCGGACTGGAGATACTCATATCCCATAAGAAAATCCTGACGTTTCCATAGAAACGTTACTCGATTTAGAAGGAGAAGTCCCAGAACACATAGTATTTCATAGCGACGCAATTTCTGCGATAATTCGTCAATGTGAGGGAGCGAGATATGCAGTAAAGAAGGAATGGTGCATCGGAAAGGAGATAATCGTATCCCAAAAGAAAATCCTGTCGTTTCCATAGAAACGTTACTCGATTTAGAAGGAGAAGTCATAGAACCCATAGTATTTCATAGCGACACAATTTCTGTGCTTATTCGTCAATGTGAGGGGACGATGGATGCAGTAAAGAAGGAATAGTGCATCGGAAAGGAGATACTCGTATCCGAAAAGAAAATCCTGTCGTTTCCATAGGAACGTTACTCGATTTAGAAGGAGAAGTAATTGAACCCATAGTATTCCACAGGGACGCAATTTCAGTGTTAATTCGTCAATGTGACTGAGCCAGGGATACAGTAAAGAAGGAATAGTGCATCGGAAATGAGATACCCGTAATCCAAAAGAAAATCCTCTCGTTTCCATAGAAACGTTACTCGATTTAGAAGGAGAAGTCATAGAACCCATAGTATTTCATTGCGACGCAATTTCTATGTTAATTCGTCAATGTGAGGGAGTGAGGGATGCATTAAAGAAGGAATAGTGCATCGGAAAGGAGATACTCGTAACCCAAAAGAAAATCCTGTCGTTTCCATTGAAACTTTACTCGATTTAGAAGGAGAAGTCATAGAACACATAGTACTCCATTGCGTCGCATTTTCTGTGTTAATTCGTCAATGTGAGGGAGCGAGGGATGCAGTACAGAGGGAATACCGCATCGGAAAGGAGATAATCGTATCCCAAAAGAAAATCCTAGCGTTTCCATGGAAATGTTACTCGATTTAGAACGAGAAGTAATAGAACCCATAGTATTTCATAGCGACGCAAGTTCGGTGGTAATTCGTCAATGTAAGGGAGCGAGGGATGCAGTAAAGAAATAATAGTGCATCGGAAAGGAGATACTCCTATACCAAAAGAAAATCCTGTCGTTTCCATTGAAACGTTACTCGATTTAGAAGGAGAAGTAGTAGAACCATAGTACACCATAGGGACGCAATTTCAGTGTTAATTCGTCAATGTGACTGAGTCAGGGATAGTGCATCGGAAATGAGATACTCGTATCCCAAAAGAAATTCCTGTCGTTTTAATTGAAACGTTACTCGATTTAGAAAGAGATGTCATAGAACGACTAGCATTTCATTGCGACGCAACTTCTGTGTTCATTCGTCAATGTGAGGGAGCGAAGAATGCAGTACAGAAAAGATAGCACATCGGAAAGGAGATAGTCGTATCCCAAAAGAAAATCCTGTCGTTTCCATGGAAATGATACTCGATTTAGAAGGAGAAGTCACAGAAAGCATAGTATTTCATAGCGACGCAATTTCTATGTTAATTCCTCAATGTGAGGGAGCGAGAGATGCAGTAAAGAAGGAATAGTGCATCGTAAAGGACATACTCGTGAACCAAAAGAAAATTCTCTCGTTTACATAGAAACGATACTCGATTTAGAAGGAGAAGTTTTAGAAGCCAAACTGTTTCATGGCGATGCAATTTCTGTGTTAATTCGACAATGTGAAGGAGCGAGGTATGCAGCAAAGAACTAATAGTGCACCGGAAGGGAGATACTCGTATCCCGTAAGGAAATTCTGTCGTTTCCATAGTAACGTTACTCGATTTATAAGGAGAATTCATAGAACGCATAGTATTTCATGGCGATGCAATTTCTGTGTTAATTCGTCAATGTGAGGGAGCGAGAGATGTAGTAATGAAGGAGTAGTGCATCGGAAAGGAGATACTCGTATACCAAAAGAAAATCCTGTCGTTTCCATTGAAACGTTACTCGATTTAGAAGGAGAAGTAATAGAACCCATAGTATACCATAGGGACGCAATTTCAGTGTTAATTCGTCAATGTGACTGAGTCAGGGATACAGTAAAGAAGGAATAGTGCATCGGAAATGAGATCCTCGTATCCCAAATGAAAGTCCTGTCGTTTTAATAGAAACGTTACTCTATTTAGAAAGAGATGTCATAGAACGCATAGCATTTCAAGGCGACGCAATTTCTGTGTTAATTCGTCAATGTGAGGGAGCGAAGAATGCAGTACAGAAAAAATAGGGCATCGGAAAGGAGATAGTCGTATCCCAGAAGAAAATCCTGTCGTTTCCATGGAAATGATACTCGATTTAGAAGGAGAAGTCACAGAACGCATAGTATTTCATAGCGACGCAATCTCTATGTTAATTCAACAAAGTGAGGGAGCCAGGGATGCAGTAAAGAAGGAATAGTGCATCGGAAAGGAGATAGTCGTACCCCAAAAGAAAATCCTGTCGGTTCCATAGAGACGTTATTCGATTTAGAAGGAGAAGTCATAGAACCCATAGAATTTCATAGCGACGCAATTTCTGTGTCAATTCGTCAATGTGAGGTAGCCAGTAACTCATTAAAGAAGGAATAGTGCATCGGAAAGGAGATACTCGTATCCCAAATGAAAACCCTGTCGTTTCTATAGAAACGTTACTCGATTTAGAACGAGAGGTCATAGAACACATAGTATTTCGTAGCGACGAAATATCTGCGTTATTTCGTCAATGTGAGGGAGCGAGGGATGCAGTAAAGAAGGAATAGTGAATCTGACAGGAGATAGTCGTATCTCAAAAGAAGATCCAGTCGTTTCCAAAGAAACGTTACTCGATTTAGAAGGAGAAGTCAATGAACCCATAGTATTCCATAGCGACGCAACTGCTGTGACAATTCGTCCAAGTGAGAGAGCCAGGGATGCAGTAAAGAAGGAATAGTGCATCGGAAAGGAGATAGTGTTATCCAAAATGAAAATTCAGTAGTTTCAATAGAAACGTTACTCGATTAATAAGGAGAAGTCATAGAACGCATAGTATTTCATAGCGACGCAATTTTTGTGTTAATTCGTCAATGTGAGGGAGCGAGAGATGCAGTAATGAAGGAATAGTGCAGCGGAAAGGAGATACTCGTATACCAAAAGAAAATCCTCTCGTTTCCACAGAAACGTTACTCGATTTATAAGGACAAGTTATTGAACCCATGGCATATAATGGCGACGCAATTTCTGTGCTAATTCGACAATGTGAGGGGGCGAGGAATGTAGTAAAGAAGGAATGGTGCATCGGAAAGGAGATACACGAATCCCAAAAGAAAATCCTGTCGTTTCCATTGACAAGGTACTCGATTTAGAAGGAGAAGTCATGGAACACATAGTATTCCATAGCGTCGATATTTCTGTGTTAATTTGTCAATGTGAGGGAGCCAGGGATGCAGTAAAGAAGGAATAGTGCATCGGAAAGGAGATAGTCGTATCCCAAAAGAAAATCCTGTCGTTTCCATAGAAACGTTACTCGATTTAGAAGGAGAAGTCATGGAACCCATAGAATTTCATAGCGACGCAATTTCTGTGTCAATTCGTCAATGTGAGGGAGCGAGGGATGCAGTAAAGAAGGAATGGTGCATCGGAAAGGCGATACTCGTGTACCAAAAGAAATTCCTGTCATTTCCATAGATACGTTATTCGATTTAGAAAGAGAAGTCATAGAACCCATAGTATACCATAGCGACGCAATTTCTCTGTTAATTCGTCAATGTGAGGTAGCCAGGAATGCATTAAAGAAGGAATAGTGCATCGGAAAGGAGATATTCGTATGCCAAAGAAAATCCAGTTGTTTCCGTAGAAACGTTACTCGATTTTGCGGGAGATGTCATAGAACCAATAGTATTTCATAGCGACGCAATTTCTGTGATAATTTGTCAATGTAATGGAGCGATGGATGCAGTAAAGACGGAATAATGCATCGGACTGGAGATACTCATATCCCATAAGAAAATCCTGACGTTTCCATAGAAACGTTACTCGATTTAGAAGGAGAAGTCCTAGAACACATAGTATTTCATAGCGGCGCAATTTCTGTGCTTATTCGTCAATGTGAGGGGACGATGGATGCAGTAAAGAAGGAATAGTGCATCGGAAAGGAGATACTCGTATCCGAAAAGAAAATCCTGTCGTTTCCATAGGAACGTTACTCGATTTAGAAGGAGAAGTAATTGAACCCATAGTATTCCACAGGGACGCAATTTCAGTGTTAATTCGTCAATGTGACTGAGCCAGGGATACAGTAAAGAAGGAATAGTGCATCGGAAATGAGATACCCGTAATCCAAAAGAAAATCCTCTCGTTTCCATAGAAACGTTACTCGATTTAGAAGGAGAAGTCATAGAACCCATAGTATTTCATTGCGACGCAATTTCTATGTTAATTCGTCAATGTGAGGCAGTGAGGGATGCATTAAAGAAGGAATAGTGCATCGGAAAGGAGATACTCGTAACCCAAAAGAAAATCCTGTCGTTTCCATTGAAACTTTACTCGATTTAGAAGGAGAAGTCATAGAACACATAGTACTCCATTGCGTCGCAATTTCTGTGTTAATTCGTCAATGTGAGGGAGCGAGGGATGCAGTACAGAGGGAATACCGCATCGGAAAGGAGATAATCGTATCCCAAAAGAAAATCCTAGCGTTTCCATGGAAATGTTACTCGATTTAGAACGAGAAGTAATAGAACCCATAGTATTTCATAGTGACGCAAGTTCGGTGGTAATTCGTCAATGTAAGGGAGCGAGGGATGCAGTAAAGAAATAATAGTGCATCGGAAAGGAGATACTCCTATACCAAAAGAAAATCCTGTCGTTTCCATTGAAACGTTACTCGATTTAGAAGGAGAAGTAGTAGAACCATAGTACACCATAGGGACGCAATTTCAGTGTTAATTCGTCAATGTGACTGAGTCAGGGATAGTGCATCGGAAATGAGATACTCGTATCCCAAAAGAAATTCCTGTCGTTTTAATTGAAACGTTACTCGATTTAGAAAGAGATGTCATAGAACGACTAGCATTTCAAGGCGACGCAATTTCTGTGTTAATTCGTCAATGTGAGGGAGCGAAGAATGCAGTACAGAAAAAATAACACATCGGAAAGGAGATAGTCGTATCCCAAAAGAAAATCCTGTCGTTTCCATGGAAATGATACTCGATTTAGAAGGAGAAGTCACAGAACGCATAGTATTTCATAGCGACGCAATTTCTATGTTAATTCGTCAATGTGAGGGAGCGAGAGATGCAGTAAAGAAGGAATAGTGCATCGTAAAGGACATACTCGTGAACCAAAAGAAAATTCTCTCGTTTACATAGAAACGATTCTCGATTTAGAAGGAGGAGTTTTAGAAGCCAAACTGTTTCATGGCGATGCAATTTCTGTGTTAATTCGACAATGTGAAGGAGCGAGGTATGCAGCAAAGAACTAATAGTGCATCGGAAGGGAGATACTCGTATCCCAAAAGAAAATTCTGTCGTTTCCATAGTAACGTTACTCGATTTATAAGGAGAATTCATAGAATGCATAGTATTTCATGGCGACGCAATTTCTGTGTTAATTCGTCAATGTGAGGGAGCGAGAGATGTAGAAATGAAGGAGTAGTGCATCGGAAATGAGATACTCGTATACCAAAAGAAAATCCTGTCGTTTCCATTGAAACGTTACTCGATTTAGAAGGAGAAGTAATAGAACCCACAGTATACCATAGGGACGCAATTTCAGTGTTAATTCGTCAATGTGACTGAGTCAGGGATACAGTAAAGAAGGAATAGTGCATCGGAAATGAGATCCTCGTATCCCAAATGAAAGTCCTGTCGTTTTAATAGAAACGTTACTCTATTTAGAAAGAGATGTCATAGAACGCATAGCATTTCAAGGCGACGCAATTTCTGTGTTAATTCGTCAAGTTGAGGGAGCGAAGAATGCAGTACAGAAAAAATAGGGCATCGGAAAGGAGATAGTCGTATCCCAGAAGAAAATCCTGTCGTTTCCATGGAAATGATACTCGATTTAGAAGGAGAAGTCACAGAACGCATAGTATTTCATAGCGACGCAATTTCTATGTTAATTCAACAAAGTGAGGGAGCCAGGGATGCAGTAAAGAAGGAATAGTGCATCGGAAAGGAGATAGTCGTACCCCAAAAGAAAATCCTGTCGTTTCCATAGAGACGTTATTCGATTTAGAAGGAGAAGTCATAGAACCCATAGAATTTCATAGCGACGCAATTTCTGTGTCAATTCGTCAATGTGATGGAGCGAGAGATGCAGTAAAGTATTAATAGTGCATCGGAAAGAAGAAACTCGTATCCCAAACGAAAATCCTGTCGTTTGCATAGAAACGTTACTCGATTTACAAGGAGAAGTCATAGAACCCATAGTATTTCATAGCGCGTAATTTCTGTGCTACTTCGTCAATGTGAGGGAGCGAGGGATGCAGTAAAGAAGGAGTAATGCATCGGAAAGGATATACTCGTATCCCAAAAGAAAATCCTGTTGTTTCCATAGAAACGGTACTCGAATTAGCAGGAGATGTCATAGAACCAAGGGTATTTCATAGCGACGCAATTTCTGTGTTAATTTGTCAATGTAATGGAACGATGGATGCTGTAAAGATGGAATAATGCATCGGAAAGGAGATACTCACATCCCTAAAGGAAATCCTGACGTTTCCATAGAAACGTTACTCGATTTAGAAGGAGAAGTCATAGAACACATAGTATTTCATAGCGACGCAATTTCTGCGATAATTCGTCAATGTGAGGGTACAAGGGATGCAGTGAAGATGGAATGGTGCATCGGAATGGATATACTCGTACCCCAAAAGAAAATCCTCTCGTTTCCATAGAAACGTTACTCGATTTAGAAGGAGAAGTTTTATAACCCATAGTATTTCATGGCGATGCAATATCTGTGTTAATTCGACAATGAGAGGGAGTGAGGGATGCATAAAGAAGGAATAGTGCATCGGAAAGGAGATACTCGTAACCCAAAAGAAAATCCTGTCGTTTCCATTGAAACTTTACTCGATTTAGAAGGAGAAGTCATAGAACACATAGTACTCCATAGCGTCGCAATTTCTATGTTAATTCGTCAATGTGAGGGAGTGAGGGATGCAGTACAGAGGGAATACCGCATCGGAAAGGAGATAATCGTATCCCAAAAGAAAATCCTAGCGTTTCCATGGAAATGTTACTCGATTTAGAAGGAGAAGTAATAGAACCCATAGTATTTCATAGCGACGCAAGTTCGGTGGTAATTCGTCAATGTAAGGGAGCGAGGGATGCAGTAAAGAAATAATAGTGCATCGGAAAGGAGATACTCGTATCCCAAAAGAAATTCCTTTCGTTTTAATAGAAACGTTACTCGATTTACAAAGAGATGTCATAGAACGACTAGCATTTCAAGGCGACTCAATTTCTGAGTTAATTCGTCAATGTGAGGGAGCGAAGAATGCAGTACAGAAAAAATAGCACTTCGGAAAGGAGATAGTCGTATCCCAAAAGAAAATCCTGTCGTTTCCATGGAAATGATACTCGATTTAGAAGGAGAAGTCACAGAACGCATAGTATTTCATAGCGACGCAATTTCTATGTTAATTCGTAAATGTGAGGGAGCGAGAGATGCAGTAAAGAAGGAATAGTGCATCGTAAAGGACATACTCGTGAACCAAAAGACAATTCTCTCGTTTACATAGAAACGATACTCGATTTAGAAGGAGAAGTTTTAGAAGCCAACCTGTTTCATGGCGATAGAGTTTCTGTGTTAATTCGACAATGTGAAGGAGCGAGGTATGCAGCAAAGAACTAATAGTGCATCGGAAGGGAGATACTCGTATCCCAAAAGAAAATTCTGTCGTTTCCATAGTAACGTTACTCGATTTATAAGGAGAATTCATAGAACGCATAGTATTTCATGGCGACGCAATTTCTGTGTTAATTCGTCAATGTGAGGGAGCGAGAGATGTAGTAATGAAGGAGTAGTGCATCGGAAAGGAGATACTCGTATACCAAACGAAAATCCTGTCGTTTCCATTGAAACGTTACTCGATTTAGAAGGAGAAGTAATAGAACCCATAGTATACCTTAGGGACGCAATTTCAGTGTTAATTCGTCAATGTGACTGAGTCAGGGACACAGTAAAGAAGGAATAGTGCATCGGAAATGAGATCCTCGTATCCCAAATGAAAGTCCTGTCGTTTTAATAGAAACGTTACTCTATTTAGAAAGAGATGTCATAGAACGCATAGCATTTCAAGGCGACGCAATTTCTGTGTTAATTCGTCAATGTGAGGGAGCGAAGAATGCAGTACAGAAAAAATAGCGCATCGGAAAGTAGATAGTCGTATCCCAGAAGAAAATCCTGTCGTTTCCATGGAAATGATACTCGATTTAGAAGGAGAAGTCACAGAACGCATAGTATTTCATAGCGACGCAATTTCTATGTTAATTCAACAAAGTCAGGGAGCCAGGGATGCCGTAAAGAAGGAATAGTGCATAGGAAAGGAGATAGTCGTATCCCAAAAGAAAACCTGTCGTTTCCATAGAAACGTTACTCGATTTAGAAAGAGAAGTCAAAGAACCCATAGTATTTCACAGCGACGAAATTTCTGCGTTAATTCGTTAATGTGAGGGAGCGGGGGATGCAGTAAAGAAGGAATAGTGAATCTGAAAGGAGATAGTCGTATCCCAAAGGAAAATCCAGTCGTTTCCAAAGAAACGTTACTCTATTTAGAAGCAGAAGTCTATGAACCCATAGTATTCCATAGCGACGCAATTGCTGTGAAAATTCGTCCATGTGAGAGAGCCAGGGATGCAGTAAAGATGGAATAGTGCATCGGAAAGGAGAAACTTGTATCCCAAAAGAAAATCCTGTCGTTGAAATAGAATCGTTACTCGATTTAGATGGAGAAGGCATAGAACCCATAGTATTTCTTAGCGACGCAATTTCTGTGTTAATCGCCAATGTGATGGTGCGAGTGAAGCAGTACAGAGGCAATAGTGCATCGGAAAGGAGATATACGTATCCCAAAAGAAAATTCTGTCGTTTCCATAGAAACGTTACTCGATTTATAAGGAGAATTCATAGAACGTATAGTATTTCATAGCGACGCAATTTCTGTGTTAGTTCGTCAATGTGAGGGAGCGAGAATGTAGTAATGAAAGAGTAGTGCATCGGAAAGGAGTTACTCGTATACCAAAAGAAAATCCTCTCGTTTCCATTGAAACGTTTCTCGATTTAGAAGGAGAAGTTATTTAACACATAGGATTTTATGGCGATGCAATTTCTGTGCTAATTCGACAATGTGAGGGAGCGAGGAATGTAGTAAAGAAGGAATAGTGCATCGGAAAGGAGATACACGTATCCCAAAAGAAAATCCTGTCGTTTCCATTGACAAGTAACTCGATTTAGAAGGAGAAGTCATGGAACACATAGTATTCCATAGCGTCCCAATTTCTGTGTTAATTCGTCAATGTGAGGGAGCCAGGGATGCAGTAAAGAAGGAATAGTGCATCGGAAAGGAGATAGTCGTATCCCAAAAGAAAATCCTGTCGTTTCCATAGAAACGTTATTCGATTTAGACGGAGAAGTCATAGAACCCATAGTATTTCATAGCGACGCAATATCTGTGTCAATTCGTCAATGTGAGGGAGCGAGGGATGCAGTAAAGTATTAATAGTGCATCGGAAAGAAGAAACTCGTATCCCAAACGAAAATCCTGTCGTTTGCATAGAAACGTTACTCGATTTACAAGGAGAAGTCATAGAACCCATAGTATTTCATAGCGTCGCAATTTCAGTGCTAATTCGTCACAGTGAGGGAGCGAGGGATGCAGTAAAGAAGGAATAGTGAATCGGAATGGGGATAGTCGTATCCCAAAAGAAAATCCTGACGTTTCCATAGAAAAGTTACTCGATTTAGATGGAAAAGTTACGGCACCCTTAGTATTTCATTGCGACGCAATATCTGTGTTAATTCGTCAATGTGAGGGAGCGAGGGATGCAGTAAACAAGGATTAGTGAATCGGAAAGGACATATTCGTATTCCATAAGAAAATCCTGTCGTTTCCATGGAAGCGTTACTCGATTTAGAAGGAGAAGTCGTGGAACCCATAGTATCTAATAGCGACGCAATTTCTGTGTTAATTCGTCAATGAGAGGGAGCTAGGGATGCAGTAAAGAGGGAATAGTCCATCGGAATGGAGATCCTCATATCCTAAAAGAAAATCCTGTCGTTTCCATAGAAACGTTATTCGATTTAGACGGAGAAGTCATAGAACCCATAGTATATCATAGCGACGCAATATCTGTGTTAATTAGCCAATGTGAGGGAGCGAGGGATGCAGTACAGATGGAATAGTGCATCGGAAAGGAGATAGTCGTATCCCAAAAGAAAATTCTGTCGTTTGAATAGAAACGTTACTTGATTTAGAAGGAGAAGTCGTAGAACCCATAGTATTTCATAGCGATGCAATTTCTGTGTTAATTCGCCAATGTGAGAAAGCGAGAGATGCAGTAGAGAAGGAATAGTGCATCAGAAAGGAGATACTCGTATCCGAAAAGAAAATCCTGTCGTTTCCATAGAGACGTTACTCGGTTTAGAAGGAGAAGTCATAGAACCCCTAATATTCCATAGCGTCGCAATTTCTGTGTTAATTCGTCAATGTGAGGGAGCGAGGGATGCAGTAAAGAAGGAGTAGTGCATCGGAAAGGAGATACTCGTATCCCAAAAGAAAATCCTGTCGTTTCCATAGATACGTTACTCGATTTAGAAGGAGAAGTCATAGAACCAATAGTATTCCATAGCGACGCAATTTCTGTGTTAATTCGTCAATGTCAGGTAGCCAGGGTTGCTTTATAGAAGGAATAGTGTATCGGAAAGGAGATACACGTGTCCCAAAATGAAAGCCCTGTCGTTTCTATAGAAACGTTACTCGATTTAGAAGGAGATTTCATAGAACCCATAGAATTACATAGCGACGAAATTTCTGCGTTAATTCGTCACAGTGAGGGAGCGAGGGATGGAGTAAAGAAGAAATAGTGAATCGGAATGGAGATAGTCGTATCCCAAAAGAAAATCCTGTCGTTTCCATAGAAAAGTTACTCCATTTAGAAGGAGAAGTTATGGCACCCTTAGTATTTCATTGCGACGCAATTTCTGTGTTAATTCGTCAATGTGAGGGAGCGAGGGATGCAGTAAACAAGGATTAGTGAATCGGAAAGGAGATATTCGTATTCCAAAAGAAATTCCTGTTGTTTCCATAGAAACGGTACTCGATTTAGCAGAAGATGTCGTAGAACCAATAGTATTTCATAGCGACGCAATTTCTGTGTTATTTTGTCAATGTAATGGAGCGATGGATGCACTAAAGATGGAATAATGCATCGGACAGGAGATACTCATATCCCCAAAAAAATTCTGACGTTTCCATAGAAACGTTACTCGATTTAGAAGGAGAAGCCATAGAACACATAGTATTTCATAGCGACGCAATTTCTGCGATAATTCGTCAATGTGAGGGAGCAAGGGATGCAGTAAAGAAGGAATGGTGCATCGGAAAGGAGATACTCGTATCCCAAAAGAAAATCCTGTCATTTCCATATAAACGTTACTCGATAAAGAAGGAGTAGTCTTAGAACCCATAGTATTTCATAGCGACGCTATTTCATGATTAATTCGTCAATGTGAGGGAGCGAGGAATGCAGTAAAGAAGGAATAGTGCATCGGAATGGAGATACTCGTATCACAAACGAAAATCCTGTAGTTTCAATGGATACGTTACTCGATTTAGAAGGAAAAGTCATAGTACACATAGTATTTCATAGCGACGCAATTTGTGTGTTATATCGTCAATGTGAGGGAGCGAGGGAAGCAGTAAAGAAGGAATAGTGCATTGGAAAGGAGATATTCGTATACCAAAAGAAAGTCCTGTCGTTTGCATAGAAACGTTACACGATTTAGAAAGAGTAGTCATAGAACCCGTAGTATTTCATAGCGACGAAATTTCTGTGTTCATTCGTCAATGTGAGGGAGCGAGGGATGCAGTAAAGAAGGAATAGTGCATCGGAAAGAAGATACTAGTATACCAAAACGAAATCCTGTCGTTTCCATAGAATTGTTACTCGATTTAGAAGGAGAAGTCATAGAACACATAGTATTCGATAGCGACGCTATTTCTGTGTTAATTCGTCAATGTGAGGCAGCGAGAAATGCAGTAAAGAAGGAATAGTGCATCGGAATGGAGATACTCGTATCACAAACGAAAATCCTGTAGTTTCAATGGAAACGTTACTCGATTTAGAAGGAGAAATAGAACCCATAGTATTTCATAGCGACGCAATTTCTGTGTCAATTCGCCAAAGTGGGGGTGCGAGGGACTTAGTAAAGAAGGAATAGTGCATCGGAAAGGAGATACTCGTATCCCAAAAGAAAATCCCTTCGTTTCCATAGAAACGTTACTCGATTTAGAAGGAGAAGTCATGGATCACATAGTACTTCACAGCGACGCCATTTCTGTGTTAATTCGTCAATGTGAGGGAGCGAGGGATGCAGTAAAGAAGGAATAGTGCATCGGAAAGGAGATACTCGTATCCCAAAAGAAAATCCTCTCGTTACCTTAGAAATGTTACTCGATTTAGAGAGAGAAATCATTGAACACATAGTATTCCATAGCGACGCAATTTCTCTGATAAATCGTTAATGTGAGGGAGCGAAGGATGTAGTGAAGAAGGAATAGTGCATCGGAAAGGAGATACTCGTATCCCAAAAGAAAATCCTTTCGTTTCCGCAGAAATGTTTTTCGATTAAGAGAGAGAAATCATTGAACACATAGTATTCCATAGCGACGCAATTTCTGTGTTATTTCGCCAATGTGAGGGAGCGAGGGATGCAGTACAGATGGAATAGTGCATCGGAAAGGAGATACTGGTATCTCAAATGGAGATCCTGTCGTTTCAATAGAAACGGTACTCGATTTAGAAGAAGAAGTTATAGAACCCATAGTATATCATAGCGACGAAAGTTCTGTGATAATTCGTCAGTGTGGGGGAGCCAGGGATGCAGTAAAGAAGGAAAATTGCATCGGAAATGAGATACTCGTATCCCAAAAGAAAATCCTGCCGTGTCAATAGAAACGTTACTCGATTCAGAAGGAGAAGTCATATTACACATAGTATTTCATAGGGACGCCATTTCTGTGTTAATTCCTCAATGTGAGGGAGCGAGGGATGCAGTACAGAAGGAATAGTGCATCGGAAAGGAGATAGTCGTATACCAAAAGAAAATCCTCTCGATTCCATAGAAACGTTACTCGATTTAGAAGGAGAATCCATAGAACGAATAGTATTTCATAGCGACGTAATTTCTGTGTTATTTTGTCAATGTAATGGAGCGATGGATGCACTAAAGATGGAATAATGCATCGGACAGGAGATACTCATATCCCCAAAAAAATCCTGACGTTTCCATAGAAACGTTACTCGATTTAGAAGGAGAAGCCATAGAACACATAGTATTTCATAGCGACGCAATTTCTGCGATAATTCGTCAATGTGAGGGAGCAAGGGATGCAGTAAAGAAGGAATGGTGCATCGGAAAGGAGATACTCGTATCCCAAAAGAAAATCCTATCATTTCCATATAAACGTTACTCGATAAAGAAGGAGTAGTCTTAGAACCCATAGTATTTCATAGCGACGCTATTTCATGATTAATTCGTCAATGTGAGGGAGCGAGGGATGCAGTACAGAAGGAATAGTGCATCGGAATGGAGATACTCGTATCCCAAAAGACAATTCTGTCGTTTCCATTGAAACGTTACTCGACTTAGAAGGAGAAGTCATAGAACACATAGTATTTCATAGCGACGCAATTTCTGTGTTAATTCGTCAATGTGAGGGAGCGATGGATGCAGTAAAGAAGGAATAGTGCATCGGAATGGAGATGCTCATATCCCAAAAGAAAATCCTGTCGTTTCAATAGAAACGTTACTCGATTTAGAAAGAGATGTCATAGAACGCATAGTATTTCAAGGCGACGCAATTTCTGTGTTAATTCCTCAATGTGAGGGAGCGAGGGATGCAGTACAGAAGGAATAGTGCATCGGAAAGGAGATAGTCGTATACCAAAAGAAAATCCTCTCGATTCCATAGAAACGTTACCCGATTTAGAATGAGAAGTCATAGAACCCATAGTATTTCATAGCGACGCAATTTCTGTGTTAATTCGTCAATTTGAGGGAGCGAGGAATGCATTAAAGAAGGAATAGTGCATCGGAAAGGAGTTACTCGTATCCCAAAAGAAAATCCTGTTGGCTCCATAGAAACGTTACTCGATTTAGCAGGAGGTGTCATAGAACCAATAGTATTTCATAGCGACTCAATTTCTGTGTTAATTTGTCAATGTAATGGAGTGAGGGATGCAGTAAAGATGGAATTGTGCATCGGAAAGGAGATTTCTCATATCCCAAAAGAATATCCTGACGTTTGAATAGGAACGTTACGCGTTTTAGAAGGAGATGTCATAGAACACACAGATTCTCATAGCGACGCCATTTTTGTGTTAATTTGTCAATGTGAGGGATCGAGGGATGCAGTAAAGAATGAATAGTGCATCGGAAAGGAGATAATCATATCCCAAAAGAAAATGCGGTCGTTTCAATAGAAACGTAACTCGATTTAGAAGGAGAAGTCATAGAACCCATAATACTTCATAGCGATGATATTTCTGTGAATATTCGTCAATGTGAGGGAGTTCGGGATGCAGTAAAGAATTAATAGAGATCGGAAAGGAGATACTCGTATCCCAGAAGAAAATTCTGTCGTATCCATAGAAACGTTACTCGATTCAGAAGGAGAAGTCATATTACACATAGTATTTCATAGCGACGCCATTTCTGTGTTAATTCGTCAATGTGAGGGAGCGAGGGATGCAGTACAGAAGGAATAGTACATCGGAATGGAGATACTCGTATCCCAAAAGACAATTCTGTCGTTTCCATAGAAACGTTACTCGACTTAGAAGGAGAAGTCAAAGAACACATAGTATTTCATAGCGACGCAATTTCTGTGTTAATTCGTCAATGTGAGGGAGCGATGGATACAGTAAAGAATGAATAGTGCATCGGAAAGGAAATAATCATATCCCAAAAGAAAATCCGGTCGTTTCAATAGAAACGTAACTCGATTTAGAAGGAGAAGTCATAGAACCCATAGTATTTCATAGCGACGCAATTTCTGTGAATATTCGTCAATGTGAGGGAGCTCGGGATGCAGTAAAGAATTAATAGAGATCGGAAATGAGATACTCGTATCCCAAAAGAAAATCCTGCCGTGTCAATAGAAACGTTACTCGATTCAGAAGGAGAAGTCATATTACACATAGTTTTTCATAGGGACGCCATTTCTGTGTTAATTCGTCAATGTGAGGGAGCGAGGGATGCAGTACAGAAGGAATAGTGCATCGGAATGGAGATACTCGTATCCCAAAAGACAATTCTGTCGTTTCCATAGAAACGTTACTCGACTTAGAAGGAGAAGTCATAGAACACATAGTATTTCATAGCGACGCAATTTCTGTGTTAATTCGTCAATGTGAGGGAGCGATGGATGCAGTAAGGAAGGAATAGTGCATCGGAATGGAGATGCTCATATCCCAAAAGAAAATCCTGTCGTTTCCATAGAAACGTAACTCGATTTAGAAGGAGAATCCATAGAACGAATAGTATTTCATAGCGACGCAATTTCTGTGCTTATTCCTCAATGTGAGGGAACGAGGGATGCAGTAAAGAAGGAAGAGTGCATCGGAAAGTAGATACTCGTATCCCAAAGGAAAATCCTGTCGTTTCCGTAGAAACGGTACTCGATTTAGAAGGAGAAGTCAAGAACCCATAGTATTTAATAGCGATGCCATTTCTGTGTTAATTCGTCAATGTGTGGGAGCGAGGGATGCAGTAAAGAAGGAATAGTGCATCGGATAGGAGATACACGTATCCCAAATGAAAATAATGTCGTTTCTATTTAAACGTTACTCGATTTAGAAGGGTAGCTCATAACACCTAAAGTATTTCATAGCGACGCATATTCTGTGCTTATTCCTCAATGTGAGGGAACGATGGGATGCAGTAAAAAAGGAATAGTGCATCGGAAAGGAGATACTCGTATCCCAAAAGAAAATGCTGTTGTTTCCATAGAAACGTTACTCGATTAAGAAGGAGATGTCATAGAACCCATAGTATTTCATGGCGACGCTATTTCATTGTTATTTCATCAATGTGAGGGAGCGAGGGATGCAGTAAGAAAGAATAGTGCATCGGAAAGGAGATACTCGTATCCCAAAAAAAAAAATCATGTCGTTTCAATAGAAACGTTACTCGATTTAGAAAGAGATGTCATAGAACGCGTAGTATTTCAAGGCGACGCAATTTCTGTGTTAATTCGTCAATGTGAGGGAGCGAGGGATGCAGTACAAAAGGAATAGTGCATCGGAAAGGAGATAGTCGTATACCAAAAGAAAATCCTCTCGATTCCATAGAAACGTTACCCGATTTAGAATGAGAAGTCATAGAACCCATAGTATTTCATAGCGACGCAATTTCTGTGTTAATTCGTCAATGTGAGGGAGCGAGGAATGCATTAAAGAAGGAATAGTGCATCGGAAAGGAGATACTCGTATCCCAAAAGAAAATCCTGTTGGCTCCATAGAAACGTTACTCGATTTAGCAGGAGGTGTCATAGAACCAATAGTATTTCATAGCGACTCAATTTCTGTGTTAATTTGTCAATGTAATGGAGTGAGGGATGCAGTAAAGATGGAATTGTGCATCGGAAAGGAGATTTCTCATATCCCAAAAGAATATCCTGACGTTTGAATAGGAACGTTACGAGTTTTAGAAGGAGATGTCGTAGAACACTCAGGTTCTCATAGCGACGCCATTTCTGTGTTAATTTGTCAATGGGAGGGATCGAGGGATGCAGTAAAGAATGAATAGTGCATCGGAAAGGAGATAATCATATCCCAAAAGAAAATCCGGTCGTTTCAATAGAAACGTAACTCGATTTAGAAGGAGAAGTCATAGAAACCATAGTATTCCATAGGGACCCTTTTTCAGTGTTAATTCGTCAATGTGACTGAGCCAGGGATGCAGTAAAGAAGGAATAGTGCATCGGTAATGAGATACTCGTATCCCAAAAGCAAAACCTGTCGTTGAAATAGAAACGTTACTCGATTTAGAAAGAGCTGTCATAGAACGCATAGTATTTCAAGGCGACGCAATTTCTGTGTTAATTCTTCAATGTGAGGAAGCGAGGGATGCAGTACAGAAGAAATAGTGCATCGGAAAGGAGATACTCGTATCCCAAAAGAAAATCCTGTCGTTTCCATGGAAATGTTACTCGATTTAGAAGGAGAAGTCATAGAACCCATAGTATTACATAGCGACGCAAGTTCTGTGGTAATTCGTCAATGTAAGGGAGCGAGGGATGCAATAAAGAAAGAATAGTGCAACGGAAAGGAGATACTCGTATACCAAAAGAAAATCCTTTCGATTCCATTGAAACGTTACTCGATTTAGAAGGTGAAGTCATAGAACACATAGTATTCCATAGCGACGCAATTTCTGTGTTAATTCGTCAATGTGAGGGAGCCAGGGATGCAGTAAAGAAGGAATAGTGTATCGGAAAGGAGATACTCGTATCCCAAAAGAAAATCCTGTCGTTTCTATAGAAACCTTACTCGATTTAGAAGGAGAAGTCATAGAACCCATAGTATTTGTTAGCGACGCAATTTCTGCGTTAATTCGTCAATGTGAGGGAGCTAGGGATGCAGTAAAGAAGGGATAGTGCATCTGAAAGGGGATAGTCAGTCGTATCTCAAAAGAAAACCCCGTCGTATCCATAGAAACGTTACCCGATTCAGAAGGAGAATTTTTGAACCTATAGTATTTCATAGCGAAGCAATTTCTGTGAATATTCGTCAATGTGACGGACCTAGGGATGCATTAATGATGTAATAGAGCATCGGAAAGGAGATACTCTTATCCCAAAAGAAAATTCTGTCGTTTCCATAGAAACGTTACTCGATTTAAAAGGAGAAGTCATGGAACCCATAGTATTTAATAGCGACGTAATTTCTGTCTTAATTCGTCAATGTGAGGGAGCTAGGGATGCAGTAGAGAGGGAATAGTGCATAGGAATGGAGATACTCGTATTCCAAAAGGAAATCCTCTCGATTCCATAGAGACTTTACCCGATTTAGAAGGAGAAGTCATAGAACCCATAGTATTTCATAGCGACGCAATTTCTGTGTTAATTCGCCAATGTGTGAGAGCGAGGGATGCAGTAAAGAAGGAATAGTACTTCGGAAAGGAGATAGTCTTATCCAAAAAGAAAATCCAGTAGTTCCCATAGAAACGTTACTCGATTTAGAAGGAGAAGTCATAGAACCCATAGAATTTCATAGTGACGCATTTTCTGTGTTAATTCGCCAATGTGTGAGAGCGAGGGATGCAGTTGTGAAGGAATAGTGCATCGGAAAGGAGATACTCCTATCCGAAAAGAAATTCCTGTCGTTTCCATGGAAAAATTACTCGATTTAGAAGGAGAAGCCATTGAAACCATAGTATTCCATAGGGACGCAATTTCAGTGTTCATTCGTCAATGTGACTGATCCAGGAATACAGTAAAGAAGGAATAGTGCATCGGAAATGAGATACTCGTATCCCAAAAGAAAATTCTGTCGTTTCCATAGAAACGTTACTCGATTTAGAAGGAGAAGTCATTGAACGCATAGTGTTTCATAGCGACGCAATTTCTGTGTTAATTCGTCAATGTGAGGGAGCGTGAGATGTATTAAAGATGGAATAGTGCATCGGAAAGGAGATACTCGTATACCAAAAGAAAAACCTCTCGTTTCCATAGAAACGTTACTCGATTTAGAAGGAGAAGTCGTAGAAGCCATAGTATTTCATAGCGACGCAATTGCTGTGACAATTCGTCATTGTGTGGGAGCGAGGGATGCAGTAGGGAAGGAATAGTGCATCGGAAATGAGATACTCGTATCACAAAAGAAAATCCTGTCGTTTTAATAGAAACGTTACTCGATTTAGAAACAGATGTCATACAACGCACAGTATTTCAAGGCGACGCAATTTCTGTGTTAATTCGTCAATGTGAGGGAGCGAGGGATGCAGTACAGAAGGAATACCGCATCGGAAACGAGGTAGTCGTATTCCAAAAGAAATTCCTGTCGTTTCCATGGAAATGGTACTCGATTTAGAAGGAGAAGTCATGGAACCCATAGTATTTCATAGCGACGCAAGTTCTGTGGTAATTCGTCAATGTAAGGGAGCGAGGGATGCAGTAAAGAAGGAATAGTGCATCGGAAAGGAGTTACTCCTATACCAAAAGAAAATCGTGTCGTTTCTATAGTAACGTTACTCGATTTAGAAGGAGAAGTCATAGATCACATAGTACTTCACAGCGACGCCATTTCTGTGTTAATCCGTCAATGTGAGGGAGCGAGGGATGCAGTAAAGAAGGAATAGTGCATCGGAAAGGAGATACTCGTATCCCAAAAGAAAATCCTTTCGTTTCCGCAGAAATGTTACTCGATTAAGAGAGAGAAATCATTGAACACATAGTATTCCATAGCGACGCAATTTCTGTGTTATTTCGCCAATGTGAGGGAGCGGGGGATGCAGTACAGATGGAATAGTGCATCGGAATGCAGATACTCGTATCACAAACGAAAATCCTGTAGTTTCAATGGAAACGTTACTCGATTTAGAAGGAGAAATAGAACCCATAGTATTTCATAGCGACGCAATTTCTGTGTCAATTCGCCAAAGTGGGGGTGCGAGGGACTTAGTAAAGAAGCAATAGTGCATCGGAAAGGAGATACTCGTATCCCAAAAGAAAATCCCTTCGTTTCCATAGAAACGTTACTCGATTTAGAAGGAGAAGTCATAGAACCCATAATATATCATAGACACGCAATTTCTGTGTTAATTCGCCAATGTGAGGGAGCGCAGGATGCAATACAGACGGAATAGTGCATCGTAAAGGAGATAGTCGTATCCCAAAAGGAAATCCTGTCGTTTCCATTGAAACGTTTCTAGATTTAGAAGGAGAAGTCGTAGAACCCATACTATTTCATAGCGACGCATTTTCTGTGCTTATTCGTCAAACTGAGGGAGCGAGGGATGAAGTAAAAAAGGAATAGTGCATCGGAATGGAGATAGTTGTATCCCAACAGAAAATCCTGTCGTTTCCATAGAATCGTTACTCGATTTAGAAGGAGAAGTCGTAGAACCCATAGCTTTGTATTGCGACGCAATTTCTGTGTTAATTCGTCAATGTGAGGGAGCGAGGGATGCAGTAAAGAAGAAATAGTGCATCGGAAAGGAGATACTCCTATACCAAAAGAGAATCCTCTCGTTTCCATAGAAACGTTACTCGATTTAGAAGGAGAAGTCATAGATCACATAGTACTTCACAGCGACGCCATTTCTGTGTTAATTCGTCAATGTGAGGGAGCGAGGGATGCAGTAAAGAAGGAATAGTGCATCGGAAAGGAGATACTCGTATCCCAAAAGAAAATCCTTTCGTTACCTTAGAAATGTTACTCGATTTAGAGAGAGAAATCATTGAACACATAGTATTCCATAGCGACGCAATTTCTCTGATAAATCGTTAATGTGAGGGAGCGAAGGATGTAGTGAAGAAGGAATAGTGCATCGGAAAGGAGATACTCGTATCCCAAAAGAAAATCCTTTCGTTTCCGCAGAAATGTTACTCGATTAAGAGAGAGAAATCATTGAACACATAGTATTCCATAGCGACGCAATTTCTGTGTTATTTCGCCAATGTGAGGGAGCGAGGGATGCAGTACAGATGGAATAGTGCATCGGAAAGGAGATACTGGTATCTCAAATGGAGATCCTGTCGTTTCAATAGAAACGGTACTCGATTTAGAAGAAGAAGTTATAGAACCCATAGTATATCATAGCGACGAAAGTTCTGTGTTAATTCGTCAATGTGAGGGAGCGAGGGATGCAGTAAAGAAGCAATAGTGAATCGGAAAGGAGATACTCGTATCCCAAAATAAAATCCTGTCGTTTCCATAGAAACGTTACTCGATTTAGAAGGAGAAATCATTGAACCCACGGAATTCCATAGCGACGCAATTTCTGTGATAATTCGTCAGTGTGGGGGAGCCAGGGATGCAGTAAAGAAGGAAAATTGCATCGGAAATGAGATACTCGTATCCCAAAAGAAAATCCTGTCATTTCCATATAAACGTTACTCGATAAAGAAGGAGTAGTCTTAGAACCCATAGTATTTCATAGCGACGCTATTTCATGATTAATTCGTCAATGTGAGGGAGCGAGGGATGCAGTACAGAAGGAATAGTGCATCGGAATGGAGATACTCGTATCCCAAAAGACAATTCTGTCGTTTCCATTGAAACGTTACTCGACTTAGAAGGAGAAGTCATAGAACACATAGTATTTCATAGCGACGCAATTTCTGTGTTAATTCGTCAATGTGAGGGAGCGATGGATGCAGTAAAGAAGGAATAGTGCATCGGAATGGAGATGCTCATATCCCAAAAGAAAATCCTGTCGTTTCCATAGAAACGTTACTCGATTTAGAAGGAGAATCCATAGAACGAATAGTATTTCATAGCGACGTAATTTCTGTGCTTATTCCTCAATGTGAGGGAACGAAGGATGCAGTAAAGAAGGAATAGTGCATCGGAAAGTAGATACTCGTATCCCAAAAGAAAATGCTGTCGTTTCCATAGAAACGTTACTCGATTAAGAAGGAGTTGTCATAGAACCCATAGTATTTCATGGCGACGCTATTTCATTGTTAATTCATCAATGTGAGGGAGCGAGGGATGCAGTAAGAAAGAATAGTGCATCGGAAAGGAGATACTCGTATCCCAAAAAAAATCATGTCGTTTCAATAGAAACGTTACTCGATTTAGAAGGAGAAGTTATAGAACCCATATTACATCATCGCGACGCAATTTATGTGTTAAATCTTCAATGTGAGGGAGCGAGGGATGCTCTAAAAAAGAAGGAATAGTGCAACGGAAAGGAGATACTCGAATCCCAAAAGTAAGTCCTGTCGTTTCCAAAGAATCGTTACTCGATGAAAGGAAAAAGTCATAGAACACACAGTATTCCACAGCGTCCCAATTTCTGTGTTAATTCGTCAATGTGAGGGAGCCAGGGATGCAGTCGGGAAGGAATGGTGCATCGGAAAGGAGATACTCGGATCCCAAAAGAAAATCCTGTCGTTTCAATAGAAACGTTACTCGATTTAGAATGAGAAGTCATAGAACCCATAGTATTTCATAGCGACGCAATTTCTGTGTTAATTCGTCAATTTGAGGGAGCGAGGAATGCATTAAAGAAGGAATAGTGCATCGGAAAGGAGTTACTCGTATCCCAAAAGAAAATCCTGTTGGCTCTATAGAAACGTTACTCGATTGAGCAGGAGGTGTCATAGAACCAATAGTATTTCATAGCGACTCAATTTCCGTGTTAATTTGTCAATGTAATGGAGTGAGGGATGCAGTAAAGATGGAATTGTGCATCGGAAAGGAGATTTCTCATATCCCAAAAGAATATCCTGACGTTTGAATAGGAACGTTACGCGTTTTAGAAGGAGATGTCATAGAACACACAGATTCTCATAGCGACGCCATTTTTGTGTTAATTTGTCAATGTGAGGGATCGAGGGATGCAGTAAAGAATGAATAGTGCATCGGAAAGGAGATAATCATATCCCAAAAGAAAATGCGGTCGTTTCAATAGAAACGTAACTCGATTTAGAAGGAGAAGTCATAGAACCCATAATACTTCATAGCGATGATATTTCTGTGAATATTCGTCAATGTGTGGGAGCTCGGGATGCAGTAAAGAATTAATAGAGATCGGAAAGGAGATACTCGTATCCCAGAAGAAAATTCTGTCGTATCCATAGAAACGTTACTCGATTCAGAAGGAGAAGTCATATTACACATAGTATTTCATAGCGACGCCATTTCTGTGTTAATTCGTCAATGTGAGGGAGCGAGGGATGCAGTACAGAAGGAATAGTACATCGGGATGGAGATACTCGTATCCCAAAAGACAATTCTGTCGTTTCCATAGAAACGTTACTCGACTTAGAAGGAGAAGTCAAAGAACACATAGTATTTCATAGCGACGCAGTTTCTGTGTTAATTCGTCAATGTGAGGGAGCGATGGATACAGTAAAGAATGAATAGTGCATCGGAAAGGAAATAATCATATCCCAAAAGAAAATCCGGTCGTTTCAATAGAAACGTAACTCGATTTAGAAGGAGAAGTCATAGAACCCATAGTATTTCATAGCGACGCAATTTCTGTGAATATTCGTCAATGTGAGGGAGCTCGGGATGCAGTAAAGAATTAATAGAGATCGGAAATGAGATACTCGTATCCCAAAAGAAAATCCTGCCGTGTCAATAGAAACGTTACTCGATTCAGAAGGAGAAGTCATATTACACATAGTTTTTCATAGGGACGCCATTTCTGTGTTAATTCGTCAATGTGAGGGAGCGAGGGATGCAGTAAGGAAGGAATAGTGCATCGGAATGGAGATGCTCATATCCCAAAAGAAAATCCTGTCGTTTCCATAGAAACGTAACTCGATTTAGAAGGAGAATCCATAGAACGAATAGTATTTCATAGCGACGCAATTTCTGTGCTTATTCCTCAATGTGAGGGAACGAGGGATGCAGTAAAGAAGGAAGAGTGCATCGGAAAGTAGATACTCGTATCCCAAAGGAAAATCCTGTCGTTTCCGTAGAAACGGTACTCGATTTAGAAAGAGAAGTCAAGAACCCATAGTATTTAATAGCGATGCCATTTCTGTGTTAATTCGTCAATGTGTGGGAGCGAGGGATGCAGTAAAGAAGGAATAGTGCATCGGATAGGAGATACACGTATCCCAAATGAAAATAATGTCGTTTCTATTTAAACGTTACTCGATTTAGAAGGGTAGCTCATAACACCTAAAGTATTTCATAGCGACGCATATTCTGTGCTTATTCCTCAATGTGAGGGAACGATGGGACGCAGTAAAAAAGGAATAGTGCATCGGAAAGGAGATACTCGTATCCCAAAAGAAAATGCTGTCGTTTCTATAGAAACGTTACTCGATTAAGAAGGAGATGTCATAGAACCCATAGTATTTCATGGCGACGCTATTTCATTGTTATTTCATCAATGTGAGGGAGCGAGGGATGCAGTAAGAAAGAATAGTGCATCGGAAAGGAGATACTCGTATCCCAAAAAAAAATCATGTCGTTTCAATAGAAACGTTACTCGATTTAGAAAGAGATGTCATAGAACGCGTAGTATTTCAAGGCGACGCAATTTCTGTGTTAATTCGTCAATGTAAGGGAGCGAGGGATGCAGTACAAAAGGAATAGTGCATCGGAAAGGAGATAGTCGTATACCAAAAGAAAATCCTCTCGATTCCATAGAAACGATACCCGATTTAGAATGAGAAGTCATAGAACCCATAGTATTTCATAGCGACGCAATTTCTGTGTTAATTCGTCAATGTGAGGGAGCGAGGAATGCATTAAAGAAGGAATAGTGCATCGGAAAGGAGATACTCGTATCCCAAAAGAAAATCCTGTTGGCTCCATAGAAACGTTACTCGATTTAGCAGGAGGTGTCACAGAACCAATAGTATTTCATAGCGACTCAATTTCTGTGTTAATTTGTCAATGTAATGGAGTGAGGGATGCAGTAAAGATGGAATTGTGAATCGGAAAGGAGATTTCTCATATCCCAAAAGAATATCCTGACGTTTGAATAGGAACGTTACGAGTTTTAGAAGGAGATGTCGTAGAACACACAGGTTCTCATAGCGACGCCATTTCTGTGTTAATTTGTCAATGGGAGGGATCGAGGGATGCAGTAAAGAATGAATAGTGCATCGGAAAGGAGATAATCATATCCCAAAAGAAAATCCGGTCGTTTCAATAGAAACGTAACTCGATTTAGAAGGAGAAGTCATAGAACCCATAGTATTCCATAGGGACCCTTTTTCAGTGTTAATTCGTCAATGTGACTGAGCCAGGGATGCAGTAAAGAAGGAATAGTGCATCGGTAATGAGATACTCGTATCCCAAAAGCAAAACCTGTCGTTGAAATAGAAACGTTACTCGATTTAGAAAGAGCTGTCATAGAACGCATAGTATTTCAAGGCGACGCAATTTCTGTGTTAATTCTTCAATGTGAGGAAGCGTGGGATGCAGTACAGAAGAAATAGTGCATCGGAAAGGAGATACTCGTATTCCAAAAGAAAATCCTGTCGTTTCCATGGAAATGTTACTCGATTTAGAAGGAGAAGTCATAGAACCCATAGTATTACATAGCGACGCAAGTTCTGTGGTAATTCGTCAATGTAAGGGAGCGAGGGATGCAATAAAGAAGGAATAGTGCAACGGAAAGGAGATACTCGTATACCAAAAGAAAATCCTTTCGATTCCATTGAAACGTTACTCGATTTAGAAGGTGAAGTCATAGAACACATAGTATTCCATAGCGACGCAATTTCTGTGTTAATTCGTCAATGTGAGGGAGCCAGGGATGCAGTAAAGAAGGAATAGTGTATCGGAAAGGAGATACTCGTATCCCAAAAGAAAATCCTGTCGTTTCTATAGAAACCTTACTCGATTTAGAAGGAGAAGTCATAGAACCCATAGTATTTGTTAGCGACGCAATTTCTGCGTTAATTCTTCAATGTGAGGGAGCGCGGGATGCAGTAAAGAAGGGATAGTGCATCTGAAAGGGGATAGTCAGTCGTATCTCAAAAGAAAACCCCTTCGTATCCATAGAAACGTTACTCGATTCAGAAGGAGAATTTTTGAACCTATAGTATTTCATAGCGAAGCAATTTCTGTGAATATTCGTCAATGTGACGGACCTAGGGATGCATTAATGATGTAATAGAGCATCGGAAAGGAGATACTTTTATCCCAAAAGAAAATTCTGTCGTTTCCATAGAAACGTTACTCGATTTAAAAGGAGAAGTCATGGAACCCATAGTATTTAATAGCGACGTAATTTCTGTCTTAATTCGTCAATGTGAGGGAGCTAGGGATGCAGTAAAGAGGGAATAGTGCATAGGAATGGAGATACTCGTATTCCAAAAGGAAATCCTCACGATTCCATAGAGACCTTACCCGATTTAGAAGGAGAAGTCATAGAACCCATAGTACTTCATAGCGACGCAATTTCTGTGTTAATTCGCCAATGTGTGAGAGCGAGGGATGCAGTAAAGAAGGAATAGTACTTCGGAAAGGAGATAGTCTTATCCAAAAAGAAAATCCAGTAGTTCCCATAGAAACGTTACTCGATTTAGAAGGAGAAGTCATAGAACCCATAGAATTTCATAGTGACGCATTTTCTGTGTTAATTCGCCAATGTGTGAGAGCGAGGGATGCAGTTGTGAAGGAATAGTGCATCGGAAAGGAGATACTCCTATCCGAAAAGAAATTCCTGTCGTTTCCATGGAAAAATTACTCGATTTAGAAGGAGAAGCCATTGAACCCATAGTATTCCATAGGGACGCAATTTCAGTGTTCATTCGTCAATGTGACTGATCCAGGAATACAGTAAAGAAGGAATAGTGCATCGGAAATGAGATACTCGCATCCCAAAAGAAAATTCTGTCGTTTCCATAGAAACGTTACTCGATTTAGAAGGAGAAGTCATTGAACGCATAGTGTTTCATAGCGACGCATTTTCTGTGTTAATTCGTCAATGTGAGGGAGCGTGAGATGTAGTAAAGATGGAATAGTGCATCGGAAAGGAGATACTCGTATACCAAAAGAAAAACCTCTCGTTTCCATAGAAACGTTACTCGATTTAGAAGGAGAAGTCGTAGAAGCCATAGTATTTCATAGCGACGCAATTGCTGTGACAATTCGTCATTGTGTGGGAGCGAGGGATGCAGTAGGGAAGGAATAGTGCATCGGAAATGAGATACTCGTATCACAAAAGAAAATCCTGTCGTTTTAATAGAAACGTTACTCGATTTAGAAATAGATGTCATAGAACGCACAGTATTTCAAGGCGACGCAATTTCTGTGTTAATTCGTCAATGTGAGGGAGCGAGGGATGCAGAACAGAAGGAATACCGCATCGGAAACGAGTTAGTCGTATTCCAAAAGAAATTCCTGTCGTTTCCATGGAAATGGTACTCGATTTAGAAGGAGAAGTCATGGAACCCATAGTATTTCATAGCGACGCAAGTTCTGTGGTAATTCGTCAATGTAAGGGAGCGAGGGATGCAGTAAAGAAGGAATAGTGCATCGGAAAGGAGTTACTCCTATACCAAAAGAAAATCATGTCGTTTCTATAGTAACGTTACTCGATTTAGAAGGAGAAGTCATAGAACCCATAGTATTTCATAGCGACGAAATTTCTGTGTTAATTCGTCAATGTGAGGGAGCGAATGATGCAGTAAAGAAGGAATAGTGAATCTGAAAGGGGATAGTCGTAGCCCAAAAGAAAATCCAGTCGTTTCCAAAGAAACGTTACTCGATTTAGAAGGAGAAGTTAATGAACCCATAGTATTCCATAGCGACGCAATTGCTGTAACAATTCGTCAATGTGAGTCAGCCACGGACGCAGTAAAGTGGGAATAGTGCATCGGAAAGGAGAAACTCGTATCCCAAAAGAACATCCTTTTGTTTCTATAGAAACGTTAGTCGATTTAGAAGGAGAGGTCATAGAACGCATAGTATTTCATAGCGACGCAATTTCTGTGTTAATTCGTCAATGTGAAGGAGCGAGAGATGCAGTAAAGAAGGAATAGTGCATCGGAAAGGAGATACTCGTATACCAAAAGAAAATCCTCTCGTTTCCATAGAAACGTTACTCGATTTAGAATTAGAAGTTATAGAACTCATAGTAATTCATGGCGATGCAATTTCTGTGCTAATTCGTCAATGAGAGGGAGCGAGGAATGTAGTAAAAAAGGAATAGTGCATCGGAAAGGAGATACACGTATCCCAAAAGAAAATCCTGTCGTTTCCATTGACAAGTAACTCGATTTAGAAGGAGAGGTCATAGAACGCATAGTATTTCATAGCGACGTAATTTCTGTGTTAATTCGTCAATGTGAAGGAGCGAGAGATGCAGTAAAGAAGGAATAGTGCATCGGAGAGGTGATACTCGTATACCAAAAGAAAATCCTGTCGTTTTAATAGAAACGTTACTCGATTTAGAAAGAGATGTTATAGAACGCATAGTATTTCAAGGCGACGCAATTTCTGTGTTAATTCGTCAATGTGAGGGAGCCAGGGATGCAGTAAAGAAGGAATTGTGCATCGGAAACGAGATAGTCGTATCCCAAAAGTAAATGCTGTCGCCTTTCATAGAAACGTTACTCGATTTAGAAGGAGAAGTCATTTAACATATAGTATTTGAGAGCGACGCAATTTCTGCGTTAATTCTACAATTTGAGGGAGCGCGGGATGCATTAAAGAAGTGATAGTGCATCGGAAAGGAGATAGTCTGTCGTATCTCAAAAGAAAACCCCTTCGTATCCATAGAAACGTTACTCGATTCAGAAGGAGAAGTTTTAGAACTCATAGTATTTCATGGCGAAGCAATTTCTGTGAATATTCGTCAATATGAAGGAGCTAGGGATGCATTAAAGAAGTAATAGAGCATCGGCAAGGAGATACTCTTATTTCAAAAGAAAATCCTGTTGTTTCCATAGAAACGTTACTCGATTTAAATGGAGAAGTCATGGAACCCATAGTATTTCATAGCGACGCAATTTCTGTGTTAATTCGTCAATGTGAGGGAGCGAATGATGCAGTAAAGAAGGAATAGTGAATCTGAAAGGAGATAGTCGTAGCCCAAAAGAAAATCCAGTCGTTTCCAAAGAAACGTTACTCGATTTAGAAGGAGAAGTTAATGAACCCATAGTATTAGATAGCGACGCAATTGCTGTGACAAATCGTCCATGTGAGAGAGCCAGGGATGCAGTAAAGAAGGAATAGTGCATCGGAAAGGACAAACTCGTATCCCAAAAGAAAATCCTGTCGTTTTAATAGAAACGTTACTCGATTTTGAAAGAGATGTCATAGAACGCATAGTATTTCAAGGCGACGCAATTTCTGTGTTCTACATCTACATCTACATTGATACTCCGCAAGCCACCCAACGGTGTGTGGCGGAGGGCACTTTACGTGCCACTGTCGTTACCTCCCTTTCCTGTTCCAGTCGCGTATGGTTCGCGGGATGAACGACTGTCTGAAAGCCTCCGTGCGCGCTCTAATCTCTCTAATTTCACATTCGTGACCTCCTCGGGAGGTATAAGTAGGGGCAAGCAATATATTCGATACCTCATCCAGAAACGCACCCTCTCGAAACCTGGCGAGCAAGCTACACCGCGATGCAGAGCGCCTCTCTTGCAGAATCTGCCACTTGAGTTTGTTAAACATCTCCGTAACGCTATCACGGTTACCAAATAACCCTGTGACGAAACGCGCCGCTCTTCTTTGGATCTTTTCTATCTCCTCCGTCAACCCGATCTGGTACGGATCCCACACTGATGAGCAATACTCAAGTATAGGCCGAACGAGTGCTTTGTATGCCACGTCCTTTGTTGATGGACTACATTTCCTAAGGACTCTCCCAATGAATCTCAATCTGGTACCCGCCTTACCAACAATTAATTTTATATGATCATTCCACTTCAAATCGTTCCGCACGCATACTCCCAGATATTTTACAGAAGTAACTGCTACCAGTGTTTGTTCCGCTATCATATAAACATACAACAAAGGATTCGTCAATGTGAGGGAGCGAGGGATGCAGTACAGAAGGAATACCGCATCGGAAAGGAGATAGTCTTATCCCAACGAAAATTTTGTCGTTTCCATGGAAATGTTACTCGATTTAGAAGGAGATGTCATGGAACCCATAGTATTTCATAGCGACGCAAGTTCTGTGGTAGTTCGTCAATGTAAGGGAGCGAGGGATGCAGTAAAGAAGGAATAGTGCATCGGAAAGGAGTTACTCCTATACCAAAAGAAAATCCTGTCGTTTCCATTGAAACGTTACTCGATTAAGGAGAAGACATAGAACCCATACTATTACATAGCGACGCAATTTCTGTGTTAATTCGTCAATGTGAGTCAGCCAGGGATGCAGTAAAGAAGGAATAGTGCATCGGAAAAGAGATACTCGTATCCCAAAAGAAAATCATGTCGTTTCTATAGTAACGTTACTCGATTTAGAAGGAGAAGTCATAGAACCCATAGTATTTCATAGCGACGCAATTTCTGTGAATATTCGTCAATGTGAGGGAGCTCGGGATGCAGTAAAGAATTAATAGAGATCGGAAATGAGATACTCGTATCCCAAAAGAAAATTCTGCCGTGTCAATAGAAACGTTACTCGATTCAGAAGGAGAAGTCATATTACACATAGTTTTTCATAGGGACGCCATTTCTGTGTTAATTCGTCAATGTGAGGGAGCGAGGGATGCAGTACAGAAGGAATAGTGCATCGGAATGGAGAGACTCGTATCCCAAAAGACAATTCTGTCGTTTCCATAGAAACGTTACTCGACTTAGAAGGAGAAGTCATAGAACACATAGTATTTCATGGCGACGCTATTTCATTGTTATTTCATTAATGTGAGGGAGCGAGGGATGCAGTAAGAAAGAATAGTGCATCGGAAAGGAGATACTCGTATCCCAAAAAAAAAATCATGTCGTTTCAATAGAAACGTTACTCGATTTAGAAAGAGATGTCATAGAACGCGTAGTATTTCAAGGCGACGCAATTTCTGTGTTAATTCCTCAATGTGAGGGAGCGAGGGATGCAGTACAAAAGGAATAGTGCATCGGAAAGGAGATAGTCGTATACCAAAAGAAAATCCTCTCGATTCCATAGAAACGTTACCCGATTTAGAATGAGAAGTCATAGAACCCATAGTATTTCATAGCGACGCAATTTCTGTGTTAATTCGTCAATGTGAGGGAGCGAGGAATGCATTAAAGAAGGAATAGTGCATCGGAAAGGAGATACTCGTATCCCAAAAGAAAATCCTGTTGGCTCCATAGAAACGTTACTCGATTTAGCAGGAGGTGTCATAGAACCAATAGTATTTCATAGCGACTCAATTTCTGTGTTAATTTGTCAATGTAATGGAGTGAGGGATGCAGTAAAGATGGAATTGTGCATCGGAAAGGAGATTTCTCATATCCCAAAAGGATATCCTGACGTTTGAATAGGAACGTTACGAGTTTTAGAAGGAGATGTCGTAGAACACACAGGTTCTCATAGCGACGCCATTTCTGTGTTAATTTGTCAATGGGAGGGATCGAGGGATGCAGTAAAGAATGAATAGTGCATCGGAAAGGAGATAATCATATCCCAAAAGAAAATCCGGTCGTTTCAATAGAAACGTAACTCGATTTAGAAGGAGAAGTCATAGAACCCATAGTATTTCACAGCGACGCAATTTCTGTGAATGTTCGTCAATGTGAGGGAGCTCGGGATGCAGTAAGGAATTAATAGACATCGGAAAGGAGATACTCGTATCCCAAAAGACAATTCTGTCGTATCCATAGAAACGTTACTCGTTTTAGATGGAGAAGTCATAGAACCCATAGTATTCCATAGGGACCCTTTTTCAGTGTTAATTCGTCAATGTGATTGAGCCAGGGATGCAGTAAAGAAGGAATAGTGCACCGGTAATGAGATACTCGTATCCCAAAAGCAAAACCTGTCGTTGAAATAGAAACGTTACTCGATTTAGAAAGAGCTGTCATAGAACGCATAGTATTTCAAGGCGACGCAATTTCTGTGTTAATTCTTCAATGTGAGGAAGCGAGGGATGCAGTACAGAAGAAATAATGCATCGGAAAGGAGATACTCGTATTCCAAAAGAAAATCCTGTCGTTTCCATGGAAATGTTACTCGATTTAGAAGGAGAAGTCATAGAACCCATAGTATTACATAGCGACGCAAGTTCTGTGGTAATTCGTCAATGTAAGGGAGCGAGGGATGCAATAAAGAAGGAATAGTGCAACGGAAAGGAGATACTCGTATACCAAAAGAAAATCCTGTCGATTCCATTGAAACGTTACTCGATTTAGAAGGTGAAGTCATAGAACACATAGTATTTAATAGAGACGTAATTTCTGTCTTAATTCGTCAATGTGAGGGAGCTAGGGATGCAGTAAAGAAGGGATAGTGCATCTGAAAGGGGATAGTCAGTCGTATCCCAAAAGAAAACCCCTTCGTATCCATAGAAACGTTACTCGATTCAGAAGTAGTATTTTTGAACCTATAGTATTTCATAGCGAAGCAATTTCTGTGAATATTCGTCAGTGTGACGGACCTAGGGATGCATTAATGATGTAATAGAGCATCGGAAAGGAGATACTCTTATCCCAAAAGAAAATTCTGTCGTTTCCATAGAAACGTTACTCGATTTAAAAGGAGAAGTCATGGAACCCATAGTATTTAATAGAGACGTAATTTCTGTCTTAATTCGTCAATGTGAGGGAGCTAGGGATGCAATAAAGAGGGAATAGTGCATAGGAATGGAGATACTCGTATTCCAAAAGAAAATCCTGTCGGTTCAATAGAAACGTTACTCGATATAGAAGAAGAAGTCATAGAACCCTTAGTATTTCATAGCGACGCAATTTCTGTGTTAATTCGCCAATGTGAGGGAGCGAGGGATGCAGTACAGAAGGAGTAGTGCATTTTAAATTAGATAGTCGTATCCCAAAAGAAAATTCTGTCGTTTCCATAGAAACGTTACTTGATTTAGAAGGAGAAGTCATTGAACACATAGTATTCCATAGGGACGCAATTTCAGTATTAATTCGTCAATGTGACTGAGCCAGGGATGCAGTAAAGAAGGAATAGTGCATCGGAAAGGAGATACTCGTATACCGAAAGGAAATCCTCTCGATTCCATAGAGACCTTACCCGATTTAAAAGGAGAAGTCATAGAACCCATGGTATTTCATAGTGACGCAATTTCTGTGTTAATTCGTCAATGTGAGGGAGCGAGGAATGCATTAAAGAAGGAATAGTGCATCGGAAAGGAGATACTCGTATCCCAAAAGAAATACCTGTTGTCTTCATAGAAACGTTAATCGATTTAGAAGGAGAAGTCGTAGAACCCATTGTATTTCTTAGCGACGCAATTTCTGTGTTAATTCGTTAATGTGAGGGAGCGAGGAATGCATTAAAGAAAGAATAGTGCATCAAAAGGAGATACTCGTAACCCAGAAGAAAATCCTGTCGTTTCTATAGAAACGATTCTCGAATTAGAAGGAGAAGTCATAGAATCCATAGTATTTCATGGCGACGCAATTTCGGTGTTAATTCGCCAATGTGAAGGAGCGAGTGAAGCAGTAAAGAAGGAATAGTGCATCGGAAAGGAGATACTCGTATACCAATAGGAAATCCTCTCGATTCCATAGAGACCTTACCCGATTTAGAAGGAGAAGTCATAGAACCCATAGTATTTCATAGCGACGCAATTTCTGTGTTAATTCGCCAATGTGTGAGAGCGAGGGATGTAGTAAAGAAGGAATAGTACTTCGGAAAGGAGATAGTCTTATCCAAAAAGAAAATCCAGTAGTTCCCATAGAAACGTTACTCGATTTAGAAGGCGAAGTCATAGAACCCATAGAATTTCATAGCGACGCATTTTCTGTGTTAATTCGCCAATGTGTGAGAGCGAGGGATGCAGTTGTGAAGGAATAGTGCATCGGAAAGGAGATACTCCTATCCGAAAAGAAATTCCTGTCGTTTCCATGGAAAAATTACTCGATTTAGAAGGAGAAGCCATTGAACCCATAGTATTCCATAGGGACGCAATTTCAGTGTTCATTCGTCAATGTGACTGGTCCAGGAATACAGTAAAGAAGGAATAGTGCATCGGAAATGAGATACTCGTATCCCAAAAGAAAATCCAGTCGTTTCTATAGAAACGATTCTCGATTTAGAAGGAGAAGGCATAGGACCCATAGTATTTCATAGCGACGAAATTTCGGTGTCAATTCGTCAAAGTGAGGGAGCGAGGGATGCAGTAAAGTATTAATAGTGCATCGGAAAGGAGTAACTCGTATCCCAAAAGAAAATCCTGTCGTTTCCATAGAGACGTTACTCGGTTTAGAAGGAGAAGTCATAGAACACATACTATTCCATAGCGACGCAATTTCTGTGTTTATTCGTCAATGTGTCGTAGCCAGGGATGCATGAAAGAAGGAACAGTGCATCGGATGGGAGTTACTCGTATCCCAAAAGTAAACCCAGTCGTTTCTATTGAAACGTTACTCGATTTAGAAGGAGAGGTCGTAGAAACCATAGAATTTCATAGCTAAGCAATTTCTGTGAATATTCGTCAATGTGAAGGAGCTAGGGATGCATTAAAGAAGTAATAGAGCATCGGCAAGGAGATACTCTTATTTCAAAAGAAAATCCTGTTGCTTCCATAGAAATGTTACTCGTATTAAATGGAGACGTCATGGAACCCGTAGTATTTAATAGTGACGTAATTTCTGTATTAATTCGTCATTGTGAGGGAGCTAGGGATGCAGTAAAGATGGAATAGTGCATCGGAATGGAGATACTCGTATCCCAAAAGAAAATCCTGTCGTTTCAATAGAAACGTTACTCGATTTAGAAGGAGAAGTCATATAACGCATAGTATTTCATAGCGACGCAATTTCTGTGTTAATTCGCCAATGTGAGGGAGAGATTGATGCAGTACAGAAGGAATAGTGCATCGGAAAGGAGATAATCAAATACCAAAAGAAAATCCTATCGATTCCATAGAGACCTTAACCGATTTAGAAGGAGAAAAATAGAACTCATAGTATTTCAACGCGACGCAATTTCTGTGTTAATTCTTCAATGTGAGGGGGCGCGGGATGCAGTAAAGAAGTGATAGTGCATCGGAAAGGAGATAGTCAGTCGTATCCCAAAAGAGAACCCCTTCGTATCAATAGAAACGTTACTCGATTCAGAAGGAAAAGTTTTAGAACGCATAGTATTTCATAGCGAAGCAATTTCTGTGAATTTTTTGTCAATGTGAGGGAGCTAGGGATGCATTAAAGAAGTAATAGAGCATCGGCAAGGAGATACTCTTATTTCAAAAGAAAATCCTGTTGTTTCCATAGAAACGTTACTCGATTTAAAAGGAGTAGTCATGGATCCCATAGTATTCCATAGGGACGCAATTTCAGTGTTCATTCGTCAATGTGACTGAGCCAGGGATACAGTAAAGAAGGAATAGTGCATCGGAAATGAGATACCCGTATCCCATAAGAAAATCCTTTCGTTTTAATAGAAACGTTACTCGATTTAGAAAGAGATGTCATAGAACGCATAGTATTTCAAGCCGACGCAATTTCTGTGTTAATTCGTCAATGTGAGGGAGCGAGGGATGCAGTACAGAAGGAATACCGAATCGGAAAGGATATAGTCGTATCCCAAAAGGAAATCCTGTCGTTTCCTTGGAAATGTCACTCGATTTAGAAGGAGAAGTCATAGAACCCATTGTATGTCATAGCGGCGCAAGTTCTGTGGTAATTCGTCAATGTAATGGAGCGATGGATGCAGTAAAGATGGAATAGTGCATCGGAAAGGAGATATTCCTATACCAAAAGAAAATCCTGTCGTTTCCATTGAAACGTTACTCGATTTAGAAGGACATGTAATTGAACCCATACTATTCCATAGCGACGCAATTTCAGCGTTAATTCGTCAAAGTGAGTCAGCCAGGGATGCAGTAAAGAGGGAATAGTGCATCGGAGAGGAGAAACTCGTATCCCAAAAGAAAATCCTGTTGTTTCTATAGAAACGTTACTCGATTTAGAAGGAGAGGTCATAGAACGCATAGTATTTCATAGCGACGCAATTTCTGTGTTAATTCGTCAATGTGAAGGAGCGAGAGATGCAGTAAAGAAGGAATAGTGCATCGGAAAGGAGATACTCGTATACCAAAAGAAAATCCTCTCGTTTCCATAGAAACGTTACTCGATTTAGAAGGAGATGTTATAGAACCCATAGTATTTCATGGCGATGCAATTTCTGTGCTAATTCGACAGTGTGAGGAAGCGAGGAATGTAGTAAAGAAGGAATAGTGCATCGGAAAGGTGATACTCGTATACCAAAAGAAAATCCTGTCGTTTTAATAGAAACGTTACTCGATTTAGAAAGAGATGTCACAGAACGCATAGTATTTCAAGTCGACAGAATTTCTGTGTTAATTCGTCAATGTGAGGTAGCGAGGGATGCAGTAAAGAAGGAATAGTGCATCGGAAAGGAGATACTCGTATCCCAAAAGAAAATACTGTCGTTTCCATAGAAACGATACTCGATTTAGAAGGAAAAGTCATAGAACACATAGTATTCCATAGCGTCCCAATTTCTGTGTTAATACGTCAATGTGAAGGAGCGAGAGATGCAGTAAAGAAGGAATAGTGCATCGGAAAGGTGATACTCGTATATCAATAGAAAATCCTGTCGTTTTAATAGAAACGTTACTCGATTTAGAAAGAGATGTCATGGAACGCATAGTATTTCAAGGCGACAGAATTTCTGTGTTAATTCGTCAATGTGAGGTAGCGAGGGATGCAGTAAAGAAGGAATAGTGCATCGGAAAGGAGATACTCGTATCCCAAAAGAAAATACTGTCGTTTCCATAGAAACGATACTCGATTTAGAAGGAAAAGTCATAGAACACATAGTATTCCATAGCGTCCCAATTTCTGTGTTAATACGTCAATGTGAGGGAGCCAGGGATGCAGTAAAGTAGGAATTGTGCATCGGAAACGAGATACTCGTATCCCAAAAGAAAATAGTGTCGTTTCCATAGAAACGATACTCGATTTAGAAGGAGAAGTCATAGAACGCATAGTATTTCATAGAGACGCAATTTCTGTGTTAATTCGCCAATGTGAGGGAGCGAGGGATGCAGTACAGAAGGAGTAGTGAATCGGATAGGAGATAGTCGTATTCCAAAAGAAAATCTTGTCGTTTCCGTGGAAATGTTACTCGATTTAGAAGGAGAAGTCATAGAACCCATAGTATTTCATAGCGACGCAAGTTCTGTGGTAATTCGTCAATGTCAGAGAGCTAGGGATGCAGAAAAGAAGGAATAGTGCATCGGAAAGGAGATACTCGTATCCCAAAAGAAAATCCTGTCGTTTCTAAAGAAACGTTTCTCGATTCAGAAGGAAAAGTTTTAGAACCCATAGTATTTCATAGCGACGCAAATTCGGTGTTAATTCGTCCACGTCAAGGAGCGAGAGATGCAGTAAAGAAGGAATAGTGCATCGGAAAGGAGATAATCGAATACCAAAAGAAAATCCTCTCGATTCCATAGAGACCTCACCCGATTTAGAAGGAGAAAACATAGAACCCATAGTATTTCAAGGCGACGCAATTTCTGTGTTAATTCTTCAATGTGAGGGAGCGCGGGATGCAGTAAAGAAGTGATAGTGCATCGGAAAGGAGATAGTCAGTCGTATCCCAAAAGAGAACCCCTTCGTATCCACAGAAACTTTACTCGATTCAGAAGGAGAAGTTTTAGAACGCATAGTATTTCATAGCGAAGCAATTTCTGTGAATATTCGTCAATGTGAGGGAGCTAGGGATGCATTAAAGAAGTAATAGAGCATCGGCAAGGAGATACTCTTATTTCAAAAGAAAATCCTGTTGTTTCCATAGAAACGTTACTCGATTTAGAAAGAGATGTCATAGAACGCATAGTATCTCAAGGCGACGCAATTTATGTGTTAATTCGTCAATGTGAGGGAGCGAGGGATGCAGTACAGAAGGAATACCGAATCGGAAAGGAGATAGTCGTATCCCAAAAGGAAATCCTGTCGTTTCCTTGGAAATGTTACTCGATTTAGAAGGAAAAGTCATAGAACCCATTGTATTTCACAGCGACGCAAGTTCTGTGGTAATTCGTCAATGTAATGGAACGATGGATGCAGTAAAGATGGAATAGTGCATCGGAAAGGAGATATTCCTATACCAAATGAAAATCCTGTCGTTTCCATTGTAACGTTACTCGATTTAGAAGGACATGTAATTGAAGCCATACTAGTCCATAGCGACGCAATTTCTGTGTTAATTCGCCAATGTGAGTCAGCCAGGGATACAGTAAAGAGGGAATAGTGCATCGGAAAGGAGAAACTCGTATCCCAAAAGAAAATCCTGTTGTTTCTATAGAAACGTTACTCGATTTTGAAGGAGAGGTCATAGAACGCATAGTGTTTCATACCGACGCAATTGCTGTGTTAATTCGTCAATGTGAAGGAGCGAGAGATGCAGTAAAGAAGGAATAGTGCATCGGAAAGGAGATACTCGTATACCAAAAGAAAATCCTCTCGTTTCCATAGAAACGTTACTCGATTTAGAAGGAGAAGTTATAGAACCCATAGTATTTCATGGCGATGCAATTTCTGTGCTAATTCGACAATGTGAGGGAGCGAGGAATGTAGTAAAGAAGGAATAGTGCATCGGAAAGGAGATACACGTATGCCAAAAGAAAATCCTGTCGTTTCCATTGACAAGTAACTCGATTTAGAAGGAGAAGTCACAGAATCCATAGAATTTCATAGCGACGCAATTTCTGTGTTAATTTGTCAATGTAATGGAGCGAGGGATGCAGTAAAGATGGAATAGTGCATCAGAAAAGAGATACTCATATCCCAAAAGAAAATCATGACGTTTTAATAGGAACGTTACTCGATTTAGAAGGAGATGTCATAGAACACACAGGATTTCATAGGAACGCCATTTCTGTGTTAATTTGACAATGAGAGGGATCGAGGAAAGCAGTAAAGCAGGAATAGAGCATCGGAAAGGAGATAATCGTATCCCAAAAGAAAATCCTGTCGTTTCAATAGAAACGTTACTCGATGTAGAAGGAGAAGTCATAGAACCCATAGTATTTCATAGCGACGCAATTTCTGTGTTAATTCGTTAATGTGAGGGTGCGAGGGATGCAGTAAAGAAGGAATAGAGCATCGGAAAGGAGATACACGCATCCCAAAGGAAAATCCTGTCGTTTCCATTGACAAGTTACTCGATTTAGATCGAGTAGTCATGGAACACATAGTATTCCATAGCGACGCAATTTCTGTGTTAATTCGTCAATGTGAGGTAGCCAGGGATGCATTAAAGAAGGGAATAGTGCATCGGAAAGGAGATCCTCGTATCCCAAAAGAAAACCCTGTCGTTTCTATAGAAACGTTTCTCGATTTAGAACGAGAGGTCATGGAACCCATAGTATTTCATAGCGACGCAATTTCTGTGTCAATTCGTCAAATTGAGGGATTGAGGGATGCAGTAAATTATTTATAGTGCATCGGATAGGAGATACCCGTATCCGAAAAGAAAATCCTGTCGATTCCTTAGATACGTTACTCGATTTAGAAGGAGAAGTCATAGAACCCATAGTATTCCATAGCGACGCAATTTCTGTGTTAACTCGTCAATGTGAGGGAGCCAGGGATGCAGTAAAGAAGGAATAGTATATCGGAAAGGAGATACTCGTATACCAAAAGAAAATCCTGTCGCTTTAATAGAAACGTAACTCGATTTAGAAAGAGACGTCATACAACTCATAGTATTTCAAGGCAACGCAAATTCTGTGTTAATTCGTCAATGTTAGGAAGCGAGGGATTCAGTAAAGAAGGAATAGTGCAGCGGAAAGGAGATACTCGTATCCCAAAAGAAAATCCTGTCGTTTCCATAGAAACGATACTCGATTTAGAAGGAAAAGTCATAGACCACATAGCATTCCATAGAGTCCCAATTTCTGTGTTAATACGTCAATGTGAGGGAGCCAGGGATGCAGTAAAGAAGGAATAGTGCATCGGAAAGGTGATAGTCGTATCCCAGAAGAAAATCCTGTAGCCTCCATGGAAACGTTACTCGATTTAGAAGGAGATGTATTAGAACCCATAGTATTTCATAGCGAAGCAATGTCTGTGAATATTCGTTAATGTGAGGGAGCTAGGGATGCATTAATGTAGGAATTGTGCATCGGAAAGGAAATACTCTTATCCCAAATGAAAATCCTGTCGTTTCCATAGAAACGTTACTCGATATAATTGGAGAGGTCATATAAACCATAGTGTTTAATAGCGACGTAATTTCTGTGTTAATTCGTCAATGTGAGGGAGCTAGGGATGCAGTAAAGAGGGAATTGTGCATCGGAATGGAGATACTCGTATCCCAAAAGAAAATTCTGTCATTTCAATAGAAACGTTACTCGATTTAGAAGGAGAAGGCATAGAACCCATAGTATTTCATAGCGACGCAATTTCTGTGTTAATTCGAAAATGTGATGGGGCGAGGGAAGCAATACGGAAGCAATTGTGCATCGGAAAGGAGATAGTCGTATCCCAAAAGAAAATCCTGTCGTTTCCATTGACAAGTTACTTGATTTAGAAGGAGAAGTCATGGAACACATAGTATTTCATAGCGACGCAATTTCTGTGTCAATTCGTCAATGTGAGGGAGCGAGGCATGCAGTAAAGTATTAATGGTGCATCGGAAAGGAGAAACTCGTACCCCAAAAAAAAAAAATCAAGTCGTTTCCATAAAAACGTTACTCGATTTAGAAGGAGAAGTCATAGAACACATAGTATTCCATAGCGACGCAATTTCTGTGTTTATTCGTCAATGTGAGGTAGCCAGTGATACATGAGAGAAGGAATAGTGCGTCGGATAGGAGATACTCGTATCCCAAAAGAAAACCCTGTCGTTTCTATTTAAACGTTACGCGATGTAGAAGGAGAGGTCATAGAACCCATAGTATTTCGTAGCGACGAAATATCTGCGATAATTCGTCAATGTGAGGGAGCGAGGGATCCAGAAAAGAAGGAATAGTGCATTGGAAGGCAGAAACTCGTATATCAAAAGAAAATCCTGTCGTTTTAATAGAAACGTTACTCGATTTAGAAAGAGATGTCATAGAACGCATCGTATTTCAAGGAGACGCAATTTCTGTGTTAATTCGTCAATGTGAAGGAGCTAGGAATGCATTAAAGAAGTAATAGAGCATCTGCAAGGAGATACTCTTATTTCAAAAGAAAATCCAGTTGTTTCCATAGATACGGTACTCGATTTAAAAGGAGAAGTCGTAGAACCCATAGTATTTCATAGCGACGCAAGTTCTGTGGTAATTCGTCAATGTAAGGGAGCGAGGGATGCAGTAATGAAGCAATAGTGCATCGGAAAGGAGATACTCGTATACCAAAAGAAAATCCTGTCGATTCCATTGAAACGTTACTCGATTTAGAAGGAGAAGTCACAGACCCCATAGTATTCCATAGCGTCGCAATTTGTGTGTTAATTCGTCAATGTGAGGGAGCCAGGGATGCAGTAAAGAAGGAATAGTGCATAGGAAAGGATATACTCGTATCCCAAAAGAAAATCCTTTCGTTTGTAAAGAAACGTTTCTCGATTTAGAAGGAGAAGTCATAGAACCCATAGTATTTCATAGCGACGCAAAATCAGTGTTAATTCGTCAACGTGAAGGAGCGAGAGATGCAGTAATGAAGGAATAGTGGATCGGAAAGGAGATAATCGTATACCAAAAGAAAATCCTCTCGATTCCATAGAGACCTTACCCGATTTAGAAGGAGAAGTCATAGAACCCATAGTATTTCAAGGCGACGCAATTTCTGTGTTAATTCTTCAATGTAAGGGAGCGCGGGATGCAGTAAAGAAGTGATAGTGCGTCGGAAAGGAGATAGTCAGACGTATCCCAAAAGAGAACCCCTTCGTATCCATTGAAACGTTACTCGCTTCAGAAGGAGAAGTTTTAGAACGCATATTATTTCATAGCGAAGCAATTTCTGTGAATATTCGTCAATGTGAGGGAGCTAGGGATGCATTAAAGAAGGAATAGAGCATCGGCAAGGAGATACTCTTATTTCAAAAGAATATCCTGTTGTTTCCATAGAAACGTTACTCGATTTAAAAGGAGAAGTCATGGATCCCATAGTATTTAATAGCGACGTAATTTCTGTGTTAATTCGTCAATGTGAGGGAGCTAGGGATTCAGTAAGGAGGGAACAGTGCATCGGAAAGGAGATAGTCTTATCCAAAAAGAAAATGAAGTAGTATCCGTAGAAACGTTACTCGATTTAGAGGGAGAAGTTATAGAACCCATAGTATTTCATAGCGACGAAATTTCTCTGTTAATTCGTCAATGTGAGAGAGCGAGGGATGCAGTACAGAAGGAATACCGCATCGGAAAGGAGATAGTCGTATCCCATAAGAAAATCCTGTCGTTTCCATGGAAATGTTACTCGATTTAGAAGGAGAAGTCATAGAACCCATTGTATTTCATAGCGACGCAAGTTCTGTGGTAATTCGTCAATGTAATGGAGCGATGGATGCAGTAAAGATGGAATAGTGCATCGGAAAGGAGATATTCCATTACCAAAATAAAATCCTGTCGTTTCCATTGAAACGTCAAGAACACATAGAATTTCATAGCGACGCAATTTCTGCGTTAATTTGTCAATGTAATGGAGCGAGGGATGCAGTAAGGATGGAATAGTGCATCAGAAAGGAGATACTCATATCCCAAAAGAAAATCATGACGTTTTAATAGGAACGTTACTCGATTTAGAAGGAGATGTCATAGAACACACAGGATTTCATAGGGACGCCATTTCTGTGTTAATTTGTCAATGTGAGGGATCGAGGAAGCAGTAAAGAAGGAATAGTGCATCGGAAAGGAGATAATCGTATCCCAAAAGAAAATCCTGTCGATTCAATAGAAACGTTACTCGATTTAGAAGGAGAAGCCATAGAACACATAGCATTCCATAGCGTCCCAATTTCTGTGTTAATACGTCAATGTGAGGGAGCCAGGGATGCAGTAAAGAAGGAATAGTGCATCGGAAAGGAGATACTCGTATCCCAAAAGAAAACCCTGTCGTTTCCATAAAAACGATACTCGATTTAGAAGGAAAAGTCATAGAACACATACCATTCCATAGCGTCCCAATTTCAGTGTTAATACGTCAATGTGGGGGAGCCAGGGATGCAGTAAAGAAGGAATAGTGGATCGGAAAGGAGATAGTCGTATCCCAAAAGAAAATCCTGTCGCCTCCATAGAAACGTTACTCGATTTAGAAGGAGAAAACATAGAACCCATAGTACTTGATAGCGACGCAATTTCTGCGTTAATTCTTCAATGTGAGGGAGCGCGGGATGCAGTAAAGAAGGGATAGTGCATCGGAAAGGAGATAGTCAGTCGTATCCCAAAAGAAAACCCCTTCGTATCCATAGAAACGTTACTCGATTCAGAAGGAGAAGTATTAGAACCCATAGTATTTCATAGCGAAGCAATGTCTGTGAATATTCATCAATGTGAGGGAGCTAGGGATGCATTAAAGTACGATTAGTGCATCGGAAAGGAGATACTCTTATCCCAAAAGAAAGTCCTGTCGTTTCCATAAAAACGTTACTCGATATAAAAGGAGAGGTCATGGAACCCATAGTGTATAATAGCGACGTAATTTCTGTGTTAAATTCCTCAATGTGAGGGAGCTAGGGATGCAGTAAAGAGGGAATAGTGCATCGGAATGGAGATACTCGTATCCCAAAAGAAAATCCTGTCGATTCAATAGAAACGTTACTCGATTTAGAAGGAGAAGTCATAGAACCCTTAGTATTTCATAGCGACGCAATTTCTGTGTTAATTCGCCCATGTGAGGGAGCGAGGGATGCAGTATAGAAGGAGTAGTGCATCGGAAAGGAGATAGTCGAATCCCAAAAGAAAATCCTGTCGTTTCCATGGAAATGTTACTCGATTTAGAAGTAGAAGTCATAGAACCCATAGTATTTCATAGTGACGGAAGTCCTGTGGTAATTCGTCAGTGAAAGGGAGCGTGGGATGCAGTAAAGAAGGAATAGTGCATCGGAAAGGAGATACTCCTATACCAAAAGAAAATCCTGTCGTTTACATTGAAACGTTACTCGATTTAGAAGGAGAAGTCATAGAACCCATACTATTCCATAGCGACGCAATTTCTGTGGTTATTCGTCATTGTAAGGGAGCCAGGAATGCAGTAAGGAAGGAATAGTGCATCGGAAAGGAGATACTCGTATCCCAAAAGAAAATCCTGTCGTTTCTATAGTAACGTTACTCGATTTAGAAGGAGAAGTCATAGAACCTATAGTATTTCATAGCGACGAAATTTCTGCGTTAATTCGTCAATGTGAGGGAGCGAGGAATGCAGTAAAGAAGGAATAGTGCATCGGAAAGCAGAAACTCGTATCCCAAAGAAAATCCTGTCGTTTTAATAGAAACGTTACTCGATTTAGTAGGAGAGGTTATTGAACCCATAGTATTTCATGGCGATGCAATTTCCGTGCTAAGTCGACAAAGTGAGGGAGCAAGGAATGTAGTAAAGAAGGAATAGTGCATCGGAAAGGAGATGCTCGTATACCAAAAGAGAATCCTGTCGTTTCCATTGACAGGTTACTCGATTTAGAAGGAGAAGGCATGGAACACATAGAATTCCATAGCGTCAGATTTTCTGTGTTAATTCGTCAATGTGAGGGAGCGAGGGATGCAGTACAGTAGGAATAGTGCATCGGGAAGGAGTTACTCGTATCGAAAAAGAAGGTTCTGTCATTTACATAGAAATGTTACTCGATTGAGAAGGAGAAGTCATAGAACCCATGGAATTTCATAGCGAATCAATATCTGTGTTAATTCTTCAATGTGAGGGAGCTAGGGACGCAGTAAAGAGGTAATAGAGCATCGGAAAGGAGACACTCGTAACCGAAAAGAAAATTCTGTCGTTTCCATTGAAACTTTAGTCGATGTAGAAGGAGAAGTCATAGAACACATAGTATTCCATAGCGTCGCAATTTCTGTGTTAATTCGTCCATGTGAGGGAGCGTGGGATGCAGTAAAGAAGGAATAGTGCATCGGAAATGTGATACTCGTATACCAAAAGAAAATTCTGTCGTTTCCATAGAAACGTTACTCGATTTATAAGGAGAAGTCATAGAACGCATAGTATTTCATAGAGACGCAATTTCTGTGTTAAGTCGTCAATGAGAAGGAGCGACAGATGCAGTAAAGAACGAATAGTGCAACGGAAAGGAGATACTCGTATACCACAAGAAAATCCTCTCGATTCCATAGAAACGTTACCCGATTTAGAAGGAAAAGTCATAGAACGCATAGTATTTCATAGCGACGCAATTTCTGTGTTAAGTCGTCAATGAGAAGGAGCGAGAGATGCAGTAAAGAAGGAATAGTGCATCGGAATGGAGAAACTCGTATACCAAAAGAAAATCCTTTCGTTTCCATTGAAACGTTACTCGATTTAGAAAGAGAAGTCATAGAACCCACAGTATTTCATAGCGACGGAATTTCTGTGTTAATTCGTCAATGTGAGGGAGCGAGGGATGCAGTAAAGAAGGAATAGTGCATCGGAAAGGAGATACTCGTATCCCTAAAGAAAATCCTGACGATTCCATAGAAACGTTACTCGACTTAGAAGGATAAGACATAGAACCCATAGTATTTCATAGAGCCACAAATTCATTGTTAATTCGTAAATGTGAGGGAGCGAGGGATGCAGTAAGGAAGGAATAGTGCATCGGATAGGAGATGCTCGTATCCCAAAAGAAAATCCTGTCGTTTCCATAGAAACGTTACTCGATTTAGAAGGAGAATCCATAGAACCAATAGTATTTTACAGCGACGCAATTTCTGTGCTTATTCCTCAATGTGAGGGAACGAGGGATGCAGTAAAGAAGGAATAATGCATCGGCAAGTATATACTCATATCCCAAAAGAAAATCATGTCGTTTCCGTAGAAACGTTACTCGATTTAGAAGGAGAAGTCATAGAACCCATAGTATTTCATAGCGATGCCATTTCTGTGGTAATTCGTCAATGTGAGGGAGCGAGGGATGCAGTACAGTAGGAATAGTGCATCGGAAAGGAGATACTCGTATCCCAAAAGAACATAATGTCGTTTCCATTGAAACGGTACTCGATTTAGAAGAATAAGTCATAGAACCCATAGTATTTCATAGCGACGCAACTTCTGTGCTTATTCCTCAATGTGAGGGAACGATGGGATGCAGTAAAAAAAGAATACGGCTTCGGAAAGGAGATACTCGTATCCCAAAGGAAAACCCTGTCGTTTGAATAGAAACGTTACTCGATTTAGAAGGCGAGGTTATAGAGCCCATAGTTTTATATCCGACGCAGTATATGTGTTAATTCGTCAATGTGAGGGAGCGAGGGATGCAGTACAGAAGGAATAGTGCATCGGAAAGCAGGTACTCGTATCGCAAAAGAAAATACTGTCGTTTCCATTGAAACGTTAGTCGATTTAGAAGGATAACTCATAGAACCCATAGTATTTCATAGCGACGCAATTTCTGTGCTTATTCCTCAATGTGAAGGAACGATGGGATGCAGTAAAAGAGGAATAGTGCATCGGAAAGGAGATACTCGTACCCCAAAAGAAAATCCTGTCGTTTCCATAGAAACGTTACTCGATCAGGAAGGGGAAGTCATAGAACCCATAGCATTTCATAACGACTCTATTTCATTGTTAATTCGTCAATGTAAGGGAGCGAGGGGTGCAGTAAAGAAGGAATGGTGCATCGGAAAGGATATACTCGTATCCCAAAAGAAAATTCTGTCGTTTGAATAGAAACGTAACCCGGTTTAGAAGGATAAGTCATAGGAACCATATTATTTCATAGCGACGCAATTTCATTGTTAATTCGTCAATGTGGGATAGCGAGGGATGCAGTAAAGAAGGAATAGTGCATTGGAAAGGAGATAATCGTATCCCAAAAGAAAATTCTGTCGTTTGAATAGAAACGTAACTCGGTTTAGAAGGATAAGTCATAGGACCCATAGTATTTCATAGCGACGCAATTTCATTGATAATTCGTCAATGTGAGATAGCGAGGGATGCAGTAAAGATGGAATAGTGCATCGGAAAGGAGATACTCATATCTCTAAAGAAAATCCTGACGTTTGAATAGGAACGTTACTCGTTATTGAAGGAGATGTCATAGAACACACACGATGTCATAGCGACGCCATTTCTGTGTTAATTTGTCAATGTGAAGGAGCGAGAGATGCAGTACAGAAGGAATAGTGCATCGGAAAGGAGATACTTGTATACCAAAAGAAAATAATGTCGTTTCCATAGAAACGTCACTCGATTTAGAAGGAGAAGTCATTGAACCCATTGGATATCATAGCGAAGCAATTTCATTGTTAATTCGTCATTGTGAGGGAGCGAGGGATGCAGTAAAGAAGGAATAGTGTATCGGAAATGATATAGTCGTATGTCAAAAGAAAATCCTGTCGTTTCCATAGAAACGTTACTCGATTTAGAAGGAGAATCCATAGAACCAATAGTATTTCACAGCGACGCAATTTCTGTGCTTATTCGTCAATGTGAGGGAACAAGGGATGAGGTAAAGAAGGAATAATGCATCGGAAAGTAGATACTCGTATCCCAAAAGAAAATCCTGTCGTTTCCGTAGAAACATTACTCGATTTAGATGGAGAAGTCATAGAACCCCTACTATTTCATAGCGACGCAATTTCATTGTTAATTTGTCAATGTGAGGGAACGATGGGATGCAGTAAAATAGGAATAGGGCATCGGAAAGGAGATACTCGTATCCCAAAGGAAAATCCTGTCGTTTCCATAGGAACGTTACTCGATTAAGAAGGAGAAGTCATAGAACCCATAGTATTTCATAGCGATGCCATTTCTAAGTTAATTCGTCAATGTGAGGGAGCGGAGGATGCGGTAAAGAAGGAATAGTGCATCGAAAAGCAGGTACTCGTATCCCAAAAGAAAATACTGTCGTTTCCATTGAAACGTTACTCGATTTAGAAGGATAACTCTTAGACCAATAGTATTTCACAGCGACGCAATTTCTGTGCTTATTCCTCAATGTGAGGGAACGAGGGATGCAGTAAAGAAGGAATAATGCATCGGAAAGTATATACTCGTATCCCAAAAGAAAATCCTGTCGTTTCCGTAGAAACGTTACTCGATTTAGAAGGAGAGGTCATAGAACCCATAGTATTTCATAGCGATGCCATTTCTGTGTTAATTCTTCAATGTGAGGGAGCGAGGGATGCAGTACAGAAGGAATAGTGCATCGGAAAGGAGATACTCGTATCCCAAAAGAACATAATGTCGTTTCCATTGAAACGGTACTCGATTTAGAAGAATAAGTCATAGAACCCATAGTATTTCATAGCGACGCAACTTCTGTGCTGATTCCTCAATGTGAGGGATCGATGGGATGCAGTAAAAAAAGAATAAGGCATCGGAAAGGAGATACTCGTATCCCAAAGGAAAATCCTGTCGTTTGAATAGAAACGTTACTCGATTTAGAAGGCGAGGTTATAGAGCCCATAGTTTTATATCCGACGCAGTATATGTGTTAATTCGTCAATGTGAGGGAGCGAGGGATGCAGTACAGAAGGAATAGTGCATCGGAAAGCAGGTACTCGTATCCCAAAAGGAAATCCTGTCGTTTCCATAGAAACGTTACTCGATTTAGAAGGGGTAGTCATAGAACCCATAGTAATTAATAGCGACGAAATTTCTGTGTTAATTCGTCAGGGTAAGGGGCGAGGGATGCAGTAAAGAAGGAATGGTGCATCGGAAAGGATATACTCCTATCGCAAAAGAAAATCCTGTCGTTTTCATAGAAACGTTATTCGATTTAGAAGGAAAATCCATAGAACCAATAGTATTTCATAGCGATGCCATTTCGTGTGTTAATTCGTCAATGTGAAGGAACGATGGGATGCAGTAAAAGAGGAATAGTGCATCGGAAAGGAGATACTCGTACCCCAAAAGAAAATCCTGTCGTTTCCATAGAAACGTTACTCGATCAGGACGGGGAAGTCATAGAACCCATAGTATTTCATAGCGACTCTATTTCATTGTTAATTCGTCAATGTAAGGGAGCGAGGGGTGCAGTAAAGAAGGAATGGTGCATCGGAAAGGATATACTCGTATCCCAAAAGAAAATTCTGTCGTTTGAATAGAAACGTAACTCGGTTTAGAAGGATAAGTCATAGGACCCATAGTATTTCATAGCGACGCAATTTCATTGTTATTTCGTCAATGTGAGATAGCGAGGGATGCAGTAAAGAAGGAATAGTGCATTGGAAAGGAGATAATCGTATCCCAAAAGAAAATTCTGTCGTTTGAATAGAAAAGTAACTCGGTTTAGAAGGAAAAGTCATAGGACCCATAGTATTTCATAGCGACGCAATTTCATTGTTAATTCGTCAATGTGAGATAGCGAGAGATGCAGTAAAGAAGGAATAGTGCATCGGAAAGGAGATACTTGTATACCAAAAGAAAATAATGTCGTTTCCATAGAAACGTCACTCGATTTAGAAGGAGAAGCCATTGAACGCATAGGATTTCATAGCGACGCCATTTCTGTGTCAATTTGTCAATGTGAAGGAGCGAGAGATGCAGTAAAGAAGGAATACTGCATCGGAAAGGAGATACTTGTATCCCAAAAGAAAATCCTGTCGTTTCCGTAGAAACGTTACTCGATTTAGATGGAGAAGTCATAGAACACATAGTATTTCATACCGATGCCATTTCTGTGTTAATTCGTCAATGTGAGGGAACGAGGGATGCAGTACAGAAGGAATAGTGCATCGGAAAGGAGATACTCTTATCCCAAAAGAACATAATGTCGTTTCCATTGAAACGGTACTCGATTTAGAAGGGTAAGTCATAGAACCCATAGTATTTCATAGCGACGCAATTTCTGTGCTTATTCCTCAGTGTGAGGGAACGATGGGATGCAGTAAAAAAGGAATAAGGCATCGGATAGGAGATACTCGTATCCCAAAGGAAAATCCTGTCGTTTCCATAGAAGCGTTACTCGATTTAGGAGATGTCATAGAACCCCTAGTATTTCCTAGCGACGAAATTTCATTGTTAATTTGTCAATGTGAAGCAGCGAGGGATGCAGTAAACTCGGAATAGTGCATCGGAAGGGAGATACTCGTATCCCAGAATAAAATCCTGTCGTTTCAATAGAAACGTTACTCGATTTAGAAGGAGAAGTCATAGAACCCATATTATTTAATAGCGACGTAATTTCTGTGTTAAATCGTCAATGTGAGGGAGCTTGGGATGCAGTAAAGAGGGAATAGTGCATCGGAATGGAGATACTCGTATCCCAAAAGAAAATCCTGTCGTTTCTATAGAAACGTTGCTCGATTTAAAAGGAGAAGTCATGCAACCCATAGTATTTAATAGCGACGTAATTTCTGTGTTAAATCGTCAATGTGAGGGAGCTAGGGTTGCAGTAAAGAGGGAATAGTGCATCGGAATGGAGATACTCGTTTCCCAAAAGAAAATCCTGTCGTTTCAATAGAAACTTTACCCGATTTACAAGGAGAAGTCATACAACCCTTAGTATTTCATAGCGACGCAATATCTGTGTTAATTCGCCAATGTGAGGGAGCGAAATATGCAGTACAGAAGGAATAGTGCATCGGAAAGGAGATAGTCGTATCCCAAAAGAGAATTCTGTCGTTTCCATAGAAACTTTACTCGATTTAGAAGGAGAAGTCATAGAACCCATAGTATTCCATTGGGACGCAATTTCAGTGTTAATTCGTCTATGTGATTGAGCCAGGGATGCAGTAAAGAAGGAATAGTGCATCGGTAATGAGATACTCGTATCCCAAAAGATAATCCTGTCGTTTCAATAGAAACGTTACTCGATTTAGATTGAGATGTCATAGATCGCATAGTATTTCAAGGCGACGCAATTTCTGTGTTAATTCGTCAATGTGAGGGAGCGAGGGATGCAGTACAGAAGGAATGGTGCATCGGAAAGGAGATACTCGTATACCAAAAGAAAATCCTATCGATTCCATAGAAACGTTACCCGATTTAGAAGGAGAAGTCATAGAACCCATAGTATCTCATAGCGACGCAATTTCTGTGTTAATTCGTCAATGTGAGGGAGCGAGGAATGCATTAAAGAAGGAATAGTGCATAGGAAAGGAGGTACTCGTATCTCAAAAGAAAATCCTGTTGTCTCCATAGAAACGTTACTCGATTTAGCAGGAGATGTCATAGAACCACTAGTATTAAATAGCGACGGAATTTCTGTGTTAATTCGTCAATGTGAGGGTGCGAGGGATGCAGTAAAGAAGGAATAGTGCATCGGAAAGGAGATACCCGTATCCCTAAAGAAAATCCTGACGATTCCATAGAAACGTTACTTGATTTAGAAGGATAAGACATAGAACCCGTAGTATTTCATAGCGCCACAATTTCATTGTTAATTCGTCATAGTGAGTGAACGAGGGATGCAGTAGGGAAGGAATAGTGCATCGGAAAGGAGATGCTCGTATCCCAAAAGAAAATCCTTTCGTTTCCATGGAAACGTTACTCGATTTAGAAGGAGAATCCATAGAACCAATAGTAATTCGTAGCGACACAATTTCTGTGCATATTCCTCAATGTGAGGGAACGAGGGATGCAGTAAAGAACGAATAGTGCTTCGGAAAGTGGATACTCGTATCCCAAAAGACAAGCCTGTCGTTTCCGTTGAAACGTCACTCGATTTAGAAGGAGAAGTCATAGAACCCATAGTATTTCATAGCGATGCCATTTCTGTGTTAATTCGTCAATGTGAGGGAGCGAGGGATGCAGTAAAGAAGGAATAGTGCATCGGAAAGGAGATACTCGTATCCCAAAAGAAAATAATGTCGTTTCCATTGAAACGTTACTCGATTTAGAAGGATACGTCATAGAACCCATAGTATTTCATAGCGACGCAATTTCTGTGTTTATTCCTCAATGTGAGGGAACGATGGGATGCAGTAAAAACGGAATAGTGCATCGGAAAGGAGATACTCTTATCCCAAAGGAAAATTCTGTCGTTTCCATACAAACGTTACTCGATTTAGAAGGAGAAGTCGTAGAAACCATGGTATTTCATGGCGACGCTATTTCATCGTTAATTCGTCAATGTGAGGGAGCGAGGGATGCAGTATAGAAAGAATAGTTCATCGGAAAGGAGATACTCGTATCCCAAAAAAAAATCCTGTCGTTTCTATAGAAACGTTACTCGATTTAGAAGGAGAAGTTATAGAACCCATAGTATTATATCGCGACGCAATTTATGTGTTAATTCGTCAATGTGAGGGAGCGAGGGATGTAGTAAAGAAGGAATAGTGCATCGGAAAGGAAATACTCGAATCCCAAAACAAAATCCTGTCGTTTTCATAGAATCGTTACTCGATTAAAAGGAAAAGACTTAGAACACATAGTATTCCATAGCGTCCCAATTTCTTTGATAATTCTTTAATGTGAGGGAGCCAGGGATGCAGTAAAATAGGAATAGTGCACCGGAAAGGAGATGGCCGTATCCCAAAAGAAAATCCTGCCGCCTCCATAGAAACGTTACTCGATTTAGGAAACGTCATAGGACCCATAGTATTTCATAGCGACGCAATTTCATTGTTAATTCGTCAATGTGAGATAGCGAGGGGTGCAGTAAAGACGGTATAGTGGATTGGAAAGGAGATACTCGAATCCCAAAAGAAAATCCTGTCGTTTTCATAGAGTCGTTACTCGATTAAAAGGAAAAGTCATAGAACACATAGTACTTCATAGCGACGCAATTTCTGTGTTAATTCGGCAATGTGGGGGAGCGTGAGATGCAGTCAGGAAGGAATGGTGCATCGGAAAGGAGATAGTCGTATTCCAAAAGAAAATCCTCTCGATTCCATAGAAACGTTACTCGATTTAGAAGGAAAAGTCATAGAACCCATAGTATTTCATAGCGACGCAATTTCTGTGTTATTTCGTCAATGTGAGGGAGCGAGGAGTGCATTAAGGAAGGAATAGTGCATCGGAAAGGAGATACTCTTATCCCAAAAGAAAATCCAGTTGTGTCCACAGAAACGTTACTCGATCTAGCAGGAGATGTAATTGAACCAATAGTATTTCATAGCGACGCTATTTCTGTGTTATTTTGTGAATGTAATGGAGCGAGGGATGCAGTAAAGATGGAATAGTGCATCGGAAAGGAGATACTCATATCCCAAAAGAAAATACTGACGTTTGAATAGGAACGTTACCGGTTTTAGAAGGAGATGTCATGGAACACACAGGATTTCATAGCGGCGCCAGTTCTGTGTTAATTTGCCAATGTGCCTGATCGAGGGATGGAGTACAGAAGGAATAGTGCATCGGAAAGGAGATAATCGTATCCCAAAAGAAAATCCTGTCGTTTCAATAGAAATGTTACTCGATTTAGAAGGAGAAGTCATTGAATCCATTGAATTCCATAGCGACGAAATTTCTGAAAAAATTCTTCAATGTGAGGGGGCCAGGGATGCAGTAAAGAAGGAATAGTGCATCGGAAAGGAGTAATTCGTATCCCAAAAGAAAACCCTGTTGTTTCCGTAGAAGTGGTCCCCGACTTGGAAGGGGATGTCAGAGAACCAATAGTATTTCATACCGACGCCATTTCTGTGTTAATTCGTCAATGTGAGGGAGCGAGGGATGCAGTACAGAAGGAATAGTGCATCGGAAAGGAGATAGTCGTATTCCAAAAGAAAATCCTGTTGTTTCCATGGAAATGTTACTCGATTTAGAAGGAGAAGTTATAGAACTCATAGTATATCATAGTGACCCAAGTTCTGTGGTAATTCGTCGATGTAAAGGAGCGAGGGATGCAGAAGAGAAGGAATAGTGCATCGGAAAGGAGATACTCGTATACCAAAAGAAATTCCTGTCGATTCCATTGAAACGTTACTCGATTTAGAAGGAGAAGTCATAGAACCCATAGTATTCCATAGCGACGCAATTTCTGTGTTAATTCGTCAATGTGAGGGAGCCAGGGATGCAGTACAGAAGGAATAGCGCTTCGGACAGGAGATGCTCATATCCCAAAAGAAAATCCTGTCGTTTCTACAGAAACGTTACTCGGTTTAGAACGAGAAGTCATAGAATCCATAGTATTTCATAGCAACGCAATGTCGGTGTTAATTCGTCAATGTGAAGGAGCGAGAGATGCAGTAAAGAAGGAATAGTGCATCGGAAAGGAGATACTCGTATACCAAAAGAAAATCCTCTCGATTCCATAGAAACGCTAACCGATTTAGAAGGAGAAGTCATAGAATCCATAGTATTTCACAGCGACGCAATTTCTGTGTTAATTCGTTAATGTGAGGGAGCGAGGAATGCAATAAAGAAGGAATAATGCATCGGAAAGGAGATACTCGTATCCCAAAAGAAAATCCTGTTGTCTCCATAGAAACATAAATCGATTTAGCAGGAGATGTTATAGAACCAATAGTACTTCATAGCGACGCAAATTCTGTGTTAATTTGTCAATGTAATGGAGCGAGAGATGCAGTAAAGATGGAATAGTGCATCGGAAAGGAGATACTCATATCCCAAAAGAAAATCCTGACGTTTGATAGGAACGTTACTCGTTTTAGAAGGAGATGTCATAGAACACACAAGATTTCATAGCGACGCCATTTCTGTGTTAATTTGTCAATATGAGGGATCGAGGGATGCAGTAAAGAAGGAATAGTGCATCGGAAAGGAGATAATCGTATCCCAAAAGAAAATCCTGTTGTTTCCATAGAAGTGATCCTCGACTTGGAAGGGGATGTCATATAACCAATAGTATTTCAAAGCGACGCAATTTCTGTGTTAATTTGTCAATTTGAGGGAGCGAGGGATGCAGTAAAGAAGGAATAGTGCATCGGAAAGGAGATACTCGTAACCCCTAAAGAAAATCCTGACGAATCCATTGAAACGTTACTCGATTTAGAACGAGAAGTCAGAGAACCCATAGTATATCATACCGACGCCATTTCTGTGATAATTCGTCAATGTGAGGGAGCGAGGGATGCAGTAAAGAAGGAATAGTGCATCGGAAAGGAGATACACGTATACCAAAAGAAAATCCTGTCGTTTCCATAGAAACGTTACTCGATTTAGAAGGAGAAGTCATTGAATCCATAGTATTTCATAGCGAAGCAATTTCATTGTTAATTCGTCATTGTGAGGGAGCGAGGGATGCAGTAAAGAAGGAATAGTGCATCAGAAAGGATATAGTCGTATCTCAAAAGAAAATCCTGTCGTTTCCATAGAAACATTACTCGATTTAGAAGGAGAAGTCATAGAACACATAGTATTCGATAGCGACGCAATATCTGTGTTAACTCGCCAATGTAAGGGAGTGAGAGATGCAGTAAAGATGGAATAATGCATCGCAAAGGAGATACTCGTATCCCAAAAGAAAATCTTGTCGTTTCAATGGAAACGTTACTCGATTTAGAAGGAGAAATTGAACTGATAGTATTTCATAGCGACGCAATTTCTGTGTCCATTCGCCAATGTGAGGGAGCGAGGGACGCAGTAATGAAGGAATAGTGCATCGGAAAGGGGATACTCGTATACCAAAAGAAAATCCTCTCGATTCCATAGAAACGTTACCCGATTTAGAAGTCGAAGTCATAGAACCCATAGTATTTCATAGCGACGCAATTTCTGTGTTAATTCGTGAATATGAGGGAGCGCGGGATGCAGTAAAGAAGGAATTGTGCATCGGAAAGGAAATCCTGGTATCCCAAAAGAAAATCCTGTCGTTTCAATAGAAACGGTACTCGATTTATAAGAAGAATTTATAGAACCCATAGTATTTCATATCGACGCATGTTCTGTTTTAATTCGTCAATGCGAGGGAGCGAGGGATGCAGTGAAGAAGGAATAGTGCATCGGAAAGGAGATACTCGTATCCCAAAAGAAAAACCTGTCGTTTCCATAGAAACGTTACTCGATTTAGAAGGACAAATCATAGAACACATAGTATTCCATAGCGTCGCAATTTCTGTGTTAATTCGTCAATGTGAGGGGGCCAGGGATGCAGTAAAGAATGAATAGTGCATCGGAAAGGAGAAATTCGTATCCCCAAAGAAAATCCTGTCTTTTCCATAGAAACGTTACTCGATTTGGAAGGAGAAGTCATAGAACCCATAGTATCTCATAGCGATGTAATTTCTGTGTTAATTCGCCAATGTGAGGGAGCGAGGGATGCAGTAAAGAAGGAATAGTGAATCTGAAAGGAGATAGTCGTATCCCAAAAGAAAATCCAGTCGTTTCCAAAGAAACGTTACTCGATTTAGAAGGAGAAGTCAATGAACCCATAGTATTCCATAGCGACGCAATTGCTGTGACAATTCGTCCATGTGAGAGAGCCAGGGTAGCAGTAAAGAACGAATAGTGCATCGGAAAGGAGAAACTCGTATCCGAAAAGATAATCCTGTCGTTTCCATGGAAACGTTACTCGAATTAGAAGGAGAAGTCATTGAACCAATAGTATTTCATACCGACGCAATTACTGTGTTAATTTGTCAATGTTATGGAGCGAGGGATGCAGTAAAGATGGAATAGTGCATCGGTAAATAGATACTCATATCCCAAAAGAAAATCCTGACGTATGAATAGGAACGTTAATCGAATTAGAAGGAGATGTCATAGAACACACAGGTTTTCATAGCGACGCCATTTCTGTGTTAATTCGTCAATGTGATGGATCGAGGGATACAGTAAAGAAGGAATAGCCAATCGGAAAGAAGATACACGTACCCCAAAAGAAAATCCTGACGGTTCAATAGAAACGTTACTCGATTTGGAAGGAGAAGTCATAGAACCCATAGTATCTCATAGCGATGTAATTTCTGTGTTAATTCGCCAATGTGAGGGAGCGAGGGATGCAGTACAGATGGAATAGTGCATCGGAAAGGAGATACTCGTATTTCAAAAGAACATCCTGTCGTTTCCATAGACACGTTACTCGATTTAGAAGGAGAAGTTATAGAACGCATAGTATTTCATAGCGACGCAATGTCTGTGCTTATTCGTCAATGTGAGGGAGCGAGGGATGCAGTAAAGAACTAATAGTGCATCGGAAAGGAGATACTCGTATCCAAGAAGATAATCCTGTCGTTTCCATAGAAACGTTACTCGATTTAGAAGAGAGGTTACTTAACCCATAGTATTTCATAGCGACGCAATTTCATTGTTAATTCGTCATTGTGAAGGAGCGAGGGACGCAGTAAAGAAGGAATAGTGCATCGGAAAGGAGATACCCGTCTCCCAAAAGAAAATCCTGTCCTTTCAATGGAAACATTACTCGATTTAGATGGAGATGTCATAGACCCCGAAGTATATCATAGCGACGCAATTTCAGTGTCAATTCGCCAATGTGTGGGAGCGTGGGATGTAGTAAAAACTGAATAGTGCATCGGAAAGGAGATACTTGTGTCCCAAAAGAAACTCCTGTCGTTTCAATATAATCGTTACTCGATTTAGAAGGAGAAGTCATGGAACCCATAGTATTTCATAGCAACGCCATTTCTGTGTTAATTCATCAATGTGGGGGAGCTACGCATGTAGTAAAGGCGGAATAGTGCATCGGAAATGAGATACTCGTATCCCAGATGAAAATACTGACGTTTCAATAGAAACGTTACTCGATTTAGAAGGGGAAGTCATTGAACACATAGTATTCCATAGCGACGCTATTTCTGTGATAATTCGTCAATGTGAGGGAGCCAGGGATGCAGTAAAGAAGGAATAATGCATCGGAAAGGAGATATTCGTATCCGAAAAGAAAATCCTGACGTTTCCATGGAAACGTTACTGGATTTAGAAGGAGAAGTCATAGATCACATAGTAGTTCATAGCGACGCCATTTCTGTCTTAATTCGTCAAAGTGAGGGAGCGAGGGATGCAGTAAAGAAGGAATAGTGCATAGGAAAGGAGATACTCGTAACCCAAAAGAAAATCCTTTCGTTTCCGTAGAAATGTTACTCGATTTAGAAAGAGAAATCATTGAACCCAAAGTATTCCATCGCGACGCAATTTCCGTGTCAAATCGCCAATGTGAGGAGCGAGGGATGCAGTTTAGACGGAATAGTGCATCGGAAAGGAGATACACGTATTTCAAAAGAACATCCTGTCGTTTCCATAGAAAGGTTACTCGATTTAGAAGGAGAAGTTATAGAACCCATAGTAATTCTTAGCGATGTAATTTCTGTGTTAATTCGTCAATGTGAGGGAGCGATGGATGCAGTAAAGAAGGAATAGCGCATCGGAGAGGAGATACTCGTATACCAAAAGAAAATCCTGTCGTTTCCATAGAAACGTTACTCGAAGTAGAAGGAGAAGTCATAGAACACATAGTATTTCATAGCTACGCAATTTCTGCGTTAATTCGTCAATGTGAGGCAGCGAGGGAAGCAGTAATGAAGGTATAGTGGATCGGAAAGGAGATAGTCGTATCCCAAAAGATAATCCTGTCCTTTCTATGGAAACGTTACTCGATTCAGAAGGAGAAGTCATTGAACCCATAGAATTACATAGCGACGCAATGTCAGTGATAATTCGTCAATGTGAGGGAGCGAGGGATGCAGTAAAGAAGGAATAGTGCATCGGAAAGGAGATACTCGTATCCCAAAAGAACATCCTGTTGTGTCCACAGAAACGTTACTCGATCTAGCAGGAGATGTAATTGAACCAATAGTATTTCATAGCGACGCAATTTCTGTGTTATTTTGTCAATGTAATGGAGCGAGGGATGTAGTAAAGATGGAATAGTGCATCGGAAAGGAGATACTCATATCCCAAAAGAAAATCCTAACGTTTGAATAGGAACGTTACTGGTTTTAGAAGGAGATGTCATGGAACACACAGGATTTCATAGCGGCGCCAGTTGTGTGTTAATTTGCCAATGTGAGGGATCGAGGGATGGAGTACAGAAGGAATAGTGCATCGGAAAGGAGATAATCGTATCCCAAAAGTAAATCCTGTCGTTTCAATAGAAATGTTACTCGATTTAGAAGGAGAAGTCATTGAATCCATTGAATTCCATAGCGACGAAATTTCTGAGAAATTTCGTCAATGTGAGGGGGCCAGGAATGCAGTAAAGAAGGAATAGTGCATCGGAAAGGAGTAATTCGTATCCCAAAAGAAAATCCTGTCTTTTCCATAGAAACGTTACTCGATCTAGAAGGAGAAGTCATAGTACCCATAGTATTTCATAGCGACGCAATTTCTGTGTTATTTCGTCAATGTGAGGGAGCGAGGGATGCAGTAAAGAAGGAATAGTGCATTGGAAAGGAGATACTCGTATACCAAAAGAAAGTCCTGTCGTTTCCATAGAAACGTTACACGATTTAGAAAGATGAGTCATAGAACCCATAGTATTTCATAGCGACGAAATTTCTGTGTTAATTCGTCAATGTGAGGGAGCCAGGGATGCAGTAAAGAAGGAATAGCGCATCGGAAAGGAGATACCCGTATACCAAATGAATATCCAATCGATTCCATAGAAACGTTACTCGGCTTAGAAGGAGAAGTCATAGAACCAATAGTATTCCATACCGACGCAATTTCCGTGTTAATTCGTCAATGTGAGGGAGCCAGGGATGCAGTACAGATGGAATAGCGCATCGGAAAGGAGATGCTCATATCCCAAAAGAAAATCCTGTCGTTTCTACAGAAACGTTACTCGATTTAGAAGGAGAAGTCATAGAATCCATAGTATTTCATAGCAACGCAATGTCGGTGTTAATTCGTCAATGTGAAGGAGCGAGAGATGCAGTAAAGGAGGAATAGTGCATCGGAAAGGAGATACTCGTATACCAAAAGAAAATCCTCTCGATTCCATAGAAACGCTAACCGATTTAGAAGGAGAAGTCATAGAATCCATAGTATTTCACAGCGACGCAATTTCTGTGTTAATTCGTTAATGTGAGGGAGCGAGGAATGCATTAAAGAAGGAATAATGCATCGGAAAGGAGATACTCGTATCCCAAAAGAAAATCCTGTTGTCTCCATAGAAACGTAAATAGATTTAGCAGGAGATGTTATAGAACCAATAGTACTTCATAGCGACGCAAATTCTGTGTTAATTTGTCAATGTAATGGAGCGAGAGATGCAGTAAAGATGGAATAGAGCATCGGAAAGGAGATACTCATATCATAAAAGAAAATCCTGACGTTTAATAGGAACGTTACTCGTTTTAGAAGGAGATGTCATAGAACACACAAGATTTAATAGCGACGCCATTTCTGTGTTAATTTGTCAATATGAGGGATCGAGGGATGCAGTAAAGAAGGAATAGTGCATCGGAAAGCAGATAATCGTATCCGAAAAGAAAATCCTGTCGTTTCAATACAAACGTTACTCGATTTAGAAGGAGAAGTCATTGAATCCATTTAATTCGATAGCGACAAAATTTCTGTGATAATTCGTCAATGTGAGGAGCGAGGGTTGCAGTAAAGAAGGAATAGTGCATCGGAAAGGTGATCCTGGTATCCCAAAGGAAAATCCTGTCGTTTCCATAGAAACGGTACTCGATTTAGAAGAAAAGTTTATAGAACCCATAGTATTTCATAGCGACGCAAGTTCTGTGTTAATTCGTCAATGTGAGGAAGCGAGTGATGCAGTAAAGAAGGAATACTGCATCGGAAAGGAGATACTCGCATCCCAAAAGAAAATCCTGTCGTTTCCATAGAAACGTTACTCCATTTAGAAGGAGAGATTATAGAACACATAGTATTCCATAGCGTCGCAATTTCTGTGTTAATTCTTCAATGTGAGGGGGCCAGGGATGCAGTAAAGAAGGAATAGTGCATCGGAAAGGTGATACTCGCATACCAAAAGAAAATCCTCTCGATTCCATAGAAACGCTAACCGATTTAGAAGGAGAAGTCATAGAATCCATAGTATTTCACAGCGACGCAATTTCTGTATTAATTCGTTAATGTGAGGGAGCGAGGAATGCATTAAAGAAGGAATAGTGCATCGGAAAGGAGATACTCGTATCCCAAGAGAAAATCCTGTTGTCTCCATAGAAACGTTACTCGATTTAGCAGGAGATGTTATAGAACCAATAGTATTTCATAGCGTCGCAATTTCTGTGTTAATTTGTCAATGTAATGGAGCGAGAGATGCAGTAAAGATGGAATAGTGCATCGGAAAGGAGAAACGCGTATCCCAAAAGAAAAAAATGTCGTTTCCATTGAAGCGTTACTCGATTTAGAATAAAGAGCTATAGAACCCACAGTATTTCATAGCGTCGCAATTTCTGTGCTTATTCCTCAATGTGAGGGAACGATGGGATGCAGTAAAAAAGGAATAGCGCATCGGAAGGAGATACTTGTATCCCAAAGGAAAATTCTGTCGTTTCAATAGAAACGTTACTCGATTTAGAAAGAGATGTCATAGAACGCATAGTATTTCAAGGCGACGCAATTTCTGTGTTAATTCGTCAATGTGAGGGGGCCAGGGATGCAGTAAAGAAGGAATAGTGCATCGGAAAGGAGAAATTCGTATCCCAAAAGAAAATCCTGTCTTTTCCATAGAAACGTCACTCGATGTAGAAGGAGAAGTCATAGTACCCATAGTATTTCATAGCGACGCAATTTCTATGTTATTTCGTCAATGTGAGGGAGCGAGGGATGCAGTAAAGAAGGAATAGTGCATTGGAAAGGAGATACTCGTATACCAAAAGAAAGTCCTCTCGTTTCCGTAGAAATGTTACACGATTTAGAAAGAGATGTCATAGAACCTATAGTATTTCATAGCGACGAAATTTCTGTGTTAATTTGTCAAAGTGATCGAGCGAGGGATGCAGTAAAGAATTAATAGTCCATCGGAAAGGAGATACTCGTATCCAAAAAGAAAATCCTGTTGTTTCCATAGAAGTGATCCTCGACTTGGAAGGGGATGTCATATAACCAATAGTATTTCAAAGCGACGCAATTTCTGTGTCAATTTGTCAATTTGAGGGAGCGAGGGATGCAGTAAAGAAGGAATAGTGCATCCGAAAGGAGATACTCGTAACCCAAAAGAAAATCCTGACGAATCCATAGAAACGTTACTCGATTTAGAACGAGAAGTCAGAGAACCCATAGTATATCATACCGACGCCATTTCTGTGATAATTCGTCAATGTGAGGGAGCGAGGGATGCAGTAAAGAAGGAATAGTGCATCGGAAAGGAGATGCACGTATACCAAAAGAAAATCATGTCGTTTCCATAGAAACGTTACTCGATTCAGAAGGAGATGTCATTGAACCCATAGTATTTCATAGCGAAGCAATTTCATTGTTAATTCGTCATTGTGAGGGAGCGTGGGATGCAGTAAGAAGGAATAGTGCATCAGAAAGGATATAGTCGTATCTCAAAAGAAAATCCTGTCGTTTCCATAGAAACGTTACTCGATTTAGAAGGAGAAGTCATAGAACACATAGTATTCGATAGCGACGCATTTTCTGTGTTAACTCGCCAATGTAAGGGAGCGAGAGATGCAGTAAAGATGGAATAGTGCATCGCAAAGGAGATACTCGTATCCCAAAAGAAAACCTTGTCGTTTCAATGGAAACGTTACTCGATTTAGAAGGAGAAATTGAACTGATAGTATTTCATAGCGACGCAATTTCTGTGTCCATTCGCCAATGTGAGGGAGCGAGGGACGCAGTAAAGAAGGAACAGTGCATCGGAAAGGGAATACTCGTATCCCAAAAGAAAATCCTGTCGTTTCAATAGAAACGGTACTCGATTTATAAGAAGAATTTATAGAACCCATAGTATTTCATATCGACGCATGTTCTGTGTTAATTCGTCAATGTGAGGGAGCGAGGGATGCAGTAAAGAAGGAATAGTGCATCTTAAAGGAGATACTCGTATCCCAAAAGAAAAACCTGTCGTTTCCATAGAAGCGTTACTCGATTTAGAAGGACAAATCATAGAACACATAGTATTCCATAGCGTCGCAATTTCTGTGTTAATTCGTCAATGTGAGGGGGCCAGGGATGCAGTAAAGAAGGAATAGTGCATCGGAAAGGATGTAGTCGTATCTCAATAGAAAATCCTGTCGTTTCCATAGAAACGTTACTCGATTTAGAAGGAGAAGTCGGAGAACCATAGCTTTTTATTGCGACGCAATTTCTGTGTTAATTCGTCAATGTGAGGGAGCGAGGGATGCAGTAAAGAAGGAATAGCCAATCGGAAAGGAGATACACGTTGTGGTGTTACAAAATAGAAGTGATGTTGTTATTCAATGGAAAGTTGGAAATTAAGATTTAGCTTACTGTTTTATCAATCACAATTGGGGTAAGAATCATGGATTGACCATTGTCATAAAATATTGCATATTGAGATGTGATTAGTTTTTACTTGCAGTTTCGCGTGGCTTGAGGCAGTCTCAACTAGCGTGCTATTGATTAAGAAATTGCGTTATCGTCTTTCTAATTACTTCATGATCGTAGATACGATCATACCCGGTTGTGAAGTTATTGTTATGACAAAACAATTTCCTAAGGGACCAGAAAGTTCTTAAGGGCGCAAAAACAACTGTAACATCACACAAAAGGGAAATTCGATATTAAAGCTGATGCAAGAAGACGATAAAACAGTTTTCTTTTTATCAATGTAACACGCACATTAGACTGCTGATCTTGGTGTCTGTAATATTAGCAAAATGCATAATTAAAATGAAAATAATACTGAGGAGATAATAGGAATGAGCACTGCTAAATGATTCAGTATTCCCAGAACAAATATTTATTATAACTAAAACATATATCGTACCTTAAGCTTAATACTACAATGACGGTAGATTTTTATGTCCGTATCATGTCCATTTAGCGCTCTTTTATATAGCCATTGTCTTCTTTGAGTCGCTCGTGCGTCGTCACGGTAAGTTATAACAGTTCTTTACACTTCACTCAACTCAGACATACACGTTTTTATACATTTAGTAAAAATTAGATCAGACTGCCACAAATCTGCGTCCGTCTTACTTCAGAAAAACAGTACAAGTCTTCTTAGCGCTGAAGGCTTCATTTGTTCTCCAGCGAACAAAATAGTGAAGGATCGCACATCTATCCGTATTTCTGTTTATATTGCCGCCCAAAGACGACGAATTACATTATTTAGAAAATTCCACCGTCGCCATGCGACGCCTTATTATACATTAATCATTCTTTATAAACAAGTATTTGCCTTCTGGCTGAATGTATTAACTACTCGTATTTGCTGTTTTAATTAAGCCAAAAATAGCGAATATCACATTGCCTCCCATGAGGAGAGAGGGATTGCCGAAGGATTACCTCGATCCTCATGTCCTCATGAGATATTCGTGATTTTTGGTGTGACATTTACATAACGTTACTGGCTTACAAAGTACATAAATTGAAATCACATTTATAAACATATATCAGATATTTATCATTTTTCAAAATAAAGTTTTTCATTCTTTGTTCATCAGTCACTTCATTCCATAATACCAAGATTAACATTTATGTGCATATTTAAGTTTGGTCCATATTTGCTTATAACAATAAGTGAACGTTCATTTCGCACTTCAGGGGATAGAATTCAGGAATTACTTTCTCTTGAGCTTAACAACTAATACATGAGTACAGTGAGTGCTTATTTTCACTAAACTAGAGTGGACCATGTTCGAGCATCTGTTGACTCCTTGTGGTTCAATTACAGTTTAATAACGTAGCACTACACTTCGTGATGCTTTCACTTTCTGTGTTAGCTGTCTACGGCGTTCATCATGCAGTACATCTGTCCTTTCCACTGTGGTGCCAGGAATTCAAGTGGCTTCCCGGGTTTTTATTTACAATATGAAACAGAAGAAGTGGAAAATTATTAGTATGACTTACAACCTATTGGATACATTTGTTAAGGATCGGGACTGGTCTGGAGTTTAGGGTCTTCCTATAGTGCACATTCATTTTCTTTGTCCATCAAGAGACAGGATTATAATTCATTTTAGCAGTGTTCAGGAGTGCCGGTATTAATGGCTTTAAGGCCTGAGTAATCTAACAATCTACTTCTCACTCATCTTAACTTCAACTCAAGAAAATTGCTTAATTTACGTATGAAAATGTAGTCACACAAGTGTACAAATGTCTTTCCTCCAGTATGTACGATGGAAGTCATGGCGGTTAGCAGTTTAAAGTTTGGATTGTTTCGTCACCCACACGTCAGCCACTCACAGCGGCTGCACAGTGTTGCGTGAGCTCCAACACTCAGTATCCGTTCGCGCTCAGGCTGTAACAGAGCTGCTGGTCGTCGAGTGCTCCTTTTTTTTTTTGTGAACTTCGTATCACACGAGTGCATCGATACAAACACCTCGCGCGCGTTTTCCATCGGAGGAGCCAGACACTGAAGCTGCCTCCATACTTCTGTCAACTGCCTCCCATGAGGCTCACAGGTAAGTGACGACGAATGTTTTAGCTGTCGCTGCACTTAGAACAACACTGAACTTTGCGTTGCACCTGTTGTCGTAGCCTTGACTTCTTTTTTTACACTTGCAGTACAACACTACCACTAGTATACAGTGAACAGTTATTTTTATTATGCACGTCGCACTTTAGTGTGCATCTTCACACAGCATTCGTGCTTAGTTCCTTCGCCGATGGAGTTCATTTACAAAACAATTAATTTTGCAGGTTTCCTCCATTGGTACAGAAAGACTTATATTCTACTATTTACAAAAGATCACTTACGAGCTAATATTTACAATTAATGGTCACTCCTTTTGTTAAGTCCAGTGAACAACTGCTTTATGAATGGACTCTTTATATCTCAAGGTTTACTTTCACTAGTGAACCTAAAAATATTCTTTCAAACTTTCTTTTAAGGGCTCATCTCCTCATTATGAAAACTACAGGCTTCGCAACACTCGTTGCATTTATTCTTTAGTGCACCCAAGATCATTTTCTACTGCCACGCAGCATATCTACTACATAACGAGTACGCATTTAACGCTGAATCTTTTTTTTTTGTGCTTTCCTTTGTGCTTGCCAATTTTTTTTATATTTGAGGGCAGACTGGATAACAATAGTTCTCCCTCTTCGCTTCATGTACTCAGCAATCGTTCTCTGTTAAAAAAAAATAGGGTAACGCGTGTCTACTATTTTTTTTGCATGAATAGAATTACCGACAGTTCACTGGGTTTACGCAACCGGTCCATAACAAACATTACCAAAGCTAGCGAAGTTCATCACGCTACGTGTCTCATTTCTCATAAGCACTGCTTTGCCCCGAAGCACACGTGCCTTTTACAAGTCGACCCTTGGTCTGGGCTAATGAACCAGGATCAAAAGGAACGGGCACAAGGAAAATGGATTTCATAAGAGGAGTGTCTTAGGAGACATTTTTACAATAAAATCTGCATGTAAATAAAATTATCATAATAAACATAGGCACATATATAAATTTCAACGTCTTTCATTACAGCATGCTTTGCTACTTCTACGTCTTACTCTGGTTATAGTCAGTATTAAGTTTAAATATCACTGAATTGCTTGTTCTTTAGATTAGCCTTCAATTAGGGTATTGAATGGTCGCTAGATTACACTACAAATCTTCTAAAGATCTTTACTTGGACTTATTTATGATACAGGGGGCTTGCTGTGTGGTTATTTAGTAACTTGATTCTACTGAAATCAATTCGTCAGCTAACATTCCTCATATACTCTTTACATTGGGCTCAGATCACAGGGAAATAGTTTACTTTCATAGCAATTAGTGGCCTCGTGGAGTACTTACGCTACATTATTGATGCTTCATGGTTTGCCTCTATTTGTACTGTATTTCACCGAACTTAGTTTACTACAGCTTATTGTCTCCTTGCGTGAACACATGTGGGTTACCACTTGTTTTTCCATTTAACAGCACGCTTTAACTGAACTTTAAGCTATTTCTTCTACTCCTGTCCACTGTCTGGGCTGTTTGAACATGTACCCATTTTTTTTTAAGCAGGTAATTTGGGCTTTTACTACAGAAATTCAAGTACTTACATTACTAAAAATAAATCTATAAATATTCTTGTACCTTGAGAGAAGTGCTTATTTACGCATCCTTCTCCATTTCTCACCTTTACATATTTATATAGCTCCGGGCAATCGCCTCGCAAGCACTTTTTTTTTTATTACTAACTTAAAATTAAATTGAAATTCTTGGTGCAACCTCAATTTCCTGCTTCAGCTTGTTGAAGAAATATCAGTTCATGTCCATCACTATAAACAATTTTTCCATACATAGCATTTAATACTTAAAGATGACATGTAGTAGCCGTTACCATGTAGTCAGTGCGCTGTTCAACACAATACTTATCATTAACAGTTCACACAAGGAAATTTCCAGTAAGCAAGAAGTAAGAAACCAAAACAGATGCTATCTGCAGTTGAGGCTGTGTCTGTAAACTAACTCTCTGTTTCAATGGACCAATCGCTCCCGATATGGAGCAGCCCTGAATCGGCAATGATAAAACTTTTGAAACAGAAGACACCTGTCTGAAGAGACATGGTGACATGACGATGTTTGCTCCTGTATCAACAATGGCTGTGACAGGAATGTTGGCAATAGAAATCTTAATCGAAGCCTGGACCTGTTCATCATAAATGTCATTAATGTCTTGAGCTTCTAGGTCAGGTGCAAGGTCATCTCGTAAGTCGGTCTCATGGTCGTACCGTATCGCATTAACATACTCAGAATCAGAGTATTCGTTAGTGCCCCCACTCAAAATCCGCAGGATGTTTAACCTGTTTGTCATTCATGGCCTTAAGTGTTTGTTCCGTTTCATATTGGTGCTGGTTATGTGGTACAAATGCCGGTGTAGAGGGGTAAAATCCTCTGGGTGCATTCACTTGTGAATAAAATACTTGAGACGGCTGCTGTCGCCCGACCTTTTGGTTGCCGGCAGAACCATTTCCTTGTGAAGGAAAGTTCGCATTTGGTACCGTTTGAAAATTGTTCCGCGGTCCTCTATTCTGTGAAAAGTTGTTCTTATGTTGTGCTGGGTGGCCTCCGCCTTGCCCATGCCACTTGCTATTTTTCGACCTATAACTTTGATTGTACACTGGTCCATTTGAAAAATTACCACTAGTTTGTGGAGAATTTCCATACTGCTCAGGCGCAGAATTAAAGGGTGGGTTTCCGTACTGATGTTGTACCTGGTGGTTGTAAATTGGGTGGTATCTCTGCTGATTACTGTAATTGGTTTTCTGCTTCCGTTTAAAGTTATTGCCATTTGCGTTTTCATAACGGCTGGCAGGTTGGTAACAGCGGTCGCAGTAGCTCGCTCTCTCCTTGGGCGCATTGTTGTCCGCGTGCGATGCATTCTGCTGGCTGCCAGGGAAGAATTTGCCGCTGCCAACCTTGGAGCGCACATCCTCGCTAATTAAATCTAAGGAATCCAGCACAGAAAGGAATACATCCGTGTCTTCTTCGGACACATTTACTAATTTCTCTCTAATAGACACAGGGAGTTTTCTTTTGAGAATCATAATTACGTCCTTGGAAGAAATCGGAGAATCCCAGAATTTAATTTTTGCTAGATACTTCTCAAAGTATCGCCGGAGACTTCCATGCTTCTCATTGAAAATTTCCGCACCATACACCTCCTTCCTTAATCTTTGCTGTACCCCATTACTCCAAAATTTTGCCAAGAACATTTTCTCAAACTCTTCATAATTCCTACACGTGTCTACCATTTCCGTTCCCCATAATGCTGCATCACCAGAAATAAAGCCAGTGACGAACTGAATACGCTGTCTGTCTGTCCAGCTCCTGGGAAATATGCCGGAAAAATTCTTTAGGAACACGATGGGGTGTATTTCTCGCTTCTGCGGATGAAAAACAGGAAAAGTGCGATGCTTAATCACACTTTCCTCTTGCATTAAACTCACAATTGTGGGCGGATCATTTAGTTTCCCTACTCGGGACTCAACAGGACTGTTGTTTTGCATGTAATCAGGCGGTGAACGATAAGGAGTTGACTGACATTCGTCACCGTCTAAAGAGTTGTTCCCTATAGTTTGCGTATGCGTGTGCGGATTTTCTACACAGTTTCTCAGCATTCTGACTTCGTCCACTACTTGCTGCTTCCACTCTGGAAGATCCCGTGCAAGTGTCCTCCGAATCTGTCCCAATTCAGAAACCACTGTGTCTCCAGACTTACCAGGAGCAGCTAAGATTTCATAAGTTACATCCTTGACAGTCTCCCTAAGCTCCTCCCTGACCTTCTTTTCGATAAAAATATCTTTACCCTTTATCCATTCACCGTAGTGTTCCGACAATGCCTCCGTGTGTGCTTTCACGGTGCTCTTAACCTGTTCTTCAATATTGATTGAGTCTATCTGCCTCGACAGATCCTCCACTACACCTTCAATGTCAGATACTGCATTTCTAACTGAGTTTATTTCTTTGGTAGCTGCCTGAATTTTTGTGTTTAATGTTCCAGATACTTCAGCTATTTCACTTTTCACCTGTTTCTGCATTTTCTGAATTTGATCACTGATCTTAGTTTGCACCTCACCCAAATGGGTATTTAATTCAGCCGTAATTTCTTTATGCAGATCTGTTTTGATTGTGCCTAGCTGTGTTTTTAATGATTCGCTTACAGCATCTAATCGGGCGTTAATAGTCTCATTTTGTGTTTTTATAGTCTCATTTTGTGTTTTTACTGATTCGCTTACAGCATCTAATCGGGCGTTAACAGTCTCATTTTGTGTTTTTATAGTCTCATTTACTGCGTCAAACTGTTGTTTCAGCATTTCCATTAACGCACCGAGGTCATTTGTAGCTGCAGCGGGAAGAATTTGGACTTTAGGGTCACTTTCCCCTGTTACAGACATGGTTAGTCCAGTTTCCACACGGGAACCTACCGTTCGCGATCGTAAAGGGTATGGGATACTATTAACGTCTTCACTCCCGTCTCCTGTTGTCACCTGTCTCTGTTTACTATCTGCCATTTTCGTTAGTAAATCACGTGCTACGCAAGGCTTTCGTCGTTTGTCAGTGACGTGGTGAGTCCGCTAAGAGCACCACTCTCGCGTGAGCAACAAATGAAATTCTATCTGGCAAGAAGACAAGATGGAACCTAACCGTTTCAGACAAATGAATGAAGATGCTCTTCACTGCAAATTGCACACAATATCCAGCATGTTGAAAATGTAATACAGCTATACTAACAATGGAGAAAAATAATTTCTGTTATCAGACTACGAAGAATTTTACTTTGAAAGATAAAATAAAGCAGATTTTCTATAGCGGGAAGGAGATAGAAAGGATGTGGATCGACTTGGAAAAGCAACGTTGCTACTGAAGCACTACACTGCGTATGCAAAATTCTGACTTACTTTTTGATGGCTTGATTACCGCTATGTTGTCTCAGCAAATTCGCGTCTCTTTTCTTTTCCTTTCTCTCGATAATTAAACTGCGTTATCGACCAGCGTATTTTCTGTCTTACTCACAGAGAGATGATGTGTACATGAAACGAGAGAACATTTATTAACACCAGCACATAGAAAATTTTCCAAGAATCTGAACTAATTTTTGGTCAGGTCCCTGTTCGGGCGCCAAGTGTGATGTTACAAAATAGAAGTGATGTTGCTATTCAATGGAAAGTTGGAAATTGAGATTTAACTAACTGTTTTATCAATCACAATTGGCGTAAGAATCATGGATTGACCCTTGTCATAAAATATTGCATTATGAGATGTGAATAGTTTTTACTTGCGGTTTCGCGTGGCTTGAGGCAGTCACAACTAGCGTGCTATTGATTAAGAAATTGCGTTATCGTCTTTCTAATTACTTCATGATCGTAGATACGATCATACCCGGTTGTGAAGTTATTGTTATGACAAAACAATTTCCTAAGGGACCAGAAAGTTCTTAAGGGCGCAAAAACAACTGTAACATCACACAAAAGGGAAATTCGATATTAAAGCTGATGCAAGAAGACGATAAAACAGTTTTCTTTTTATCAATGTAACACGCACATTAGACTGCTGATCTTGGTGTCTGTAATATTAGCAAAATGCATAATTAAAATGAAAATAATACTGAGGAGATAATAGGAATGAGCACTGCTAAATGATTCAGTATTCCCAGAACAAATATTTATTATAACTAAAACATATATCGTACCTTAAGCTTAATACTACAATGACGGTAGATTTTTATGTCCGTATCATGTCCATTTAGCGCTCTTTTATATAGCCATTGTCTTCTTTGAGTCGCTCGTGCGTCGTCACGGTAAGTTATAACAGTTCTTTACACTTCACTCAACTCAGACATATACGTTTTTATACATTTAGTAAAAATTAGATCAGACTGCCACAAATCTGCGTCCGTCTTACTTCAGAAAAACAGTACAAATCTTCTTAGCGCTGAAGGCTTCATTTGTTCTCCAGCGAACAAAATAGTGAAGGATCGCACATCTATCCGTATTTCTGTTTATATTGCCGCCCAAAGACGACGAATTACATTATTTAGAAAATTCCACCGTCGCCATGCGACGCCTTATAATACATTAATCATTCTTTATAAACAAGTATTTGCCTTCTGGCTGAATGTATTAACTACTCGTATTTGCTGTTTTAATTAAGCCAAAAATAGCGAATATCACAACGTACCCCAAAAGAAAATCCTGACGTTTCAATAGAAACGTTACTCGATTTGGAAGGAGAAGTCATAGAACCCATAGTATCTCATAGCGATGTAATTTCTGTGTTAATTCGCCAATGTGAGGGAGCGAGGGATGCAGTACAGATGGAATAGTGCATCGGAAAGGAGATACTCGTATTTCAAAAGAACATCCTGTCGTTTCCATAGACACGTTACTCGATTTAGAAGGAGAAGTTATAGAACACATAGTGTTTCATAGCGACGCAATGTCTGTGCTTATTCGTCAATGTGAGAGAGCGAGGGATGCAGTAAAGAACTAATAGTGCATCGGAAAGGAGATACTCGTATCCCAGAAGATAATCCTGTCGTTTCCATAGAAACGTTACTCGATTTAGAAGAGAGGTCACTTAACCCATAGTATTTCATAGCGACGCAATTTCATTGTTAATTCGTCATTGTGAAGGAGCGAGGGACGCAGTAAAGAAGGAATAGTGCATCGGAAAGGAGATACCCGTCTCCCAAAAGAAAATCCTGTCCTTTCAATGGAAACATTACTCGATTTAGAAGGAGAAGTCATAGACCCCGAAGTATTTCATAGCGACGCAATTTCAGTGTCAATTCGCCAATGTGAGGGAGCGTGGGATGCAGTAAAAACGGAATAGTGCATCGGAAAGGAGATACTTGTATCCCAAAAGAAAATCCTGTCGTTTCAATATAATCGTTACTCGATTTAGAAGGAGAAGTCATGGAACCCATAGTATTTCATAGCAACGCCATTTCTGTGTTAATTCATCAATGTGGGGGAGCTACGCATGTAGTAAAGGCGGAATAGTGCATCGGAAATGAGATACTCGTATCCCAGATGAAAATACTTTCGTTTCAATAGAAACGTTACTCGATTTAGAAGGAGAAGTCATTGAACACATAGTATTCCATAGCGACGCTATTTCTGAGTTAATTCGTCAAAGTGAGGGAGCGAGGGATGCAGTAAAGAAGGAATAGTGCATCGGAAAGGAGATACTCGTATCCCAAAAGAAAATCCTGTCGTTTCCATAGTAACGTTACTCGATTTAGTAGGAGAATTTATAGAACACACAGTATTTCATGCCGAAGCAATTTCTGTGTTAATTCGTCATTGTGAGGGAGCGAGGGATGCAGTAAAGAAGGAATAGTGCATAGGAAAGGAGATACTCGTATCCCAAAAGAAAATCCTTTCGTTTCCGTAGAAATGTTACTCGATTTAGAAAGAGAAATCATTGAACCCAAAGTATTCCATCGCGACGCAATTTCTGTGTCAATTCGCCAATGTGAGGGAGCGAGGGATGCAGTTCAGATGGAATAGTGCATCGGAAAGGAGATACTCGTATTTCAAAAGAACATCCTGTCGTTTCCATAGAAAGGTTACTCGATTTAGAAGGAGAAGTTATAGATCCCATAGTAATTCTTAGCGACGCAATGTCTGTGCTTATTCGTCAATGTGAGGGAGCGAGGGATGCAGTAAACATTTAATAGAGCATCGGAAAGGAGATACTCGTATTCCAAAAGATAATCCTCTCGTTTCCATAGAAGCGTTACTCGATTTAGAAGGAGAAGTTATGAAACCCATAGTATTTCATAGCAACGCTTTTTCTGTGTCAATTCGCCAATGTGAGGGAGCGAGGGATGCAGTAGAGAAGGAATAGTGCATCGGAATAGAGATACTCGAATCCCAAAAGACGATTCTGTCGTTTCCATAATAACGTTACTCGATTCAGAAGGAGAAGTCATAGAACCCATAGTATTTCATAGCGACGTAATTTCTGTGTTAATTCGTCAATGTGACGGAGCGATGGATGCAGTAATGAAGGAATAGTGCATCGGAAAGGAGATAGTCGTATTGAAAAAGATAATCCTGTCTTTTCTATAGAAACGTTACTCGATTTAGAAGGAGAAGTCATTGAACCCATAGAAATACATAGCGACGCAATGTCAGTGTTAATTCGTCAATGTGAGGGAGCGAGGGATGCAGTAAAGAAGGAATAGTGCATCGGAAAGGAGTTACTCGTATCCCAAAAGAAGTTCCTGTTGTTTCCATAGAAACGTTAATCGATTTATAAGGGGATGTCATAGAACCAATAATATTTCATAGCGACGCAATTTCTGTGTTAATTCGTCAATGTGTGGGAGCGAGGGATGCAGTAAAGAAGGAATAGTGCATCGGAATGGAGATACTCGTATCCCAAAAGGAAATACCGTCGTTTCCATAGAAACGTTACTCGAATTAGAAGGAGAAGCCATAGAACCCATAGTATTTCATAGCGATGCAATTTCTGTGCTTATTCCTCAATGTGAGGGAACGAGGGATGCAGTAAAGAAGGAATAGTGCATCGGAAAGTAGATACACGCATCCCAAAAGAAAATCCTGTCGTTTCCGTAGAAACGTTACTCGATTTAGAAGGAAATGTCATAGAACCCATAGTATTTCATTGCGATGCCATTTATGTGTTAATTCGTCAATGTGAGGGAGCGAGGGATGCAGTAAAGAAGGAATAGTGCATCAGAAAGGAGATACTCGTATCCCAAAAGAAAATAATGTCGTTTCCATTGAAACGTTACTCGATTTAGAAGGATAAGTCGTAGAACCCATGGTATTTCATAGCGTCGCAATTTCTGTGCTTATTCCTCAATGTGAGGGAACGATGGGATGCAGTAAAAAAGGAATAGTGCATCGGAAAGGAGATGGTCGTATCTCAAAAGAAAATCCTGGCGCCTCCATAGAAACGTTACTCGATTTAGGAAATGTCATAGAACCCATAGTATTTCATAGCGACGCAATTTCATTGTTAATTCGTCAATGTGAGGGAGCGAGGGATGCAGTAAAGAAGGAATAGTGCATCAGAAACGAGATACTCGTATCCCAAAATAAAATCCTGTCGTTTCAATAGAAACGTTTTTCGCTTTAGCTGGAGAACTTATAGATTACATAGTACTTCATAGCGACGCATTTTCTGTGTTAATTCGTCAATATGAGGGAGCGAGAGATGCAGTCAGGAAGGAATAGTGCATCAGAAAGGAGATACTCGTATCCCAAAATAAAATCCTGTCGTTTCAATAGAAACGTTTTTCGCTTTAGCTGGAGAACTTATAGATTACATAGTACTTCATAGCGACGCATTTTCTGTGTTAATTCGTCAATATGAGGGAGCGAGAGATGCAGTCAGGAAGGAATGGTGCATCGGAAAGGAGATCCTCGTATCATAAAAGAAACTACTGTCGTTTCCATAGAAACGTTTCTCGAATTAGAAGGAGAAGTCACAGAACACATATTATTTCATAGCGACGCAATTTGTGCGTTAATTCGTCAATGTGAGGGAGCGAGTGATGCAGTAAAGAAATAATAGTGCAACAGAAAGGAGATAGTCGTATCAAAAAGAAAATCCCGTCGTATCAATAGAAACGATACTCGATGTAGAAGGAGAAATTTTAGAATCCATAGTATTCCATAGCGACGCAATTTCTTTGAATATTCGTCGATGTGACGGAGCTAGGGATGCAGTAAAGAACTAATAGAGCATCGGAAAGGAGATACTCGTATCCCAAAAGGAAATACCGTCGTTTCCATAGAAACGTTACTCGAAATAGAAGGAGAAGTCATAGAACCCTTAGTATTTCATAGCGACGCAATTTCTGTGTTAATTCGCGAATGTGAGGGAGCGAGGGATGCAGTACAGAAGGAGTAGTGCATTGGAAAAGAGATAGTCGTATCCCAAATGAAAATTTTGTCGTTTCCATAGAAACGTTACTCGATTTAGAAGGAGAAGTCATAGAAATCATAGTATTTCATAGGGACGCAATTTCAGTTTTAATTCGTCAATGTGACTGAGCCAGGGATGTAGTAAAGAAGGAATAGTGCATCGGTAATGGGATACTCGTATCCCAAATAAAATCCTGTCGTTTCTATAGAAACGTTTCTCGATTTAGAAGGAGAAGTCATAGAACCCATAGTATTCCTTAGGGACTCAATTTCAGTGTTCATTCTTCAATGTGACTGAGCCAGGGATACAGTAAAGAAGGAATACTGCATCGGAAATGAGATACTCGTATCCCAAAGAAAATCCTGTTGTTTTAACAGAAACGTTACTCGATTTAGAAAGAGATGTCATAGAACGCATAGTATTTCAAGACAACGCAATTTCTGTGTTAATTCGTCAATGTGAGGGAGCGAGGGATGCAGTAAAGAAGGAATAGTGAATCTGAAAGGAGATAGTCGTATCCCAAAGGAAAATCCAGTCGTTTCCAAAGAAACGTTACTCGATTTAGAAGGAGAAGTCAATGTACCCATAGTATTCCATAGCGACGCAATTGCTGTGACAATTCGTCCATGTGAGAGAGCCAGGGATGCAGTAAAAAAGGAATAGTGCACCGGAAAAGAGAAACTCGTATCACGAAAGAAAATCCTGTCGTTTCAATAGAAACGTTACTCGATTTAGGAGGAGAAGGCATAGAACCCATAGTATTTCATAGCGACGCAATTTCTGTGTTAATTCGTCAATGTGAGGGAGCGAGGGATACAGTAAAGAAGGAGTAGTGCATCGGAAAGGAGATACTCGTATCCCCAAAAAAAAACCCTGTCGTTTCTATAGAAACGTTACTCGATTTAGAAGGAGCGGTCATAGAACCCATAGTATGTCATAGCGACGAAATTTCTGCGATAATTCGTCAATGTGAGGGAGCGAGGGATGCAGTAAAGAAGGAATAGTGCATCGGAAAGGAGATACTCGTATACCAAAAGAAAATCCTGTCGTTTTAATAGAAACGTTACTCGATTTAGAAAGAGATGTCATAGAAACCATAGTATTTCATAGCGACGAAATTTCTGCGTTAATTCGTCAATGTGAGGGAGCGAGGGATGCAGTAAAGAAGGAATAGTGAATCTGAAAGGAGATAGTCGTATCCCAAAAGAAAATCCAGTCGTTTCCAAAGAAACGTTACTCGATTTAGAAGGAGAAGTCATAGAACCCATAGTATTTGATAGCGACGCAATTTCTGCGTTAATTCTTCAGTGTGAGGGAGCGCGGGATGCAATAAAGAAGGGACAGTGCATCGGAAAGGAGATAGTCGGTCGTATCACAAAAGAAAACCCCTTCGTATCCACAGAAACGTTACTCGATTCAGAAGGAGCAGTTTTAGAACCCATAGTATTTCATAGAGATGCAATTTCTGTGAATATTCGTCAATGTGAGGGAGCTAGGGATGCATTAAAGAAGTAATAGAGCATCGGAAAGGAGATACTCTTATCCCAAAAGAAAATTCTGTCGCTTCATTCGAAACGTTACTCAATTTAGAAGGAGATGTCGTAGAACACATAGTATTTCAAGGCGACGCAATTTCTGTGTTAATTCTTCAATGTGAGGGAGCGAGGGATGCAGTACAGAAGCAATAGTGCATCGGAAAGGAGATACTCGTATCCCACAAGAAAATCCTGTCGTTTCTATAGTAATGTTGCTCGATTTAGAAGGAGAAGTCATAGAAACCATAGTATTTCATAGCGACGAAATTTCTGCGTTAATTCGTCAATGTGAGGGAGCGAGGGATGCAGTAAAGAAGGAATAGTGAATCTGAAAGGAGATAGTCGTATCCCAAAAGAAAATCCAGTCGTTTCCAAAGAAACGTTACTCGATTTAGAAGGAGAAGTCAATGAACCCATAGTATTCCATAGCGACGCAATTGCTGTGACAATTCGTCCATGTGAGAGAGCCAGGGTAGCAGTAAAGAACGAATAGTGCATCGGAAAGGAGAAACTCGTATCCGAAAAGATAATCCTGTCGTTTCCATGGAAACGTTACTCGAATTAGAAGGAGAAGTCATTGAACCAATAGTATTTCATACCGACGCAATTACTGTGTTAATTTGTCAATGTTATGGAGCGAGGGATGCAGTAAAGATGGAATAGTGCATCGGTAAATAGATACTCATATCCCAAAAGAAAATCCTGACGTATGAATAGGAACGTTAATCGAATTAGAAGGAGATGTCATAGAACACACAGGTTTTCATAGCGACGCCATTTCTGTGTTAATTCGTCAATGTGATGGATCGAGGGATACAGTAAAGAAGAAATAGTTCATCAGAAAGGAGATAGTCTTATCCAAAAAGAAAATCCAGTAGTTTTCGTAGAAACGTTACTCGATTTAGAAGGAGAAGTTATAGAACCCATAGTATTTCATAGCGACGCAATTTCTGTGTTAATTCGTCAATGTGAGAGAGCGAGGGATGCAGTTGAGATGGAATAGTGCATCGGAAAGGAGATACTCGTATCCGGAAAGATAATCCTGTCGTTTCCATGGAAACGTTACTCGATTTAGAAGGAGAAGTCATTGAACACATAGTATTCCATAGGGACGCAATTTCAGTGTTAATTCGTCAATGTGAGTCAGCCAGGGATGCAGTAAAGAAGGAATAGTGCATCGGAAAGGAGGTACTCGTATCCCACAAGAAAATCCTGTCGTTTCTATAGTAATGTTGCTCGATTTAGAGGGAGAAGTCATAGAACACATAGTATTTCATAGCGACGAAATTTCTGCGTTAAATCGTCAATGGGAGGGAGCGAGGGATGCAGTAAAGAAGGAATAGTGAATCAGAAAGGAGATAGGCGTATCCTAAAAGAAAATCCAGTCGTTTCCAAAGAAACGTTACTCGATTTAAAATGAGAAGTCAATGAAACCATAGTATTCCATAGCGACGCAGTTGCTGTGACAATTCGTCCATGTGAGAGAGCCAGGGTAGCAGTAGAGAAGGAATAGTGCATCGGAAAGGAGAAACTCGTATCCCAAAAGAAAATCCTGTCGTTTCAATAGAAACGTTACTCGATTTAGAAAGAGAAGGCATAGAACCCATAGTATTTCATAGCGACGCAATTTCTGTGTTAATTAGTCAATGTAATGGAGCGAGGGTTGCAGTAAAGATGGAATAGTGCATCGGAAAGGAGTTACTCATATCCCAAAAGAAAATCCTGACGTTTTAATAGGAACGTTACTCGATTAAGAAGGAGATGTCATAGAACACACAGAATTTCATAGCGACGCCATTGCTGTGTTAAGTTGTCAATGTGAGGGACCGAGGGATGCAGTAAAGAGGGAATACTGCTTCGGAAAGGAGATAATCGTATCCCAAAAGAAAATCCTGTCGTTTCAATAGAGACGTTACTTGATTTAGAAGGAGAAGTCATAGAACCCATAGTATTTCATAGCGACGCATTTTCTGTGTCAGTTCGTCAATGTGAGGGAGCGAGGGATGCAGTAAAGAAGGAATAGTGCATCGGAAAGGAGATACACGTATCCCATAAGAAAATCCTGTCGTTTCCATTGACAAGTTACTCGATTTAGAAGGAGAAGTCATGGAACACATAGTATTAAATAGCGACGCAATTTCTGTGTTAATTCGTCAGTGTGAGGTAGCCATGGATGCATTAAAGAAGGAGTAGTGCATCGGAAAGGAGATACTCGTATCCCAAAAGAAAACCCTGTCGTTTCCATAGAAACGTTTCTCGACTTAGAAGGAGAGGTCATAGAACCCATAGTATTTCATAGCGTCGCAATTTCTGTGTCAATTCGTCAATGTGAGGGAGCGAGGGATGCAGTAAAGTATTAATAGTGCATCGGAAAGCAGAAACTCTTATCCCAAAAGAAAATCCTGTCATTTCCATAGAAACGTTACTCGATTTAGACGGAGAAGTCATAGAACCCATAGTATTTCATAGCGTCGCAATTTCTGTGTTAATTCGTCAATGTGAGGGAGCGCGGGATGCAGAAAGGAAGGGATAGTGCATCGGAAAGGGGATAGTCAGTCGTATCCCAAAAGAAAACCCTTTCGTATCCATAGAAACGTTACTCCATTCAGAAGGAGAAGTTTTAGAACCCATAGTATTTCATAGCGAAGCAATTTCTGTGTGTATTCGTCAATGTGAGATAGCTAGGGATGCATTAAATAAGTAATAGACCATCGGAAAGGAGATACTCTTATCCCAAAAGAAAATCCTGTCGTATCCATAGAAACGTTACTCGATTTATAAGGAGAGGTCATGGAACCCATAGTATTTAATAGCGACGTAATTTCTGTAATAATTCGTCAATGTGAGGGAGCTAGGGATGCAGTAAAGAGGGAATAGTGCATCGGATTGGAGATACTCGTATCCCAAAAAAAATCCTGTCGTTTCAATAGAAACGTTACTCGATTTAGAAGGAGATGTCATAGAACCCGTAGTATTTCATAGCGACGCAATTTCTGCGTTAATTCTTCAATGTGAGGGTGCGCGGGATGCAGTAAAGATGGCTAGTGCATCGGAGAGGAGATAGTCAGTCGTATCCCAAAAGAAAACCCCCTCTTATCCATAGAAACGTTACTCGATTTAGAAGGAGGTGTTATAGAACCCATAGTATTTCATATAGACTCAATTTCTGTGCTTATTCGTCAATGAGAGGGAGCTAGGAATGCAGTAAAGATCTAATAGAGCATCGGAAAGGAGATACTCTAATTCCAAAGGAAAATCCTGTCGTCTCCATAGAAACGTTACTCGATTTAGCAGGTGAAGTCATGGAACGCATAGCATTTCATAGCGACGCAATTTCTGTGTTAATTCGTCAATCTGAGTCAGCTAGCGATGCAGTAAAGAGGGAATAGTGCACCGGATAGGAGATACTCGTGTTCCAAAAGAAAAACCTGTTGTTTCAATAGAAACGTTACTCGATTTAGAAGGAGAAGCCATAGAACCCATAGTATTTCATAATGACGCAATTTCTGTGTTAATTCGCCAATGTGAGGGAGCGAGGGATGCAGTACAGAAGGAATATTGCATCGGAAAGGAGATAGTGTTATCCAAAATGAAAATCCAGTAGTTTCCATAGAAACGTTACTCGATTTAGAAGGAGAAGTCTGAGAACCCATTGTATTTCATAGCGACGCAAGATCTGTGGTAATTCGTCAATGTAAGGGAGCGAGGGATGCAGTAAAGAAGGAATAGTGCATCGGAAAGTAGATAATCCTATACCAAAAGAAAATCCTGTCGTTTCCATTCAAACGTTACTCGATTTAGAAGGAAAAGTCCTAGAACCCATAGTATTTCATAGCGACGCAATTTATGTGCTAATTCGTCAATGTGAGTGAGCGAGGGATGCAGTAAAGACGGAGTAGTGCATCGGAAAGGAGATACTCGTATCCCAAAAGAAAATCCTGTCGTTTCCATAGAAACGTTACTCGATTTAGAAGGAGAAGTCAATGAACCCATAGTATTCCATAGCGACGCAATTGCTGTGACAATTCGTCGATGTGAGAGTGCCAGGGATGCAGTTAAGAAGGAATAGTGCATCGGAAAGGAGAATTTCGTATCCCAAAAGAAAATCCTGTCGCTTCAATAGAAACGTTACTCGTTTAGAAGGAGAAGGCATAGAACCCATAGTATTTCATAGCGACACAATTTCTGTGTTAATTCGCCAATGTGATGGAGCGAGGGAAGCAGTACAGAAGCAATAGTGCATCGGAAAGGAGATAGTCGTATCCCAAAAGAAAATTCTTTCGTTTCAATAGATACGTTACTCGATTTAGAAGGAGAAGTCATAGAACCCATTGTATTTAATAGCGACGCAATTTCTGTGGTAATTCGTCAATGTGAGGTAGCCAGGGATGCATTAGAGAAGGAATAGTGCATCGGAAAGGAGATACTCGTATCCCCAATGAAAACCCTGTCGTTTCCATAGAAACGTTTCTCGATTTAGAAGGAGAGGTCATAGAACCAATAGTATTTTATAGCTACGCAATTTCTGTGTCAATTCGTCAATGTGAGGGAGCGAGGGATGCAGTAATGTATTAATAGTGCATCGGAAAGGAGAAACTCGTATCCCAAAAGAAAATCCTGTCGTTTCCATAGAAACGTTACTCGATTTAGAAGGAGAAGTCATAGAACCCATAGTATTTCATAGCGACGCAATTTCTGTGTCAATTCGTCAATGTGAGGTAGCCAGTAATTCATTTAAGAAGGAATAGTGCATCGGAAAGGAGATACTCGTATCCCAAATGAAAACCCTGTCGTTTCTATAGAAACGTTACTCGATTTAGAAAGAGAAGTCATAGAACCCATAGTAATCCATAGGGACGCAATTTCAGTGTTAATTCGTCAATGTGACTGAGCCAGGGATGCAGTAAAGAAGGAATAGTGCATCGGTAATGAGATACTCGTATCTCAAAAGAAAATCCTGTCGTTTCAAAAGAAAGGTTACTCGATTTAGAAAGAGGTGTCATAGAACGCATAGTATTTCAAGGCGACGCAATTTCTGTGTTAATTCGTCAATGTGAGGGAGCGAGGGATGCAGTACAGTAGGAATAGTGCATCGGAAAGGAGATAGTCGTATTCCAAATGAAAAACCCGTCGTTTCCGTGGAAATGTTACTCGATTTGGAACGAGAAGTCATAGAACCCATAGTATTTCATAACGACCCTATTTCTGTGTTAATTTGTCAATGTAATGGAGCGAGGGATGCAGTAAAGATGGAATAGTGCTCGGAAAGGAGATACTCACATCCCAAAAGAAAATCCTGACGTTTGAATAGGAACGTTACTCGATTTAGAAGGAGATGTCATAGAACACACAGGATTTCATAGCGACGCCATTTCTGTGTTAATTTGTCAATGTGAGGCATCGAGGTATGCAGTAAAGAAGGAATAGTGCATCGGAAAGGAGATAATCGTATACCAAAAGAAAATCCTTTCGTTTCAATAGAAACGTTACTCGATTTAGAAGGAGAAGTCATAGAACCCATAGTATTACATAGCGACGAAATATCTGCGTCATTTCGTCAATGTGATGGAGCGAGGGATGCAGTAAAGAAGGAATAGTGAATCTGACAGGAGATAGTCGTATCTCAAAAGAAAATCCAGTCGTTTCCAAAGAAACGTTACTCGATTTAGAAGGAGAAGTCAATGAACCCATAGTATTCCATAGCGACGCAACTGCTGTGACAATTCGTCCAAGTGAGAGAGCCAGGGATGCAGTAAAGAAGGAATAGTGCATCGGAAAGGAGAAACTCGTACCCCAAAAGAAAATCCTGTCGTTTCAATAGAAACGTTACTCGATTTATAGGGAGAAGTCATAGAACGCATAGTATTTCATAGCATCGCAAGTTTTGTGTTAATTCGTCAATGTGAGGGAGCGAGAGATGCAGTAATGAACTAATAGTGCATCGGAAAGGAGATACTCGTATACCAAAAGAAAATCCTCTCGTTTCCACAGAAACGTTACTCGATTTATAAGGAGAAGTTATTGAACCCATAGTATATAATGGCGATGCAATTTCTGTGCTAATTCGACAATGTGAGGGGGCGAGGAATGTAGTAAAGAAGGAATAGTGCATCGGAAAGGAGATACACGTATCCCAAAAGAAAATCCTGTCGTTTCCATTGACAAGGTACTCGATTTAGAAGGAGAAGTCATGGAACACATAGTATTCCATAGCGTCGCTATTTCTGTGTTAATTTGTCAATGTGAGGGAGCCAGGGATGCAGTAAAGAAGGAATAGTGCATCGGAAAGGAGATAGTCGTATCCCAAAAGAAAATCCTGTCGTTTCCATAGGAACGTTACTCGATTTAGAAGGAGAAGTCATGGAACCCATAGACTTTCATAGCGACGCAATTTCTGTGTCAATTCGTCAATGTGAGGGAGCGAGGGATGCAGTAAAGAAGGAATGGTGCATCGGAAAGGAGATACTCGTATACCAAAAGAAATTCCTGTCGTTTCCATAGATACGTTACTCGATTTAGAAAGAGAAGTCATAGAACCCATAGTATACCATAGCGACGCAATTTCTCTGTTAATTCGTCAAGGTGAGGTAGCCAGGAATGCATTAAAGAAGGAATAGTGCATCGGAAAGGAGATATTCATATCCCAAAGAAAATCCAGTTGTTTCCGTAGAATCGTTACTCGATTTTGCGGGAGATGTCATAGAACCAATAGTATTTCATAGCGACGCAATTTCTGTGATAATTTGTCAATGTAATGGAGCGATGGATGCAGTAAAGATGGAATAATGCATCGGACAGTAGATACTCATATCCCATAAGAAAATCCTGACGTTTCCATAGAAACGTTACTCGATTTAGAAGGAGAAGTCGTAGAACGCATAGTATTTCATAGCGACGCAATTTCTGCGATAATTCGTCAATGTGAGGGAGCGAGGGATGCAGTAAAGAAGGAATGGTGCATCGGAAAGGAGATGCTCGTATCCCAAAAGAAAATCCTGTCGTTTCCATAGAAACGTTACTCGATTTAGAAGGAGAAGTCATAGAACCCATAGTATTTCATAGCGACGCAATTTCTGTGCTTATTCGTCAATGTGAGGGGACGATGGATGCAGTAAAGAAGGAATAGTGCATCGGAAAGGAGATACTCGTATCCGAAAAGAAAATCCTGTCGTTTCCATAGGAACGTTACTCGATTTAGAAGGAGAAGTAATTGAACCCATAGTATTCCACAGGGACGCAATTTCAGTGTTAATTCGTCAATGTGACTGAGCCAGGGATACAGTAAAGAAGGAATAGTGCATCGGAAATGAGATACCCGTAATCCAAAAGAAAATCCTCTCGTTTCCATAGAAACGTTACTCGATTTAGAAGGAGATGTCATAGAGCCCATAGTATTTCATTGCGACGCAATTTCTATGTTAATTCGTCAATGTGAGGGAGTGAGGGATGCATTCAAGAAGGAATAGTGCATCGGAAAGGTGATACTCGTAACCCAAAAGAAAATCCTGTCGTTTCCATTGAAACTTTACTCGATTTAGATGGAGAAGTCATAGAACACATAGTACTCCATAGCGTCGCAATTTCTGTGTTAATTCGTCAATGTGAGGGAGCGAGGGATGCAGTACAGAGGGAATACCGCATCGGAAAGGAGATAATCGTATCCCAAAAGAAAATGCTATCGTTTCCATGGAAATGTTACTCGATTTAGAACGAGAAGTTATAGAACCCATAGTATTTCATAGCGACGCAAGTTCTGTGGTAATTCGTCTATGTAAGGGAGCGAGGGATGCAGTAAAGAAATAATAGTGCATCGGAAAGGAGATACTCCTATACCAAAAGAAAATCCTGTCGTTTCCATTGAAACGTTACTCGATTTAGAAGGAGAAGTAATAGAACCCATAGTATACCATAGGGACGCAATTTCAGTGTTAATTCGTCAATGTGACTGAGTCAGGGATACAGTAAAGAAGGAATAGTGCATCGGAAATGAGATCCTTGTATCCCAAAAGAAAGTCCTGTCGTTTTAATAGAAACGTTACTCTATTTAGAAAGAGATGTCATAGAACGCATAGCATTTCAAGGCGACGCAATTTCTGTGTTAATTCGTCAATGTGAGGGAGCGAAGAATGCAGTACAGAAAAAATAGCGCATCGGAAAGGAGATAGTCGTATCCCAAAAGAAAATCCTGTCGTTTCCATGGAAATGATACTCGATTTAGAAGGAGAAGTCACAGAACGCATAGTATGACATAGCGACGCAATTTCTATGTTAATTCAACAAAGTGAGGGAGCCAGGGATGCAGTAAAGAAGGAATAGTGCATCGGAAAGGAGATAGTCGTACCCCAAAAGAAAATCCTGTCGTTTCCATAGAGACGTTATTCGATTTAGAAGGAGAAGTCATAGAACCCATAGAATTTCATAGCGACGCAATTTCTGTGTCAATTCGTCAATGTGAGGGAGCGAGGGATGCAGTAAAGTATTAATAGTGCATCGGAAAGAAGAAACTCGTATCCCAAACGAAAATCCTGTCGTTTGCATAGAAACGTTACTCGATTTACAAGGAGAAGTCATAGAACCCATAGTATTTCATAGCGACGCAATTTCTGTGCTAATTCGTCAATGTGAGGGAGCGAGGGATGCAGTAAAGAAGGAGTAGTGCATCGGAAAGGAGATAGTCGTATCCCAAAAGAAAACCTGTCGCTTCCATAGAAACGTTACTCGATTTAGAAAGAGAAATCATAGAACCCATAGTATTTCACAGCTACGAAATTTCTGCGTTAATTCGTTAATGTGAGGGAGCGGGGGATGCAGTAAAGAAGGAATAGTGAATCTGAAAGGAGATAGTCATATCCCAAAGGAAAATCCAGTCGTTTCCAAAGAAACGTGACTCGATTTAGGAGCAGAAGTCTATGAACCCATAGTACTCCATAGCGACGCAATTGCTGTGAAAATTCGTCCATGTGAGAGAGCCAGGGATGCAGTAAAGATGGAATAGTGCATCGGAAAGGAGAAACTCGTATCCCAAAAGAAAATCCTGTCGTTGCAATAGAATCGTTACTCGATTTAGATGGAGAAGGCATAGAACCCATAGAATTTCTTAGCGACGCAATTTCTGTGTTAATGGCCAATGTGATGGTGCGAGGGAAGCAGTACAGAGGCAATAGTGCATCGGAAAGGTGATATACGTATCCCAAAAGAAAATTCTGTCGTTTCCATAGAAACGTTACTCGATTTATAAGGAGTATTCATAGAACGTATAGTATTTCATAGCGACGCAATTTCTGTGTTAATTCGTCAATGTGAGGGAGCGAGAGATGTAGTAATGAAAGAGTAGTGAATCGGAAAGGAGTTACTCGTATACCAAAACAAAATCCTCTCGTTTCCATTGAAACGTTTCTCGATTTAGAAGGAGAAGTTATTTAACACATAGTATTTCATGGCGATGCAATTTCTGTGCTAATTCGACAATGTGAGGCAGCGAGGAATGTAGTAAAGAAGGAATAGTGCATCGGAAAGGAGATACACGTATCCCAAAAGAAAATCCTGTCGTTTCCATTGACAAGTAACTCGATTTAGAAGGAGAAGTCATGGAACACATAGTATTCCATAGCGTCCCAATTTCTGTGTTAATTCGTCAATGTGAGGGAGCGAGGGATGCAGTAAAGTATCAATAGTGCATCGAAAAGAAGAAACTCGTATCCCAAACGAAAATCCTGTCGTTTGCACAGAAACGTTACTCGATTTACAAGGAGAATTCATGGAACCCGTAGTATTTCATAGCGCCGCAATTTCTGTGCCAATTCGTCACAGTGAGGGAGCCAGGGATGCAGTAAAGAAGGAATAGTGAATCGGAATGGAGATAGTCGTATCCCAAAAGAAAATCCTGACGTTTGCATAGAAAAGTTACTCGATTTAGAAGGAGAAGTCGTGGGACCCATAGTATCTAATAGCGACGCAGTTTCTGTGTTACTTTGTCAATGAGAGGGAGCTAGGGATGCAGTAAAGAGGGAATAGTCCATCGGAATGGAGATCCTCATATTCTAAAAGAAAATCCTGTCGTTTCAATAGAAACGTTCACCACTTAGAAGCAGAAGTCATAGAACCCATAGTATATCATAGCGACGCAATATCTGTGTTAATTAGCCAATGTGAGGGAGCGAGGGATGCAGTACAGAAGGAATAGTGCATCGGAAAGGAGATAGTCGTATCCCAAAAGATAATTCTGTCGTTTGAATAGGAACGTTACTCGATTTAGAAGGAGAAGTCGTAGAACCCATAGTATTTCATAGCGTCGCAATTTCTGTGTTAATTCGCCAATGTGAGAAAGCGAGGGATGCAGTAGAGAAGGAATAGTGCATCAGAAAGGAGATACTCGTATCCGAAAAAAAAATCCTGTCGTTTCCACAGAGACGTTACTCGGTTCAGAAGGAGAAGTCATAGAACCCCTAATATTCCATAGCGACGCAATTTCTGTGTTAATTCGTCAACGTGAGGCAGCGAGGGATATAGTACAGAGGGAATAGTGCTTCGGAATGGAGATACTCGTATCCCAAAAGAAATTCCTGTCGTTTCCATAGAAACGATACTCGATTCAGAAGGGATTGTCATAGAACCAATACTATTACATAGCGACGCAATTTCTCTGCTAATTCGTCAATGTGAGGGAGCGAGGGATGCAGTAAAGAATAAGTAGTGCATCGGAAATGAGATACTCGTATCCCAAAAGAAAATCCTGTCGTTTCCATAGATACGTTACTCGATTTAGAAGGAGAAGTCATAGAACCAATAGTATTCCATAGCGACGCAATTTCTGTGTTATTTTGTCAATGTAATGGAGCGATGGATGCACTAAAGATGGAATAATGCATCGGACAGGAGATACTCATATCCCCAAAAAAATCCTGACGTTTCCATAGAAACGTTACTCGATTTTGAAGGAGAAGTCATAGAACACATAGTATTTCAGAGCGACGCAATTTCTGCGATAATTCGTCAATGTGAGGGAGCAAGGGATGCAGTAAAGAAATAATGGTGCATCGGAGAGGAGATACTCGTATCCCAAAAGAAAATCCTATCGTTTCCATAGAAGCGTTACTCGATTTAGAAGGAGAAGTCGTGGAACCCATAGTATCTAATAGCGACGCAGTTTCTGTGTTAATTCGTCAATGAGAGGGAGCTAGGGATGCTTTATAGAAGGAATAGTGTATCGGAAAGGAGGTACTCGTGTCCCAAAATGAAAACCCTGTCGTTTCTATAGAAACGTTACTCGATTTAGAAGGAGATTTCATAGAACCCATAGAATTTCATAGCGACGAAATTTCTGCGTTAATTCGTCACAGTGTGGGAGCGAGGGATGGAGTATAGAAGGAATAGTGAATCGGAATGGAGATAGTCGTATCCCAAAAGAAAATCCTGTCGTTCCCATAGAAAAGTTTCTCCATATAGAAGGAGAAGTTATGGCACCCTTAGTACTTCATTGCGACGCAATTTCTGTGTTAATTCGTCAATGTGAGGGAGCGAGGGATGCAGTAAACAAGGATTAGTGAATCGGAAAGGAGATATTCGTATTCCAAAAGAAATTCCTGTTGTTTCCATAGAAACGGTACTCGATTTAGCAGGAGATGTCATAGAACCAATAGTATTTCATAGCGACGCAATTTCTGTGTTATTTTGTCAATGTAATGGAGCGATGGATGCAGTAAAGATGGAATAATGCATCGGACAGGAGATACTCATATCCCCAAAAAAATCCTGACGTTTCCATAGAAACGTTACTCGATTTTGAAGGAGAAGTCATAGAACACATAGTATTTCAGAGCGACGCAATTTCTGCGATAATTCGTCAATGTGAGGGAGCAAGGGATGCAGTAAAGACATAATGGTGCATCGGAAAGGAGATACTCGTATCCCAAAAGAAAATCCTATCGTTTCCATAGAAGCGTTACTCGATTTAGAAGGAGAAGTCGTGGAACCCATAGTATCTAATAGCGACGCAGTTTCTGTGTTAATTCGTCAATGAGAGGGAGCTAGGGATGCAGTAAAGAGGGAATAGTCCATCGGAATGGAGATCCTCATATCCTAAAAGAAAATCCTGTCGTTTCAATAGAAACGTTACTCCACTTAGAAGCAGAAGTCATAGAACCTATAGTAATTCATAGCGACGCAATATCTGTATTATTTCGCCAATGTGAGGGAGCGAGGGATGCAGTACACAAGGAATAGTGCATCGGAAAGGAGATAGTCGTATCCCAAAAGAAAATACTGTCGTTTCCATAGAAACGTCACTCCATTTAGAAGGGGAAGTCATAGAACCAATAGTATTTCATAGCGACCCAATTTCTGTGTTAATTCGTCAATGTGAGAGAGCGAGAGATGCAGTAATGAAGGAATAGTGCATCGGACAGGAGATACTCGTATCCCAAATGAAAATACTGTTGTGTCCATAGAAACGTTACTCGATTTAGAAGGAGAAGTCATAGAACCCCTAGTATTTCATAGCGACGCAATGTCTGTGTTAATTCGTCAATGTGGGGGAGTGAGGGATGCAGTAAAGAAGGAATAGTGCATCGGAAAAGAGATAGTCGTATCACAAAAGTAAATCCTGACGTTTCCATAGAAACGTTACTCGATTTAGAAGGAGAAGTCATAGAACCCATAGTATATCATAGAGACGCAATTTCTGTGTTAATTCGTCATTGTGAGGGAGCGAGGAATGCAGTAAAGAAGGAATACTGCATCGGAAAGTAGATACTCGTATCCAAATAGAAAATCCTGTCGTTTCCATAGAAACGTTACTCGATTTGGAAGGAGAAGTCATGGAACGCATAGTATTTCATGGCGACGCAATTTCTGTGTTAATTCGTCAATGTGAGGGAGCTATGAATGCAGTAAAGAGGGAACAGTTCATCGGAAAGGAGATACTCGAATCCCAAAAGAAAATCCTGTCGTTTCAATAGAAACGTTACTCGATGTAGAAGGAGAAGTCCTAGAACCCACAGTATATCATAGCGACGCAATGTCTATGTTAATTGGCCAATGTGAGGGAGCGAGGAATTGAGTACAGAAGGAATAGTGCATCGGAAAGGAGATAGTCGTATCCCGAATGAAACTCTGTCATTTCCATAGAAACGGACTCGATTTAGAAGGAGAAGTCATAGAACCAATAGTATTTCCTAGCGACGCAATTTCTGTGTTAAATTATCAAGTAGAGGGAGCGAGGGATGCAGTAAAGGAGGAACAGTGCATCGGAAAGAAGATACTCGTATCCCAAAAGAAAATCCCGTCGTTTCAATGGAAACGTTACTCGATTTAGATGGAGAATCATAGAACCCATAGTATTTCATAGCGACGAAATTCCTGTGTTAATTTGTCAATGTGAGGGAGCGTGGGATGAGGTAAAGAAGGAATAGTGCATCGGAAAGGAGATACTCGTATACCAAAAGAAAATCCTCTCGTTTCCATAGAAACGTTACTCGATTTAGAAGGAGAAGACATAGAACCCCTAGTATATCATAGCGACGCAATATCTGTATTAATTCGTCAATGTGAGGGAGCGAGGGATGCAGTAAAGTAGGAATAGTGCATCGGAAAGGAGATACTCGTATCCCAAAAAAAAAATCCTGTCGTTTCCATAGAAACGTTACTCGATTTAGAAGGAGAAGTAATTGAACCCATAGTATTTCATAGCGACGCAATATCCGTGCTAATTAGTCATTGTAAGGGAGCGAGGGATGCAGTAAAGAAGGAATAGTGCATCGGAAAGGTGATACTCGTATCCCAAAAGAAAATCCTGTCGTTTCCATAGAATCGTTACTCGATTTAGAAGTAGAAGTCATAGAACCCATTGTATTTCATAGCGACGCAATTTCTGTGCTTATTCGTCAATGTGAGGGAACGAGGGATGCAGTAACGAAAGAATAGTGTATCGGAAAGGTGATACTCGTATCCCAAAATAAAATCCTGTCGTTTCCATTGAAACGTTACTCGATTTAGAAAGAGAAGTCATAAAACCCATAGTATTTCATAACGACGCCATTTCTGTGTTAATTCGTCAATGTGAGGGAGCGAGGGATGCAGTAAAGAAGGAATAGTGCATCGGAAAGGAGATACTCGTATCCCAAAAGGAAATCCCGTCGTTTCAATGGAGACGTTACTCGATTTAGAAGGGGATGTCACAGAACAAATAGTATTTCATAGCGACGCGATTTCTGTGTTAATTTGTCAATTTGAGGGAACGAGTTATGCAGTAATGAAGGAATAGTGCATCGGAAAGGAGATACTCGTATCCCTAGAGAATATCCTTACATTTCCGTAGATACGTTACTCGATTTAGAAGGAGAAGTCATAGAACCCATAGCATTTCATAGCGACGCCATTTCTGTGTTAATTCGTCAATGTGAGGGAGCGAGGGATGCAGTAAAGAAGGAATAGTGCATCGGAAAGGAGATTTTCGTATACCAAAACAAAATCCTCTCGTCTCCATAGAAAATTCCTCGATTCAGAAGGAGCAGTCATGGATCCGCCAGTACATCATAGCGACGCAATTTCTGTGTTAATTCGTCAATGTGAGGGAGCGAGGGATGCGGTAAAGGGGGAATAGTGCATCGGAAAGAGATACTCGTATCCCAAAAGAAAATCCTGTCGTTTCCATACAAACGTTACTCGATTTAGAAGGAAATGCCTTAGAAAACATAGTACCCCATAGCGTCACAATATCTGTGTTAATTCGTCAACATGAGGGAGCCAGGGATGCAGTAAAAGAGGATTAGTGCATCGGAAAGGAGATACTCGTATCCCAAAAGAAAATCCTGTCGTTCTAATGGAAACGTTACTCGACTTAGAAGGAGAAGTCATAGAACCCATAGTATTTCATAGCGACGCAATATCTGTGCTAATTCGTCAATGTGAGGGAGCGAGGGATGCAGTAAAGAACTTATAGAGCATCGGAAAGGAGATACTCGTATCCCAAAAGAAAATCCTGTCGTTTCCATAGAAACGTTACTCGATTTAGAAGGAGAATTCATGGAACACATAGTATTTCATAGCTACGCATTTTTTGTTTTAATTCGTCAATGTGAGGGAGCGAGGGATGCAGTACAGAAGGAATAGTGCATCGGAAAGGAGATAGTCGTATCCCAAAAGAAAATTCTGTCGTTTCCATAGAAACGTAGTAGATATAGAAGGAGAATCATAGAACCCATAGGATTTCATAGCGACGCAATTTCTGCGTTAATTCGTCAATGTGAGGGAGCGAGGACGCAGTAAGGATGGAATAGTGCATCGGAAAGGAGATACTCGTATACCAAAAACAATCCTGTCGTTCCCATAGAAACGTTACTCGATATAGATAATTATGTCATACAACCCATAGTATTTCATAGCGACGCAATTTCTGTGTTAATTCGTCAATGTGCTGGAGCGAGGGATGCAGTAAAGAAGGAATAGTGCATCGGAATGGAGATAGTCGTGTCCAAAAAGAAAATCCTGTCGTTTCCATACAAACGTTACTTGATTTAGAAGGATTTGTCATAAAACACATAGTATTTCATAGCGACGCAATTTCTGTGTTAATTCGTCAAAGTGAGGGCGCCAGGAGTGCTGATAAAGAAGGATTAGTGCATCGGAAAGGAGATAGTCGTATCCCAATGGAAAAACCTCTCGTTTCCATAGAAACGTTACTCGATTTTGAAGGAGAAATCATAGAGCCCATGGTATTTCATAGCGACGCAATTTCTGTGATAATTCATCAATGTGAGGGACCGAGGGATGCAGTAGATAAGGAATAGTGCATCGGAAAGGAGATACTCGTATTCCAAAAGAAAATCCTGTCGTTTCCATACGAACGTTACTCGATTAAGGTGGAGAGGTCATAGAACCCGTAGAATTTCATAGCGACGTAATTTCTGTGTTAATTCGTCAGTGTGAGGGAGCAACGGATGCTGTAAAGAAGGAATTGTCCATCGGCAAGCAGATAGTCGTATCCCAAAAGAAAATCTTGTCGTCACTATTGATACGTTACTCGATTTAGAAGGAGAAGTCACAGAACCCATAGTATTTCATAGCGACGCAATTTCTGTGTTAATACGTCAGTGTAAGGGAGCTAGGAATGCAGTAAAGAAGGAATAGTGCATCGGAAAGGAAATACTCGTATCCCGAAAGAAAATCCTATCGTTTCCATAGAAACAATACCCGATCTAGAAGGAGATGTCATAGAACCCGTAGTATTTCATAGCGACGCAGTTTCTATGTTAATTCGCCAATGTGAGGGAGCGAGGGATGCAGAACAGAAGGAATAGTGCATCGGGAAGGAGATACTCGTATCCCAAAAGAAAATCCTGTCGTTTCCATAGAAACGTTACTCGATTTAAATAATTATGTCATACAGCCCATAGTATTTCATAGCGACGCAATTTCTGTGTTAATTCGTGAATGTGCTGGAGCGAGGGATGCAGTGAAGATGGAATAGTGCATCGGAATGGAGATAGTCGTGTCCAAAAAGAAAATCCTTTCGTTTCCATACAAACGTTACTTGATTTAGAAGGATTTGTCATAAAACACATAGTATTTCATAGCGACGCAATTTCTGTGTTAATTCGTCAAAGTGAGGGCGCCAGGAGTGCTGATAAAGAAGGATTAGTGCATCGGAAAGGAGATAGTCGTATCCCAATGGAAAAACCTCTCGTTTCCATAGAAACGTTACCCGATTTTGAAGGAGAAATCATAGAGCCCATTGTATTTCATAGCGACGCAATTTCTGTGATAAGTCGTCAATGTGAGGGACCGAGGGATGCAGTAGATAAGGAATAGTGCATCGGAAAGGAGATACTCGTATTCCAAAAGAAAATCCTGTCGTTTCCATACGAACGTTACTCGATTAAGGTGGAGAGGTCATAGAACCCATAGTATTTCATAGCGACGCAATTTCTGTGTTAATTCGTCAGTGTAAGGGAGCTAGGGATGCAGTAAAGAAGGAATAGTGCATCGGAAAGGAAATACTCGTATCCCGAAAGAAAATCCTATCATTTCCATAGAAACAATACCCGATCTAGAAGGAGATGTCATAGAACTCATAGTATTTCATAGCGACGCAATTTCTGTGTGAAATCGTCAATGTGAGGGAGCGACGGATGCAGTAAAGAAGGAATAGTGCATCGTAAAGGAGGTAGTCCTATCCCAAAAGGAAATCCTGTTGTTTCCATGGAAACGTTAATCGATTTAGAAGCAGAAGCCATGAAACCCATAGTATTTCATAGCGACGCAATTTCTCTGTTGATGCGTCAATGTAAGGGATTGAGGGATGCAGTACAGAAGGAATAGTGCATCGGAGAGGTGATACTCGTATCCCAAAAGAATATCCTGTCGTTTCCATAGAAACGTTACCCGATTTAGAAGGAGTTGTCATGGACCCATAGTATTTCATAGCGCCGCAATTTCAGTGTTAATTCGTCAATGTGAGGGAGCGAGCGATGCAGTAAAGAAGAATAATCCATCGGAAAGGAGATACTCTTATACCAGAAGAAAATCCTTTCGTTTCCATGGAAACGTTACTCGATTTAAAAGGAGAAGTCATATTACCCATAGTATTTCATAGCGACGCAATTTCTGTGTTAATTCGTGAATGTGAGGGAGCGAGGGTGGCAGTAAAGAAGGAATAGTGCATCGGAAAGGAGATACTCGTATCCCAAAAGAAAATCCTGTCGTTTCCATAGACACGTTACTCGATTTAGATAATTATGTCATACAACCCATAGTATTTCATAGCGACGCAATTTCTGTGTTAATTCGTCAATGTGCTGGAGCGAGGGATGCAGTAAAGAAGGAATAGTGCATCGGAATGGAGATAGTCGTGTCCAAAAAGAAAATCCTGTCGTTTCCATACAAACGTTACTTGATTTAGAAGGATTTGTCATAAAGCACATAGTATTTCATAGCGACGCAATTTCTGTGTTAATTCGTCAAAGTGAGGGCGCCAGGAGTGCTGATAAAGAAGGATTAGTGCATCGGAAAGGAGATAGTCGTATCCCAATGGAAAAACCTCTCGTTTCCAAAGAAACGTTACTCGATTTTGAAGGAGAAATCATAGAGCCCATTGTATTTCATAGCGACGCAATTTCTGTGACAATTCGTCAATGTGAAGGACCGAGGGATGCAGTAGATAAGGAATAGTGCATCGGAAAGGAGATACTCGTATTCCAAAAGAAAATCCTGTCGTTTCCATAAGAACGTTACTCGATTAAGATGGAGAGGTCATAGAACCCATAGAATTTCATAGCGACGCAATTTCTGTGTTAATTCGTCAGTGTGAGGGAGCAACGGATGCTGTAAAGAAGGAATTGTCCAACGGCAAGCAGATAGTCGTATCCCAAAAGAAAATCTTGTCGTCACTATTGATACGTTACTCGATTTAGAAGGAGAAGTCACAGAACCCATAGTATTTCATAGCGACGCAATTTCTGTGTTAATTCGTCAGTGTAAGGGAGCTAGGGATGCAGTAAAGAAGGAATAGTGAATCGGAATGGAGATAGTCGTATCCCAAAAGAAAATCCTGACGTTTCCATAGAAAAGTTACTCGATTTAGAAGGAGAAGTCGTGGGACCCATAGTATCTAATAGCGACGCAGTTTCTGTGTTAATTTGTCAATGAGAGGGAGCTAGGGATGCAGTAAAGAGGGAATAGTCCATCGGAATGGAGATCCTCATATTCTAAAAGAAAATCCTGTCGTTTCAATAGAAACGTTCACCACTTAGAAGCAGCAGTCATAGAACCCATAGTATATCATAGCGACGCAATATCTGTGCTAATTAGCCAATGTGAGGGAGCGAGGGATGCAGTACAGAAGGAATAGTGCATCGGAAAGGAGATAGTCGTATCCCAAAAGATAGTTCTGTCGTTTGAATAGGAACGTTACTCGATTTAGAAGGAGAAGTCGTAGAACCCATAGTATTTCATAGCGTCGCAATTTCTGTGTTAATTCGCCAATGTGAGAAAGCGAGGGATGCAGTAGAGAAGGAATAGTGCATCAGAAAGGAGATACTCGTATCCGAAAAAAAAATCCTGTCGTTTCCACAGAGACGTTACTCGGTTCAGAAGGAGAAGTCATAGAACCCCTAATATTCCATAGCGACGCAATTTCTGTGTTAATTCGTCAATGTGAGGCAGCGAGGGATATAGTACAGAGGGAATAGTGCTTCGGAATGGAGATACTCGTATCCCAAAAGAAATTCCTGTCGTTTCCATATAAACGATACTCGATTCAGAAGGGATTGTCATAGAACCAATACTATTACATAGCGACGCAATTTCTCTGCTAATTCGTCAATGTGAGGGAGCGAGGGATGCAGTAAAGAATAAGTAGTGCATCGGAAATGAGATACTCGTATCCCAAAAGAAAATCCTGTCGTTTCCATAGATACGTTACTCGATTTAGAAGGAGAAGTCATAGAACCAATAGTATTCCATAGCGACGCAATTTCTGTGTTATTTTGTCAATGTAATGGAGCGATGGATGCAGTAAAGATGGAATAATGCATCGGACAGGAGATACTCATATCCCCAAAAAAATCCTGACGTTTCCATAGAAACGTTACTCGATTTTGAAGGAGAAGTCATAGAACACATAGTATTTCAGAGCGACGCAATTCCTGTGTTAATTTGTCAATGTGAGGGAGCGTGGGATGAGGTAAAGAAGGAATAGTGCATCGGAAAGGAGATACTCGTATACCAAAAGAAAATCCTCTCGTTTCCATAGAAACGTTACTCGATTTAGAAGGAGAAGACATAGAACCCCTAGTATATCATAGCGACGCAATATCTGTATTAATTCCTCAATGTGAGGGAGCGAGGGATGCAGTAAAGTAGGAATAGTGCATCGGAAAGGAGATACTCGTATCCCAAAAAAAAATCCTGTCGTTTCCATAGAAACGTTACTCGATTTAGAAGGAGAAGTAATTGAACCCATAGTATTTCATAGCGACGCAATATCCGTGCTAATTAGTCATTGTAAGGGAGCGAGGGATGCAGTAAAGAAGGAATAGTGCATCGGAAAGGTGATACTCGTATCCCAAAAGAAAATCCTGTCGTTTCCATAGAATCGTTACTCGATTTAGACGTAGAAGTCATAGAACCCATTGTATTTCATAGCGACGCAATTTCTGTGCTTATTCGTCAATGTGAGGGAACGAGGGATGCAGTAACGAAAGAATAGTGTATCGGAAAGGTGATACTCGTATCCCAAAAGAAAATCCTGTCGTTTCCATTGAAACGTTACTCGATTTAGAAAGAGAAGTCATAAAACCCATAGTATTTCATAACGACGCCATTTCTGTGTTAATTCGTCAATGTGAGGGAGCGAGGGATGCAGTAAAGAAGGAATAGTGCATCGGAAAGGAGATACTCGTATCCCAAAAGGAAATCCCGTCGTTTCAATGGAGACGTTACTCGATTTAGAAGGGGATGTCACAGAACAAATAGTATTTCATAGCGACGCGATTTCTGTGTTAATTTGTCAATTTGAGGGAACGAGTTATGCAGTAATGAAGGAATAGTTCATCGGAAAGGAGATACTCGTATTCCTAGAGAATATCCTTACATTTCCATAGATACGTTACTCGATTTAGAAGGAGAAGTCATAGAACACATAGCATTTCATAGCGACGCCATTTCTGTGTTAATTCGTCAATGTGAGGGAGCGAGGGATGCAGTAAAGAAGGAATAGTGCATCGGAAAGGAGATTTTCGTATACCAAAACAAAATCCTCTCGTCTCCATAGAAACGTTCCTCGATTCAGAAGGAGCAGTCATGGATCCGCCAGTACATCATAGCGACGCAATTTCTGTGTTAATTCGTCAATGTGAGGGAGCGAGGGATGCAGTAAAGAACTTATAGAGCATCGGAAAGGAGATACTCGTATCCCAAAAGAAAATCCTGTCGTTTCCATAGAAACGTTACTCGATTTAGAAGGAGTATTCATGGAACACATAGTATTTCATAGCTACGCAATTTTTGTTTTAATTCGTCAATGTGAGGGAGCTAGGGATGCAGTAAAAAGGGAATAGTGCATCGGAAAGGAGATACTCGTATCCCAAAGAAAATCCTGTTGTTTCAATGGAAACGTTACTCGATTTAGATGGAGAAGTCATAGAACCCATAGTATTTCATAGTGACGCAGTTTATATGTTAATTCGCCAATGTGAGGGAGCGAGGGATGCAGTACAGATGGAATAGTGCATCGGAAAGGAGATAGTCGTATCCCAAAAGAAAATTCTGTCGTTTCCATAGAAACGTAGTAGATGTAGAAGGAGAATCACAGAACCCATAGGATTTCATAGCGACGCAATTTCTGCGTTAATTCGTCAATGTGAGGGAGCGAGGACGCAGTAAGGATGGAATAGTGCATCGGAAAGGAGATACTCGTATACCAAAAACAATCCTGTCGTTCCCATAGAAACGTTACTCGATATAGATAATTATGTCATACAACCCATAGTATTTCATAGCGACGCAATATCTGTGTTACTTCGTCAATGTGCTGAAGCGAGGGATGCAGTAAAGAAGGAATAGTGCATCGGAATGGAGATAGTCGTGTCCAAAAAGAGAATCCTGTCGTTTCCATACAAACGTTACTTGATTTAGAAGGATTTGTCATAAAACACATAGTATTTCATAGCGACGCAATTTCTGTGTTAATTCGTCAAAGTGAGGGCGCCATGAGTGCTGATAAAGAAGGATTAGTGCATCGGAAAGCAGATAGTCGTATCCCAATGGAAAAACCTCTCGTTTCCATAGAAACGTTACCCGATTTTGAAGGAGAAATCATAGAGCCCATTGTATTTCATAGCGACGCAATTTCTGTGATAATTCGTCAATGTGAGGGACCGAGGGATGCAGTAGATAAGGAATAGTGCATCGGAAAGGAGATACTCGTATTCCAAAAGAAAATCCTGTCGTTTCCATAAGAACGTTATTCGATTAAGATTTAGAGGTCATAGAACCCATAGAATTTCATAGCGACGCAATTTCTGTGTTAATTCGTCAGTGTGAGGGAGCTAGGGATGCAGTAAAGAAGGAATAGTGCATCGGAAAGGAAATACTCGTATCCCGAAAGAAAATCCTATCATTTCCATAGAAACAATACCCGATCTAGAAGGAGATGTCATAGAACTCATAGTATTTCATAGCGACGCAATTTCTGTGTGAAATCGTCAATGTGAGGGAGCGAGGGATGCAGTAAAGAAGGAATAGTGCATCGTAAAGGAGGTAGTCCTATCCCAAAAGGAAATCCTGTTGTTTCCATGGAAACGTTAATCGATTTAGAAGCAGAAGCCATGAAACACATAGTATTTCATAGCGACGCAATTTCTCTGTTGATGCGTCAATGTAAGGGATTGAGGGATGCAGTACAGAAGGAATAGTGCATCGGAGAGGTGATACTCGTATCCCAAAAGAATATCCTGTCGTTTCCATAGAAACGTTACCCGATTTAGAAGGAGTTGTCATGGACCCATAGTATTTCATAGCGCCGCAATTTCAGTGTTAATTCGTCAATGTGAGGGAGCGAGGGATGCTGTAAAGAAGGAATAGTGCATCGGAAAGGAGATACTCGTATACTAAAAAAAATCGTGTCGTTCCCATAGAGACGTTACTCGATTTAGAAGGGGAGGTCATAGAAGCCATAGCATTACATAGCGACGTCAATTCTGTATTAATTCATCAATGTGAGGTAGCGAGCGATGCAGTAAAGAAGAATAATCCATCGGAAAGGAGATACTCTTATACCAGAAGAAAATCCTTTCGTTTCCATGGAAACGTTACTCGATTTAAAAGGAGAAGTCATATTACCCATAGTATTTCATAGCGACGCAATTTCTGTGTTAATTCGTGAATGTGAGGGAGCGAGGGTGGCAGTAAAGAAGGAATAGTGCATCGGAAAGGAGATACTCGTATCCCAAAAGAAAATCCTGTCGTTTCCATAGACACGTTACTCGATTTAGATAATTATGTCATACAACCCATAGTATTTCATAGCGACGCAATTTCTGTGTTAATTCGTCAATGTGCTGGAGCGAGGGATGCAGTAAAGAAGGAATAGTGCATCGGAATGGAGATAGTCGTGTCCAAAAAGAAAATCCTGTCGTTTCCATACAAACGTTACTTGATTTAGAAGGATTTGTCATAAAGCACATAGTATTTCATAGCGACGCAATTTCTGTGTTAATTCGTCAAAGTGAGGGCGCCAGGAGTGCTGATAAAGAAGGATTAGTGCATCGGAAAGGAGATAGTCGTATCCCAATGGAAAAACCTCTCGTTTCCAAAGAAACGTTACTCGATTTTGAAGGAGAAATCATAGAGCCCATTGTATCTCATAGCGACGCAATTTCTGTGACAATTCGTCAATGTGAAGGACCGAGGGATGCAGTAGATAAGGAATAGTGCATCGGAAAGGAGATACTCGTATTCCAAAAGAAAATCCTGTCGTTTCCATAAGAACGTTACTCGATTAAGATGGAGAGGTCATAGAACCCATAGAATTTCATAGCGACGCAATTTCTGTGTTAATTCGTCAGTGTGAGGGAGCAACGGATGCTGTAAAGAAGGAATTGTCCAACGGCAAGCAGATAGTCGTATCCCAAAAGAAAATCTTGTCGTCACTATTGATACGTTACTGGATTTAGAAGGAGAAGTCACAGAACCCATAGTATTTCATAGCGACGCAATTTCTGTGTTAATTCGTCAGTGTAAGGGAGCTAGGGATGCAGTAAAGAAGGAATAGTGCATCGGAAAGGAAATACTCGTATCCCGAAAGAAAATCCTATCGTTTCCATAGAAACAATACCCGATCTAGAAGGAGAGGTCATAGAACTCATAGTATTTCATAGCGACGCAATTTCTGTGTGAATTCGTCAATGTGAGGGAGCGAGGGATGCTGTAAAGAAGGAATACTGCATCGGAAAGGAGATTTTCGTATCCCAAAAGAAAATCCTGTCGTTTCCATTGATACGTTACTCGATTTAGAAGGTGATGTCATAGAACAGATTGTATTTCATAGCGAAGCAATTTCTGCGATAATTCGTCAATGTGAGGGCGCCAGGTGTGCAGTAATGAAGGATTAGTGCATCGGAAAGGAGATACTCGTATCCCAAAAGAAAATCCTTTCGTTTCCATTGAAACAATACTCGAATTAGAAGGAGATGTCATATAACCCATAGTGTTTCACAGCGAGCAAATTTCGGTCTTAATTCGTCAATGTGAGGGAGCGAGGGATGCTGTAGAGAAGGAACAGTGCATCGGAAAGGAGATACTCGTTTCCCAAAAGAAAATCGTGCCCTTTCCATAGAAAAGTTACACGATATAGAAGGACATGTCATAGAACACATAGAAATTCATAGCGCCGCAATTTCTGTGTTAAATCGTCAATGTGAGGGAGCGAGGAATGCAGTTACGATCATATAGTCTATCGGAAAAGCGACAGTCGTATCCCAAAAGAAAATCTTGTCGTGTCTATAGAAACGTTATTCGATTTAGATGGAGAAGTCATAGAACCCATAGTATTTAAAAGCGAAGCAATTTCTGTGTTAATTCGTCAATGTGAGGGAGTGAGGCATGCAGTAAAGAATGAATAGTGGATCGGAATGGAGATACTCGTATCCCGAAAGAAAATCCTATCGTTTCCATAGAAACATTACTCGATTTAGAAGGAGATGTCATAGAACCCATAGTATATCATAGCGACGCAATTTCTGTGTTAATTCGTCAATGTGAGAGAGCGAGGGATGCAGTAAAGAAGGAATTGTGCATCGGAAAGGAGGTAGTCTTACCCCAAAAGGGAATCCTGTCGTTTCCATGGAAACGTTACTCGATTCAGAAGCAAAAGTCACGGAACCCATAGTATTTCATAGCGACGCAATTTCAGTGGTAATTCGTCAATGTGAGGGACTGAGGGCTGCAGTAAATAAGCAATAGTGCTTCGGAAAGGAGATATTCTCATTCCAAAAGAAAATCATGACCTTTTTATAGGAACGTTACTCGATTTAGAAGGAGAGGTCATAGAATCCATAGTATTTCATAGCGACGCAATGTCAGTGTTAAATCTTCAATGTGTGGGAGCGAGAGATGCAGTAAAGAAGGAATAGTGCATCGGAAAGCAGATAGTTGTATCCCAAATGAAAATCCTGTCGTTTCCATAGAAACGTTACTCGGTTTAGAAGGAGATGTCAGAGAACCCATAGTGTTTCATAGCGACGCAATTTAGGTGTTAATTCGGCAATGTGAATTAGCGACGGATGCAGTGAAGAAGGAATTGTGCATTGGAAAGAAGATAGTCGTATCCCAAAGAAACTCCTGTCGTTTCCATAATAACGTTACTCGATTTACAAGGAGAAGTCATTGAACCCATAGTATTTCATACCGACGTAATTTCTGTGTCAATTCACAATTGTGAGGGAGCGTGGTATGCAGTAAAGAAGGAATAGTGCATCGGAAAGGAGATAGTCGTATCTCAAAAGAAAATCCTGTCGTAAACATAGATACGTTACTCGATTTGGTACGAGATGTCATAGAACTCGTTGTATTTAATAGCGACGCCATTTCTGTGTTAATTGGTCAATGAGAAGGAGCGAGGAATGCAGTTGCGATGATATTGTGCATCGGAAAAGTGACAGTCGTATCCCATAAGAAAATCTTTTCGTGTCTATAGAAACGTTATTCGATTTAGATGGAGAAGTCATAGAACCCATAGTATATCATAGCGACGCAATTTCTGTGTTAATTCGCCAATGTGAGGGAGCGAGTTTTGCAGTAAAGAAGGAATTGTGCATCGGAAAGGAGGTAGTCTTACCCCAAAAGGAAATCCTGTCGTTTCCATGGAAACGATACTCGATTTAGAAGCAAAAGTCACGGAACCCTTAGTATTTTATAGCCTCGCAATTTCTGTGTTAATTCGTCAATGTGAGGGAGCGAGGGTTGCAAGAAAGAAGGAATAGTGCATCGGGAAGGAGATAGTCGTATCCCAAAAGAAATTCCTGTCGTTTCCATCGGAAAGGATATACTCATATACCAAAAGAATATCCTGTCGTTTCCATAGAAACGTTACTCGAATTAGAAGGAGATGTCATAGAACACATTGTATTTCATAGCGACACAATTCCTGTGATAATTCGTCAATGTGAAGGCGCCAGGAGTGCAGTAATGAAGGATTAGTGCATCGGAAAGGAGATACTCGTATCCCAAAAGATAATCCTCTCGTTTCCATAGAAACGATACTCGATTTAGAAGTAGAAGTCATGGAACCCATAGTATTTCTTAGCGACGCAATTTCAGTGTTAATTCGTCAATGTGAGGGACCGAGGGATGCAGTAAATAAGGAATAGTGCATCGGAAAGGAGATACTCTCATTCCTATAGAAAATCATGACGTTTTTATAGGAATGTTACTCGATTTAGATGGAGATGTCATAGAACCCATAGTATTTCATAGCGACGCAATTTCAGTGTTAATTCGTCAATGTGAGGGAACGAGAGATGCAGTAAAGAAGAAGTAGTGCATCGGAAAGCGGATAGTCGTATCTCAAATGAAAATCCTGTCGTTTCCATAGAAACGTTACTCGGTTTAGAAGGCGATGTCATAGAACCCATAGTATTTCATACCGACGTAATTTCTGTGTTAATTCATCATTGTGAGGTAGCGAGGTATGCAGTAAGGAAGGAATAGTCCCTCGGAAAGGAGATAGTCGTATCCCAAAAGAAAATCCTGTCGTTAACATAGATACGTTACTCGAATTGGAAGGAGATGTCATAGAACCCATAGTATATAATTGCAACGTACTTTCTGTGGCAATTCGTCAATCTGAGGGAGCGAGGGATGCAGTAAAAAAGGAATAGAGCATTGGAAAGGAAATAGTCGGTTTTTAAAAGAAAATCCTGTCGTTTCCATAGAAACGTTTTTCGATTTAGAAGGAGATATCATAGAACCCATAGTATTTCATAGCGACGCAATTTCTGTGTTAATTCGTGAATGAGAGGGAGCGAGGCATGCAGTAAAGAAGGAACAGTGCATCGGAAAGGAGATAGTCGTATCCCAAGAGAAAATCCTGTCGTTTCCATAGAAACGTTACTCGATTTAGAAGGAGGTGTCATAGAACACGTTGTATTTCATAGCGACGCAATTTCTGTGTTAATTCGTCAATGTGAAGGAGCGACGAATGCAGTAAAGAAGGAATAGTGCATCGGAAAGGAAACAGTCGTATCCCAAAAGAAAATCCTTCCGTTTCTAAAGAAACGTTACTCGAATTAGAAGGAGAAGTTATAGACCCATTGTATTTCATAGCGACGCAATTTCTGTGTTGATTCCTCAATGTGAGTGACCGAGGGATGCAGTAAATAAGAAATAGTGCATCGGAAAGGAGATACTCTCAATCCAAAAGAAAATCATGACGTTTCCATAGGAACGTTACTCGATTTAGAAGGAAAGGACATAGAACCCATAGTATTTCATAGCGACGGAATTTCAGTGTTAATTCGTCAATGTGAGGGAGCGAGTGATGAGGTAAAGAAGGATTAGTGCATCGGAAAGCAGATAGTCGTATCCCAAATGAAAATCCTGTCGTTTCCATAGAAACGTTACTCGGTTTAGAAGGGGATGACAGAGAACCCATAGTATTTCATAGCGATCCAATTTAGGTGTTAATTCGTCAGTGTGAGGAAGCGACGGATGCAGTAAAGAAGGAATTGTGCATCAGAAAGAAGACAGTCGTATCCGAAAAGAAAATCCTGTCGTTTCCATTGTAACGTTACTCCATTTAGAAAGAGAAGTCATAGAACCGATAGTAATTGATACCGCCGCAATTTCTGTGTTAATTCATCATTGTGAGGCAGCGAGGGATGCAGTAAATAAGGAATAGTGCATCGGAAAGGAGATACTCGTATCCCGAAAGAAAATCCTATCGTTTCCATAGAAACATTACTCTATTTAGAAGGAGATGTCATAGAACCCATAGTACATCATTGCGACGCAATTTCTACGTTAATTCGACAATGTGAGGGAGAGAGAGATGAGGTAAAGAAGGAATTGTGCATCGGAAAGGAGGTAGTCTTTCCCCAAAAGGATATCGTGTCGTTTCCATAGAAACGTAACTCGAATTAGAAGGAGATGTCATAGAACACATTGTATTTCATAGCGACACAACTTCTGTGATAATTCGTCAATGTGTGGGCGCCAGGTGTGCAGTAATGAAGGATTAGTGCATCGGAAAAGAGATACTCGTACCCCAAAAGAAAATCCTGTCGTTTCCATAGTAACGTTACTCGTTTTACAAGGAAATGACATACTACCCATAGTATCTCATAGCGACGCAATTTCTTTGTTGATTCGTCAATGTGAGGGAGCGAGAGATGCAGGAGAGAAGGTATAGTGCATCGGAAAGGAGATACTCGTATCCCAAAAGAAAATCCTGTCGTTTCCATAGAAACGTAACTCGAATTAGAAGGAGATGACATACTACCCATAGTATCTCATAGCGACGCAATTTCTGTGTTGATTCGTCAATGTGAGGGAGCGTGAGATGCAGAAGAGAAGGAATAGTGCATCGGAAAGGAGATACTCGTATCCCAAAAGAAAGTCCTGTCGTTTCCATAGAAACGTAACTCGAATTGGAAGGAGATGTCGTACAACACATAGTATTTCATAGCGCCGCAAATTCTCTGTCAATCTGTCAATGTGAGGTAGTGACGGATGCAGTTAAAAGGAATAGTGCATCGGAAAGGAAATAGTCGCTTCCCAAAAGAAAATCCTGTCGTTTCCATTGAGACCTTTTTCGATTTAGAAGGAGATGTCATAGAACCTATAGTATTTCATAGCGACGCAATTTTTGTGTTAATTCGTCTAAGTCAGGGAGCGAGGGATGGAGTAAAGAAGGAACAGTGAATCGGAAAGGAGGTAGTCGTATCCGAAGAGAAAATCCTGTCGTTTCCATAGAAACGTTACTCAGTTTAGGAGGAGATGTCATAGAACCCGTTGTATTTCATAGCGACGCAATTTCTGTGTTAATTTGTCAGTCTGAAGGAGCGACGAATGCAGTAAACAAGGAATAGTGCATCGGAAAGGAGACAGTCGTATCCCAAAAGAAAATCCTGTCGTTTCTAAAGATACGTTACTCGAATTAGAAGGAGAAGTCGTAGAACCCATAGTATTTCATAGCGACGCAATTTCTGTGTTAATTCGTCAATGTGTGGTATTGAGGTATGCAGTAAAGAAGGAATACTGAATCGGAAAAGAGAGAGTCGTATCCCTATAGAAAATCCTGTCGTTTCCATAGAAACGTAACTCGAATTGGAAGGAGATGTCGTAGAACACATAGTATTTCATAGCGACGCAATTTCTGTGTTAATTCGTCAATGTGAGGGAGCGAGGGATGCAGTAAAGAAGGAATAGAGCGTCGGATAGGAGAGAGTCGAATCCCAAGGGATAATCCTGTTTCCACAGAACGCTACTCAATTTTGAAGGAGATGTCATCGAACCCATAGTATTTCATAGCAACGCAATCTCTGTGTTAACTCGTCAATGAGAGGGAGCGAGGGATGCAGTAAAGAAGGAACTGTGCGTCGGAAAGGAGATAGTCGTATCCCAAAAGAAAATCCTGTCGTTAACATAGTTACGTTTCTCGATTTGGAAGGAGATGGCATAGAACCCGTTGTATTTCATGGCGACGCAATTTCTGTGTTAATTCTCAATTTGAAGGAGCGAGGAATGCAGTTACGATGATATAGTGCATCGGAAAAGCGACAGTCGTATCCCAAAAGAAAATCTTTTCGTGTCTAAAGAAACGTTATTCGATTTAGGTGGAGAAGTCATAGAAACCATAGTATTTCTAAGCGAAGCACTTTCTGTGTTAATTCGTCAATGTGAGGCAGCGAGGGATGCTGTAAAGAAGGAATTGTGCATCGGAAAGGTGGTAGTCTTACCCCAAAAGGAAAGCCTTTCGTTTTCAAGGAAACGGTACTCGATTTAGAAGCAAAAGTCACGGAACCCGTAGTATTTCATAGCGACGCAATTTCTGTGTTAATGCGTCAATGTGAGGGAGTGAGGGATGCAGTAAAGAAGGAATAATGCATCGGAAAGTATATACTTGTATCCCAAAAGAATATCCTGTCGTTTCCATAGAAACGATACTCGAATTACAAGGAGATGTCATAGAACACATTGTATTTCATAGCGACACAATTTCTGTGACAATTGGTCAATGTGAGGGCGCCAGGAGTGCAGTAATGAAGGATTAGTGTATCGGAAAGAAGATACTCGTATCCCAAAAGAAAATCCTGTCGTTTCCATAGTAACGTTACTCGTTTTACAAGGAGATGACATAGAACCCATACTATCTCATAGCGACGCAATTTCTGTGTTGATTCGTCAATGTGAGGGAGCGAGGGATGCAGGAGAGTAGGAATAGTGCATCGGAAAGGAGATACTCGTATCCCAAAAGAAAATCCTGTCGTTTCCAAAGAAAAGTGACTCGATTTAGAAGGATATGTCATACAACCCATAGTACTTCATAGCGACGCAATTTCTGTGTTATTTCGTCAATGTGAGGGAGCGAGGAATGCAACAATGTATTACTAGGGTATCGGAAAGGAGATACTCGTATCGCAAAAGAACATCCTTTGTTTCCATAGAAACGTTACTCGATTTAGAAGGAGATGTCATAGAACCCATAGTATTTCATAGCGATGCTGTTTCTGTGTTAAATCGACAATGTGAGGGAGCGAGGGATGCAGTAAATTAGGAGTAGTGCTTCCGAAAGGAGATAGTCGTATCCCAAATGAAAATCCTGTCGTTTCCATAGAAACGTTATTCGACTTAGAAGATGTTATACAACCCATAGTATTTCATAGCGACGCATTTTCTGTGTTATGTCGTCAATGTGAGGGAGCGAGGGATGCAGTAAATTAGGAATAGTGCATCGGAAAGTAGATACTCGCATCCCAAAAGCAATTACTGTCGTTTCCATTGAAACGTTACTGGATGTAGAAGGAGATGTCATAGAACCCATAGTATTTCATATCCCCGCAATTTCTGTGTTAATTCGTCAATGTGAGGTATTGAGGTATGCAGTAAAGAAGGAATACTGATTCGGAAAAGAGATAGTCGTATCCCTAAAGAAAATCCTGTCGTTTCCATAGAAACATTGTTCGATTTAGATTTAGAAGTCTTAGAACACATAGAATTCCATAGCGACGCAATTTCTGTGTTAATTCGTCAATGTGATTGAGCGAGGGATGCAGTAAAGAAGGAATAGTGCATCGGAAAGGAGATAGTCTTATCCCAAACGGATATCCTGTCGTTTCCATAGAAACATTACTCGATTTAGAAGCAGAAGTCATGGAACACATAGTATTTCATAGCGACGCAATTTCTGCGTTAATGCGTCAACGTGAGGGAGTGAGGGATGCAGCAATAAATTACTAGTGCATCGGAAAGGAGATACTCGTATCCCAAAAGAAATTACTGTCGTTTCCATTGAAACGTTACTCGATGTAGAAGGAGATGTCATAGAACACATAGTAATTCATATCCCCGCAATTTCTGTGTTAATTCGTCAATGTGAGGTATTGAGGTATGCAGTAAAGAAGGAATACTGAATCGGAAAAGAGATAGTCGTATCCCTAAAGAAAATCCTGTCGTTTCCATAGATACGTAACTCTATAGAGATGGACAAGTCTTAGAACCCATAGTATTTCATAGAGACGCAATTTCTGTGTTAATTCGTCAATGAGAGGGAGCGAGGGATGCAGTAAAGAAGGAATGGAGCATCGGATAGGAGATAGTCGAATCCCAAAGGATAATCCTGTTTCCACAGAAACGCTACTCAATTTAGAAGGAGATGTCATCGAACCCATAGTATTTCATAGCAACGCAACCTCTGTGTTAATTCGTCAATGTGAGGGAGCCAGGGATGCAGTAAAGAAGGAACGGTGCGTCGGAAAGGTGATAGTCGTATCCCAAAAGAAAATCCTGTCGTTTCCATAGAAAAGTTACTCCATTTAGAAGGAGATGTCATGGAACCCATAGTTTTTAATAGCGACGCAATTTCTGTGTTAATTCGTCAGTGTGAGGGAGCGAGGAATGCAGTAAAGATGGGATAGTGCATCGGAAAGTATATACTTGTATCCCAAAAGAATATCCTGTCGTTTCCATAGAAACGATACTCGAATTACAAGGAGATGTCATAGAACACATTGTATTTCATAGCGACACAATTTCTGTGACAATTGGTCAATGTGAGGGTGCCAGGAGTGCAGTAATGAAGGATTAGTGCATCGGAAAGGAGATACTCGTATCCCAAAAGAAAATCCTGTCGTTTCCATAGTATCGTTACTCGTTTTACAAGGAGATGACATAGAACCCCTAGTATCTCATAGCGACGCAATTTCCGTGTTGATTCGTCAATGTGAGGGAGCGAGGGATGCAGTAAAGAAGGAATAGTGCATGGAAAGGAGATAGTCGTATCCCAAAAGAAAATCCTGTCGTTTGCAAAGAAAAGTGACTCGATTTAGAAGGATATGTCATCCAACCCATAGTATTTCATAGCGACGCAATTTCTGTGTTAATTCGTCAATGTGAGGGAGCGAGGGTTGCAATAAAGAAGGAATAGTGCATCGGAAAGGAGATAGTCGTATCCCAAAAGAGAATCCTGTCGTATCCATAGAAACATAACTCGAATTAGAAGGATATGTCGTAGAACACATAGTACTTCATAGCGACGCAATTTCTGTGTTATTTCGTCAATGTGAGGGTGCGAGGGTTGCAGTAAAGATGGAATGGTGCATCGGAAAGGACATACTCGTATCCCAAAAGAGAATCCTTTCGTTTCCACAGAAACATTACTCGATTTATAAGGAGATATCATAAAACGCATAGTATATAATTGCGTCGTAAAGTCTGTGGTAATTCGCAAATGTGAGGGAGCGAGGGATGCAGTAAAGAAGGAATAGTGCATCGGAAAGGAGATAGTCGAATCCCAAAAGAAAATCCCGTCGTTTCCATAGAAACGTTACTCAATTTAGAAGATGTCATACAACCCATAGTATTTCACAGGGACGCAATATCTGTGTTATTTCGTCAATGTGAGGGAGCGAGGGATGCAACAATGTATTACTAGGGTATCGGAAAGGAGATACTCGTATCGCAAAAGAACATCCTTTGTTTCCATAGAAACGTTACTCGATTTAGAAGGAGATGTCATAGAACCCATAGTATTTCATAGCGATGCTGTTTCTGTGTTAAATCGACAATGTGGGGGAGCGAGGGATGCAGTAAATTAGGGATAGTGCATCTGAAAGGAGATAGTCGTATCCCAAAACCAATTACTGTCGTTTCCATTGAAACATTACTCGATGTAGAAGGAGATGTCATAGAACCCATAGTATTTCATATCCCCGCAATTTCTGTGTTAATTCGTCAATGTGAGGTATTGAGGTATGCAGTAAGGAAGGAATACTGATTCGGAAAAGAGATAGTCGTATCCCTAAAGAAAATCCTGTCGTTTCCATAGAAACATTGTTCGATTTAGATTTAGAAGTCTTAGAACCCATAGTATTCCATAGCGACGGAATTTCTGTGTTACTTCGTCAATGTGAGGGAGCGAGGGATGCAGTACAGAAGGAACGGTGCGTCGGAAAGGAGATAGTCGTATCCCAAAAGAAAATCCTGTCGTTTCCATAGAGAAGTTACTCCATTTAGACGGAGATGTCATGGAACCCATAGTTTTTAATAGCGACGCAATTTCTGTGTTAATTCGTCAGTGTGAGGGAGCGAGGGATGCAGTAAAGAAGGGATAGTGCATCGGAAAGTAGATAGTCGTACCCCAAAACAAAATCATTTCGCTTCCATAGAAACTTTAATCCATATAGTAGGAGATGTCATCGAACCCATAGTATTTCATAGCGACGCAATTTCTGTGTTAATTAGTCAATGTGAAGGAGCGAGGGACGCAGTAAAGAAGGTATAGTGCATGAGAGAGGATATAGTCGTATCCCAAAAGTAAATCCTGTCGTTTCTATAGAAAGGATACTCGATTCAGAAGGAGAAGTCATAGAACCCATAGTATTTCATTACGACGCAATTTCTGAGTTTATTCGTCAATGTGAGGGAGGGTAGGATGCAGTAAAGAAGGAATAGTGCAGCGGAAAGGAGATACTCGTATCCCAAAAGAAATTCCTTTCGACTCCATGGAAACATTACTCGATTTAGAAGGGGATGTCATAAAACACATTGTATTTCATAGCGACGCAATTTCTGTGGTAATTCGTCAGTGTGAGGCAGCGAGGTACGCAGTAAAGAAGGAATAGTGCATCGGAACGGAGATAGTCGTATCCCAAAAGAAAATCTTGTAGTTTCCATAGAAACATTACTATATTTAGAAGGAGATGTTATTGAACCCATAGTTTTTCATAGCGACGCAATTTCTGTGTTAATTCGTCAGTGTGAGATAGCGTGGGATGCAGTAAAGTCGGGATTGTGCATCGGAAAGTAGATAGTGGGAGCGAGGAATGCAGTAAACAAGGAATAGTGCTTCGGAAAGGAGATACTCGTATCCCAAAAGAAAATCGTGTCGCTTCCATAGAAACGTTATTCGATTTAGAAGGAGATGTCATAGAACCTAAAGTATTTCATAGCGACGCAATTTCTGTGTTAATTGGTCAATGTGAGGGAGCGAGGGATGCAGTTAAGAAGGAATAGTGCATCGTGTAGGAGATAGTCGTATCCCAAAAGAAAATACTGTCGTTTCCATAGAAACGTTACTCGATTTTGAAGATGTCATAGAAGCCGTAGCATTTCATAGCGACGCTATTTCTGTTGTACTCGTCAAAGTGAGGGCGCGAGGAGTGCAGTAAGGAAGGAATAGTGCATCGGACGTAAATCCTGTCGGTTCCACAGAAACGGTACTCGACTTACAAAGAGATGTCATAGATCCCATAGTATGTCATGGCGACACAATTCCTGTGTGGTTCGTCAATGTGAGGGAGCGAGGGATGCAGTAGAGGAGGAATAGTGCATCGGAAAGGAGATAGTCTTATCCCAAAAGTAAATCCTGTCGTATAGATGGAAACGTTACTCGATTTAGAAGCAGAAATCATGCAACCCATAGTATTTCATAGCGACGCAATTTCTGTGTTCATGCGTCAAAGTGAGGGAGTGAGGGATGAAGCAAAGATTTAATAGTGCATCGGAAAGGAAATACTCGTATCCCAAAAGAAAATCCAGTCGTTTCCATAGAAACGTTATTCGATTTAGAAGGAGATGTCATAGCACACATAGTATTAAATAGCGCCGCAATTTCTGTGTTAATTCGTCAATGTGAGGGAGCGAGTGTGCAATAAAGAACTAATAGTGCATCGGAAAGGAGATAGTCGCATCCCATAACAAAAGCCTGTAGTTTCCATAGAAACGTTACTCGATTTATAAGGAGACGTCATAGAACCTATTGTATTTCATAGCCACGCAATTCCTGTGTTAATTCGTCAATGTGAGGGAGCGAGGGATGCAGTAAAGAAGGAATAGTGCATCGGAAAGGAGTTACTCGTGTCCCAAAAGGAAATCCTATCGTATCCATTAAAACGTTACTCGATTTACAAGGAGAAGTCATGGAACCCCTTAGTAAATCATAGAGACGCAATTTCTGAGTTAATTCGTCATTGTGAGGGAGCGAGGGATGCAGTAATGTAGGAATAGGGCATCGGAAAGGGGATATTCGCATCCCAAAAGAAATTACTGTCGTTTCCGTAGAAACGTTACACGATTTAGAAGGAGATGTCATGGAACCGTTAGTATTTGATATCCTCGCAATTTCTGTGTTAATTCGTCAATGAGAGGTGCTGAGGGATGCAGCAAAGAAGGAATAGTGCGTCGGAAAGGAGATAGTCGTATCCGAAAAGAAAATCCTGTCGTTCCCATTGAAACGTTACTCGATTTAGAAGGAGAAGTCATAGAACCCATAGTATTTCATAGCGACGCAATTTCTGTGTTACTTCGTCAATGTGAGGGAGCGAGGAATGTAGAAAATAAGGAATAGAGCATCGGAAAGGAGGTAGTCGTATCCCAAAAGAAAATCCTGTTTCCATAGAAACGCTACTCAATTTAGAAGGCGATGTTACCGAACCCATAGAATTTTATAGCGACGCAATCTCTGTCTTAATTCGTCAATGTGAGGGAGCGAGGGATGCTGTAAAGAGGGAATAGTGCATCGGAATGGGGATAGTCGTATCCCAAAAGAAAATCCTTTCGTTTCCATAGAAACGATACCCGATTTAGAAGGAGAAGTCATAAAACCCATAGTTTTTCATAGTGCCGCAATTTCTGTGTTAATTCGTCAGTGTGATGGAGCGAGGGATGCAGTAAAGACGGGATTGTGCATCGGAAGATAGATAGTCGTATCCCAAAAGAAAATCCTCTCGTTTCCATAGAAACGTTACTCGATTTAGAAGGAGATGTCATGGAACACAAAGTATTTCATAGCGACGCAATTTCTGTTTTAAATCGTCAATGTGAGGGAGCGAGGGATGCAGTAAGGAAGGAATAGTGCATCGGAAAGGAGATACTCGTATCCCAGAAGAAAATCCTGTCGTTTCCATAAAAACGTTATTCGATTTAGAAGGAGAAGTCATAGAACCCATAGTATCTCATAGCCCCACAATTTCTGTGTTAAGTCGTCAATGTGTGAGAGTGGGGGATGCAGTAAAGTATTAATAGTGCATCGGAAAGGAGATACTCGTATCCCAAAAGAAGGTCCTGTCGTTTCCATCGAAACGTTTCTCGATTTTGAAGAAGATGTCATAGAACCCATAGTATATCACAGCGCCACAATTTCCGTGTTAATTCGTCAATGTGTGTGAGCGAGGGATGCAGTAAAGAAGGAATAGAGCTTCGGAAAGGAGATACTCGTATCCCCAAAAGAAAATCCTGTCGTTTCCGTAGAAACGTTACTCGATTTAGAAGGAGATGTCATAGAACCCATAGCACATCATAGTGACGCAATTTCTGTTTTACTTCGTCAATGTGCGGGCGGGAGGAGTGCAGTAAAGAAGGAATAGTGCATCGGAAAGGTGATAGTCGTATCTTAAAAGTAAATCCTGTCGTTTCCATAGAAACGTTACTCGACTTACAAGGAGATGTCATAGGACCCATAGTATGTCCTAGCGACGCATTTCCTGTGTTAATTCGTCAATGTGAGGGAGAGAGGGATACAGTAAAGAAGGAATAGTGCATCGGTTAGGAGATAGTCGTATCCCAAAAGAAAATCCTGTTGTTTCCATAGATTCGTTACTCGATTTAGAGGGTGAAGTCATACAACCCATAGAATTTCATAGCGACGCAATTTCTGTGTTAATTCGTCAATGTGGGGGAGCGAGGGATGCAGTAAAGAAGGAATAGTGCATCGGAATGTAGATACTCGGATCCCAAAAGAAAATCCTTTCGTTTCCATAGAAACGTTACCCGATTTCGAAGGAGATGTCATTGAACACATAGTATTTCATAGCGACCCAATTTCTGTGTTAATTCGTCAATGTGAGGGAGCGAGGGATACAGTAAAGAAGGAACAGTGCATCGGAAAGGAGATACACGTATTAAACAGAAAATCCGGTCGTTTCCATTGAAACGTTACTCGAATTTTAAAGAGATGTCATAGAACCCAAAGTATTTCATAGCGACGCAATATCTGTGTTAATCCGTCAATGTGAGGGAGCAAGGGATGCAGTAAAGAAGGAATAGTGCATCGGAAAGGAGATATTAGCATCCCAAAAGAAATTACTGTCGTTTCCATTGAAACGTTACTCGATTTAGAAGGAGATGTCATGGAACCCTCAGTATTTCATATCCTCGCAATTTCTGTGTTAATTCGTCAATGTGAGGTATTGAAGGATGCAGTAAAGACGGAATAGTGCATCGGAAAGGAGATAGTCGTATCCCAAAAGAAAATCCTGTCGTCTCCATATAAACGTTACTCGATTTAGAAGAAGTCATAGAACCCATAGCACATCACAGCAACGCAATTTCTGTTTTACTTCGTCAATGTGAGGGCGCGAGGAGTGCAGTAAAGAAGGAATAGTGCATCGGAAAGGTGATAGTCGTATCCCAAAAGAATATCCTGTCGTTCCCATAGATTCGTTACTCGATTTAAAAAAAAGGAAGACATACAACCCATAGTATTTCATAGCAACGCAATATCTATGTTAGTTCGTCAATGAGAGGGAGCGAGTGATGCAGTAAAGAAGGAATAGAGCTTCGGAGATAGTCGTATCCCAGAAGAAATTTCTGTCGTTTCCATAGAAACGTTACTCGATTTAGAAGGAGAAGTCATAGAACCCATAGTATTTCAAAGCGTCGCAATTTCTGTGTTAATTCGTCAATGTGGGGGACCGAGGGATGCAGTAAAGAAGGAATAGTGCATCGGAAAGGAGATAGTCGTATCCCAAAAGGAAATCCTGTCGTTTCCATTGGAACGTTACTCCATTTAGAATGAGATGTCATAGAACACATAGTATTTCATTGCGACACAATTTCAGTTTTGATTCGTGAATGTGAGGCAGCGAGAGATGCAGTTAAGAAGGAATAGTGCATCGGAAATTGGGTAGTCGTATCCCAAAAGAAAATCCTGTCGTTACCATTGAAATTTTACTCCATTTAGAAGGAGATGTCATCGAACACATAGTATATCATAGCGACACAATTCCTGTGTTAATTCGCCAATATGATTAAGCGAGGGATGCAGTATAGACGAAATGGAGCATCGAAATGGAGATAGTCGTATCCCAAAAGAAGATCCTGTCGTTTCCATTGAGACGTTACTCGATTTAGAATGAGATGTCATAGATCCGATAGTATTTCCTAACGCCGCAAATTCTGTGTTAAGTCGTCAGTGTGGGGAGAGAGGGATGCTGTAAAGAATTCATAGTACATCGGAACGGAGATACTCGTATCCCAAATGAAAATCCTGTCGTTTCCATTGAAATTTAACTCAATTTAAAAGGAGATGTCATCGAACACATAGTATATTATAGCGACAGAATTTCTGTGTTAATTCGTCAATATGATTAAGCGAGGGATGCAGTAAAGACGGAATGGAGCATCTGAAAGTAGATAGTCGTATCCCAAAAGAAAATCCTTTCGTTTCCATAGAAACGTTAATCGATTTAGAAGGAGATTTCATAGAACACAAAGTATTTCATAGCGACGCAATTTCTGTGTTAATTCGTCAATGTGAGGGACCGAGGGATGCAGTAAAGAAGGAATAGTGCATCGGGAATGAGATACACGTATCCCAAAAGAAAATCCTATCGTTTCCATAGAAACGTTATTCGATTTAGAAGGAGAAGTCATAGAACCCATAGTATTTCATAGCCAAACAATTTCCGTGTTAAGTCGTCAATGTGAGGGAGTGGGGGATGCAGTAAAGAATTAATAGTGCATCGGAAAGGAGATACTCGTATACCAAAAGAAGGCCCTGTAGTTTCCATTGGAACGTTACTCGATTTAGAAGGAGATGTCATAGAACTCACAGTATTTCATAGCGCCGCAATTTCCGTGTTAATTCGTCAATGTGTTGGAGCGAGGGATGCAGTAATGAAGGAATAGTGCCTCGGAAAGGAGATATTCGTATCCCAAAAGAAAATCCTTTCGTATCCATAGAAACGTTACTCGATTTTGAAGGAGATGTCATAGAACTTAAGGTATTTCATAGCGACGCAATTTCTGTGTAAATTGGTCAATGTGAGGGAGCGAGGGATGCAGTAAAGAAGGAATAGTGCATCGGAAAGGAGATACTCGTATCCTAAAAGAAAATCCTGTCGTTTCCATAGAAACGTTACTCGATTTTGAAGATGTGATAGAACCCATAGCATATCATAGCAACGCAATTTCTGTTTTACTTCGTCAATGTGAGGGCGCGAGGAGTGCAGTAAGGAAGGAAAAGTGCTTCGGAAAGGTGATAGTCGTATCCCAAAAGAAAATTCTGTCATTCCCATAGATTCGTTACTCGATTTAGAAGAAGAAGCCATACAACCCATAGTGTTTCATAGCAACGCAATTTCTGTATTAATTCGTCAATGAGAGGGAGCGAGGGATGCAGTAAAGAAGGAATAGAGCATCGGAAAGTAGATAGCCGTATCCCAAAAGAAATTCCTGTCGTTTCCATAGAAACGTTACTCGATTTAGAAGGAGAAGTTATAGAACCCATAGTATTTCAAAGCGACGCAATTTCTGTGTTAATTCGTCAATGTGAAGTAGCGAGGGATGCAGTAAAGAAGGAATAGTGCATCGGAAATGAGATAGTCGTATCCCAAAAGAAAATCCTGTCGTTTCCATTGAAACGTTACTCGATTTAGAATGAGATGTCATAGAACCCATAGTATTCCATTGCACCACAATTTCTGTGTTAAGTCGTCAATGTGAGGGATTGCGGGATGCAGTCAAGGATTAATAGTCCATCGGAAAGGAGTTACCCGTATCCCAAAAGAAGTTCCTGTAGTTTCGATTGAAACTTTACTCGATTTAGAAGGAGATGTCATAGAACCCACAGTACTTCATAGCGCCGCAATTTCCGTGTTAACTCGTCAATGAGATGGAGCGAGGGATGCAGTAAAGAAGGAATAAAGCATCGGAAAGTAGATAGTCGTATCCCAAAACAAATTCCTGTCGTTTCCATAGAAACGTTACTCGATTTTGAAGGAGATATCATAGAACATAAAGTATTTCGTAGCGACGCAATTTCTGTGTTAATTGGTCAATGTGAGGGAGCGAGGGTTGCAGTAAAGAAGGAATAGTGCATCGGGAAGGAGATACTCGTATCCCAAAAGAAAGTCCTGTCTTTTCCATAGATTCGTTACTCGATTTAGAAGGAGAAGTCATACAACCCATAGTATTTCGTAGCGACGCAATTTCTGTGTTAATACGTCAATGTGAGGGAGCGAGGGATGCAGTAAAGTAGGAATAGTGCATCGGGAAGGAGATACTCGTATCCCAAAAGAATGTCCTGTCTTTTCCATAGAAATTTTACTCCATTTAGAAGGAGATGTCATCGAACACATAGTATATCATAGCGACACAATTTCTGTGTTAATTCGTCAATATGATTTAGCGAGGGATGCAGTAAAGAAGGAATAGAGCATCGGAAAGGAGATAGTCGTTTCCCAAAAGAAAATCCTTTCGCTTCCATTGAATCGTTACTCGATTTAGAATGAGGTGTCATAGAACACATAGTATTTATATCCCCGCAATTTCTGTGTTAATTCGTCAATGTGAGGGTGCGAGGGATGCAGTAAAGAAGGAATAGTGCATCGGGAAGGAGATACTCGTTTCCCACAAGAATATCCTGTCGTTCCCATAGAAACGTTACATGATCTTGAAGGATATGTCATACAATCCATAGCATTTCATAGCGACGCAATTTCTGTGTTACTTCGTCAATGTGAGGGAGCGAGGAATGTAAAAAATAAGGAATAGTGCATCGGAAAGGAGGTAGTCGTATCCCAAAAGAAAATCCTGTTTCCATAGAAACGCTACTCAATTTAGAAGGCGATGTTATCGAACCCATAGAATTTTATAGCGACGCAATCTCTGTGTTAATTCGTCAATGTGAGGGAGCGAGGGATGCTGTAAAGAGGGAATAGTGCATCGGAATGGGGATAGTCGTATCCCAAAAGAAAATCCTTTCGTTTCCATAGAAACGATACCCGATTTAGAAGGAGAAGTCATAAAACCCATAGTTTTTCATAGTGCCGCAATTTCTGTGTTAATTCGTCAGTGTGATGGAGCGAGGGATGCAGTAATGACGGGATTGTGCATCGGAAGATAGATAGTCGTATCCCAAAAGAAAATCCTCTCGTTTCCATAGAAACGTTACTCGATTTAGAAGGAGATGTCATGGAACACAAAGTATTTCATAGCGACGCAATTTCTGTTTTAAATCGTCAATGTGAGGGAGCGAGGGATGCAGTAAGGAAGGAATAGTGCATCGGAAAGGAGATACTCGTATCCCAGAAGAAAATCCTGTCGTTTCCATAGAAATGTTATTCGATTTAGAAGGAGAAGTCATAGAACCCATAGTATCTCATAGCCCCACAATTTCTGTGTTAAGTCGTCAATGTGTGAGAGTGGGGGATGCAGTAAAGTATTAATAGTGCATCGGAAAGGAGATACTCGTATCCCAAAAGAAGGTCCTGTCGTTTCCATCGAAACGTTTCTCGATTTTGAAGAAGATGTCATAGAACCCATAGTATATCACAGCGCCACAATTTCCGTGTTAATTCGTCAATGTGTGTGAGCGAGGGATGCAGTAAAGAAGGAATAGAGCTTCGGAAAGGAGATACTCGTATCCCCAAAAGAAAATCCTGTCGTTTCCGTAGAAACGTTACTCGGTTTAGAAGGAGATGTCATAGAACCCATAGCACATCATAGTGACGCAATTTCTGTTTTACTGCGTCAATGTGCGGGCGCGAGGAGTGCAGTAAAGAAGGAATAGTGCATCCGAAAGGTGATAGTCGTATCTTAAAAGTAAATCCTGTCGTTTGCATAGAAACGTTACTCGACTTACAAGGAGATGTCATAGGATCCATAGTATGTCCTAACGACGCATTTCCTGTGTTAATTCGTCAATGTGAGGGAGAGAGGGATACAGTAAAGAAGGAATAGTACATCGGTTAGGAGATAGTCGTATCCCAAAAGAAAATCCTGTTGTTTCCATAGATTCGTTACTCGATTTAGAGGGTGAAGTCATACAACCCATAGTATTTCATAGCGACCCAATTTCTGTGTTATTTCGTCAATGTGAGATAGCGAGGGATGCAGTAAAGAAGGAACAGTGCATCGGAAAGGAGATACACGTATTAAAAAGAAAATCCGGTCGTTTCCATTGAAACGTTACTCGATTTTTAAAGAGATGTCATAGAACCCAAAGTATTTCATAGCGACGCAATTTCTGTGTTAATGCGTCAATGTGAAGGAGCAAGGGATGCAGTAAAGAAGGAATAGTGCATCGGAAAGGAGATATTAGCATCCCAAAAGAAATTACTGTCGTTTCCATAGAAACGTTACTCGATTTAGAAGGAGATGTCATGGAACCCTCAGTATTTCATATCCTGGCAATTTCTGTGTTAATTCGTCAATGTGAGGTATTGAGGGATGCAGTAAAGACGGAATAGTGCATCGGAAAGGAGATAGTCGTATCCCAAAAGAAAATCCTGTCGTCTCCATATAAACGTTACTCGATTTAGAAGAAGTCATAGAACCCATAGCACATCGCAGCAACGCAATTTCTGTTTTACTAGAAGGAGATGTCATCGAACACATAGTATATCATAGCGACACAATTTCTGTGTTAATTCGCCAATATGATTAGGCGAGGGATGCAGTATAGACGAAATGGAACATCGAAATGGAGGTAGTCGTATCCCAAAAAAAGATCCTTTCGTTTCCATTGAGACGTTACTCGATTTAGAATGAGGTGTCATGGATCGGATAGTATTTCCTAACGCCGCAAATTCTGTGTTAAGTCGTCAGTGTGGGGAGTGAGGGATGCTGTAAAAAATTTATAGTACATCGTATCCCAAATGAAAATCCTGTCGTTTCCATTGAAATTTAACTCCATTTAAAAGGAGATGTCATCGAACACATAGTATACCATAGCGACAGAATTTCTGTGTTAATTCGTCAATATGATTAAGCGAGGGATGCAGTAAAGACGGAATGGAGCATCGGAAAGGAGATAGTCGTATCCCAAAAGAAAATCCTTTCGTTTCCATAGAAACGTTACTCGATTTAGAAGGAGATTTCACAGAACACAAAGTATTTCATAGCGACGCAATTTCTGTGTTAATTCGTCAATGTGAGGGACCGAGGGATGCAGTAAAGAAGGAATAGTGCATCGGGAATGAGATACTCGTATCCCAAAAGAAAATCCTGTCGTTTCCATAGAAACGTTATTCGATTTAGAAGGAGAAGTCATAGAACCCATAGTATTTCATAGCCATACAATTTCCGTGTTAAGTCGTCAATGTGAGGGAGTGGGGGATGCAGTAAAGAATTAATAGTGCATCGGAAAGGAGATACTCGTATACCAAAAGAAGGCCCTGTAGTTTCCATTGGAACGTTACTCGATTTAGAAGGAGATGTCATAGAACTCACAGTATTTCATAGCGCCGCAATTTCCGTGTTAATTCGTCAATGTGTTGGAGCGAGTGATGCAGTAATGAAGGAATAGTGCCTCGGAAAGGAGATATTCGTATCCCAAAAGAAAATCCTTTCGTATCCATAGAAACGTTACTCGATTTTGAAGGAGATGTCATAGAACTTAAGGTATTTCATAGCGACGCAATTTCTGTGTTAATTGGTCAATGTGAGGGAGCGAGGGTTGCAGTAAAGAAGGAATAGTGCATCGGGAAGGAGATACTCGTATCCCAAAAGAAAGTCCTGTCTTTTCCATAGATTCGTTACTCGATTTGGAAGTAAAAGTCATACAACCCATAGTATTTCGTAGCGACGCAATTTCTGTGTTAATACGTCAATGTGAGGGAGCGAGGGATGCAGTAAAGAAGGAATAGTGCAGCGGGAAGGAGATACTCGTATCCCAAGAGAATGTCCTGTCTTTTCCATAGAAATTTTACTCCATTTAGAATTAGATGTCATCGAACACATAGTATATCATAGCGACACAATTTCTGTGTTAATTCGTCAATATGATTTAGCGAGGGATTCAGTAAAGAACGAATAGAGCATCGGAAAGGAGATATATGCATCCCAAAAGAAATTACTGTCGCTTCCATTAAAACGTTACTCGATTTAGAAGGAGAGGTCATAGAACACATAGTATTTCATATCCCCGCAATTTCTGTGTTAATTCGTCAATGTGAGGTATTGAGGGATGCAGTAAAGAAGGAATAGAGCATCGGAAAGGAGCAAGTCGTACCCAAAAAGAAAATTCTGTTTCCATAGAAACATTACTCGATTTAGAAGGTGATGTCATTGAACTCATAGTATTTTATAGCGACGCAAATTCTGAGTTAATTCGTCAATGTGAGGGAGCGAGGGATGCAGTAAAGAGGGAATTGTGCATCGGAAAGGAGATGGTCGTATCCCAAAAGAAAGTCCCGTCTTTTCCATAGAAACGTTATTCGATTAACAAGGAGATGTCATAGAACCCACAGAATTTGATAGCGACGCAATTCCTTTGTCAATTCGTCAATGTGGGGTTGCGAGGGATGCAGTAAAGAAGGAATAGTGCGTCGGAAAGGAGATACTCGTATCCCAAAAGAGAATCCTGTCGTTCCCATAGTAACGTTTTTCGATTTACAAGGAGAAGTCATAAAACACATAATATTTCATAGCGACGCAATTTCTATGTTAATTCCTCAATGTGAGGGCGCCAGGAGTGCAGCAAAGAAGGATTAGTGCATCGGCAAATAGATAGTCGTATCCCAAAAGAAAGTCCTGTCGTTTCCATAGACATTTTACTCCATTTAGAAGGAGATGTCATAGAACCCAACGTATATCATTGCAAGGCAATTTCTGTGTTAATTCGTCTATGTGAGGGAGAGAGGGATGCGGTAATGATGGATTAGTGCATCGGAAAGGAGATAGTCGTATCCTAAAAGAAAATCCTTTCGTTACCGCAGAAACGTAACTCGATTTAGAAGATGTCATAGAACCCTTTGTATTTTATAGTGTCGCAATTTCTTTGTTAATTCGTCAATGTAAGGGCGCCAGGAGTGCAGTATAGAAGGATTAGTGCTTCGGAAAGGAGATACACGTATCCCAAAAGAAAATCCGGTAGTTTCCATAAAACCGTTACACGATTTTGAAAGAGATGTCATAGAACCCATAGTATTTCATAGCGACCCAATCTCTGTGTTAATCCGTCAATGTGAGGGTGCGAGGAATGCAGTAAAGAAGGAATAGTGATCGGGAAGGAGATACTCGTATCCCACAAGAATATCCTGTTGTTCCCATAGAAACGTTACATGATCTAGACGGATATGTCATACAACCCATAGCATTTCATAGCGATGCAATTTCTGTGTTAATTCGTCAATGTGAGGGTGCGAGGGATGCAGTAAAGAAGGAATAGTGCATCGGAAAGGATATACTCGTATCCCACAAGAAAATCCTGTCGTTTCCATAGAAATGTTACATGATCTAGAAGGATATGTCATACAACCCATAGCATTTCATAGCGACGCAATTTCTGTGTTAATTCGTCAATGTGAGGGAGCGAGGGATGCAGTACAGAAGGAATAGTGCATCGGAAAGGAGATAGTCGTATCCCAAAAGAAAATCCTGTCGTTTCCATAGAGACGTTATTCGATTTACAAGGAGATGTCATAGGACCCATAGAATTTGGTAGCGCCGCAATTCCTTTGTCAATTCGTCAATGTGGGGGTGCGAGGGATGCAGTAAAGAAGGAATAGTGCATCGGAAAGGAGATACTCGTATCCCACAAGAATATCCTGTCGTTCCCATAGAAACGTTACATGATCTAGAAGGATATGTCTTACAACCCATAGCATTTCATAGCGCTGCGATTTCTATGTTAATTCGTCAATGTGAGGGAGCGAGGGATGCAGTAAAGAAGGAATAGTGCATCGGGAAGGAGATACTCGTATTCCAAAAGAAAATCCTGTCGTTTCCATTGAAACGTTACTCGATTAAGAAGGAGATGTCATAGAACCCATATTGTTTTATAGCGCCACAATTTCTGTGTTAATTCGTCAATGTGAGGGAGAGAGGGATGCAGTAAACAAGGATTAGTGCATCGGAAAGGAGATACTCGTATCCCACAAGAATATCCTGTCGTTCCCATAGAAACGTTACATGATCTAGAAGGAGATGTCATAGAACCCATATTGTTTTATAGCGCCACAATTTCTGTGTTAATTCGTCAATGTGTGGGAGCGAGGGATGCAGTAAAGAAGGAATAGTGCATCTGAAAGGAGATACTCGTATCCCAAAAGAAAATCCTGTCGTTTGCATAGATATTTTACTCCATGTAGAAGGAGATGTCATCGAACACATAGTATATCATAGCGACACAATTTCTGTGTTAATTCGTCAATATGATTAAACGAGGGATGCAGTAAAGAAGGAATAGAGCATCGGAAAGGAGATAGTCGTATCCCAAAAGAAAATCCTGTCGTTTCCATTGAAACGTTACTCGATTTAGAATGAAATGTCATAGAACACATAGTTTTTCATAACGCCGCAATTTCTGTGTTGAGTCGTCAGTGTGGGGGAGAGAGGAATCCAGTAAATAATTAATAGTACATCAGAAAGGAGATACTTGTATCCCAAAAGAAAATCCTGTCGTTTCCAATGAAACATTACTCGATTTAGAAGGAAATGTCATAGATCGCATAGTATTTCATAGCACCGCAATTTCTGTGTTAATTCGTCAATGTGAGGGAGCGAGGGATGCAGTAAACAAGGATTAGTGCATCGGAAAGGTGATACTGGTATCCCAAAAGAAAATCCTGTCGTTTCCAAAGAAACGTTACGCGATTTAGAAGGAGATGTCATAGAACACAACGTATTTCATTGCAAGGCAATTTCTGTGTTAATTCGTCTATGTGAGGGTGAGAGGGATGCGGTAAGGAAGGAATAGTGCATCGGAAAGGAGATAATCATATCCCACATGAAAATCCTGTCGTTTCCATAGAAATGTTACATGATCTAGAAGGATATGTCATACAACGCATAGCATTTCATAGCGATGCAATTTCTGTGTTTATTCGTCAATGTGAGGGAGCGATGGATGCTGTAAAGAAGGAAAATTGCATCGAAAAGGAGATAGTCGTATCCCAAAAGAAAACCTGTCGTTTCCATAGAAACGTTACTCGATTTAGACTGAGATGTCATAGAACACACAGTATTTCATAGCGACGCTATTTCTGTGATAATTCGTCAATGTGAGGGAGCGACGGCTGCAGTAAAGAAGGAATAGTGCACGGAAAGGAGATACTTGTATCCCAAAAGAAAATCCTGTTGTTTCCATTGAAACGTTCCTCGATTTAGAAGGAGATGTCATAGAGCACATAGTATTTCATTGCGACGCAATTTCTGTGTTAATTCGTCAATGTGAGGTAGCGAGGGATGCGGTAAAGAAGGAATAGTGCATCGGAAAGGAGATACTTGTATCCCAAAAGAAAATCCTGTCGTTACAATAGAAACGTTACTCCATATTGAAGGAGAAGTCGTAGAACACATAGTATTTCATAGCGACGCAATTTCTGAGTTAATCCGTCTATGTAAGGAAGCGACGGATGCAGTAGAGAAGGAATAATGTATCGGAAAGGAGTTATTCGTATCCCAAAAGATAATCCTGTCTTTTCATAGAAACGTTACCTGAATTAGAAGGACAAGTCATAGAACCCATAGTATTTCATAGCGTCGCAATTTCTGTGTTAATTCGCCAATGAGAGGGTGCGGGGGATGCAGTATAGAAGGAATAGTGCATCTGAAAGGAGATACTCGTATGCCAACCGAAAATCCTGTGTTTTTTAAAGAAACGTTACTCGATTTAGAAGGAGAAGTCATTAAACCCATAGTACTTCATAGCGATGTAATTTATGGGTTAACTCGTCAATGTCAGGGAGAGAGGGATGTAGTAAAGAAGGAATAGTGCATCGGAAAGGAGTAACTCATATCCCAAAAGAAAATCCTGTCTTTTCCATAGAAACGTTACTCGAATTAGAAGGTGATATCACAGAACCCACAGTATATCATAGCGACGCAATTTCTGTGTTAAAACGTCAATGTGAGGGAGCTAGGGATGCAGTAAAGAAGGAATAGTGCATCTGGAAGGAGGTACTCGCTTCCCAACAGAAAATCCTGCATTTTCCATAGAAACGTTACTCGGTTTAGAAGGAGAGGTCATACAACCCATAGTATTGCATAACGACGCAATTTCTGTGTTATTTCGTCAATGTGAGGGAGCGAGGGATGCAGTAAAGAAGGAATAGTGCATCGGAAAGGAGATACTCGTATCCCAAAAGAGAATCCTATCGTTTCCATAGAAACGTAACTCGATTTAGGGGTAGAAGAAATGGAACGCATAGTATTTCATAGCGACGCATTTTCTGTGTTAATTCGTCCATGTGATGGAGCGAGGGATGCAGTAAAGAAGGAATAGTGCATCGGAAAGGAGATACGCGTATGCCAAAAGAAAATCCTGTCGCTTCCATTGAAACGTTCCTCGATTTTGAAGGAGCAGTCATTGAACTCATAGTATTTCATAGCGACGCAATTTCTGTGTTAATTCGTCAATGTGAGGGAGCGAGTCATGCAGTAAAGAAGTAATAGTGCATCGGAAAGGAGATACTGGCATCCCAACAGAATATCCTGCATTTTCCATAGGAACTTTACTCGGTTTAGATGGAGAGGTCATACAATCCATAGTATTGCATATCGACGTAATTTCTGTGTTATTTCGTCAATGTGAGGGAGTGAGGGATGCAGTAAAGAAGGAATAGTGCATCAGAAAAGAGATACTCGTATCCCAAAAGAAAATCCTGCCTTTTTTAAAGGGACGTTACTCGATTTAGAATGAGAAGTCATTGAACCCATAGTATTTAATAGCGACGCAATTTCTGTGATAATACGTCAATGTGAGGGAGCGAGGGATGCAGTAAAGAAAGAATTGGGCGCCGGAAAGGAGATTCTCGTATCCCAAAAGAATATCCTGTCATTTCCATAGAAACGATATTCGATTTTGAAGGAGATGCCATAGAACCCGTAGTATTTCATTGCGACGCTATATCTGTGTTAATTCGTCAATGTGAGAGAGCGGGGGATGCAGTATGGAAGGAATAGTGCATCGGAAAGGAGATACTGGTATCCCAAAAGAAAATCCTGTCGTTTTAATAGGAACGTTATTCGATTTACAAGGAGAAGTCATAGAACCTATAGTATTACATAGCGACGCAATATCTGTGTTAATTCGTCAATGTGAGGGAGCGAGGAATGTAGTATGGAAGGAATAGAGCATCGGAAAGGAGAATCTCGTATCCCAAAAGAAAATTCTGTCGTTTCCATAGAAAAGTTGCTCGATTTAGAAGGGGATGTCACAGAACCCATAGTATTTCATAGCGACGCAATTTCTATGTTAACTCGTCAATGTGAGGGAGCGAGGGATGCAGTAAAGAAGGGATAGTGCATCGGAAAGGAGTTAGTCGTATCCCAAAAGAAAACCAGTCCTTTCCATAAAAACGTTACTCGAATTAGAAAGTGATGTCATAGATCCCACAGTATTTCATAGCGACTTAATATCTGTGTTAAGACGGCAAAGTGAGGGAGCGAGGGATGCAGTAAAGAAGGATTAGTGCATCTGAAAGGAGATACTCGTATCCCAAAAGAAAATCCATCATTTTCCATAGAAACATCACTCCATTTAGAAAGAGAAGTTATAGAACGCATAGTATCTCATAGCGACGCAATTTCTGTGTTAATTCGTCTATGTGATGGAGCGAGGGATGCTGTAAAGAAGTAATAGTGCATCGGAAAGGAGATACTCGTATCTGAAACGAAAATCCTGTCGTTTCCACGGAAAAGTTACTCGATTTAGCAGTAGATGTCAAAAAACCCATAGTATTTCATAGCGACTCAATTTCTGTGTTAAAACGTCAATGTGAGGGAGCGAGGGATGCAGTAAGGAAGGAATAGTGCATCGGAAGGGAGATACTCGTATCCCAAAAGAAAATCCTATCATTTCCATAGAAACGTTGCTCGATTTAGAAGGGGATGTCATAGAACCCACAGTATTTCGTAGCGACGCAATTTCTGTGTTCATTCGTCAATGTGAGGGACCGAGGGATGCAGTAAAGAAGGATTAGTGCATCGAAAAGGAGATGGTCCTATCCCAAAAGAAAATCCTGTCGTCCCCATACTAACGTTACTCGATATAGAAGGAGAGGTCATGGAACCCATTGTATTTCATAGCGACGCAATGTCTGTGTTAAATCGTCAATGTGAGGGAGCGAAGGATGCAGTAAAGACGGAATTGTGCATCGGAAAGCAGATACTCGTATCCCAAAAGAAAATCCTGTCGATTCCATAGACAGGTTGCTCGATTTAGAAGGGGATGTCATAGAACACATAGTATTTCATAGCGACGCAATACCTTAGTTAATTCGTCAATGTGAGGGAGCGAGGGATGTAGTAATGAAGGAATAGTGCATCGTAAAGGAGATACTCGTATCCCAAAAGAAAATCCTTTCGTTTCCATAGAGAAGTTACCCGATATCGAAGGAGATGTCGTAGAACCCATAGTATTTCATAGCGACGCAATTTCTATGTTAACTCGTCAATGTGATGGAGCGATGGATGCAGTAACGAAGGAATAGTGCATCGGAAAGGAGATACTCGTATCCCAAAAGAAAATCCCGCCAATTCCATAGAAACGTTACTCGATTTAGAAGGAGATATCAAAGAACCCATAGTATTTCATAGTGACGCAATTTCTGTGTTAATTCGTCAATGTGAGGGAGCGATTGATGCAGTAAAGAAGGGATAGTGCATCGCAAAGGAGTTAGTCGTATCCCAAAAGAAAACCTGTCGATTCCATAGGAACGTTACTCGAATTAGAAGGTGATGTCATAGAACCCACAGTATTTCATAGCGACTTAATATCTGTGTTAAGACGGCAAAGTGAGGGAGCGAGGGATGCAGTAAAGAAGGATTAGTGCATCTGAAAGGAGATACTCGTTTCCCAAAAGAAAATCCTTCATTTTCCATAGAAAAATTACTCGATTTTGAAGCAGAAATCATAGAACCCATAGTATTTCATAGCGACGCAATTTCTGAATTAATTCGTCAATGTGAGGGAGCGAGCGTTGCAGTAAAGAAGGAATAGTGCATCGGAAAGGAGATAACTGTATCCCAAAAGAAAATCCTTTCGTTTCCATAGAAACGTTACCCGATTTCGAAGGAGATGTCATAGAACCCATAGAATTTCATAGTGACACAAATTGTATGTTAATTCGTCAATGTGAGGGAGCGATGAATGAGTTAAGAAGGAAAAGTGCATCGGAAAGGAGATACTCGTATCCCAAAGGAAAATCCCGTCGTTTCCATAGAGACGTTACTCGATTTAGAAGGAGATGTCAAAGAACACATAGTATCTCATAGTGACGCAATTTCTGTGTTAATTCGTCATTGTGAGGGAGCGAGGGATGCTGTAAAGAAGGGATAGTGCATCGGAAAGGAGTTAGTCGTATCCCAAAAGAAAATCCTCTCGTTTCCATAGAAACGTTACTCGAATTAGAAGGACATGTCATAGAACACATAGTATTTCACAGCGACGCAATTTCTGTGTAAAAACATTAATGTGAGGGAGCGAGGGTTGCAGTAAAGAAGGAATAGTGCATCAGAAAGGAGATACTCGTATCCCAAAAGAAAATCCTGTCGCTTCCATAGAAAAGTTGCCCGATTTAGAAGGGGATGTCATAGAACCCATAGAATTTCATAGCAACGCAAATTCTGTGTTAGTTCGGCAATGTCAGGGAGCGAGGGACGCATAAACAGAGAATAGTGCATCGGAAGGAGATACTCTTATCCCAAAAGAAAATCCTTTCGTTTCCAAAGAAACGTTACCCGACTACGAAGGAAATGTAACAGAACCCATAGTATTTCATAGCGAAGCTATTTCTGTGTTAATTCGCCAATGTGAGGGAGCCATGGATGCAGTAAAAAAGGAATAGTGCTTCGGTAAGGAGATACTCGTATCCCAAAAGAATATCCCGTAGTTTCCACTGAAACCTTACTCGACTTAGAAGAACATGTCATAGAACCCCATAGATTTTCACAGAGACGCAATTTCTTTGTTAATTCGTCAATGTGAGGGAGCGAGAAATGCAGTAAAGACGGATTAGTGCATCGGAAAGGAGATAGTCGTGTCCCAAAAGAAAATCCTGTCGTTTCCATAGAAAAGTTGCTCGATTTAGCAGGGGATGTCATAGAAGCCATAGAATTTCATAGCGACGCAATTTCTGTGTTAATTCGTCAATGTGAGGGAGCGTGGGATGCAGTATAGAAGGAATAGTGCATCGGAAAGGAGATACTCGTATTACAAAGGAAAATCCTGTCGTTTTCATTGAAACGTTACTCGATTTAGACGGAGAAGTCATAGAATGCATAGTATTTCATAGCGACGGAATTTCTGTGTTAATTCGTCTTTGTGATGGGGCGAGGGATGCAGTAAAGAAGGAATAGTGCATCGGAAAGGAGAAACTCGAATCCCAAAAGAAAATCCTGTCGTTTCCATAGAAACGTTACTCGATTTAGAAGGAGATGTCAAATAACACATAGTATTTCATAGCGACGCTATTTCTGTGTTAAAACGTCAATGTTAGGAAGCGAGGGATGCAGTAATGAAGGAATAGTGCATCGGAAAGGAGTTACTCGTATACCAAAAGAAAATCCCGTCGTTTCCATAGAAACGTTGCTCGATTTAGAAGCGGATGTCATAGAACACATAGTATTTCATTGCGACGCAATTTCTGTATTAATTCGTCAATGTGAGGGAGCGAGGGATGCAGTAAAGAAGGAATAGTGCATCGGAAATTAGATACTCGTATCCCAAAAGAAAATCCTGTCTTTTATATAGAAACGTTACTCAATTTAGAAGGAGAAATCATTGAGCCCATAGTATTTCATAGCGACGCAATTTCTGTGTTAATTCGCCAATGTGAGGGGGCGAGGGATGCAGTAAAGAAGGAATAGTGCATCGGAAATGTGATACTCGTATCCCAAAAGAAAATCCTGTCTTTTATATAGAAGCGTTACTCAATTTAGAAGGAGAAATCATTTTGTCCATAGTATTTCATAGCGACGCAATTTCAGTGTTAATTCGCCAATGTGAGGGAGCGAGGATGCAGTAAAGGAGGAATAGTGCATCGGATAGGAGATACTCGTTTCCCAAAGGAAAATCCTGTCGTTTCCGTAGAAACGTTACCCGATTTAGAAGGAGATGTCATTGATCCCATAGTATTTCATAGCGACGCAATTTCTGTGATAATTCGCCAATGTGACGGAGCGAGGGATGCAGTAAAGAAGGAATAGTGCATCGGAAATGAGATCCTCGTGTCCAAAAGGAAAATCCTGTCGTTTCCATTGAAACGTTACTCGATTTAGAAGGAGAAGTCACAGAACGCATAGTATTTCATAGCGACTCAATTTCTGTGTTAGTTCGTCTATGTGATGGAGCGAAGGACGCAGTAAAGAAGTAATAGTGCTTCGGAAAGGAGATACTCGTATCTGAAACGAAAATCCTGTCGTTTCCATAGAAACGTTACCCGATTTAGAAGGAGATGTCATTGAACCCATAGTATTTCATAGCGACACAATTTCTGTGTTAAAACGTCAATGTGAGGGCGCGAGTGATGCAATAAAGAAGGAATAGTTTATCGGAAAGGTGGTACTCGTAAACCAAAAGAAAACCCTTTCGTTTCCATAGAGACGTTACCCGATATCGAAGGAGATATCAAAGAACCCATAGTATTTCATAGTGACGCAATTTCTGTGTTAATTCGCCAATGTGAGGGAGCGAGGGATGCAGTAAAGAAGGGATAGTGCATCGGAAAGGACTTAGTCGTATCCCAAAAGAAAAGCTGTCGTTTCCATAGAAACGTTACTCGAATTAGAAGGTGATGTCGTAGAACCCACAGTATTTCATAGCGACTTAATATCTGTGTCAAGACGGCAAAGTGAGGGAGCGAGGGATGCAGTAAAGAAGGATTAGTGCATCTGAAAGGAGATACTCGTATCCCAAAAGAAAATCCTTCATTTTCCATAGAAAAGTTACTCGATTTAGAAGGAGAAGTCATAGAACCCATAGTATTTAATAGCGACGCAATTTCTGAATAAATTCGTCAATGTGAGGGAGCGAGCGTTGCAGTAAAGAAGGAATAGTGCATCGGAAAGGAGATACTCGTATCCCAAATGAAAATCCTGTCGTTTCCATAGAAAAGTTGCTCGATTTAGAAGGGGATGTCATAGAACCCATAGTATTTCATAGCGACGCAATTTCTGAATTAATTCGTCAATGTGAGGGAGCGAGCGTTGCAGTAAAGAAGGAATAGTGCATCGGAAAGGAGATACTCGTATACCAAAAGAAAATCCTGTCGTTTCCATAGAAACGTTACTCGATGTAGAAGGAGAAGTCATAGAACGCATAGTATTTCATAGCGACGCAATTTCTGTGTTAATTCGTCTATGTGATGGAGCGAGGGATACAGTAAAGAAGTAATAGTGCCTCGGAAAGGATATACTCGTATCTGAAACGAAAATCCTGTCGTTTCCACAGAAACGTTACTCGATGTAGCAGTACATGTCAAAGAACCCATAGTATTTCATAATGACTCAATTCCTGTGTTAAAACGTCAATGTGAGGGAGCGAGGGATGCAGAAAGGAAGGACTAGTGCATCGGAAAGGAGATACTCGTATCCCAAAAGAAAATCCTAACGTTTCCATAGAAACGTTTCTCGATTTAGAAGGGGATGTCATAGAACCCATAGTATTTCATAGCGACGCAATTTCTGAATTAATTCGTCAATGCGAGGGAGCGAGGGATGCAGTAAAGAAGGAATAGTGCATCGGAAAAGAGATACTCGTATCCCAAAAGAAAATCCTGTCTTTTTAATAGAAACGTTACTCGATTTAGAAGGAGAGGTCATTGAACCCATAGTATTTCATAGCGACGCAATTTCTGTGTTAATTCGTCACTGTGAGGGAGCGCGGTTTCCAGTAAAGAAGTAATTGGGCATCGAAAAGAATATACTCGTATCCCAAAAGAAAATCCTATCGTTTCCATAGAAACGTTACTCGATTTAGATGGAGATATCATAGAAACCATAGTATTTCATAGCTATGCAGTTTCTGTTTTAATTCGTCAATGTGGGGGAGCGAGGGCTGCTGTAAAGAACGAATAGGGCACGGAAAGGAGATACTTGTATCCCAAAAGAAAATCCTGTCGTTTCCAAAGAAACGATGCTCGATTTAGAAGGGGATCTCATTGAAACCATAGTACTTCATCGCGGCGCAATTTCTGTCTTAAAACGTCAATGTGAGGGAGCGAGGGATGCAATTAAGAAGGAATAGTGCATCGGAAAGGAGATTCTCGTATCCCAAATGAAAACCCTGTCGTTTCCATAGAGAAGTTGCTCGATTTAGACGGGGATGTCATAGAACCCATAGTATTTCATAGCGACGCAAATTCTGTGTTAAATTGTCATTGTCAGGGAGCGAGGGATGTAGTAAAGAAGGAATAGTGCATCGGAATGGAGATGCTCGTATCCCAAAAGAAAATCCTTTCGTTTCCATAGAAACGTTACCCGATTTCGAAGGAGATGTCATAGAACCCATAGTATTTCATAGCGACACAATTTCTATGTTAATTAGTCAATGTGAGGGATCGATGGATGCAGTAATGAAGGAATAGTGCATCGGAAGGAGATACTCGTATCCCAAAAGAAAATCCCGTCGTCTCCATAGAGACGTTACTCGATTTAGAAGGAGATGTCAAAGAACCCATAGTATTTCATAGTGACGCAATGTCTGTGTTAATTTGTCATTGTGAGGGAGCGAGGGATGCTGTAAATAAGGCATAGTGCATCGGAAAGGAGTTAGTCGTATCCAAGAAGAAAATCCTGTCGTTTCCATAGAAACGTTACTCGAATTAGAGGGACATGTCATAGAACACATAGTATTTCACAGCGACGCAATTTCTGTGTTAAAACATTAATGTGAGGGTTTCTTTCACATAGGTTTCCGCGTAGTTGCAGAGTTAGTAATGTTCGTTAATGTCCGTGAACAGTGGTTCACTATGCAATGTCTTTTTGGCACTACATTTGCATGCCGAGCGTGAGTTTCCTCGGAAACGCGAAATATGAATTAAATAAATAATCAGTGACAAATAAATAAAGTCTATGGCACACAACTGCAGCGCTGTGTCGCTGATAAAACAAAAGCACATTTACGTTACTCTTATGTTTGATTAAGAAAGGGAGAGCTCAGGTTGAAGTGGTGCGAGAAGCACGTATTTTTTTATTGTCTGGCACACCGCCATATTTCATGTTATAGAAGAATACTGCGAGTTGCAACCACACTAGGCACTCGATTCTGTAAAGAATTATATTTATAAAAGTAAGTAGGATTATGAACTGTAGGCTTATTCATTGAATATATCTGATTTAACTAACTGTGTAACTTTTTTATGTTTAGTAGACAATCACCTCTGTACGACGTATTGGCATGGCTGGCAAATTATTGTAATATTGAGATTTAGATTATGAGTCCGCACCTATCGCAGCAGTCTTTGGAAACGATTTAATTACGAAGTCCGATTATTCAGTTTTTATTTCACGGTCAACTACGAGTAACATTGCCTTTACGAAAAAGCCATTGTCAAGCGTCTGATACCGAATAATTAAACGTCCACGTTCCAGATAAGCAAATACAATTGCAATCACAATCACCATCATACAGATAGAATAATCAATATCTAAATAACAATATATTTTTATTTATTTATTTTATTTATTTTATATTGGCGACTGCGTGTCGGACTTGTTATTTTGTCATTTGTTATATTGTTCTCTTTGTTTCATGTAAAAAATCAACTTTCTGGACCTGGACGTCAATGAATGAGAGATAACAAAATCTGAAGATATTTTCCAATTCTGAAATTTTGCGGGAAGACGCAATGAAACTTCCAGCAAAATAAGGTAAGACGCAGCATCTTTGCATTAGCAGGCTTGACCAGACGTATAATTCAGTGTATTAGCTTTTCAGTAAATTCTGTAGTGTTTCTTTTCCGCATAACAGTTTCAGTGATAAATTTCATTCTCAGTACTTTTCCCTAAACAATAACGTATGCAACAATACCAATACACGAGTGTACAATATGGCCGACTTCTGTACGATATCATGTAACATGGCCAGCAGCCATTACCAATAATCTCAAATTCAGTTTATATTTTTAAATTAACAGACAGCCATTGTTGCTACGAGCGATTCATGCTCAACTACATTTTATTTTAAAATCAGTGTCAAAAATTTTCTTGAAACATATATCACGTGTGGCATGGTAATAACTAGAAAACAATACGCAAAAATGGAACAGCAAGGACGTACTATTCAGACGCAATCCGACTCGGACGTGAGACAAGTGTTAGAAAATGACTTTACGACAGCAACCGGTAGTGACGATTCATCAAACATTGACGCAAGTGTTGACGAAAATTTTGACGATAGGCCGTCCACTACAAAAATTTCAAAATCTCAATCAGAGCCCATGTTAATGCATGACGTCACGTCTAATGACGCGGCGGGGGCAGAGACCTTGCAAACGGTAAACATTGCCGACATGTTACAAATGCTAATGAAACAAAACGCCGAAAACATGGCAACCTTAAAGGCACAATTAGAGACACAAAATGAACAGTTAAAAACACAAAAAAAGGACGAAATCAAATCTGATCTCATAGCAATCAAGATAGGTAATGACACTTTATGTAAGCGTGTGGAACTTATAGACGCCACACTGACCAAACAGATGACCGAACTCAGTACTAAATTTTCCCAGCTCAATACGAGACAAGAAAAGACTACAACTGACGTAGCACTTTTACAGACACAAGTAAAAAACCTTAATGTCACGTGTGAAGTTCTTACTGAACAAATTCAAACATATCCTTCAGTACATGACAATCTTGAAAAACGAATTACTGACGTACAGAATAAATTTGACAATGTTGAACAACACCTGACTGACATCTTACAATCAGATGCCACAGCTCATTTTCAAAATATTAATAAAGAATTTCATGATTGGGTTGAGAACAAAGACAAACATTTTGATAGATGCTTACGTGAAAATTTACCAACAATTGTGCACGACTCCGTAGCGCAATACATTACTAATAACAAACAGCTGATCAGTGACGCAGTACAATCCGTCACTGCACCCATGAGACAATTCACCGATCAACTACAGTCTGAATGTAACGAAAATATCAGTCAAAATGTACAGTTCAGAAACCAATATACATTCGAGTATGATACACACATTCCGCACACGACAAATACACAAGAACAAAACACACCACGACTACAACACATACCACGATGTGGAAACACAAACACAAGCTATTATCATGGTAAACCACAGCAACATTATCGTAATTACTCGCCAGCTGAACATACCAGTAATTACAGTGGAATAAATCCATATCACAATGCGAAGGAAGATGAAAGCTTAATGAAACACAGGCAATTTCAGATTTTTATCCCAGAAAAACGAACCATTCATCCGGTGATTTTTCTTAAATCTTTTAGTAACGCATTTCCACGCACTTGGAGTGACCGGAAAAAGATTTCATATATTGTCGGTTACATCCAAGGCGATGCAGCTGTCTGGGCATACAGTCAGGCTGACGTATGTACCACGTACAGTGAGTTTGAGCGTGCTTTTCTGAACAAATTCTGGTCGCAATCCGTCCAGGAGCGACTCAGAAGACAAATTTTAGAACCTGAAACTTTTAACAGTAAAAATGGTAACTTACGCAGATATTTTGAAAAATACTTGAACATGGGACATTTTTTAGACGAACCAGTCGCAACGCGTGATATACTCCGAGCGTTGAAGGCCAAATTGCCTTTCAACATTAAGGAAAAACTTCTACATATCCCGGATGACGATTCAGATTATTTTTTAACAGCTTTAGATTCAGTTGACATGTTACTTGAAGATCAGCGCTTCGCGCGGCAAAACAGCAGCCACAATGTTTACACTAGTGGTATGCAAAACATGCAGGCTTGCCAACACAATTCTGGCGCGCCCACAGTTGGATACGCGGTACAACAAAAACAGCAAACTCACATGCCGTCTCAGTACGGAAATCAAAATCAACACGCGTATTCCAATACAAACAATAGTTACAACAGTAATAACATTTCATGCGGCAATCCATACAAAAGGCACCGCGGTAATAACTACAACGGTAACAACGGATACAAAGGTAATAACAAAAACACAAACAGAAATAGAAATAATAATAACTACGAGCCAAGACAGCATCAAGGTTGGACTCGTAACGATCAGTACTTTCATTCAAACTCTGCTTTACCACAGCAGCCACCAGGACAAAATTGGAGCATACCTTACGACCGACAGGTAAGTTATAATGCGCAACAGCAACAACAACCGCAAAAGTTTGGAGATCATAATAGGCAATATCCGAATGTGAATATGATAGAAATGACACCTGATGCACAACCTCAATCTGTGTCAGTACCTAGTACAAATGATAATCCAACAAACTAGAAACAGTCACTACTTTGCCCCAGGTCGTGGCTGAAGAATTCTTGGGGGGCGACTTCAATGTTAATCAGTTATTTGACACCACACTTGAACAACAGAATAATGATATGCCGAGTAATTCTAAACAAAAACTACCTGTTTTATTTATAAGATACAACCACAATAACAATATATCAGATGAACTTTTACAAGACAGTACACAATGTCGTTTAAACTCAAATGAAATTGTTTTAGCATCTACTACTGGTGTAGTAGGTGGGATTCCAACTACTATTATCCTAGATGCAAGTGCAGCTGTGAGCGTTTTGTCTTTTAATTTCTATAAAAAGATGTGTGAATTGGAACCTGTGCCTGAGTTTCCTGCCCAAAACTGTAAAATAACTACTGCACTAGGTAATAAGTCATGTAGGGTTACGAAGCAAGTTTTTGTAAACGTTAAAATAGGTAATGGAACCGTACAATGGCCATTCCTGGTTGTACAAAACCTTGTGACAAATTGCATATTAGGAATAGATATTATGAGCGAGAAGGACTGCATTATAGACTTCTCCAAAGGTAAATGTATTTTAAATGATAAAGGCAGTGTAATTATTATTGATTTGGACAGGAGAACTCTAAAGCATGACAAACACTGTACAGGGTACAAGGTTCAGTTAGTACTTGACAATGACATTCAAGACATGCAAACACACTCATCTGACACAGAGCTAATGGACTTGAAAACATTGCTTGATCATAAGTGAAGCTACAGCTCTCAGTGTACATGAACGTATAAAACTACAGGAAGTGTTATCCAAATATTTACAAGTTTTTACCAAACGATTAGGTGTTATCAACACGTATGTGTACAAGATTGAAGTTAAGCCTCACAAGATCTTCTACCATAAGACATATAACGTACCGTTATCTCAACGACCTGCTGTGTGGCAAGAATTAAAACAAATGTTAGACTGGAAGGTCATTGAACCATCCACCTCACCTTATTGTAGTCCTCTACTTGTTGTCAAAAAATCAAATGGAAGCATTAGGTTAGTGTTAGACGCACGAGCTATTAATGAAATAATTTTACCGGTTCACACAAAACCTGAAAATTTAGAAGAGCAATTACAGAAATTCCTAGATGCAAAATATTTTTCCACAATAGATCTCGCTAATACGTTTTGGCAGGTGGGTATCACTCCTGATTCTCGGAAATATACTGCATTTATGTTCGGGGGGCGAACCTATCAGTTTTGTGTTCTACCCTTCGGACTGAATGTCAGCTCTGGGGTATTCATTACAGCCCTGGATACCGTGCTTGGCGACGATTTAGTTGAGACAGTCACACACTATGTAGATGATATACTGATAGCTACACAATCTTGGAATGAACACGTTGACACACTTCAAAGAATTTTAGAAAAATTTGCACAAGCTGGAGTCACAGCCAACCTAAGAAAATCAAAATTTGGTTGCAGTGAGATAAAGTATTTAGGACATATCATTAATTCACAGGGCATACGTCCGGATCCCAGTAAATTAGATGCTATCAGAAACTTTCCTAGCCCTCGAACTAAAAAGCAGTTAAAATCATTCCTTGGGCTATGTTCATTTTTCAGACGTTTTTTGCCACAACCACTTTTGAACAGCAAACATCTGCTAAATCTACTCAGAAAGAATCAAGTTTGGATCTGGTCGGAACAGTGCCAGAATGACTTTAATACAATTAAACATGCTTTAGTGAATGCTAACATATTGAGCCATCCAGATTTCAATTTAGATTTTTGTATGACTTGTGACGCTTCACGTACTGGCTTGGGCTGTTGCTTATTTCAAGTTGTAAAGAATAAAGAGGAGGAACAGATAAGAATTATTGGGTTTGAGAGTCGCACTCTAACTGAATGTGAGCGTACATACTCCACTACTGAGTTAGAAACACTTTCCATAGTATGGGCATTCAAGAAATTCAATTATTATTTATTTGGAAAACATACAGTAATTTACACCGATCACCAGGCCCTGACATTTTTGTTAACTTGTAAACTTGTACATCCTAGACTATCACGATGGGCAGTTACACTTCAGAACTACTCTTTTGAAATTAAGTACATAAGAGGTAAGGACAACACCATTGCAGACACTTTGTCTAGACTTCCACAAGGTATGAATGATACCAACAGTGACTTAGAAAATATAAATGACTACAGGATTCTCTTAATGCAAGACAAGCAGTATCACCAATATTATATTGATATGTGCAGAAACATGGCTGAATTACAAAAATCTGATCCTCACTGGTATAAGATAATAACATTACTGGTGGAAAAACACAATCATCCTTTGACTAAGTATTACAAGTTACACAATGATGTGTTATTTTACCGCCGACATCCAAATGCTACTAACTGGTGTGTATGCATTCCCAAAGAGTCTGAACGTAATCTAATTTGGCACACACACTTAGTTTGGGGTCATTATGGGACGAAAAAGTGTTTGGCAAAGCTCAGTACATACTGTTATTTTAGCAATATGAGAAGAAAAATTTACAGGGAACTGAAAACATGTGTCATATGTCAAAAATCAAAACCTCAGAATTTATCCACAAAAACAGATTTACATTCTATTTTACCCAGTAAACCCCTGGAAATTCTGTGTACTGACATCAGTGGACCGCATCCAGCAAGCTCTGGAGGCGTCAAATATATCTTAGCTTTTTACGATATATTTTCTAAACATGTAAAACTTTATGCTTTAAAATCCGCCACTGCAAATGCTATAATACGAAGATTCTCAAGTGATTACCTGACGCACGTGGGAAAACCTAAAGCAATTCTATCAGATAATGCAGCATACTACTCTGGGTACAAATGGAGAAATTTCTTGAAGGACAATAACATTAAAAGTATATTTATTTCGAGGTTTAGTCCACAATGTAACGCGACTGAGAGACTTTTCCGAGAATTAAATCGATTCATGAGGACCTATATTTCATCAAAACATACTAATTGGGTGTCCTACCTAAGTCTTTTCGAAGACGTACACAATAACTTAACTATTTACGATACGAATTACACACCTAACGAGATCATGTTCAATTGCAAACAGAACGATCAGTGGATAGAACCATTACCTAAGTTGTCAGACAAGGAAATCACACCTGAACAGAAAATAAAAGAAGTATTGACTACATTGACACATCACGCACAAATACGAAACAAACATCACAGAAACATAATAAAAAGAAAACAAAAATTCGAGGTAGGAATGCTTGTACTACTTCGTACTCATCATAAATCTGTAGCACTCAAACGACGCAACGCTAAGTGGCGTCTGCTATATGAAGGACCTTATATAATTGTTAACATACCGCATCCTGGTGCGTATCTGTTACAACATCCTAGAACTAACAAAATTATTGGGCTATACGCACACCGAGATCTTAGAGCATTTCATGCTGAATAATGTCAAAGTCATACCCATCAAAATATTGCTAAGCAACTCGGAAAACTCTGTTGTTACAACACAGATAATAAGTAGTATAGAAATTTTCATTTCAGCGGTTCCAGTGACGCAGTTGAAGACAGAAGAACTCTTCTTTCAGCGCGCGCCTCCACCTGAAAGACGGAATATTAAAGTAAAATTTATGATTACGTAGCAGTGGATGACATATTAATTTTTCACGGAACATTTGTTACTGAAGCTACCACTGACTTGGTGTGACACCTGACGAACTGACAAACGTCATCTGTGAAGCGATCTTTTACTTTGAGAAATAGATTAGACGCACATCTCTCAACACGAAAAGCATCTATCAGTAGTCAAGGCCACACAGACACTCTACACACACTCACAAAACGCGAGCAATCGAACATTTTCTCTCTCTTACTATTTTGAATATTTATTGAGTAGTGAAAACTCCTAGTCTTGCCTACTGATGTAATGAATGTTGTGTCTAACCTATCTTAATTTCAGATGACATCACAAAAAACATTGATAATATCCCAGCAAAACCGCTAAAGAGGATGTAAATATCTGCAATTCATGTAATCAAATGTGACACAATGTAATAACCTATAGCGATGTAATGATGATGTAAACATGTTTATGTGCAACTATATTATGTTTATGCTAAGAAAATATGTGACGTGTGTATGTATAATTACTTATTTTTTTAACTGATGTATAGTGTAACTGTTACTATGTAAAAATTTGAACAAAACGAGTGCCAAAAAGACATTGCATAGTGAACCACTGTTCACGGACATTAACGAACATTACTAACTCTGCAACTACGCGGAAACCTATGTGAAAGAAACTGTTAATGCCATTCATTATGCAGCGTATCTACGTGAACGCGATGAACGATTTCCTTGATTAATAACTACGAACATTTAAGTGAGCTATATTCAGCAAAAAACTGAAAATGTGAAGTGCATAATTCGTGCATCGTCTAGTGATATTACTACAGTACCCAACTTCAAGATGTTAACTGGATTAAATGGACACAAAGTGCCTGTCCAGAAAACAACACGACGGGTGGAAGAATTTTGGTTGGAACTTCAGGGAATGAAATGTTCTCGAAATGTGACGGACACTCTTACCTGGACTGTCCAAGGATCGACGCCAGCTATGTGCCGTCCGAGGTTCTGCAACCAAGCTTCCACGGAATGTAAAAAACGAACTGCACGTGGACCAATTACTCGATGGGTCACGTCTGATCTGTAATAAGCAATGCTTTTAGTCACAACCAACTGCATCACTACGACTATAATGGAAATGAGAAATGGACACGCTTATGTATTAATCACGTTGTTATACAACGATGTTACTGTGATCAAAAAACTTTACCACGACGATACTAACCTGTAAAAAATTATTGTGCAGCGGATGAATATGAACTGTAATAACGACACGATGTGTATAGGTCAACGCACCTGAAACATACGGACATTTTTCTTTGAAGTATTTCAAAACAATACTATGTAACTAAGAGCATTCAACAATCTAAGTTGTATTGCGTTATAACAAATATTGTAAATTTAAAACTAAGTTACCTGTAATAGAATGTAGTCTTCATATGTAATCATGGTTGAATATTTTCTTTGTGCAACGACTGAAAAACGCGCGCACACGAACAATATGATCTGCAATACTGTGCCGCGTGATCTAACTGTACGATATAACGGCAGTGCCACAGTTACACAGACGCTTCTGCGCATGCGCGCACTCTATCTGCCAACATTAGAACTTTTACGGCGCACCCGCGTCATTCAAATTTTGTATATAATGTGTATAATGTGTAATGTAAGTCATGTAAATAGTTGTAGATAACTTAGATTTTCTTGTGCCTTTAGGTGAATTGCTCGCCTGCAGGTGTGTCCTTTCGCCTCGCAATTCAGGGGGCAATATAAAGGCACATTTGCATGCCGAGCATGAGTTTCCTCAGAAACGCGAAATATTAATTAAATAAATAATCAGTGACAAATAAATAAAGCCTATGGCACACAACTGCAGCGCTGTGTCGCTGATAAAACAAAAGCACAATTACGTTACTCTTATGTTTGATTAAGAAAGGGAGAGCTCAGGTTGAAGTGGTGCGAGAAGCACGTATTTTTTTATTGTCTGGCACACCGCCATATTTCATGTTATAGTAGAATACTGCGAGTTGCAACCACACTAGGCACTCGATTCTGTAAAGAATTATATTTATAAAAGTAAGTAGGATTATGAACTGTAGGCTTATTCATTGAATATATCTGATTTAACTAACTGTGTAACTTTTTTATGTTTAGTAGACAATCACCTCTGTACGACGTATTGGCATGGCTGGCAAATTATTGTAATATTGAGATTTAGATTATGAGTCCACAAGTACCGCAGCAGTCTTTGGAAACGATTTAATTACGAAGTCCGATTATTCAGTTTTTATTTCACGGTCAACTACGAGTAACATTGCCTTTACGAAAAAGCCATTGTCAAGCGTCTGATACCGAATAATTAAACGTCCACGTTCCAGATAAGCAAATACAATTGCAATCACAATCACCATCATACAGATAGAATAATCAATATCTAAATAACAATATATTTTTATTTATTTATTTTATTTATTTTATAGGGAGCGAGGGATGCAGTAAATAAGGAATAGTTCATCGGAAAGGAGATACTCGTATCCCAAAAGAAAATCCTGTCGCTTCCATAGAAAAGTTGCCCGATTTAGAAGGGGATGTCATAGAACCCATAGAATTTCATAGCGACGCAAATTCTGTGTTAGTTCGTCAATGTCAGGGAGCGAGGGACGCATAAATAGGGAATAGTGCATCGGAAGGAGATACTCGTATCCCAAAAGAAAATCCTTTCGTTTCCATAGAAACGTTACCCGACTACGAAGGAAATGTCACAGAACCCATAGTATTTCATAGCGACGCTATTTCTGTGTTAATTCGTCAATGTGAGGGGGCCATGGATGCAGTAAAGAAGGAATAGTGCTTCGGAAAGTAGATACTCGTATACCAAAAGAAAATCCTGTCGTTTCCATAGAAATGTTACCCGACTTCGAAGGAGATGTCATAGAACCCATAGTATTGCATAGCGACGCAATTTCTGTGTTAATTCGCTAATGAGAGGGAGCGCGGGATGCAGTAAAGAAGAAATAGTGCATCGGAAAATAGATGGTCATATCCCAAAAGAAAATCTTGTCGTTTCCGTAGAAACGTTACTCGGTTTAGAAGGAGATGTCATAAGCACATAGTATTTCATAGTAACGCAATTTCAGTGTTAATTCGTCAACGTGAGGGAGCGAGGGATGCAGTAAAGAAGGGATTGTGCATCGGAAAGGAGATACTCGTATAACAAAAGAAAATCCTGTCCATTTCATAGAGACGTTACTCGAATTAGAAGTTGATGTCATAGAACCCTCAGTATTTCTTAGCGACGCAATTTCTGTGTTAATTCGTCTATGTGAGGGAGCGAGGGATGCAATAAAGAAGGAATAGTGCATTTGAAAGGAGATAATCGTATCCCAAAAGAGAATCGACTCGTTTCCATTGAAACGTTACTCGAATTAGAAAGAGATGTCACAGAACCCATAGTATTTTTTAGCGACGCAATTTGTGTGTTAATTCGTCAATGTGATGCAGCCAGGGATGCAGTAAAGAGAGAATAGGGCATCGGAAAGGAGATACTAGTATTCCAAAAGGAAATCCTTTCGTTTCCATAGAAACGTTACTCGATTTAGAAGGAGAAGCCATAGAACCCATAGTATTGCATAGCGACGCAATTTCTGTGTTAATTCGCCTATGTGAGGGAGCGCGGGATGCAGTAAAGAAGGAATAGTGCATCGGGAAGGAGATGCTCGAATCCCAAAAGAAAATCCTGTCGTTTCCATTGAAACGTATCCCGATTTTGAAGGAGATGTCATAGAACCCATAGTATTTCATAGCGACGCAATTTCTGTGTTAATTTGTCAATGTGGGGGAGCGATGGATGCAGTAAAGAAGGAATAGTGCTTCGGAATGGGGATACTCGTATCCCAAAAGAAAATCCTGTCGGTTCCATAGAAACGTTACTCGCTTTAGAAGAGATCTCATAGAACCCGTAGTATTTCATAGCGACGCAATTTCTGTGTTAATTCGCCAATGTGAGGGAGCGAGGGATGCAGTAAAGAAGGAATAGTGGATCGGAAAGGAGATACTCGTATCCCAAAGGAAAATCATGTTGTTTCCATAGAAACGTTACTCGATTTAGATGGAGATGTTATTGAACCCATAGTATTTCATAGCGACGCAATTTCTGTGATTATTCGTGAGTGTGAAGGAGCGAGGGATGCAGTTAAGAAGGTATTGTGCGTCGGAAAGGAGATAGTCATATCCGAAAAGAAAATCATTTCGTTCTATAGAAACGTTACTCGATTTTGAAGGAGAAGTCATAGAACCCATAGTATTTCATAGCGAAGCAATTTATGTGTTAATTTGTCAATGTGATGGAGCGAGGGTTGCAGTAAAGAAGGAATAGTGCATCGGAAAGGGGATACTCGTATCCCAAAAGAAAATCCAATCGTTTTCATAGAAACGTTACTCGATTTAGAACGAGATGTCATAGAACACATAGTATTTCATAGCGACGCAATTTCTGTGTTAATTCGTCAATGTGAGGGAGCGAGGGATGCAATTAAGAAGGAATAGTGCATCGGAAAGGAGATAGCCGTAACCCAAAAGAAAATCCTGTCGTTTCCATAGAAACGGTACTCGAATTAGAAGGCAATGTCATAGATCCCATAGTATTTTACAGCGACGCAATATCTGTGTTAATTCGTCAATGTGATGGGGCGAGGGATGCAGTGAAGAAGGAATAGTGCATCGGAAAGGAGATACTTGGATCCCAAAAGGAAGTCCTGTCGTTACTCGATTTAGATGGAGATGTCATAGAACTAATAGTATTTCACAGCGACGCAATTTCAGTGTTAATTCGTCAATGGGATGGAGCGAGGGATGCAGTAGAGTAGGAATAGTGCATCGGAAAGAGGATAGTCGAATCCCAAAAAGAAATCCTGTCGTTTCCATAGAAACGTCACTCGTTTTAGAAGGAGATGTCATAGAACCCATAGTATTACATAGCGACGCAATTTATGTGTTAAAACGTCAATGTGAGGAAGCGAGGGATGCAGTAAAGGAGGAAAAAGTGCATCGGAAAGGAGATACTCGTATACCAAAAGAAAATCCTGTCGATTTCTTAGAAACGTTGCTCGATTTAGAAGGGAATGTCATAGATCCCATAGTATTTCATAGCGACGCAATTTCTGTGTTAATACGTCAATGTGAGGGAGCAAGGGAAGCAGTAAAGAAATAATAGTGCAACGGAATGGAAATACTCCTATCCCAAACGGATATCCTGTCGTTTGCATAGAAACGTTACTAGATTTAGAAGGAGATGTAATAGAACCCATTGTATTTCATAGCGACGCAATTTCTGTGTTCATTCGTCAATGTGAGGGAGCGAGGGATGCAGTAAAGAAGGAATAGTGCACGGAAAGGAGATACTGGTATTCCAAAAGGAAATCCTTTCGTTTCCATAGAAACGTTACTCGATTTAGAAGGAGAAGCCATAGAACCCATAGTATTGCATAGCGACGCAATTTCTGTGTTAATTCGCCAATGTGAGGGAGCGCGGGATGCAGTAAAGAAGGAGTAGTGCATCGGGAAGGAGATACACGTATCCCAAAAGAAAATCCTGTCGTTTCCATAAAAACGTTTCCTAATTTTGAAGGAGATGTCATAGAACCCATAGTATTTCATAGCGACGCAATTTCTGTATTAATTTGTCAATGTGAGGGAGCGATGGATGCAGTGAAGAAGGAACAGTGCGTCGGAAAGGGGATAGTCAAATCCCGAAAGAAAATCCTGTCGTTTCCATAGAAATGTTACCGACTTCGAAGAAGATGTCATAGAACCCATATTATTGCATAGCGACGCAATTTATGTGTTAATTCGCCAATGTGAGGGAGCGCGGGATGCAGAAAACAACGAATAGTGCATCGGAAAGTAGATGGTCATATCCCAAAGAAAATCCTGTCGTTTCCGTAGAAACGTTACTCGGTTTAGAAGGAGATGTCATAAACACATAGTATTTCATAGTAACGCAATTTCAGTGTTAAGTCGTCAACGTGAGGGAGCGAGGGATGCAGTAAAGGAGGGATTGTGCATCGGAAAGGAGATACTCGTATAACAAAAGAAAATCCTGTCGTTTCCATAGGGACGTTACTCGAATTATAAGGTGATGTCATAGAACCCCCAGTATTTCTTAGCGACGCAATTTCTGTGTTAAAACGTCAATGTGAGGAAGCGAGGGATGCAGTAAAGAAGGAATAGTGCAACGGAGTAGAGATACTCCTATCCCAAAAGGATATCCTGTCGTTTGCATAGAAACGTTACTCGATTTTGAAGAAGGTTTTATAGAACACATAGTATTTCAATGCGACGCAATTTCTGTGTTAAAACGTTAATGTGAGGAAGCGAGGGATGCAGTAAAGAAGGAATAGTGCATCGGGAAGGAGATACTCGTATACCAAAAGAAAATCCTGTCGTTTCCTTTGAGACGTTGCTCGATTTAGAAGGGGGTTTCATAGATCACATAGCATTTCATAGCGACGCAATTTCTTTGTTAATACGTCAATGTGAGGGAGCGAGGGATGCAGTAAAGAAGGAATAGTGCATCGGAAAGGAGATACTCGTATCCCAAAAGAAAATCATGTTGTTTCCATAGAAACGTTACTCGATTTAGATGGAGATGTCATTGAACCCATAGTATCTCATAGCGACCCAATATCTGTGTTAGTTCGTCAATGTGAGGGAGCGAGGGATGCAGTGAAGAAGGAATTGTGCATCGGAGAGGAGTTACTCGTATCTCAAAAGTTATTCCTATCGTTTCCATAGAAACGTTGCTCGATTTAGAAGGAGAAGCCATAGAACCCATAGTATTTCATATCGACGCAATTTCTGTGTTACTTCGACAATGTGATGGAGGGAGGGATGCAGTAAAGAAGCAATAGTGCATCGGGAAGGAGATAGTCGTATCCCAAAAGAGAATCCTGTCGTTTCTGTAGAAACGTTACCCGATTTAGAAGGAGAAGTCATATAACCCATAGTATTTCATAGCGACGAAATTTCTGTGTTACTTCGTCAGTGTGATGGAGCGAGGGATGCAGTAAAGAGGGAATAGTGCATCGGAAAGGAGATACACCTATCCCAAAAGAAAATTTTGTCCTTTCCATTGAAACGTTACTCGATTTAGAAGAGATCTCATAGAACCCATAGTATTTCATAGCGACACAATTTCTGTGTTACTTCGCCAATGTGAGGGAGCGAGGGATGCAGTAAAGTAGGAATAGTGCATCGGAAAGCAGACACTCGTATTCCAAAAGAAAACCCTGTGGTTTCCATAGAAACGTTACTCGATTTAGAAGGAGATGTCATACAACCCATAGTATTTCATAGCAAAGCAATTTCTGTGTTAATTCGTCATTGTGAGGGAGCGAGGGATGCAATAAAGATGGAATAGTGCATCGGAAAGAAGATAGTCGTATCCCAAAGGAAAATCCTGTCGTATCCATAGAAACGTTACTCGATTTAAAAAAAGAGTTCATAGAACCCATAGTATTTCATAGCGACGCCATTTCTGTGTTAATTCGTCAATGTGAAGGAGCGAGGGATGCAGTAAAGAAGGAATTGGGCATCAGGAAGGAGATAGTCGTATCCCAAAAGAAAATCCTGTCGTTTCCATAGAAACCTTACCCGATTTTGAAGGAGATGTCATAGAACCCATAGTATTTCATGGCAAAGTAATTTCTGTGTTAATTCGTCATTGTGTGGGAGCGAGGGATGCAAATAAGAAGGAATAGTGCATCGGAAAGAAGATACACGTATCCCAAAAGAAAATCCTGTCGTTTCCATAGAAACGTTACTCGATTTAGATGGAGATGTCATAGAACTAACAGTATATAAGAGCGACGCAATTTCTGTGTTAATTCGTCAATGTGATGGAGCGACGGATGCAGTAAAGTAGGAATAGTGCATCGGAAAGGAGATACTCGTATCCCAAAAGAAAATCTTGTCGATCCATTGAAACGTAATTCGATTTAGAAGGGGATGTCAAGAGCTCATAGTAAATCATAGCGACGCAATTTCTGTGTTAACTGGACAATTTGAGGGAGCGAGGGATGCTGTAAAAATAGGAATAGTGCATCGGAAAGGAGATAGTCGAATCCCAAAAGGACATCATGTCATTTCCATAGGAACGTTACTCGTTTTAGAAGGAGATGTCATAGAACCCATAGTATTTCTTAGCGACGCAATTTCTGTGTTAATTCGTCAATGTGAAGGAGCGAGGGATGCAGTAAAGAAGGAAATGGGCATCGGAAAGGATATAGTCATATCCGAAAAGAAAATCATGTCGTTCTATAGAAACGTTACTCGATCTTGAAGGAGAAGTCATAGAACCCATAGTATTTCATAGCGACGCAATTTATGTGTTAATTTGTCAATGTGATGGAACGAGGGTTGCAGTATAGAAGGAATAGTGCATCGGAAAGGGGATACATGTATCCCAAAAGAAAATCCAATCGTTTCCATAGAAACGTCAAACGTTTTAGAAGGAGATGTCATAGAACCCATAATTTTTCATAGCGACATAATTTCTGTGTTAAAAAGTCAATGTGAGGGGCCGAGGGATCCAGTAAAGAAGGAATAAAGCATCCGAAAGGAAATACTCGTATCCCAAAACAAAATCCTTCATTCTCCATTGAAACGTTACTCCACTTCGAAGGAGATGTCATAGAACACATAGTATTTCATGGCGTCGATATTTCTGCATTAATTCGTCAATGTGAGGGAGCGAGGAATGCAGTAAAGAAGGAATAGTGCATCGCAAAGGAGATACACGTATCCCAAAAGAAAGTCCTTTTGTTTCCATAGAATCGTTACTCTATTTAGAAGGAGAAGTCTTAGAACGCATAGTATTTAATAGCGACGCCATTTCTGTGTTAATTCGTCAATGTGAGGAAGCGAGGGATGCTGTAAAAATAGGAATAGTTCATCGGAAAGGAGATAGTCGAATCCCAAAAAGAAAACCTGTCGTTTCCATAGAAACGTCACTCGTTTTAGAAGGAGATATCATAGAACCAATAGTATTTCATGGCGACGCAATTTCTGTGTTAAAACGTCAATGTGAGGAAGCGAGGGATGCAGTAAAGGAGGAAAAAGTGCATCGGAAAGGAGATACTCGTATACCAAAAGAAGATCCTGTCGTTTTCTTAGAAACGTTGCTCGATTTAGAAGGGGATGTCACAGATCCCATAGTATTTCATAGCGACGCAATTTCTGTGTTAATACGTCAATGTGAGGGAGCGAGGGATGCAGTAAAGAAAGAATAGTGCAACGGAATGGAAATACTCGTATCCCAAAAGGATATCCTGTCGCTTGCATAGAAACGTTACTAGATTTAGAAGGAGTATAATAGAACCCATTGTATTTCATAGCGACGCAATTTCTGTGTTCATTCGTCAATGTGAGGGATCGAGGGATGCAGTAAAGAAGGAATAGTGCATCGGACAGGGGGTTCTCGTGTCCCAAAAGAAAATCCTGTCGTTTTCATAGAAAGGTTACTCGAATTAGAAGAGATCTCATAGAACCCGTAGTATTTCATAGAGACGCAATTTCTGTGTTAATTAGCCAATGTGAGGGAGCGAGGGATGCAGTAAAGAAGGAATAGTCCTTCGGAAAGGGGATACTCGTATCCCAAAAGAAAATCTAATCGTTTCCATAGAAACGTTAATCGATTTAGAACGAGATGTCATAGAACACATAGTATTTCATAGCGACGCAATATCTGTGTTAATTCGTCAATGTGAGGGAGCGAGGGATGCAATTAAGAAGGAATAGTGCATCGGAAAGGAGATAGCCGCAAACCAAAAGAAAATCCTGTCGTTTCCATAGAATCGTTACTCGAATTAGAAGGAGATGTCATAGATCCCATAGTATTTTACAGCGACGCAATATCTGTGTTAATTCGTCAATGTGATGGAGCGAGGGATGCAGTAAAGAAGGAATAGTGCATCGGAAAGGAGATACTCGGATCCCAAAAGGAAGTCCTGTCGTTTCCATAGAAACGGTACTCGATTTAGATGGAGATGTCATAGAACTAATTTTATTTCAGCGCGACGCAATTTCTGTGTTAATTCGTCAATGTGATGGAGCGAGGGATGCAGTAAAGTAGGAATAGTGCATCGGAAAGAAGATACTCGTATCCCAAAAGAAAATCCTGTCGTTTCCATAGAAACGATACTCGATTTGGAAGGGGATGTCGTAGATCGCATAGTATTAAACAGCGACCCAATTTCTGTGTTAGTTCGTCTATATGAGGGGGCGAGGGTTGCAATAAAGAAGGAATAGTGCATTTGAAAGGAGATAATCGTATCCCAAAAGAAAATCGTCTCGTTTCCATTGAAACGTTACCCGATTTAGATGGAGATGTCATAGATCCCATAGTATTTAACAGCGACATAATTTCTGTGTGAATTCGTCAATGTGAGCGAGCGATGGATGCAGTAAAGAAGGAATAAAGCATCGGAAAGGGGGTTCTCATATCCCAAAAGATAATCCTGTCGTTTCCATAGAAACGTTACTCGAATTAGAAGAGATCTCATAGAACCCATAGTATTTCACAGTGACGCAACTTATGTGTTAATTCGACAATGTGACGGGGCGACGGATGCAGGAAAGAAGAAATAGTGCATCGGAAAGGGGATACTCGTATCCCAAAAGATATTCCTATCGTTTCCTTAGAATCGTTACTCGATTTAGAAGGAAATGTCATAGAACCCATAATATTTCATAACGACGCAATTTATGTGTTAATTTGTCAATGTGATGGAGCGAGGGATGCAGTAAAGAAGGAATAGCGCATCGGGATGGAGATAGTCGTATCCCAAAAGAAAATCCTTTCGTTTCCATAGAAACGTTCCTAATTTTGAAGGAGATGTCATAGAACACATAGTATTTCATAGCGACGCAATTTCTGTGTTAATTTGTCAATGTGAGGGAGCGATGGATGCAGTAAAGAAAGAATAGTGCATCGGAAAGGGGGTTGTCGTATCCCAAAAGAAAATCCTGTCGTTTCCATTGAAACGTTACTCGATTTAGAGGAGATCCCATAGAACCCATAGTATTTCATAGGGACGCAATTTCTGTGTTACTTTGCCAATGTGAGGGAGCGAGGGATGCAGTAAAGTAGGAATAGTGCATCGGAAAGGAGATACTCGTATCCCAAAAGAAAATCCTGTGGTTTCCATAGAAACGTTACTCGATTTAGAAAGAGTTGTCATAGAACCCATAGTATTTCGTAGCGACGCAATTTCTGTGTTAATTCGTCATTGTGAGGGAGCGAGGGATGCAGTAAAGAAGGAATAGTGCATCGGAAAGGAGACAGTCGTATCCCAAAAATTAATCCCGTCGTATCCATAGAAACGTTACTCAATTTAGAAGGAGAAGTCGTAGAACGAATAGTATTTCATAGCGACGCCATTTCTGTGTTAATTCGTCAATGTGACCGAGCGAGAGATGTAGTGAAGAAGGAATAGTGCATCGGAAAGGAGATAGTCGTATCCCAAAAGAAAATCCTGTCGTTTCAATAGAGACGTTACCCGATTTTGATGGAGACGTCCTAGAACCAATAGTATTTCATAGCGACGCAATTTCTTTGTTAATTCGTGAATGTGAAGGAGCGAGGGATGCAGTAAAGAAGGAATAGTGCATCGGAAAGGAGACAGTCGTACCCCAAAGATTAATCCCGTAGTATCCATAGAAACGTTACTCAATTTAGAAGGAGAAGTCGTAGAACGAATAGTATTTCATAGCGACGCCATTTCTGTGTTAATTCGTCAATGTGACCGAGCGAGGGATGCAGTAAAGAAGGAATAGTGCATCGGAAAGGGGACACTTGTATCCCAAAAGAAAATCCAATCGTTTCCATAGAAACGTTACTCGTTTCAGATCGAGATGTCATAGAACCCATAGTATCTTATAGCGACGCAATTTCTGTGTTAATTCGTCAATGTGATGGAGCGAGGGATGCAGTAAAGTAGGAATAGTGCATAGGAAAGGGGATACTCGTATCCCAAAAGATATTCGAATCGTTTCCATAGAAACGTTATTCGATTTAGAACGAGATGTCATAGAACACATAGTATTTCATAGCGACGCAATTTCTGTGTTATTTCGACAATGTGAGGTAGTGAAAGATGCTATTAAGAAGGAATATGCATCGGAAAGGAGATAGCCGTATCCCAAAAGAAAATCATCTTGCTTCAATAGAAACGTTACCCGATATGGAAGGAGATGTCATTGAAGCCATAGTATTTCATAGCGACGCAATTTCTGTGTTAATTCGTCTATGTGAGGGGGCGAGGGTTGCAATAAAGAAGGAATAGTGCATTTGAAAGGAGATAATCGTATCCCAAAAGAAAATCGTCTCGTTTCCACTGAAACGTTACCCGATTTAGAAGGAGATGTCTTAGAACCAATAGTATTTCATAGCGACGCAATTTCTGTGTTAATTCGTCAATGTGATGGAGCCAGGGATGAAGTAAAGATAGTATAGTGCATCGGAAAGGAGATACTCGTATTCCTAATGGAAAACCTTTCGTTTCCATAGAAGCGTTACTCGATTTAGAATGAGAAGCCATAAAACCCATAGTGTTTCATAGTGACGCAATTTCTGTGTTAATCCGACAATGTGACGGAGCGAGGGTGCAGTAAAGAAGAAATAGTGCATCGGAAAGGGGATACTCGTATCCCAAAAGATATTCGAATCGTTTCCATAGAAACGTTATTCGATTTAGAAGGAGATGTCATAGAACCAATAGTATTTCATAGCGACGCTATTTCTGTGTTAATTCGTCAATGTGATGGAGCCAGGGATGAAGTAAAGATAGTATAGTGCATCGGAAAGGAGATACTGGTATTCCAAATCGAAAACCTTTCGTTTCCATAGAAACGTTACTCGATTTAGAATGAGAAGCCATATAGAAATGGAAATGTCGTGTGGCTAGGGCCTCCCGTCGGGTAGACCGTTCGCCTGGTATAGGTCTTTCGATTTGACGCCACTTCGGCGACCTGCGCGTCGATGGGGATGAAATGATGATGATTAGGACAACACAACACCCAGTCCCTGAGCGGAGAAAATTTCCGACCCAGCCGGGAATCGAACCCGGGCCCTTAGGATTGACAGTCTGTCACGCTGACCACTCAGCTACCGGGGCGGACATGAGAAGCCATAGAACTCATAGTGTTTCATAGTGACGCAATTTGTGTGTTAATCCGACAATGTGACGGAGCGAGGGTGCAGTATAGAAGAAATAGTGCATCGGAAAGGGGATACTCGTAACCCAAAAGATATTCCTATCGTTTCAAAAGAAACGTTACTCGATTTAGAAGGAGATGTCATAGAACCCATTGTATTTCACAGCGATGCAATTTCTGTGTTAATTCGTCAATGTGATGTAGCGAGGGATGCAGTAAAGAAGTAATAGTGCATCGGAAAGGAGATACTCGTCCCAAAAGAAAATCCTGTTGTTTCCATAGAAACGTTACTCGATTTAGAAGGAGAAGTCTCAGAACGCGTAGTATTTCATAGCGACGCAATTTCTGTGTTAATTCGCCAATGTGAGGGAGCGCGGGATGCAGTAAAGAAGGAATAGTGCATCGGGAATGAGATACACGTATCCCAAAAGAAAATCCTGTCGTTTCCATAGAAACGTTACTTGATTTAGAAGAAGGTGTGATAGAACCCACAGTATTTCACAGCGACGCAATTTCTGTGTTAATTCGTCAATGTGATGGAGCGAGGGATGGAGTAAAGAAGGAATAGTGCATCGGAAAGGGGATACTCGTATCCCAAAAGATATTCCTATCGTTTCCTTAGAAACGTTACTCGATTTAGAAGGAAATGTGATAGAACCCATAGTATTTCATAACGACGCAGTTTATGTGTTAATTTGACAATGTTATGGGGCGAGGGATGCAGTAAAGAAGGAATAGTGCATCGGAAAAGACATACTCGTATCCCAAAACAAAATCCTCTCGTTTCCATAGAAACGTTACTCGATTTAGAAGGAGAAGCCATAGTACCCACAATATCTCATAGTGACGCAATTAATGTGTTAATTCGTCAATGTGATGGAGCCAGGGATGCAGTAAAGAAGGAATAGTGCATCGGAAAGGGGTTACCCGTATCCCAAAAGAAATTCCTATCCTTTCCATAGAAACGTTACTCCATTTAGAAGGAGTCGTCATAGAACCCATAGTATTTCATAGCGACGCAATTTCTGTGTTATTTCGTCTATGTGAGGGAGCGAGGGATGCAATAAAGAAGGAATAATGCATTTGAAAGGAGATAATCGTTTCCCAAAAGAAAATCGTCTGGTTTCAATTCAAACGTTACCCGATATAGAAGGAGATGTCATAGACCCCATAGTATTTCATAGCGACGCAATTTCTTTGTTAATTCGTCAATGTGAATTAGCGAGGGATGCAGTAAAGAAGGTAATGTGCGTCGGAAAGGAGATAGTCATATCCGTAAAGAAAATCATGTCGTTCCATAGAAACGTTACTCGATTTAGAAGGAGAGGTCATGGAAAACATAGTATTTCATAGCGACGGAAATTCTGTGTTAACTGGTCAGTTTGAGGGATGCTGTAAAATTAGGAATAGTGCATCGGAAAGGAGATAGTCGAATCCCACAGGGATATCCTGTCGTTTCCGTAGAAACGTTACTTGTTTTAGAAGGAGATGTCATAGAACCCGTAGTATTTCATAGCGGCGCTATTTCTGTGTTAATTCGTCAATGTGAAGGAGCGAGGGATGCAGTAAATAAGGAATTGGGCATCGGGAAGGAGATAGTCGTATCCCAAAAGAAAATCCTGTCGTTTCCATAGGAACGTTACTCGATTTAGAAGGAGAGGTCATGGAAAACATAGTATTTCATAGCGACGCAATTTCTGTGTTAATTCGTCAGTGTGATGGAACGAGGGATGCAGTAATGAAGGAATAGTGCATGGGGAAGGAGATACTCGTATCCCAAAAGAAAATCCTGTCGTTTCCATAGAACCGTTACTCGATTTAGAAGTAGTAGTCCTTGATCCCATAGTATTTCATGGCGACGCAATTTCTGTGTTAATTGGTCAGTGTGATTGATCGAGGGATGCAGTATAGAAGGAATAGTGCATCGGAAAGGAGATATTCGTATCCCTAAAGATAATCCTGTCATTTCCATAGAAACGTTACTCGATTTAGAAGGAGGTGTCATAGAACACATAGTATTTCATAGCGACGCAATTTCTGTGTCAATTCGTCAATCTCAGGTAGCGAGGGATCCAGTAAAGAAGAAATAGTGCATCAGAAAGGAGTTAGTCGTATCGCAAAAGAAATTCCTGTTGTTTCCATAGATACGTTACTCGATTCAGAAGGGATTGTCATAGAACCAATACTATTTCATAGCGACGCAATTTCTGTGTTAATTTGTCAATTTGAGGGAGCGAGGGATGCAGTAAAGAAGAAATAGTGCATCGGAAGCGAGATACTCGTATCCCAAATGAAAATCCTGTGGTTTCCATAGAAACGTTACTCGATTTAGAAGGAGATGTCATAAACCCATAGTAGTTCATAGCGACGCAATTTCTGTGTTAATTCGTCATTGTGACCGAGCGAGGGAAGCAGTGAAGAAGGAATAGTGCATCGGAAAGAAAGGAACTCGTAACCCAAAAGAAATTCCTGTCGTTTCCATAGAAACTTAACTCGATGTAGACGGAGTTGTCATAGAACTCATGGTATATCATAGCGACGCAATTTCTGTGTTAAATGGTCATTTGAGGGAGCGAGGTATGCTGTAAAGAAGGAATAGTGCATCGAAAAGGAGATAGTCGTATCCCAAAAGGAAATCCAGTCGTTCCATAGAAGGGTTACTCGATTTAGACGGAGGTGTCATAGAACACATAGTATTTCATAGCGACGCAATTTCTGTGTCAATTCGTCAATCTCAGGTAGCGAGGGATCCAGTAAAGAAGAAATAGTGCATCAGAAAGGAGATACTCGTATCCCAAACGAGAATCCTGTCTTTTCCATAGAACCGTTACTCGATATAGAAGTGGATGTCATTGAACGCATAATATTTCATAGCGACGCACTTTCTGTGTTAATTCGTTAGTGTGATTGATGGAGGGATGCAGTTAAGAAGGAATAGAGCATCGGAAAGGAGATACTCGTATCCCAACAAAAATCCTGTCGTTTCCAAAGGAACGTTACTCGATTTAGAAGGATATGTCATAGAACTCATAGTATTTCATTGCGACGCAATTCCTGTGTTAACTGGTCAATTTGAGGGAGCGAGGTATGCTGTAAAGAAGGAATAGTGCATCGGAAACGAGATAGTCGTATCCCAAATGGAATTCCTGTCGTTTCCATAGAAACGTTACTCGATTTAGAAGGAGATGTCATAGAACACATATTAATTCATAGCGACGCAAGTTATGTTTTATTTCTTCCATGTGAAGGAGCGAGGGATGCATTAAAAATGGAAATGTGCATCGGAAAATAGATAGTCGTATCCCAGAAAGAAAAATCCCGTCGTTTCCATAGAAACATTACTCGATTTAGAAGCAGAAGTCTTACAACCCATAGTATTTCATAGCGACGCAATTTCTCTGTTAATTCGTCAATGTGAGGGAGCGAGGGATGAAGTAAAGAACGAATAGTGCATCGGAAAGGTGAGACTCGTATCCCAAATGAAAATCCTGTCGTTTCCAAAGAAACGTAATTCGATTCAGAAGGAGACGTCATAGAACCCATAGTATTTCATAGCGACGCAATTTCTGTGTTAATTCGTCATTGTGAGGGAGCGAGGGATTCAGTAAAGAAGGAAAATTGCATCGGGAAGGAGGTAGTCGTATCCCAAAAGAAGATCCTGTCGTTTCCATAGAGACATTACTCGATTTAGAAAGAGATGCCATACAACCATTGTATTTCATAGCGACGCAATTTCTGTGTTAATTCGTCAATGTGAGGGAGCGAGGGATGCAGTAAAGAAGGAATAGTGCATCGGAAAGGAGATACTCGTTTCCCAAAGAAAGTCCTGTCCTTTCCATAGAAACGTTACTCGATTTAGAAACAGATGTCGTAGAAACCCATAGTATTTCTTAGCGACGCAATTTCTGTGTTAATTCGTCATTGTGAGTGAGCGAGGGATGCAGTAAAGATGGAATAGTGCATCGGAAAGGAGATACTCATATCCCAAAAGAAAATCCTGTGGTTTCCATAGAAACGTTACTCGACTTAGAAGGAGATGTCATAGAACCCATAGTAGTTCATAGCGACGCGATTTCTGTGTTAATTCGTCAATGGACCGAGCGAATGATGCAGTAAAGAAGGAATAGTGCATCGGAAAGGAGATACTCGTATCCCAAAAGAAAATCCTGTGGTTTCCATAGAAACGTTACTCGACTTAGAAGGAGATGTCATAGAACCCATAGTAGTTCATAGCGACGCGATTTCCGTGTTAATTCGTCAATGGACCGAGCGAGGGATGCAGTAAAGAAGGAATAGTGCATCGGAAAGGAGATACTCGTCCCAAAAGAAAATCCTGTCGTTTCCATAGAAACGTTACTCGATTTAGAAGGAGATGTGATAGAACCCACAGTATTTCACAGCGACGCAATTTCTGCGTTAATTCGTCAATGTGATGGAGCGAGGGATGGAGTAAAGAAGGAATAGTGCATCGGAAAGGGGATACTCGTATCCCAGAAGATATTCCTATCGTTTCCTTAGAAACATTACTCGACTTAGAAGGAAATGTCATAGAACCCATAGTATTTCATAACGACGCAATTTATGTGTTAATTTGACAATGTTATGGGGCGAGGGATGCAGTAAAGCTGGAATAGTGCATCGGAAAGGAGATACTCGTATCCCAAAAGAAAATCCTTTCGTTTCCATAGAAAAATTACCCGTTTTGAAGGAGATGTCTTAGAACTCATAGTATTTCATTGCGACGCAATTTCTGTGATCATTCGTGAATGTGATGGAGCGAGGGATGCAGTTAAGAAGGTGTTGTGCGTCGGAAAGGAGATAGTCATATCCGAAAAGAGAATCATGTCGTTCTATAGAAAAGTTACTCGATTTTGAAGGAGAAATCATAGAACCCATAGCATTTCATAGCGACGCAATTTATGTGTCAATTTGTCAATGTTATGGGGCGAGGGATGCAGAAAAGAAGGAATAGTGCATCGGAAAGGAGATACTCGTATCCCAAAAGAAAATCGAATCGTTTCCATAGAAACGTTACTCGATTTAGAAGGAAATGTCATAGAACCCATAGTATTTCATAGCGACGCAATTTCTGTATTATTTCGTCTATGTGCGGGAGCGAGGGATGCAATAAAGAAGGAATAGTGCATTTGAAAGGAGATAATCGTTTCCCAAAAGAGAATCGTCTGGTTTCAATTGAAACGTTACTCGATTTAGAGGGAGATGTCATAGAACCCATAGTATTTCATAGCGACGCAATTTCTTTGTTAATTCGTGAATGTGAAGGAGCGAGGGATGCAGTAAATAAGGTATTGTGCGTCGGAAAGGAGATAGTCATATCCGAAAAGAAAATCATGTCGTTCCACAGAAACGTTACTCGATTTTGAAGGAGAAGTCATAGAACCCATAGTATTTCGTAGCGACGCAATTTATGTGTTAATTTGTCAATGTGATGGAGCGAGGGATGCAGTAAAGAAGAAATAGTGCATCGGAAATGGGATACTCGTATCCCAAAAGAAAATCCAATCGTTTCCATAGAAACGTTACTCGTTTTCGAACGAGATGACATAGAACCCATAGTATTTCATAGCGACGCATTTTCTGTGTCAATTCATCAATGTGAGGGAGCGAGGGATGCAATTAAGAAGGAATAGGGCATCGGAAAGGAGATAGCCGTATCCCAAAAGTAAATCCTGTCGTTTCCATAGAAACATTACTTGATTTAGAAGGAGAGGTCATGGAAAACATAGTATTTCATAGCGACGCACTTTCTGTGTTAACTGGTCAATTTGAGGGAGCGAGGGATGCTGTAAAAATAGGAATAGTGCATCGGAGAGGAGATAGTCGAATCCCACAGGGAAATCCTGTCGTTTCCATAGAAACGTTACTCGTTTTAGAAGGAGATGTCATAGAACCCGTAGTATTTCATAGCGACGCAATTTCTGTGTTAATTCGTCAATGTGAAGGAGCGAGGGATGCAGTAAATAAGGAATTGGGCATCGGGAAGGAGATAGTCGTATCGCAAAAGAAAATCCTGTCGTTTCCATAGAACCGTTACTCGATTTAGAAGTAGTAGTCCTTTATCCCATAGTATTTCATGCCGACGCAATTTCTGTGTTAATTGGTCAGTGTGATTGATCGAGTGATGCAGTATAGAAGGAATAGTGCATCGGAAAGGAGATATTCGTATCCCTAAAGATAATCCTGTCATTTCCATAGAAACGTTACTCGATTTAGAAGGAGGTGTCATAGAACCCATGGTATTTCGTAGCGACGCAATTTCTGTGTTAATTCGTCATTGTGAGGGGGCGAGGGATTCAGTAAAGAAGGAAAATTGCATCGGAAAGGAGGTAGTCGTATCCCAAAAGAAGATCCTGTCGTTTCCATAGAGACATTACTCGATTTAGAAAGAGATGCCATACAACCATTGTATTTCATAGCGACGCAATTTCTGTGTTAATTCGTCAATGTGAGGGAGCGAGGGATGCAGTAAAGAACGAATAGTGCATCGGAAAGGAGATAGACGTATGCCAAACGAAAGTCCTGTCGTTTCCATAGGAACGTTACTCGATTTAGAAGGAGAGGTCATGGAAAACATAGTATTTCATAGCGACGCAATTTCTGTGTTAATTCGTCAGTGTGATGGAACGAGGGATGCAGTAATGAAGGAATAGTGCATGGGGAAGGAGATACTCGTATCCCAAAAGAAAATCCTGTCGTTTCCATAGAACCGTTACTCGATTTAGAAGTAGTAGTCCTTGATCCCATAGTATTTCATGGCGACGCAATTTCTGTGTTAATTGGTCAGTGTGATTGATCGAGGGATGCAGTATAGAAGGAATAGTGCATCGGAAAGGAGATATTCGTATCCCTAAAGATAATCCTGTCATTTCCATAGAAACGTTACTCGATTTAGAAGGAGGTGTCATAGAACACATAGTATTTCATAGCGACGCAATTTCTGTGTCAATTCGTCAATCTCAGGTAGCGAGGGATCCAGTAAAGAAGAAATAGTGCATCAGAAAGGAGTTAGTCGTATCGCAAAAGAAATTCCTGTTGTTTCCATAGATACGTTACTCGATTCAGAAGGGATTGTCATAGAACCAATACTATTTCATAGCGACGCAATTTCTGTGTTAATTTGTCAATTTGAGGGAGCGAGGGATGCAGTAAAGAAGAAATAGTGCATCGGAAGCGAGATACTCGTATCCCAAATGAAAATCCTGTGGTTTCCATAGAAACGTTACTCGATTTAGAAGGAGATGTCATAAACCCATAGTAGTTCATAGCGACGCAATTTCTGTGTTAATTCGTCATTGTGACCGAGCGAGGGAAGCAGTGAAGAAGGAATAGTGCATCGGAAAGAAAGGAACTCGTAACCCAAAAGAAATTCCTGTCGTTTCCATAGAAACTTAACTCGATGTAGACGGAGTTGTCATAGAACTCATGGTATATCATAGCGACGCAATTTCTGTGTTAAATGGTCATTTGAGGGAGCGAGGTATGCTGTAAAGAAGGAATAGTGCATCGAAAAGGAGATAGTCGTATCCCAAAAGGAAATCCAGTCGTTCCATAGAAGGGTTACTCGATTTAGACGGAGGTGTCATAGAACACATAGTATTTCATAGCGACGCAATTTCTGTGTCAATTCGTCAATCTCAGGTAGCGAGGGATCCAGTAAAGAAGAAATAGTGCATCAGAAAGGAGATACTCGTATCCCAAACGAGAATCCTGTCTTTTCCATAGAACCGTTACTCGATATAGAAGTGGATGTCATTGAACGCATAATATTTCATAGCGACGCACTTTCTGTGTTAATTCGTTAGTGTGATTGATGGAGGGATGCAGTTAAGAAGGAATAGAGCATCGGAAAGGAGATACTCGTATCCCAACAAAAATCCTGTCGTTTCCAAAGGAACGTTACTCGATTTAGAAGGATATGTCATAGAACTCATAGTATTTCATTGCGACGCAATTCCTGTGTTAACTGGTCAATTTGAGGGAGCGAGGTATGCTGTAAAGAAGGAATAGTGCATCGGAAACGAGATAGTCGTATCCCAAATGGAATTCCTGTCGTTTCCATAGAAACGTTACTCGATTTAGAAGGAGATGTCATAGAACACATATTAATTCATAGCGACGCAAGTTATGTTTTATTTCTTCCATGTGAAGGAGCGAGGGATGCATTAAAAATGGAAATGTGCATCGGAAAATAGATAGTCGTATCCCAGAAAGAAAAATCCCGTCGTTTCCATAGAAACATTACTCGATTTAGAAGCAGAAGTCTTACAACCCATAGTATTTCATAGCGACGCAATTTCTCTGTTAATTCGTCAATGTGAGGGAGCGAGGGATGAAGTAAAGAACGAATAGTGCATCGGAAAGGTGAGACTCGTATCCCAAATGAAAATCCTGTCGTTTCCAAAGAAACGTAATTCGATTCAGAAGGAGACGTCATAGAACCCATAGTATTTCATAGCGACGCAATTTCTGTGTTAATTCGTCATTGTGAGGGAGCGAGGGATTCAGTAAAGAAGGAAAATTGCATCGGGAAGGAGGTAGTCGTATCCCAAAAGAAGATCCTGTCGTTTCCATAGAGACATTACTCGATTTAGAAAGAGATGCCATACAACCATTGTATTTCATAGCGACGCAATTTCTGTGTTAATTCGTCAATGTGAGGGAGCGAGGGATGCAGTAAAGAAGGAATAGTGCATCGGAAAGGAGATACTCGTTTCCCAAAGAAAGTCCTGTCCTTTCCATAGAAACGTTACTCGATTTAGAAACAGATGTCGTAGAAACCCATAGTATTTCTTAGCGACGCAATTTCTGTGTTAATTCGTCATTGTGAGTGAGCGAGGGATGCAGTAAAGATGGAATAGTGCATCGGAAAGGAGATACTCATATCCCAAAAGAAAATCCTGTGGTTTCCATAGAAACGTTACTCGACTTAGAAGGAGATGTCATAGAACCCATAGTAGTTCATAGCGACGCGATTTCTGTGTTAATTCGTCAATGGACCGAGCGAATGATGCAGTAAAGAAGGAATAGTGCATCGGAAAGGAGATACTCGTATCCCAAAAGAAAATCCTGTGGTTTCCATAGAAACGTTACTCGACTTAGAAGGAGATGTCATAGAACCCATAGTAGTTCATAGCGACGCGATTTCCGTGTTAATTCGTCAATGGACCGAGCGAGGGATGCAGTAAAGAAGGAATAGTGCATCGGAAAGGAGATACTCGTCCCAAAAGAAAATCCTGTCGTTTCCATAGAAACGTTACTCGATTTAGAAGGAGATGTGATAGAACCCACAGTATTTCACAGCGACGCAATTTCTGCGTTAATTCGTCAATGTGATGGAGCGAGGGATGGAGTAAAGAAGGAATAGTGCATCGGAAAGGGGATACTCGTATCCCAGAAGATATTCCTATCGTTTCCTTAGAAACATTACTCGACTTAGAAGGAAATGTCATAGAACCCATAGTATTTCATAACGACGCAATTTATGTGTTAATTTGACAATGTTATGGGGCGAGGGATGCAGTAAAGCTGGAATAGTGCATCGGAAAGGAGATACTCGTATCCCAAAAGAAAATCCTTTCGTTTCCATAGAAAAATTACCCGTTTTGAAGGAGATGTCTTAGAACTCATAGTATTTCATTGCGACGCAATTTCTGTGATCATTCGTGAATGTGATGGAGCGAGGGATGCAGTTAAGAAGGTGTTGTGCGTCGGAAAGGAGATAGTCATATCCGAAAAGAGAATCATGTCGTTCTATAGAAAAGTTACTCGATTTTGAAGGAGAAATCATAGAACCCATAGCATTTCATAGCGACGCAATTTATGTGTCAATTTGTCAATGTTATGGGGCGAGGGATGCAGAAAAGAAGGAATAGTGCATCGGAAAGGAGATACTCGTATCCCAAAAGAAAATCGAATCGTTTCCATAGAAACGTTACTCGATTTAGAAGGAAATGTCATAGAACCCATAGTATTTCATAGCGACGCAATTTCTGTATTATTTCGTCTATGTGCGGGAGCGAGGGATGCAATAAAGAAGGAATAGTGCATTTGAAAGGAGATAATCGTTTCCCAAAAGAGAATCGTCTGGTTTCAATTGAAACGTTACTCGATTTAGAGGGAGATGTCATAGAACCCATAGTATTTCATAGCGACGCAATTTCTTTGTTAATTCGTGAATGTGAAGGAGCGAGGGATGCAGTAAATAAGGTATTGTGCGTCGGAAAGGAGATAGTCATATCCGAAAAGAAAATCATGTCGTTCCACAGAAACGTTACTCGATTTTGAAGGAGAAGTCATAGAACCCATAGTATTTCGTAGCGACGCAATTTATGTGTTAATTTGTCAATGTGATGGAGCGAGGGATGCAGTAAAGAAGAAATAGTGCATCGGAAATGGGATACTCGTATCCCAAAAGAAAATCCAATCGTTTCCATAGAAACGTTACTCGTTTTCGAACGAGATGACATAGAACCCATAGTATTTCATAGCGACGCATTTTCTGTGTCAATTCATCAATGTGAGGGAGCGAGGGATGCAATTAAGAAGGAATAGGGCATCGGAAAGGAGATAGCCGTATCCCAAAAGTAAATCCTGTCGTTTCCATAGAAACATTACTTGATTTAGAAGGAGAGGTCATGGAAAACATAGTATTTCATAGCGACGCACTTTCTGTGTTAACTGGTCAATTTGAGGGAGCGAGGGATGCTGTAAAAATAGGAATAGTGCATCGGAGAGGAGATAGTCGAATCCCACAGGGAAATCCTGTCGTTTCCATAGAAACGTTACTCGTTTTAGAAGGAGATGTCATAGAACCCGTAGTATTTCATAGCGACGCAATTTCTGTGTTAATTCGTCAATGTGAAGGAGCGAGGGATGCAGTAAATAAGGAATTGGGCATCGGGAAGGAGATAGTCGTATCGCAAAAGAAAATCCTGTCGTTTCCATAGAACCGTTACTCGATTTAGAAGTAGTAGTCCTTTATCCCATAGTATTTCATGCCGACGCAATTTCTGTGTTAATTGGTCAGTGTGATTGATCGAGTGATGCAGTATAGAAGGAATAGTGCATCGGAAAGGAGATATTCGTATCCCTAAAGATAATCCTGTCATTTCCATAGAAACGTTACTCGATTTAGAAGGAGGTGTCATAGAACCCATGGTATTTCGTAGCGACGCAATTTCTGTGTTAATTCGTCATTGTGAGGGGGCGAGGGATTCAGTAAAGAAGGAAAATTGCATCGGAAAGGAGGTAGTCGTATCCCAAAAGAAGATCCTGTCGTTTCCATAGAGACATTACTCGATTTAGAAAGAGATGCCATACAACCATTGTATTTCATAGCGACGCAATTTCTGTGTTAATTCGTCAATGTGAGGGAGCGAGGGATGCAGTAAAGAACGAATAGTGCATCGGAAAGGAGATAGACGTATGCCAAACGAAAGTCCTGTCGTTTCCATAGGAACGTTACTCGATTTAGAAGGAGAGGTCATGGAAAACATAGTATTTCATAGCGACGCAATTTCTGTGTTAATTCGTCAGTGTGATGGAACGAGGGATGCAGTAATGAAGGAATAGTGCATGGGGAAGGAGATACTCGTATCCCAAAAGAAAATCCTGTCGTTTCCATAGAACCGTTACTCGATTTAGAAGTAGTAGTCCTTGATCCCATAGTATTTCATGGCGACGCAATTTCTGTGTTAATTGGTCAGTGTGATTGATCGAGGGATGCAGTATAGAAGGAATAGTGCATCGGAAAGGAGATATTCGTATCCCTAAAGATAATCCTGTCATTTCCATAGAAACGTTACTCGATTTAGAAGGAGGTGTCATAGAACACATACTATTTCATAGCGACGCAATTTCTGTGTCAATTCGTCAATCTCAGGTAGCGAGGGATCCAGTAAAGAAGAAATAGTGCATCAGAAAGGAGTTAGTCGTATCGCAAAAGAAATTCCTGTTGTTTCCATAGATACGTTACTCGATTCAGAAGGGATTGTCATAGAACCAATACTATTTCATAGCGACGCAATTTCTGTGTTAATTTGTCAATTTGAGGGAGCGAGGGATGCAGTAAAGAAGAAATAGTGCATCGGAAGCGAGATACTCGTATCCCAAATGAAAATCCTGTGGTTTCCATAGAAACGTTACTCGATTTAGAAGGAGATGTCATAAACCCATAGTAGTTCATAGCGACGCAATTTCTGTGTTAATTCGTCATTGTGACCGAGCGAGGGAAGCAGTGAAGAAGGAATAGTGCATCGGAAAGAAAGGAACTCGTAACCCAAAAGAAAATCCTGTCGTTTCCATAGAAACTTAACTCGATGTAGACGGAGTTGTCATAGAACTCATGGTATATCATAGCGACGCAATTTCTGTGTTAAATGGTCATTTGAGGGAGCGAGGTATGCTGTAAAGAAGGAATAGTGCATCGAAAAGGAGATAGTCGTATCCCAAAAGGAAATCCCGTCGTTCCATAGAAGGGTTACTCGATTTAGACGGAGGTGTCATAGAACACATAGTATTTCATAGCGACGCAATTTCTGTGTCAATTCGTCAATCTCAGGTAGCGAGGGATCCAGTAAAGAAGAAATAGTGCATCAGAAAGGAGATACTCGTATCCCAAACGAGAATCCTGTCTTTTCCATAGAACCGTTACTCGATATAGAAGTGGATGTCATTGAACGCATAATATTTCATAGCGACGCACTTTCTGTGTTAATTCGTTAGTGTGATTGATGGAGGGATGCAGTTAAGAAGGAATAGAGCATCGGAAAGGAGATACTCGTATCCCAACAAAAATCCTGTCGTTTCCAAAGGAACGTTACTCGATTTAGAAGGATATGTCATAGAACTCATAGTATTTCATTGCGACGCAATTCCTGTGTTAACTGGTCAATTTGAGGGAGCGAGGGATGCTGTAAAGAAGGAATAGTGCATCGGAAACGAGATAGTCGTATCCCAAATGGAATTCCTGTCGTTTCCATAGAAACGTTACTCGATTTAGAAGGAGATGTCATAGAACACATATTAATTCATAGCGACGCAAGTTATGTTTTATTTCTTCCATGTGAAGGAGCGAGGGATGCATTAAAAATGGAAATTTGCATCGGAAAATAGATAGTCGTATCCCAGAAAGAAAAATGCCGTCGTTTCCATAGAAACATTACTCGATTTAGAAGCAGAAGTCTTACAACCCATAGTATTTCATAGCGACGCAATTTCTCTGTTAATTCGTCAATGTGAGGGAGCGAGGGATGAAGTAAAGAACGAATAGTGCATCGGAAAGGTGAGACTCGTATCCCAAATGAAAATCCTGTCGTTTCCAAAGAAACGTAATTCGATTCAGAAGGAGACGTCATAGAACCCATAGTATTTCATAGCGACGCAATTTCTGTGTTAATTCGTCATTGTGAGGGAGCGAGGGATTCAGTAAAGAAGGAAAATTGCATCGGGAAGGAGGTAGTCGTATCCCAAAAGAAGATCCTGTCGTTTCCATAGAGACATTACTCGATTTAGAAAGAGATGCCATACAACCATTGTATTTCATAGCGACGCAATTTCTGTGTTAATTCGTCAATGTGAGGGAGCGAGGGATGCAGTAAAGAAGGAATAGTGCATCGGAAAGGAGATACTCGTTTCCCAAAGAAAGTCCTGTCCTTTCCATAGAAACGTTACTCGATTTAGAAACAGATGTCGTAGAACCCATAGTATTTCATAGCGACGCAATTTCTGTGTTAATTCGTCATTGTGAGTGAGCGAGGGATGCAGTAAAGATGGAATAGTGCATCGGAAAGGAGATACTCATATCCCAAAAGAAAATCCTGTGGTTTCCATAGAAACGTTACTCGACTTAGAAGGAGATGTCATAGAACCCATAGTAGTTCATAGCGACGCGATTTCTGTGTTAATTCGTCAATGGACCGAGCGAATGATGCAGTAAAAAAGGAATAGTGCATCGGAAAGGAGATACTCGTATCCCAAAAGAAAATCCTGTGGTTTCCATAGAAACGTTATTCGATTTAGAACGAGATGTCATAGAACACATAGTATTTCATAGCGACGCAATTTCTGTGTTATTTCGACAATGTGAGGTAGTGAAAGATGCTATTAAGAAGGAATATGCATCGGAAAGGAGATAGCCGTATCCCAAAAGAAAATCATCTTGCTTCAATAGAAACGTTACCCGATATGGAAGGAGATGTCATTGAAGCCATAGTATTTCATAGCGACGCAATTTCTGTGTTAATTCGTCTATGTGAGGGGGCGAGGGTTGCAATAAAGAAGGAATAGTGCATTTGAAAGGAGATAATCGTATCCCAAAAGAAAATCGTCTCGTTTCCACTGAAACGTTACCCGATTTAGAAGGAGATGTCTTAGAACCAATAGTATTTCATAGCGACGCAATTTCTGTGTTAATTCGTCAATGTGATGGAGCCAGGGATGAAGTAAAGATAGTATAGTGCATCGGAAAGGAGATACTCGTATTCCTAATGGAAAACCTTTCGTTTCCATAGAAGCGTTACTCGATTTAGAATGAGAAGCCATAAAACCCATAGTGTTTCATAGTGACGCAATTTCTGTGTTAATCCGACAATGTGACGGAGCGAGGGTGCAGTAAAGAAGAAATAGTGCATCGGAAAGGGGATACTCGTATCCCAAAAGATATTCGAATCGTTTCCATAGAAACGTTATTCGATTTAGAAGGAGATGTCATAGAACCAATAGTATTTCATAGCGACGCTATTTCTGTGTTAATTCGTCAATGTGATGGAGCCAGGGATGAAGTAAAGATAGTATAGTGCATCGGAAAGGAGATACTGGTATTCCAAATCGAAAACCTTTCGTTTCCATAGAAACGTTACTCGATTTAGAATGAGAAGCCATATAGAAATGGAAATGTCGTGTGGCTAGGGCCTCCCGTCGGGTAGACCGTTCGCCTGGTATAGGTCTTTCGATTTGACGCCACTTCGGCGACCTGCGCGTCGATGGGGATGAAATGATGATGATTAGGACAACACAACACCCAGTCCCTGAGCGGAGAAAATTTCCGACCCAGCCGGGAATCGAACCCGGGCCCTTAGGATTGACAGTCTGTCACGCTGACCACTCAGCTACCGGGGCGGACATGAGAAGCCATAGAACTCATAGTGTTTCATAGTGACGCAATTTGTGTGTTAATCCGACAATGTGACGGAGCGAGGGTGCAGTATAGAAGAAATAGTGCATCGGAAAGGGGATACTCGTAACCCAAAAGATATTCCTATCGTTTCAAAAGAAACGTTACTCGATTTAGAAGGAGATGTCATAGAACCCATTGTATTTCACAGCGATGCAATTTCTGTGTTAATTCGTCAATGTGATGTAGCGAGGGATGCAGTAAAGAAGTAATAGTGCATCGGAAAGGAGATACTCGTCCCAAAAGAAAATCCTGTTGTTTCCATAGAAACGTTACTCGATTTAGAAGGAGAAGTCTCAGAACGCGTAGTATTTCATAGCGACGCAATTTCTGTGTTAATTCGCCAATGTGAGGGAGCGCGGGATGCAGTAAAGAAGGAATAGTGCATCGGGAATGAGATACACGTATCCCAAAAGAAAATCCTGTCGTTTCCATAGAAACGTTACTTGATTTAGAAGAAGGTGTGATAGAACCCACAGTATTTCACAGCGACGCAATTTCTGTGTTAATTCGTCAATGTGATGGAGCGAGGGATGGAGTAAAGAAGGAATAGTGCATCGGAAAGGGGATACTCGTATCCCAAAAGATATTCCTATCGTTTCCTTAGAAACGTTACTCGATTTAGAAGGAAATGTGATAGAACCCATAGTATTTCATAACGACGCAGTTTATGTGTTAATTTGACAATGTTATGGGGCGAGGGATGCAGTAAAGAAGGAATAGTGCATCGGAAAAGACATACTCGTATCCCAAAACAAAATCCTCTCGTTTCCATAGAAACGTTACTCGATTTAGAAGGAGAAGCCATAGTACCCACAATATCTCATAGTGACGCAATTAATGTGTTAATTCGTCAATGTGATGGAGCCAGGGATGCAGTAAAGAAGGAATAGTGCATCGGAAAGGGGTTACCCGTATCCCAAAAGAAATTCCTATCCTTTCCATAGAAACGTTACTCCATTTAGAAGGAGTCGTCATAGAACCCATAGTATTTCATAGCGACGCAATTTCTGTGTTATTTCGTCTATGTGAGGGAGCGAGGGATGCAATAAAGAAGGAATAATGCATTTGAAAGGAGATAATCGTTTCCCAAAAGAAAATCGTCTGGTTTCAATTCAAACGTTACCCGATATAGAAGGAGATGTCATAGACCCCATAGTATTTCATAGCGACGCAATTTCTTTGTTAATTCGTCAATGTGAATTAGCGAGGGATGCAGTAAAGAAGGTAATGTGCGTCGGAAAGGAGATAGTCATATCCGTAAAGAAAATCATGTCGTTCCATAGAAACGTTACTCGATTTAGAAGGAGAGGTCATGGAAAACATAGTATTTCATAGCGACGGAAATTCTGTGTTAACTGGTCAGTTTGAGGGATGCTGTAAAATTAGGAATAGTGCATCGGAAAGGAGATAGTCGAATCCCACAGGGATATCCTGTCGTTTCCGTAGAAACGTTACTTGTTTTAGAAGGAGATGTCATAGAACCCGTAGTATTTCATAGCGGCGCTATTTCTGTGTTAATTCGTCAATGTGAAGGAGCGAGGGATGCAGTAAATAAGGAATTGGGCATCGGGAAGGAGATAGTCGTATCCCAAAAGAAAATCCTGTCGTTTCCATAGGAACGTTACTCGATTTAGAAGGAGAGGTCATGGAAAACATAGTATTTCATAGCGACGCAATTTCTGTGTTAATTCGTCAGTGTGATGGAACGAGGGATGCAGTAATGAAGGAATAGTGCATGGGGAAGGAGATACTCGTATCCCAAAAGAAAATCCTGTCGTTTCCATAGAACCGTTACTCGATTTAGAAGTAGTAGTCCTTGATCCCATAGTATTTCATGGCGACGCAATTTCTGTGTTAATTGGTCAGTGTGATTGATCGAGGGATGCAGTATAGAAGGAATAGTGCATCGGAAAGGAGATATTCGTATCCCTAAAGATAATCCTGTCATTTCCATAGAAACGTTACTCGATTTAGAAGGAGGTGTCATAGAACACATAGTATTTCATAGCGACGCAATTTCTGTGTCAATTCGTCAATCTCAGGTAGCGAGGGATCCAGTAAAGAAGAAATAGTGCATCAGAAAGGAGTTAGTCGTATCGCAAAAGAAATTCCTGTTGTTTCCATAGATACGTTACTCGATTCAGAAGGGATTGTCATAGAACCAATACTATTTCATAGCGACGCAATTTCTGTGTTAATTTGTCAATTTGAGGGAGCGAGGGATGCAGTAAAGAAGAAATAGTGCATCGGAAGCGAGATACTCGTATCCCAAATGAAAATCCTGTGGTTTCCATAGAAACGTTACTCGATTTAGAAGGAGATGTCATAAACCCATAGTAGTTCATAGCGACGCAATTTCTGTGTTAATTCGTCATTGTGACCGAGCGAGGGAAGCAGTGAAGAAGGAATAGTGCATCGGAAAGAAAGGAACTCGTAACCCAAAAGAAATTCCTGTCGTTTCCATAGAAACTTAACTCGATGTAGACGGAGTTGTCATAGAACTCATGGTATATCATAGCGACGCAATTTCTGTGTTAAATGGTCATTTGAGGGAGCGAGGTATGCTGTAAAGAAGGAATAGTGCATCGAAAAGGAGATAGTCGTATCCCAAAAGGAAATCCAGTCGTTCCATAGAAGGGTTACTCGATTTAGACGGAGGTGTCATAGAACACATAGTATTTCATAGCGACGCAATTTCTGTGTCAATTCGTCAATCTCAGGTAGCGAGGGATCCAGTAAAGAAGAAATAGTGCATCAGAAAGGAGATACTCGTATCCCAAACGAGAATCCTGTCTTTTCCATAGAACCGTTACTCGATATAGAAGTGGATGTCATTGAACGCATAATATTTCATAGCGACGCACTTTCTGTGTTAATTCGTTAGTGTGATTGATGGAGGGATGCAGTTAAGAAGGAATAGAGCATCGGAAAGGAGATACTCGTATCCCAACAAAAATCCTGTCGTTTCCAAAGGAACGTTACTCGATTTAGAAGGATATGTCATAGAACTCATAGTATTTCATTGCGACGCAATTCCTGTGTTAACTGGTCAATTTGAGGGAGCGAGGTATGCTGTAAAGAAGGAATAGTGCATCGGAAACGAGATAGTCGTATCCCAAATGGAATTCCTGTCGTTTCCATAGAAACGTTACTCGATTTAGAAGGAGATGTCATAGAACACATATTAATTCATAGCGACGCAAGTTATGTTTTATTTCTTCCATGTGAAGGAGCGAGGGATGCATTAAAAATGGAAATGTGCATCGGAAAATAGATAGTCGTATCCCAGAAAGAAAAATCCCGTCGTTTCCATAGAAACATTACTCGATTTAGAAGCAGAAGTCTTACAACCCATAGTATTTCATAGCGACGCAATTTCTCTGTTAATTCGTCAATGTGAGGGAGCGAGGGATGAAGTAAAGAACGAATAGTGCATCGGAAAGGTGAGACTCGTATCCCAAATGAAAATCCTGTCGTTTCCAAAGAAACGTAATTCGATTCAGAAGGAGACGTCATAGAACCCATAGTATTTCATAGCGACGCAATTTCTGTGTTAATTCGTCATTGTGAGGGAGCGAGGGATTCAGTAAAGAAGGAAAATTGCATCGGGAAGGAGGTAGTCGTATCCCAAAAGAAGATCCTGTCGTTTCCATAGAGACATTACTCGATTTAGAAAGAGATGCCATACAACCATTGTATTTCATAGCGACGCAATTTCTGTGTTAATTCGTCAATGTGAGGGAGCGAGGGATGCAGTAAAGAAGGAATAGTGCATCGGAAAGGAGATACTCGTTTCCCAAAGAAAGTCCTGTCCTTTCCATAGAAACGTTACTCGATTTAGAAACAGATGTCGTAGAAACCCATAGTATTTCTTAGCGACGCAATTTCTGTGTTAATTCGTCATTGTGAGTGAGCGAGGGATGCAGTAAAGATGGAATAGTGCATCGGAAAGGAGATACTCATATCCCAAAAGAAAATCCTGTGGTTTCCATAGAAACGTTACTCGACTTAGAAGGAGATGTCATAGAACCCATAGTAGTTCATAGCGACGCGATTTCTGTGTTAATTCGTCAATGGACCGAGCGAATGATGCAGTAAAGAAGGAATAGTGCATCGGAAAGGAGATACTCGTATCCCAAAAGAAAATCCTGTGGTTTCCATAGAAACGTTACTCGACTTAGAAGGAGATGTCATAGAACCCATAGTAGTTCATAGCGACGCGATTTCCGTGTTAATTCGTCAATGGACCGAGCGAGGGATGCAGTAAAGAAGGAATAGTGCATCGGAAAGGAGATACTCGTCCCAAAAGAAAATCCTGTCGTTTCCATAGAAACGTTACTCGATTTAGAAGGAGATGTGATAGAACCCACAGTATTTCACAGCGACGCAATTTCTGCGTTAATTCGTCAATGTGATGGAGCGAGGGATGGAGTAAAGAAGGAATAGTGCATCGGAAAGGGGATACTCGTATCCCAGAAGATATTCCTATCGTTTCCTTAGAAACATTACTCGACTTAGAAGGAAATGTCATAGAACCCATAGTATTTCATAACGACGCAATTTATGTGTTAATTTGACAATGTTATGGGGCGAGGGATGCAGTAAAGCTGGAATAGTGCATCGGAAAGGAGATACTCGTATCCCAAAAAAAAAAAACCTTTCGTTTCCATAGAAAAATTACCCGTTTTGAAGGAGATGTCTTAGAACTCATAGTATTTCATTGCGACGCAATTTCTGTGATCATTCGTGAATGTGATGGAGCGAGGGATGCAGTTAAGAAGGTATTGTGCGTCGGAAAGGAGATAGTCATATCCGAAAAGAGAATCATGTCGTTCTATAGAAAAGTTACTCGATTTTGAAGGAGAAATCATAGAACCCATAGCATTTCATAGCGACGCAATTTATGTGTCAATTTGTCAATGTTATGGGGCGAGGGATGCAGAAAAGAAGGAATAGTGCATCGGAAAGGAGATACTCGTATCCCAAAAGAAAATCGAATCGTTTCCATAGAAACGTTACTCGATTTAGAAGGAAATGTCATAGAACCCATAGTATTTCATAGCGACGCAATTTCTGTATTATTTCGTCTATGTGCGGGAGCGAGGGATGCAATAAAGAAGGAATAGTGCATTTGAAAGGAGATAATCGTTTCCCAAAAGAGAATCGTCTGGTTTCAATTGAAACGTTACTCGATTTAGAGGGAGATGTCATAGAACCCATAGTATTTCATAGCGACGCAATTTCTTTGTTAATTCGTGAATGTGAAGGAGCGAGGGATGCAGTAAATAAGGTATTGTGCGTCGGAAAGGAGATAGTCATATCCGAAAAGAAAATCATGTCGTTCCACAGAAACGTTACTCGATTTTGAAGGAGAAGTCATAGAACCCATAGTATTTCGTAGCGACGCAATTTATGTGTTAATTTGTCAATGTGATGGAGCGAGGGATGCAGTAAAGAAGAAATAGTGCATCGGAAATGGGATACTCGTATCCCAAAAGAAAATCCAATCGTTTCCATAGAAACGTTACTCGTTTTCGAACGAGATGACATAGAACCCATAGTATTTCATAGCGACGCATTTTCTGTGTCAATTCATCAATGTGAGGGAGCGAGGGATGCAATTAAGAAGGAATAGGGCATCGGAAAGGAGATAGCCGTATCCCAAAAGTAAATCCTGTCGTTTCCATAGAAACATTACTTGATTTAGAAGGAGAGGTCATGGAAAACATAGTATTTCATAGCGACGCACTTTCTGTGTTAACTGGTCAATTTGAGGGAGCGAGGGATGCTGTAAAAATAGGAATAGTGCATCGGAGAGGAGATAGTCGAATCCCACAGGGAAATCCTGTCGTTTCCATAGAAACGTTACTCGTTTTAGAAGGAGATGTCATAGAACCCGTAGTATTTCATAGCGACGCAATTTCTGTGTTAATTCGTCAATGTGAAGGAGCGAGGGATGCAGTAAATAAGGAATTGGGCATCGGGAAGGAGATAGTCGTATCGCAAAAGAAAATCCTGTCGTTTCCATAGAACCGTTACTCGATTTAGAAGTAGTAGTCCTTTATCCCATAGTATTTCATGCCGACGCAATTTCTGTGTTAATTGGTCAGTGTGATTGATCGAGTGATGCAGTATAGAAGGAATAGTGCATCGGAAAGGAGATATTCGTATCCCTAAAGATAATCCTGTCATTTCCATAGAAACGTTACTCGATTTAGAAGGAGGTGTCATAGAACCCATGGTATTTCGTAGCGACGCAATTTCTGTGTTAATTCGTCATTGTGAGGGGGCGAGGGATTCAGTAAAGAAGGAAAATTGCATCGGAAAGGAGGTAGTCGTATCCCAAAAGAAGATCCTGTCGTTTCCATAGAGACATTACTCGATTTAGAAAGAGATGCCATACAACCATTGTATTTCATAGCGACGCAATTTCTGTGTTAATTCGTCAATGTGAGGGAGCGAGGGATGCAGTAAAGAACGAATAGTGCATCGGAAAGGAGATAGACGTATGCCAAACGAAAGTCCTGTCGTTTCCATAGGAACGTTACTCGATTTAGAAGGAGAGGTCATGGAAAACATAGTATTTCATAGCGACGCAATTTCTGTGTTAATTCGTCAGTGTGATGGAACGAGGGATGCAGTAATGAAGGAATAGTGCATGGGGAAGGAGATACTCGTATCCCAAAAGAAAATCCTGTCGTTTCCATAGAACCGTTACTCGATTTAGAAGTAGTAGTCCTTGATCCCATAGTATTTCATGGCGACGCAATTTCTGTGTTAATTGGTCAGTGTGATTGATCGAGGGATGCAGTATAGAAGGAATAGTGCATCGGAAAGGAGATATTCGTATCCCTAAAGATAATCCTGTCATTTCCATAGAAACGTTACTCGATTTAGAAGGAGGTGTCATAGAACACATACTATTTCATAGCGACGCAATTTCTGTGTCAATTCGTCAATCTCAGGTAGCGAGGGATCCAGTAAAGAAGAAATAGTGCATCAGAAAGGAGTTAGTCGTATCGCAAAAGAAATTCCTGTTGTTTCCATAGATACGTTACTCGATTCAGAAGGGATTGTCATAGAACCAATACTATTTCATAGCGACGCAATTTCTGTGTTAATTTGTCAATTTGAGGGAGCGAGGGATGCAGTAAAGAAGAAATAGTGCATCGGAAGCGAGATACTCGTATCCCAAATGAAAATCCTGTGGTTTCCATAGAAACGTTACTCGATTTAGAAGGAGATGTCATAAACCCATAGTAGTTCATAGCGACGCAATTTCTGTGTTAATTCGTCATTGTGACCGAGCGAGGGAAGCAGTGAAGAAGGAATAGTGCATCGGAAAGAAAGGAACTCGTAACCCAAAAGAAAATCCTGTCGTTTCCATAGAAACTTAACTCGATGTAGACGGAGTTGTCATAGAACTCATGGTATATCATAGCGACGCAATTTCTGTGTTAAATGGTCATTTGAGGGAGCGAGGTATGCTGTAAAGAAGGAATAGTGCATCGAAAAGGAGATAGTCGTATCCCAAAAGGAAATCCCGTCGTTCCATAGAAGGGTTACTCGATTTAGACGGAGGTGTCATAGAACACATAGTATTTCATAGCGACGCAATTTCTGTGTCAATTCGTCAATCTCAGGTAGCGAGGGATCCAGTAAAGAAGAAATAGTGCATCAGAAAGGAGATACTCGTATCCCAAACGAGAATCCTGTCTTTTCCATAGAACCGTTACTCGATATAGAAGTGGATGTCATTGAACGCATAATATTTCATAGCGACGCACTTTCTGTGTTAATTCGTTAGTGTGATTGATGGAGGGATGCAGTTAAGAAGGAATAGAGCATCGGAAAGGAGATACTCGTATCCCAACAAAAATCCTGTCGTTTCCAAAGGAACGTTACTCGATTTAGAAGGATATGTCATAGAACTCATAGTATTTCATTGCGACGCAATTCCTGTGTTAACTGGTCAATTTGAGGGAGCGAGGGATGCTGTAAAGAAGGAATAGTGCATCGGAAACGAGATAGTCGTATCCCAAATGGAATTCCTGTCGTTTCCATAGAAACGTTACTCGATTTAGAAGGAGATGTCATAGAACACATATTAATTCATAGCGACGCAAGTTATGTTTTATTTCTTCCATGTGAAGGAGCGAGGGATGCATTAAAAATGGAAATTTGCATCGGAAAATAGATAGTCGTATCCCAGAAAGAAAAATGCCGTCGTTTCCATAGAAACATTACTCGATTTAGAAGCAGAAGTCTTACAACCCATAGTATTTCATAGCGACGCAATTTCTCTGTTAATTCGTCAATGTGAGGGAGCGAGGGATGAAGTAAAGAACGAATAGTGCATCGGAAAGGTGAGACTCGTATCCCAAATGAAAATCCTGTCGTTTCCAAAGAAACGTAATTCGATTCAGAAGGAGACGTCATAGAACCCATAGTATTTCATAGCGACGCAATTTCTGTGTTAATTCGTCATTGTGAGGGAGCGAGGGATTCAGTAAAGAAGGAAAATTGCATCGGGAAGGAGGTAGTCGTATCCCAAAAGAAGATCCTGTCGTTTCCATAGAGACATTACTCGATTTAGAAAGAGATGCCATACAACCATTGTATTTCATAGCGACGCAATTTCTGTGTTAATTCGTCAATGTGAGGGAGCGAGGGATGCAGTAAAGAAGGAATAGTGCATCGGAAAGGAGATACTCGTTTCCCAAAGAAAGTCCTGTCCTTTCCATAGAAACGTTACTCGATTTAGAAACAGATGTCGTAGAACCCATAGTATTTCATAGCGACGCAATTTCTGTGTTAATTCGTCATTGTGAGTGAGCGAGGGATGCAGTAAAGATGGAATAGTGCATCGGAAAGGAGATACTCATATCCCAAAAGAAAATCCTGTGGTTTCCATAGAAACGTTACTCGACTTAGAAGGAGATGTCATAGAACCCATAGTAGTTCATAGCGACGCGATTTCTGTGTTAATTCGTCAATGGACCGAGCGAATGATGCAGTAAAAAAGGAATAGTGCATCGGAAAGGAGATACTCGTATCCCAAAAGAAAATCCTGTGGTTTCCATAGAAACGTTATTCGATTTAGAACGAGATGTCATAGAACACATAGTATTTCATAGCGACGCAATTTCTGTGTTATTTCGACAATGTGAGGTAGTGAAAGATGCTATTAAGAAGGAATATGCATCGGAAAGGAGATAGCCGTATCCCAAAAGAAAATCATCTTGCTTCAATAGAAACGTTACCCGATATGGAAGGAGATGTCATTGAAGCCATAGTATTTCATAGCGACGCAATTTCTGTGTTAATTCGTCTATGTGAGGGGGCGAGGGTTGCAATAAAGAAGGAATAGTGCATTTGAAAGGAGATAATCGTATCCCAAAAGAAAATCGTCTCGTTTCCACTGAAACGTTACCCGATTTAGAAGGAGATGTCTTAGAACCAATAGTATTTCATAGCGACGCAATTTCTGTGTTAATTCGTCAATGTGATGGAGCCAGGGATGAAGTAAAGATAGTATAGTGCATCGGAAAGGAGATACTCGTATTCCTAATGGAAAACCTTTCGTTTCCATAGAAGCGTTACTCGATTTAGAATGAGAAGCCATAAAACCCATAGTGTTTCATAGTGACGCAATTTCTGTGTTAATCCGACAATGTGACGGAGCGAGGGTGCAGTAAAGAAGAAATAGTGCATCGGAAAGGGGATACTCGTATCCCAAAAGATATTCGAATCGTTTCCATAGAAACGTTATTCGATTTAGAAGGAGATGTCATAGAACCAATAGTATTTCATAGCGACGCTATTTCTGTGTTAATTCGTCAATGTGATGGAGCCAGGGATGAAGTAAAGATAGTATAGTGCATCGGAAAGGAGATACTGGTATTCCAAATCGAAAACCTTTCGTTTCCATAGAAACGTTACTCGATTTAGAATGAGAAGCCATATAGAAATGGAAATGTCGTGTGGCTAGGGCCTCCCGTCGGGTAGACCGTTCGCCTGGTATAGGTCTTTCGATTTGACGCCACTTCGGCGACCTGCGCGTCGATGGGGATGAAATGATGATGATTAGGACAACACAACACCCAGTCCCTGAGCGGAGAAAATTTCCGACCCAGCCGGGAATCGAACCCGGGCCCTTAGGATTGACAGTCTGTCACGCTGACCACTCAGCTACCGGGGCGGACATGAGAAGCCATAGAACTCATAGTGTTTCATAGTGACGCAATTTGTGTGTTAATCCGACAATGTGACGGAGCGAGGGTGCAGTATAGAAGAAATAGTGCATCGGAAAGGGGATACTCGTAACCCAAAAGATATTCCTATCGTTTCAAAAGAAACGTTACTCGATTTAGAAGGAGATGTCATAGAACCCATTGTATTTCACAGCGATGCAATTTCTGTGTTAATTCGTCAATGTGATGTAGCGAGGGATGCAGTAAAGAAGTAATAGTGCATCGGAAAGGAGATACTCGTCCCAAAAGAAAATCCTGTTGTTTCCATAGAAACGTTACTCGATTTAGAAGGAGAAGTCTCAGAACGCGTAGTATTTCATAGCGACGCAATTTCTGTGTTAATTCGCCAATGTGAGGGAGCGCGGGATGCAGTAAAGAAGGAATAGTGCATCGGGAATGAGATACACGTATCCCAAAAGAAAATCCTGTCGTTTCCATAGAAACGTTACTTGATTTAGAAGAAGGTGTGATAGAACCCACAGTATTTCACAGCGACGCAATTTCTGTGTTAATTCGTCAATGTGATGGAGCGAGGGATGGAGTAAAGAAGGAATAGTGCATCGGAAAGGGGATACTCGTATCCCAAAAGATATTCCTATCGTTTCCTTAGAAACGTTACTCGATTTAGAAGGAAATGTGATAGAACCCATAGTATTTCATAACGACGCAGTTTATGTGTTAATTTGACAATGTTATGGGGCGAGGGATGCAGTAAAGAAGGAATAGTGCATCGGAAAAGACATACTCGTATCCCAAAACAAAATCCTCTCGTTTCCATAGAAACGTTACTCGATTTAGAAGGAGAAGCCATAGTACCCACAATATCTCATAGTGACGCAATTAATGTGTTAATTCGTCAATGTGATGGAGCCAGGGATGCAGTAAAGAAGGAATAGTGCATCGGAAAGGGGTTACCCGTATCCCAAAAGAAATTCCTATCCTTTCCATAGAAACGTTACTCCATTTAGAAGGAGTCGTCATAGAACCCATAGTATTTCATAGCGACGCAATTTCTGTGTTATTTCGTCTATGTGAGGGAGCGAGGGATGCAATAAAGAAGGAATAATGCATTTGAAAGGAGATAATCGTTTCCCAAAAGAAAATCGTCTGGTTTCAATTCAAACGTTACCCGATATAGAAGGAGATGTCATAGACCCCATAGTATTTCATAGCGACGCAATTTCTTTGTTAATTCGTCAATGTGAATTAGCGAGGGATGCAGTAAAGAAGGTAATGTGCGTCGGAAAGGAGATAGTCATATCCGTAAAGAAAATCATGTCGTTCCATAGAAACGTTACTCGATTTAGAAGGAGAGGTCATGGAAAACATAGTATTTCATAGCGACGGAAATTCTGTGTTAACTGGTCAGTTTGAGGGATGCTGTAAAATTAGGAATAGTGCATCGGAAAGGAGATAGTCGAATCCCACAGGGATATCCTGTCGTTTCCGTAGAAACGTTACTTGTTTTAGAAGGAGATGTCATAGAACCCGTAGTATTTCATAGCGGCGCTATTTCTGTGTTAATTCGTCAATGTGAAGGAGCGAGGGATGCAGTAAATAAGGAATTGGGCATCGGGAAGGAGATAGTCGTATCCCAAAAGAAAATCCTGTCGTTTCCATAGGAACGTTACTCGATTTAGAAGGAGAGGTCATGGAAAACATAGTATTTCATAGCGACGCAATTTCTGTGTTAATTCGTCAGTGTGATGGAACGAGGGATGCAGTAATGAAGGAATAGTGCATGGGGAAGGAGATACTCGTATCCCAAAAGAAAATCCTGTCGTTTCCATAGAACCGTTACTCGATTTAGAAGTAGTAGTCCTTGATCCCATAGTATTTCATGGCGACGCAATTTCTGTGTTAATTGGTCAGTGTGATTGATCGAGGGATGCAGTATAGAAGGAATAGTGCATCGGAAAGGAGATATTCGTATCCCTAAAGATAATCCTGTCATTTCCATAGAAACGTTACTCGATTTAGAAGGAGGTGTCATAGAACACATAGTATTTCATAGCGACGCAATTTCTGTGTCAATTCGTCAATCTCAGGTAGCGAGGGATCCAGTAAAGAAGAAATAGTGCATCAGAAAGGAGTTAGTCGTATCGCAAAAGAAATTCCTGTTGTTTCCATAGATACGTTACTCGATTCAGAAGGGATTGTCATAGAACCAATACTATTTCATAGCGACGCAATTTCTGTGTTAATTTGTCAATTTGAGGGAGCGAGGGATGCAGTAAAGAAGAAATAGTGCATCGGAAGCGAGATACTCGTATCCCAAATGAAAATCCTGTGGTTTCCATAGAAACGTTACTCGATTTAGAAGGAGATGTCATAAACCCATAGTAGTTCATAGCGACGCAATTTCTGTGTTAATTCGTCATTGTGACCGAGCGAGGGAAGCAGTGAAGAAGGAATAGTGCATCGGAAAGAAAGGAACTCGTAACCCAAAAGAAATTCCTGTCGTTTCCATAGAAACTTAACTCGATGTAGACGGAGTTGTCATAGAACTCATGGTATATCATAGCGACGCAATTTCTGTGTTAAATGGTCATTTGAGGGAGCGAGGTATGCTGTAAAGAAGGAATAGTGCATCGAAAAGGAGATAGTCGTATCCCAAAAGGAAATCCAGTCGTTCCATAGAAGGGTTACTCGATTTAGACGGAGGTGTCATAGAACACATAGTATTTCATAGCGACGCAATTTCTGTGTCAATTCGTCAATCTCAGGTAGCGAGGGATCCAGTAAAGAAGAAATAGTGCATCAGAAAGGAGATACTCGTATCCCAAACGAGAATCCTGTCTTTTCCATAGAACCGTTACTCGATATAGAAGTGGATGTCATTGAACGCATAATATTTCATAGCGACGCACTTTCTGTGTTAATTCGTTAGTGTGATTGATGGAGGGATGCAGTTAAGAAGGAATAGAGCATCGGAAAGGAGATACTCGTATCCCAACAAAAATCCTGTCGTTTCCAAAGGAACGTTACTCGATTTAGAAGGATATGTCATAGAACTCATAGTATTTCATTGCGACGCAATTCCTGTGTTAACTGGTCAATTTGAGGGAGCGAGGTATGCTGTAAAGAAGGAATAGTGCATCGGAAACGAGATAGTCGTATCCCAAATGGAATTCCTGTCGTTTCCATAGAAACGTTACTCGATTTAGAAGGAGATGTCATAGAACACATATTAATTCATAGCGACGCAAGTTATGTTTTATTTCTTCCATGTGAAGGAGCGAGGGATGCATTAAAAATGGAAATGTGCATCGGAAAATAGATAGTCGTATCCCAGAAAGAAAAATCCCGTCGTTTCCATAGAAACATTACTCGATTTAGAAGCAGAAGTCTTACAACCCATAGTATTTCATAGCGACGCAATTTCTCTGTTAATTCGTCAATGTGAGGGAGCGAGGGATGAAGTAAAGAACGAATAGTGCATCGGAAAGGTGAGACTCGTATCCCAAATGAAAATCCTGTCGTTTCCAAAGAAACGTAATTCGATTCAGAAGGAGACGTCATAGAACCCATAGTATTTCATAGCGACGCAATTTCTGTGTTAATTCGTCATTGTGAGGGAGCGAGGGATTCAGTAAAGAAGGAAAATTGCATCGGGAAGGAGGTAGTCGTATCCCAAAAGAAGATCCTGTCGTTTCCATAGAGACATTACTCGATTTAGAAAGAGATGCCATACAACCATTGTATTTCATAGCGACGCAATTTCTGTGTTAATTCGTCAATGTGAGGGAGCGAGGGATGCAGTAAAGAAGGAATAGTGCATCGGAAAGGAGATACTCGTTTCCCAAAGAAAGTCCTGTCCTTTCCATAGAAACGTTACTCGATTTAGAAACAGATGTCGTAGAAACCCATAGTATTTCTTAGCGACGCAATTTCTGTGTTAATTCGTCATTGTGAGTGAGCGAGGGATGCAGTAAAGATGGAATAGTGCATCGGAAAGGAGATACTCATATCCCAAAAGAAAATCCTGTGGTTTCCATAGAAACGTTACTCGACTTAGAAGGAGATGTCATAGAACCCATAGTAGTTCATAGCGACGCGATTTCTGTGTTAATTCGTCAATGGACCGAGCGAATGATGCAGTAAAGAAGGAATAGTGCATCGGAAAGGAGATACTCGTATCCCAAAAGAAAATCCTGTGGTTTCCATAGAAACGTTACTCGACTTAGAAGGAGATGTCATAGAACCCATAGTAGTTCATAGCGACGCGATTTCCGTGTTAATTCGTCAATGGACCGAGCGAGGGATGCAGTAAAGAAGGAATAGTGCATCGGAAAGGAGATACTCGTCCCAAAAGAAAATCCTGTCGTTTCCATAGAAACGTTACTCGATTTAGAAGGAGATGTGATAGAACCCACAGTATTTCACAGCGACGCAATTTCTGCGTTAATTCGTCAATGTGATGGAGCGAGGGATGGAGTAAAGAAGGAATAGTGCATCGGAAAGGGGATACTCGTATCCCAGAAGATATTCCTATCGTTTCCTTAGAAACATTACTCGACTTAGAAGGAAATGTCATAGAACCCATAGTATTTCATAACGACGCAATTTATGTGTTAATTTGACAATGTTATGGGGCGAGGGATGCAGTAAAGCTGGAATAGTGCATCGGAAAGGAGATACTCGTATCCCAAAAGAAAATCCTTTCGTTTCCATAGAAAAATTACCCGTTTTGAAGGAGATGTCTTAGAACTCATAGTATTTCATTGCGACGCAATTTCTGTGATCATTCGTGAATGTGATGGAGCGAGGGATGCAGTTAAGAAGGTATTGTGCGTCGGAAAGGAGATAGTCATATCCGAAAAGAGAATCATGTCGTTCTATAGAAAAGTTACTCGATTTTGAAGGAGAAATCATAGAACCCATAGCATTTCATAGCGACGCAATTTATGTGTCAATTTGTCAATGTTATGGGGCGAGGGATGCAGAAAAGAAGGAATAGTGCATCGGAAAGGAGATACTCGTATCCCAAAAGAAAATCGAATCGTTTCCATAGAAACGTTACTCGATTTAGAAGGAAATGTCATAGAACCCATAGTATTTCATAGCGACGCAATTTCTGTATTATTTCGTCTATGTGCGGGAGCGAGGGATGCAATAAAGAAGGAATAGTGCATTTGAAAGGAGATAATCGTTTCCCAAAAGAGAATCGTCTGGTTTCAATTGAAACGTTACTCGATTTAGAGGGAGATGTCATAGAACCCATAGTATTTCATAGCGACGCAATTTCTTTGTTAATTCGTGAATGTGAAGGAGCGAGGGATGCAGTAAATAAGGTATTGTGCGTCGGAAAGGAGATAGTCATATCCGAAAAGAAAATCATGTCGTTCCACAGAAACGTTACTCGATTTTGAAGGAGAAGTCATAGAACCCATAGTATTTCGTAGCGACGCAATTTATGTGTTAATTTGTCAATGTGATGGAGCGAGGGATGCAGTAAAGAAGAAATAGTGCATCGGAAATGGGATACTCGTATCCCAAAAGAAAATCCAATCGTTTCCATAGAAACGTTACTCGTTTTCGAACGAGATGACATAGAACCCATAGTATTTCATAGCGACGCATTTTCTGTGTCAATTCATCAATGTGAGGGAGCGAGGGATGCAATTAAGAAGGAATAGGGCATCGGAAAGGAGATAGCCGTATCCCAAAAGTAAATCCTGTCGTTTCCATAGAAACATTACTTGATTTAGAAGGAGAGGTCATGGAAAACATAGTATTTCATAGCGACGCACTTTCTGTGTTAACTGGTCAATTTGAGGGAGCGAGGGATGCTGTAAAAATAGGAATAGTGCATCGGAGAGGAGATAGTCGAATCCCACAGGGAAATCCTGTCGTTTCCATAGAAACGTTACTCGTTTTAGAAGGAGATGTCATAGAACCCGTAGTATTTCATAGCGACGCAATTTCTGTGTTAATTCGTCAATGTGAAGGAGCGAGGGATGCAGTAAATAAGGAATTGGGCATCGGGAAGGAGATAGTCGTATCGCAAAAGAAAATCCTGTCGTTTCCATAGAACCGTTACTCGATTTAGAAGTAGTAGTCCTTTATCCCATAGTATTTCATGCCGACGCAATTTCTGTGTTAATTGGTCAGTGTGATTGATCGAGTGATGCAGTATAGAAGGAATAGTGCATCGGAAAGGAGATATTCGTATCCCTAAAGATAATCCTGTCATTTCCATAGAAACGTTACTCGATTTAGAAGGAGGTGTCATAGAACCCATGGTATTTCGTAGCGACGCAATTTCTGTGTTAATTCGTCATTGTGAGGGGGCGAGGGATTCAGTAAAGAAGGAAAATTGCATCGGAAAGGAGGTAGTCGTATCCCAAAAGAAGATCCTGTCGTTTCCATAGAGACATTACTCGATTTAGAAAGAGATGCCATACAACCATTGTATTTCATAGCGACGCAATTTCTGTGTTAATTCGTCAATGTGAGGGAGCGAGGGATGCAGTAAAGAACGAATAGTGCATCGGAAAGGAGATAGACGTATGCCAAACGAAAGTCCTGTCGTTTCCATAGGAACGTTACTCGATTTAGAAGGAGAGGTCATGGAAAACATAGTATTTCATAGCGACGCAATTTCTGTGTTAATTCGTCAGTGTGATGGAACGAGGGATGCAGTAATGAAGGAATAGTGCATGGGGAAGGAGATACTCGTATCCCAAAAGAAAATCCTGTCGTTTCCATAGAACCGTTACTCGATTTAGAAGTAGTAGTCCTTGATCCCATAGTATTTCATGGCGACGCAATTTCTGTGTTAATTGGTCAGTGTGATTGATCGAGGGATGCAGTATAGAAGGAATAGTGCATCGGAAAGGAGATATTCGTATCCCTAAAGATAATCCTGTCATTTCCATAGAAACGTTACTCGATTTAGAAGGAGGTGTCATAGAACACATACTATTTCATAGCGACGCAATTTCTGTGTCAATTCGTCAATCTCAGGTAGCGAGGGATCCAGTAAAGAAGAAATAGTGCATCAGAAAGGAGTTAGTCGTATCGCAAAAGAAATTCCTGTTGTTTCCATAGATACGTTACTCGATTCAGAAGGGATTGTCATAGAACCAATACTATTTCATAGCGACGCAATTTCTGTGTTAATTTGTCAATTTGAGGGAGCGAGGGATGCAGTAAAGAAGAAATAGTGCATCGGAAGCGAGATACTCGTATCCCAAATGAAAATCCTGTGGTTTCCATAGAAACGTTACTCGATTTAGAAGGAGATGTCATAAACCCATAGTAGTTCATAGCGACGCAATTTCTGTGTTAATTCGTCATTGTGACCGAGCGAGGGAAGCAGTGAAGAAGGAATAGTGCATCGGAAAGAAAGGAACTCGTAACCCAAAAGAAAATCCTGTCGTTTCCATAGAAACTTAACTCGATGTAGACGGAGTTGTCATAGAACTCATGGTATATCATAGCGACGCAATTTCTGTGTTAAATGGTCATTTGAGGGAGCGAGGTATGCTGTAAAGAAGGAATAGTGCATCGAAAAGGAGATAGTCGTATCCCAAAAGGAAATCCCGTCGTTCCATAGAAGGGTTACTCGATTTAGACGGAGGTGTCATAGAACACATAGTATTTCATAGCGACGCAATTTCTGTGTCAATTCGTCAATCTCAGGTAGCGAGGGATCCAGTAAAGAAGAAATAGTGCATCAGAAAGGAGATACTCGTATCCCAAACGAGAATCCTGTCTTTTCCATAGAACCGTTACTCGATATAGAAGTGGATGTCATTGAACGCATAATATTTCATAGCGACGCACTTTCTGTGTTAATTCGTTAGTGTGATTGATGGAGGGATGCAGTTAAGAAGGAATAGAGCATCGGAAAGGAGATACTCGTATCCCAACAAAAATCCTGTCGTTTCCAAAGGAACGTTACTCGATTTAGAAGGATATGTCATAGAACTCATAGTATTTCATTGCGACGCAATTCCTGTGTTAACTGGTCAATTTGAGGGAGCGAGGGATGCTGTAAAGAAGGAATAGTGCATCGGAAACGAGATAGTCGTATCCCAAATGGAATTCCTGTCGTTTCCATAGAAACGTTACTCGATTTAGAAGGAGATGTCATAGAACACATATTAATTCATAGCGACGCAAGTTATGTTTTATTTCTTCCATGTGAAGGAGCGAGGGATGCATTAAAAATGGAAATTTGCATCGGAAAATAGATAGTCGTATCCCAGAAAGAAAAATGCCGTCGTTTCCATAGAAACATTACTCGATTTAGAAGCAGAAGTCTTACAACCCATAGTATTTCATAGCGACGCAATTTCTCTGTTAATTCGTCAATGTGAGGGAGCGAGGGATGAAGTAAAGAACGAATAGTGCATCGGAAAGGTGAGACTCGTATCCCAAATGAAAATCCTGTCGTTTCCAAAGAAACGTAATTCGATTCAGAAGGAGACGTCATAGAACCCATAGTATTTCATAGCGACGCAATTTCTGTGTTAATTCGTCATTGTGAGGGAGCGAGGGATTCAGTAAAGAAGGAAAATTGCATCGGGAAGGAGGTAGTCGTATCCCAAAAGAAGATCCTGTCGTTTCCATAGAGACATTACTCGATTTAGAAAGAGATGCCATACAACCATTGTATTTCATAGCGACGCAATTTCTGTGTTAATTCGTCAATGTGAGGGAGCGAGGGATGCAGTAAAGAAGGAATAGTGCATCGGAAAGGAGATACTCGTTTCCCAAAGAAAGTCCTGTCCTTTCCATAGAAACGTTACTCGATTTAGAAACAGATGTCGTAGAACCCATAGTATTTCATAGCGACGCAATTTCTGTGTTAATTCGTCATTGTGAGTGAGCGAGGGATGCAGTAAAGATGGAATAGTGCATCGGAAAGGAGATACTCATATCCCAAAAGAAAATCCTGTGGTTTCCATAGAAACGTTACTCGACTTAGAAGGAGATGTCATAGAACCCATAGTAGTTCATAGCGACGCGATTTCTGTGTTAATTCGTCAATGGACCGAGCGAATGATGCAGTAAAAAAGGAATAGTGCATCGGAAAGGAGATACTCGTATCCCAAAAGAAAATCCTGTGGTTTCCATAGAAACGTTACTCGACTTAGAAGGAGATGTCATAGAACCCATAGTAGTTCATAGCGACGCGATTTCCGTGTTAATTCGTCAATGGACCGAGCGAGGGATGCAGTAAAGAAGGAATAGTGCATCGGAAAGGAGATACTCGTCCCAAAAGAAAATCCTGTCGTTTCCATAGAAACGTTACTCGATTTAGAAGGAGATGTGATAGAACCCACAGTATTTCACAGCGACGCAATTTCTGTGTTAATTCGTCAATGTGATGGAGCGAGGGATGGAGTAAAGAAGGAATAGTGCATCGGAAAGGGGATACTCGTATCCCAGAAGATATTCCTATCGTTTCCTTAGAAACATTACTCGACTTAGAAGGAAATGTCATAGAACCCATAGTATTTCATAACGACGCAATTTATGTGTTAATTTGACAATGTTATGGGGCGAGGGATGCAGTAAAGCTGGAATAGTGCATCGGAAAGGAGATACTCGTATCCCAAAAGAAAATCCTTTCGTTTCCATAGAAAAATTACCCGTTTTGAAGGAGATGTCTTAGAACTCATAGTATTTCATTGCGACGCAATTTCTGTGATCATTCGTGAATGTGATGGAGCGAGGGATGCAGTTAAGAAGGTATTGTGCGTCGGAAAGGAGATAGTCATATCCGAAAAGAGAATCATGTCGTTCTATAGAAAAGTTACTCGATTTTGAAGGAGAAATCATAGAACCCATAGCATTTCATAGCGACGCAATGTATGTGTCAATTTGTCAATGTTATGAGGCGAGGGATGCAGAAAAGAAGGAATAGTGCATCGGAAAGGAGATACTCGTATCCCAAAAGAAAATCGAATCGTTTCCATAGAAACGTTACTCGATTTAGAAGGAAATGTCATAGAACCCATAGTATTTCATAGCGACGCAATTTCTGTATTATTTCGTCTATGTGCGGGAGCGAGGGATGCAATAAAGAAGGAATAGTGCATTTGAAAGGAGATAATCGTTTCCCAAAAGAGAATCGTCTGGTTTCAATTGAAACGTTACTCGATTTAGAGGGAGATGTCATAGAACCCATAGTATTTCATAGCGACGCAATTTCTTTGTTAATTCGTGAATGTGAAGGAGCGAGGGATGCAGTAAATAAGGTATTGTGCGTCGGAAAGGAGATAGTCATATCCGAAAAGAAAATCATGTCGTTCCACAGAAACGTTACTCGATTTTGAAGGAGAAGTCATAGAACCCATAGTATTTCGTAGCGACGCAATTTATGTGTTAATTTGTCAATGTGATGGAGCGAGGGATGCAGTAAAGAAGAAATAGTGCATCGGAAATGGGATACTCGTATCCCAAAAGAAAATCCAATCGTTTCCATAGAAACGTTACTCGTTTTCGAACGAGATGACATAGAACCCATAGTATTTCATAGCGACGCATTTTCTGTGTCAATTCATCAATGTGAGGGAGCGAGGGATGCAATTAAGAAGGAATAGGGCATCGGAAAGGAGATAGCCGTATCCCAAAAGTAAATCCTGTCGTTTCCATAGAAACATTACTTGATTTAGAAGGAGAGGTCATGGAAAACATAGTATTTCATAGCGACGCACTTTCTGTGTTAACTGGTCAATTTGAGGGAGCGAGGGATGCTGTAAAAATAGGAATAGTGCATCGGAGAGGAGATAGTCGAATCCCACAGGGAAATCCTGTCGTTTCCATAGAAACGTTACTCGTTTTAGAAGGAGATGTCATAGAACCCGTAGTATTTCATAGCGACGCAATTTCTGTGTTAATTCGTCAATGTGAAGGAGCGAGGGATGCAGTAAATAAGGAATTGGGCATCGGGAAGGAGATAGTCGTATCCCAAAAGAAAATCCTGTCGTTTCCATAGAACCGTTACTCGATTTAGAAGTAGTAGTCCTTTATCCCATAGTATTTCATGCCGACGCAATTTCTGTGTTAATTGGTCAGTGTGATTGATCGAGTGATGCAGTATAGAAGGAATAGTGCATCGGAAAGGAGATATTCGTATCCCTAAAGATAATCCTGTCATTTCCATAGAAACGTTACTCGATTTAGAAGGAGGTGTCATAGAACCCATGGTATTTCGTAGCGACGCAATTTCTGTGTTAATTCGTCATTGTGAGGGGGCGAGGGATTCAGTAAAGAAGGAAAATTGCATCGGAAAGGAGGTAGTCGTATCCCAAAAGAAGATCCTGTCGTTTCCATAGAGACATTACTCGATTTAGAAAGAGATGCCATACAACCATTGTATTTCATAGCGACGCAATTTCTGTGTTAATTCGTCAATGTGAGGGAGCGAGGGATGCAGTAAAGAACGAATAGTGCATCGGAAAGGAGATACTCGTATCCCAAAGAAAGTCCTGTCTTTTCCATAGAAACGTTACTCGATTTAGAAACAGATGTCGTAGAACCCATAGTATTTCATAGCGACGCAATTTCTGTGTTAATTCGTCATTGTGAGTGAGCGAGGGATGCAGTAAAGATGGAATAGTGCATCGGAAAGGAGATAGTCGTATCCCAAAGAAGAATCCCGTCGTATCCATAGAAACGTTACTCGATTTAGAAGTAGAAGTCGTAGAACGAATAGTATTTCAGAGCGACGCCATTTCTGTGTTAATTCGTCAATGTGACCGAGCGAGGGATGTAGTAAAGAAGGAATAGTACACCGCAAAGGAGATAGTCGTATCCCAAATGAAATCCTTTCGTTTCAATAGAAACGTTACCCGATTTTGAAGCAGAAGTCCTAGAACCCATAGTATTTCATAGCGACGCAATTTCTGTGTTAATTAGTCAGTCTGATGGAACGAGGGATGCAGTAAAGAAGGATAGTGCATCGGAAACGAGATAGTCGTATCCCAAATGGAATTCCTGTCGTTTCCATAGAAACGTTACTCGAAATAGATGGAGATGTCATAGATCCCATAGTATTTAACAGCGACGCAATTTCTGTGTGAATTCGTGAATGTGATGGAGCGAGGGATGCAGTAAAGAAGAAATAGCGCATCGGGAAGGAGATAGTCGTATCCCAAAACAAGATCTTCTCGTTTCCATAGAAACGTTACTCGATTTAGAAGGAGAAGCCATAGTACCCACAGTATCTCATAGTGACGCAATTAATGTGTTAATTCGTCAATGTGATGGAGCCAGGGAAGCTGTAAAGAAGGAATAGTGCATCGGAAAGGGGACACCCGTATCCCAAAAGATATTCCTATCGTTTCCGTAGAAACGATACTCGATTTAGAAGGAGTCGTCATAGAACCCATAGTATTTCATAGCGACGCAATTTCTGTGTTAATTAGTCAATGTGAAGGAGCGAGGGATGCAGTAAATAAGGAATTGGGCATCGGGAAGATGATAGTCGTATCCCAAAAGAAAATCCTGTCGTTTCCATAGAACCGTTACTCGATTTAGAAGTAGTAGTCCTTGATCCCATAGTATTTCATGGCGACGCAATTTCTGTGTTAATTGGTCAGTGTGATTGATCGAGGGATGCAGTATAGAAGGAATAGTGCATCGGAAAGGAGATATTCGTATCCCTAAAGATAATCCTGTCATTTCCGTAGAAACGTTACTCGATTTAGAAGGAGGTGTCATAGAACCCATAGTATTTCATATCGACGCAATTTCTGTGTTAATTCGTCAATGTGAGTGAGCGAGGGATGCAGTAAAGAAGGAATAGTGCATCGGAAAGGAGGTACTCGTATCCCAAAAGAAAATCCTGTCGTTTCCATAGAAACGTAACTCGATGTAGACGGAGTTGTCATAGAACTCATGGTATATCATAGCGACGCAATTTCTGTGTTAAATGGTCAATTTGAGGTAGCGAGGTATGCTGTAAAGAAGGAATAGTGCATCGAAAAGGAGATAGTCGTATCCCAAAAGGAAATCCAGTCGTTCCATAGAAGGGTTACTCGATTAAGAAGGAGATGTCATAGAAAACATAGTATTTCATAGCGACGCAATTTCTGTGTCTAATTCGTGAATGTGATGGAGCGAGGGATGCAGTAAAGAAGGAATAGTGCATCGGAAAGGAGATACTCGTATCCCAAAAGAAAATCCTGTCATTTCCATAGAAACGGTACTCGATTTAGACGGAGGTGTCATAGAACCCATAGAATTTCATAGCGACGCAATTTCTGTGTCAATTCGTCAATCTGAGGTAGCGAGGGATCCAGTAAAGAAGAAATAGTGCATCAGAAAGGAGATACTCGTATCCCAAAAGAGAATCCTGTCTTTACAACCCATAGTATTTCATAGCGAAGCAATTGCTGTGTTAATTCGTCAGTGTGATGGAGCGGGGGATGCAGGAAAGAAGGAGTAGTGCATTGCAAAGTATATCCTCGTATCCCAAAATAAAATCATGTCGTTTCCATAGAAACGTTACTCGATTTAGAAGGAGATGTCATAGAACCCATAGTATTTCATAGCGACGCAATTTCTGTGTTAATTCGTCAATGTGAGGGAGCGAGGGATGAAGTAAAGAACGAATAGTGCATCGGAAAGGAGAGACTCGTATCCAAAAAGAAAGTCCTGTCCTTTCCATAGAAACGTTACTCGATTTAGAAAGAGATGTCGTAGAACCCATAGCATTTCACAGCGACGCAATTTCTGTGGTAATTCGTCATTGTGAGGGAGCGAGGAATGCAGTAAAGAAGAAATAGTGCATCGGAAACGAGATACATGTATCCCAAAAAAAATTCCTACCGTTTCCATTGAAACGTTACTCGATTTAGAGGGAGACGTCATGGAACCCATAGTATTTCATAGCGGCGCAATTTCTGTGTTAATTCGTCAATGTGAGGGAGCGAGGGATGCAGTAAAGAACGAATAGTGCATCGCAAAGTAGATACTCGTATCCAAAAAGAAAGTCCTGTCCTTTCCATAGAAACGTTACTCGATTTAGAAAGAGATGTCGTAGAACCCATAGCATTTCACAGCGACGCAATTTCTGTGGTAATTCGTCATTGTGAGGGAGCGAGGAATGCAGTAAAGAAGAAATAGTGCATCGGAAACGAGATACTCGTATCCCAAAACAAAATCCTGTCTTTTCCTTAGAACCGTTACTCGATTTAGAAGTAGAAGTCATTGGACACATGGTATTTCTTAGCGACGCAATTTCTGTGTTAATTCATCAGTGTGATTCATCGAGGGATGCAGTAAAGAAGGAATAGTGCATCGGAAAGGAGATACTCGTATCCCAAAAGAAATTCCTGTCGTTTCCATAGAAACGTTACTCGATATGAAAGGAGATGTCATAGAACACATAATATTTCATAGCGACGCAATTTCTGTGTTAATTCGTTAATGTGAGGGAGCGAGCGGTGCAGTAAAGGAGGAATGGAGCATCGGAAGGAGATGCTCTTATCCCAAAAGAAAATCCTGTCGTTTCCATAGAACCGTTACTCGATTTAGAAGTAGAAGTCATTTAACGCATAGTATTTCATAGCGACGCAATTTCTGTGTTAATTCGTTAGTGTGTTTGATGGAGGGATGCAGTAACGAAGGAATTGTGCATCGGAAAGGAGATACTCATTTCCCATCAAAAATCCGGTCGTTTCCATAGAAACGTTACTCGATATAGAAGGAGATGTCATAGAACACATAGTATTTCATAGCGACGCAATTTCTGTGTTAATTCGTCAATGTGAGGGAGCGAGGGATGCAGTAAAGAAGGAATAGTGCATCGGACAGGAGATACACGTATCCCAAAAGAAAATCCTGTCGTTTCCATAGAAACGTAATTCGATTTAGAAGGAGATGTCATAGAACACATAGTATTTCATAGCGACGCAATTTCTGTGTTAATTCATCAATGTGAGGGAGCGAGGGATGCAGTAAAGAAGGAATAGTGCATCGGACAGGAGATACACGTATCCAAAAAGAAAATCCTGTCGTTTCCATAGAACCGTTACTCGATTTAAAAGTAGAAGTCATTGAACACAAGGTATTTCATAGCGTCGCAATTTCTGTGTTAATTCGTCAGTGTGATTCATCGAGGGATGCAGTAAAGAAGGAATAGTGCATCGGAAAGGAGATACTCGTATCCCAAAAGAAATTCCTGTCGTTTCCATAGAAACGTTATTAGATTTAAAAGGAGATGTCATAGAACACATAGTATTTCATAGCGACGCAATTTCTGTGTTAATTCAGCAATGTGAAGGAGATAGGGATGCAGTAAAGAAGGAATAGTGCATCGGACAGGAGATACACGTATCCCAAAAGAAAATCCTGTCGTTTCCATAGAACCGTTACTCGATTTAAAACTAGAAGTCATTGAACCCATAGTATTTCATAACGACTCAATTTCTGTGTTAATTCGTCAATGTGAGGGAGCGAGGAATGCAGTAAAGAAGGAATAGAGCATCGGAGAGGAGATACTCGTATCCCCAAAGAAAATTCTGTCGTTTCCATAGAAACGTTACTCGATTTAGAAGGAGATCTCATAGAACACATAGTATTTTATAGCAACGCAATTTCTGTGTTAATTCGTCAATGTAAGGGAGCGAGGAATGCAGTAAAGAAGGAATAGAGCATCGGAGAGGAGATACTCGTATCCCCAAAGAAAATCCTGTCGTTTCCATAGAAACGTTACTCGATTTAAAAGTAGAAGTCATTGAACCCATAGTATTTCATAACGACGCAATTTCTGTGTTAATCCGTTAATTTGAGGGAGCGAGGGATGCAGTAAAGTAGGAATAGTGCATCGGAAAGGAGATCCTCGTATCCCAAAAGAAAATCCTGTCGTTTCCATAGAAACGTAATTCCATTTAGAAGGAGATGTCATAGAGCTCATAGTAAATCATAGCGACGCAATTTCTGTGTTAACTGGTCAATTTGAGGGAGCGAGGGATGCTGTAAAAGTAGGAATAGTGCATCGGAAAGGAGATAGTCGAATCCCACAAGGAAATCCTGTTGTTTCCATAGAAACGTTACTCGTTTTAGAAGGAGATGTCATAGAACCCATAGTATTTCATAGCGACGCAATTTCTGTGGTAATTCGTCAATGTGAAGGAACGAGGGATGCAATAAATAAGGAATTGGGAATCGGAAAGGAGATAGTCGTACCCCAAAAGAAAATCCTGTCGTTTCCATAGAAACGTTACACGATTTAGAAGGAGAGGTCATGGAACTCGTAGTATTTAATAGCGACGCAATTTCTGTGTTAATTCGTCTGTGTGATGGAACGAGGGATGCAGTAGTGAAGGAATAGTGCGTCGGGAAGGAGATAGTCGGATCCCAAAAGGAAATCCAGTCCTTTCCATAGAAACGTTACTCGATTTAGAAGGAGATTTTATAGGACCCATAGTATTTCATAGCGACGCAATTTCTGTATTATTTCGTCTATGTGAGGGAGCGAGGGATGCAATAAAGAAGGAATAGTGCATTTGAAAGGAGATAATCGTTTCCCAAAAGAAAATCGTCTTGTTTCAATTGAAACGTTACTCGATTTAGAAGGAGATGTCATAGAACCCATAGTATTTCATAGCGACGCAATTTCTTTGTTAATTCGTGAATGTGAAGGAGCGAAGGATGTAGTAAAGAAGGTATTGTGCGTCGGAAAGCAGATAGTCATATCCGAAAAGAAAATCATGTCGTTCCATAGAAACGTTACTCGATTTTGAAGGAGAAGTCATTGAACCCATAGTATTTCGTAGCGACGCAATTTATGTGTTAATTTGTCAATGTGATGGAGCGAGGGATGCAGTAAAGAACAAATAGTGCATCGGAAATGGGATACTCGTATCCCAAAAGAAAATCCAATCGTTTCCATAGAAACGTTACTCGTTTTCAAACGAGATGTCATAGAACCCATAGTATTTCATAGCGACGCATTTTCTGTGTCAATTCGTCAATGTGAGGGAGCGAGGGATGCAATTAAGAAAGAACAGGGCATCGGAAAGGAGATAGCCGTATCCCACAAGTAAATCCTGTCGATTCCATAGAAACGTAACTCGATTTAGAAGGAGAGGTCATGGAAAACATAGTGTTTCATAGCGACGCAATTTCTGTGTTAACTGGTCAATTTGAGGGAGCGAGGGATGCTGTAAAAATAGGAATAGTGCATCGGAAAGGAGATAGTCGAATCACACAGGGAAATCCTGTCGTTTCCATAGAAACGTTACTCGTTTTAGAAGGAGATGTCATAGAACCCGTGGTATTTCATAGCGACGCAATTTCTGTGTTAATTCGTCAATGTGAAGGAGCGAGGGATGCAGTGAATAAGGAATTGGGCATCGGGAAGGAGATATTCGTATCCCTAAAGATAATCCTGTCATTTCCATAGAAACGTTACTCGATTTAGAAGGAGGTGTCATAGAACCCATAGTATTTCATAGCGACGCAATTTCTGTGTTAATTCGTCAATGTGAGTGAGCGAGGGATGCAGTAAAGAAGGAATAGTGCATCGGAAGCGAGATACTCGTATCCCAAAAGAAAATCCTGTGGTTTCCATAGAAACGTTACTCGATTTAGAAGGAGATGTCATAGAACCCATAGTAGTTCATAGCGACGCAATTTCTGTGTTAATTCGTCAATGTGACCGAGCGAGGGAAGCAGTGAAGAACGAATAGTGCATCGGAAAGGAGGTACTCGTATCCCAAAAGAAAATCCTGTCGTTTCCAAAGAATCGTAACTCGATGTAGACGGAGTTGTCATAGAACTCATGGTATATCATAGCGACGCAATTTCTGTGTTAAATGGTCAATTTGAGGTAGCGAGGTATGCTGTAAAGAAGGAAAAGTGCATCGAAAAGGAGATAGTCGTATCCCAAAAGGAAATCCAGTCGTTCCATAGAAGGGGTACTCGATTTAGAAGATGTCATAGAAATCATAGTATTTCATAGCGACGCAATATCTGTGTCTAATTCGTGAATGTGATGGAGCGAGGGATGAAATAAAGAAGGAATAGTGCATCGGAGAGGAGATACATGTATCCCAAGAAAAATTCCTGCCGTCTCCATTGAAACGTTACCCGATTTAGAGGGAGACGTCATGGAACCCATAGTTTTTCATAGCGGCGCAATTTCTGTGTTAATTCGTCAATGTGTGGGAGCGAGGGATGCAGTAAAGAACGAATAGTGCATCGCAAAGGAGATACTCGTATCCAAAAAGAAAGTCCTGTCCTTTCCATAGAAACGTTACTCGATTTAGAAAGAGATGTCGTAGAACCCGTAGCATTTCATAGCGACGCAATTTCTGTGGTAATTCGTCAATGTGAGGGAGCGAGGAATGCAGTAAAGAAGGAATAGTGCATCGGAAACGAGATACTCGTATCCCAAAAGAAAATCCTGTCGTATCCATAGAACCGTTACTCGATTTAAAAGTAGGAGTCACTGAACCCATAGTATTTCATAACGACGCAATTTCTGTGTTAACTCGTCAGTGTGATTCGTCGAGGGATGCAGTAAAGAAGGAATAGTGCATCGGAAAGGAGATACTCGCATCCCAAGAGAAATTCCTGTCGTTTCCATAGAAACGTTACTCGATTTAAAAAGAGATGTCATAGAACACATAGTATTTCATAGCGACGCAATTTCTGTGTTAATTTGTTAATGTGAGGGAGCGAGCGGTGCAGTAAAGGAGGAATAGAGCATCGGAAGGAGATACTCGTATCCCAAAAGAAAATCCTGTCGTTTCCATAGAACCGTTACTCGATTTAGAAGTAGAAGTCATTTAACGCATAGTATTTCATAGCGACGCAATGTCTGTGTTAATTCGTTAGTGTGATTGATAGAGGGATGCAGTAAAGAAGGAATTGTGCATCGGAAAGGAGATACTCATTACCCAACCAAAATCCGGTCGTTTCCATAGAAACGTTACTCGATATAGAAGGATATGTCATAGAACTCATAGTATTTCATTGCGACGCTATTTCTGTGTTAACTGGTCAATTTGAGGGAGCGAGGGATGCTGTAAAGAAGGAATAGTGCATCGGAAAGGATTTAGTCGTATCCCAAATGGAAGTCCTTTCGTTTCCATAGAAACGTTACTCGATTTAGAAGGAGATGTCATAGAACCCATTGTATTTCATAGCGGCGCAATTTCTGTGTTAATTCGTCAATGTGAGGGAGCGAGGAATGCAGTAAAGAAGAAATAGTGCATCGGAGAGGATATACTCGTATCCCCAAAGAAAATTCTGTCGTTTCCATAGAAACGTTACTCGATTTAGAAGGAGATGTCATAGAACACACAGTATTTCATAACGACGCAATTTCTGTGTTAATTCGTCAATTTGAGGGAGCGAGGGATGCAGTAATGTAGGAATAGTGCATCGGAAAGGAGATACTCGTATCCCAAAAGAAATTCCAGTCCTTTCCATAGAAACGTTACTCGATTTAGAAGGAGATTTTATAGGACCCATAGTATTTCATAGCGTCGCAATTTCTGTGTTAATTCGTCAATGTGAGGGAGCGAGGGATGCAGTAAAGAAGGAATAGTGCATCGGAAAGGAGATACTCGTATCCCTAAAGACAATCCCGTCATTTCCATAGAAACGTTACTCGATTTAGAAGGAGATGTCATAGAACCCATAGTATTTCTTAGCGACGCAATTTCTGTGTTAATTCGTCAATGTGAGGGAGCGAGCGATGGAGTAAAGAAGGAATAGTGCATCGGAGAGGAGAGACTCGTATCCCAAAAAAAAAAAAAATCCTGTCGTTTCCAAAGAAACGTAACTCGATTTAGAAGGAGACGACATAAAACACATAGTATTTCATAGCGGCGCAATTTCTGTGTTAATTCGTCGTTGTGAGGGAGCGAGGGATTCAGTAACGAAGGAAAATTGCATCGGAAAGGAGATAGTCGTATGCCAAAACAAGATCCTGTCGTTTCCGTAGAAACGTTACTCGATTTAGAAAGAGATGCCATACAACCCATTGTATTTCATAGCGACGCAATGTCTGTGTTAATTCGTCAATGTGAGGGAACGAGGGATGCAGTAAAGAAGGAATAGTGCATCGGAAAGGAGATACTCGTATCCCAAAAGAAAATCCTGTAAATTCAGTAGAACCGTTACACGAATTAGAAGTAGAAGTCTTTGAACCCTCAGTATTTCAAAGCGACGCAATTTCTGTGTGTAATTCGTCAGTGTGATTGATTGAGGGATGCAGTAAGAAAGGAACAGTGCATCGGAAAGGAAATACTCGTATCCCAAAAGAAAATCCGGTCGTTTCCATAGAAATTTTACACGATTTAGAAGGAGATGTCATAGGGCTCAAAGTATTTCATAGCGACGCAATTTCTGTGTTAATTCGTCAATGTGAGGGAGCGAGGGATGCAGTAAAGAACGAATAGTGGATCGGACAGGAGATACTCGTATCCCAAAAGAAAGTCCTGTCCTTTCCGTAAAAACGTTACTCGATTTAGAAAGAGATGTCGTAGAACCCATAGTATTTCATAGCGACGCAATTTCTGTGTTAATTCGTCAATGTGAGGGAGCGAGGAATGCAGTAAAGAAGGAATAGAGCATCAGAGAGGAGATACTCGTGTCCCCAAAGAAAATCATGTCGTTTCCATAGAAACGTTACTCGATTTAGAAGGAGGTGTCATAGAACCCATAGTATTTCATAGCGACGCAATTTCTGTGTCAATTCGTGAATGTGAGTGAGCGAGGGATGCAGTAAAGAAGGAATAGTGCATCGGAAACGAGATACTCGTATCCCAAAAGAAAATCCTGTGGTTTCCGTAGAAACGTTACTCGTTTTAGAAGGAGATGTCATAGAACACATAGTATTTCATAGCGACGCAATTTCTGTGTTAATTCATCAATGTGAGGGTGCGAGGGATGCAGTAAAGAAGGAATAGTGCATCGGACTGGAGATACACGTATCCCAAAAGAAAATCCTGTCGTATCCATAGAACCGTTACTCGATTTAAAAGTAGAAGTCACTGAACCCATAGTATTTCATAACGACGCAATTTCTGTGTTAATTCGTCAATTTGAGGGAGCGAGGGATGCAGTAAAGTAGGAATAGTGCATCGGAAAGGAGATCCTCGTATCCCAAAAGAAAATCCACTCCTTTCCATAGAAACGTTACTCGATTTAGAAGGAGATTTTATAGGACCCATAGTATTTCATAGCGACGCAATTTCTGTGTTAATTCGTCAATGTGAGGGAGCGAGGGATGCAGTAAAGAAGGAATAGTGCATCGGAAAGGAGATACTCGTATCCCAAAAGAAAATCCTGTCGTTTCCATAGAACCGTTACTCGATTTAGAAGTAGTAATCCTTGAACCCATAGTATTTCATAGCGACGCACTTTCTGTGTTTTTTCGTCAGTGTGATTGATCGAGGGATGCAGGAAAGAAGGAATAGTGCATCGGAAAGGAGATATTCGTATCCCTAAAGACAACCCTGTCATTTCCATAGAAACGTTACTCGATTTAGAAGGAGATGTCATAGAACCCATAGTATTTCATAGCGACGCAATTTCTGTGTTAATTCGTCAATGTGAGGGAGCGAGGGATGGAGTAAAGAAGGAATAGTGCATCGGAGAGCAGATACTCGTATCCCCAAAGAAAATCCTGCCGTTTCCATTGAAACGTCACTCGATTTAGAAGGAGATGTCGTAGATTCCATATTATTTCATAGCGACGCAATTTCTGTGTTAATTCGTCAATGTGAGGGAGCGAGGGATGCAGTAAGGAAGGAATAGTGCATCGGAAAGGAGATACTCGTATCCCAACAAAAATCCTGTCGTTTCCATTGAAACGTTACTCGATTTAGAAGGTTGTGTCATGGAACTCATAGTATTTCATAGCTAAGAAATTTCTGTGTTAATTCGTCAATGAAAGGGAGCCAGGGATGCAGTGACGCAGGAATGGTGGATCGGAAAGGAGATACTCGTA